>NC_092717.1:89874370-90483863 GCF_047496885.1 Scyliorhinus torazame
GGGCGATGGTCGGTCTCGACGGTGAATTGAGGAAGTCCGTAGACCAAATCGTGAAACTTAACCACACCGGTCAGAAGGCCCAGACACTCCTTTTCTATCTGCGTGTAGCGCTGCTCCGTGGGGGTCATGGCCCGTGATGCATATGCAACGGGGGCCCATGATGAGGCCTCATCACGTTGAAGGAGCACTGCCCCAATGACGGGTTGGCTGGCATTGGTCCAGATTTTGGTCTCCTTTGCTGGATCAAAGAAAGCTAAGACCGGGGCCGTGGTCAGTTTTGTTTTGAGTTCTCTCCATTCGCGCTCGTGGGCAAGGAGCCACTGGAAGTCTGTCGTCTTCCTGACAAGGTTCCTGAGAGCTGTGGTATGAGAGGCGAGGTTAGGGATAAATTACCCTAAAAAATTGACCATGCCCAGAAATCGGAGAACTGGCTTCTTGTCCTCGTGTTTTCATAGCTGTGATAGCAGCTACCTTGTCCGCATCTGGCTGCACAACCAATTGGGATATCTGGTCCCCAAGGAACTTGCGTTCCGTCTGACCAAAAGAGCATTTGGCCCTGTTGAGGCGGAGGCCATGCTCATGTATACGTTTGAATACGCGCTGGAGGCGACTAACATGCTCCTGCGGGGTGGTGGACCAAATTATATGTCGTTGACATAGACGCGAACACCTTCAATGCTTTCCATCATTTGTTTCATAATCCTATGGAACACTTCTGAAGCAGATATGATCCCAAACGGCATCCTGTTGTAACAATATCTGCCAAAGGGGGTATTAAATGTGCAAAATTTCCTGCTGCATTTGTCGAGCTGGATTTGCCAGAATCCTTTTGAGGTGTCGAGTTTGGTGAAGAGCTTGGCGCGAGCCATCTCACATGTGAGCTCTTCGCGCTTGGGAATTGGATAATGCTCCCTCATGATATTGCGATTTAGATCCTTGGGATCAATGCAAATTCTCAATTCGCCGGAAGGTTTTTTTACACATACCATGGAACTGACCCAGTCGGTTGGTTCCGTGACTTTGGAAATCACTCCTTGGTTCTGGAGGTCCTGCAGTTGCTGCTTGAGGCGGTCCTTAAAGGGTGCTGGGACCCTACGAGGTGCGTGCTCCACAGGCGTGGCATTCTGTTTTAATATGATCTTGTAGGTGTATGGGAGCGTGCCCATGCCCTCGAAGATGTCGTGGTGTTGGTTGATAATGGCGTTGAGTTGTGCCCTGAAGTCGGTGTCCTGAAAGGCAGACGTGTCAGCAGGAGAGAGAGAGTGAACTCGCTGAACTAGGTTCAACAGCTTGCATGCCTGCGCGCCAAGCAGGAAGGCTTTCGAGGAGCCCACAATTTCAAAGGGAAGGATGGCTTTGCGTGACCTGTGCGTCACTTCAAGTTGGCACGAGCCGCTGGCAGCAATGGCATTGCCATTGTAATCTAGTAGCTGGCAGGCTGATGGAAGGATGGCTGGTTTGACACAAAGGCTTTGGAGGTCAGACCGCGCAATGAGATTGGCGGAGGCACCAGTGTCCAGGCAGAATCGTATTTGGGACCGGTTGACCGTCAGGGTGGCACACCACACATCGTCCGGATCGATGCTGTATACCGATAGAGGCTGGATTCTTTGCTTCGGGGACACCCTGTTTTTTGTAACGATACCGACTCGAAAAGGCGCCTTCGGGTCCTCGGTGTCAATGTTGGGTAGCAGGTGCGCATCGGACTCGGTGACCGTGGGTTGAATGGCCCGGACTTTCCTGCGAGGCTGGCTGAAGCGATATGAGTTGGCAGGCTGAGCTGCTCTGCATAAAGCAGCATAGTGGCCAAGTTTGCCACATCTCAGGCATTGTCGGGATTTGGCAGGGCATTGCCGTTTTAAATGGGCGGAGCCACAGTTGCCGCACGTCGTAGCGTCAGTACGTTCGCTGCGCCACCGCGCATGCGCGGTGCGGTCGTACGTGGTGCGTGCCTGCACATTACGTTCGTCGCCGTCTCCTCGTTCGGTGTGCACAAGCGCAGGAGTCCATGAAAAGCGCACGAAATGGCCGCCCTCATCCAGGCTGAGGCACTGGAGTTGCTCGATTGCTTGGACCCGTTCCGCCTCGTGGGGACCTTGCTGCGCCGTTTCAGCCGCTTTGATGTGGGAATACCGACTGGTGGCGTTTTCGTGTAGCACGCAGGTCTCGATAGCGGTCACTAGGGTGAGTTGCTTTACCTTGAGGAGCTGCTGGAGTAGGGGGTCCGACTGAACACCGAAAACGATCTGGCCGCGTATCATGGAGTCGGAGGTGGGCCCGTAGCTACAGGACTGCGCAAGGTGCGGAGGTGGGTGAGAAAGGACTGGAAAGGTTCATCCTTACCCTGCAAACGCTGTTGGAATACATAGCGCTCAAAGCTTTCATTCACCTCTATGCTGCAGTGAGTGTCAAACTTGAGGAGGACCGTCTTGAACTTTGTTTTATCTTCATCATCCGCAAAGGTGAGAGAATTGAAAATGTGGATGGCATGGTCCCCGGCCGTGGATAGGAAGAGAGCGATCTTCCTGGTGTCCGAGGCATCCTCCTGGTCTGTAGCCTCAAGGTAGAGCTGGAAGCATTGTTTGAATATCTTCCAGTTGGCCCCTAGGTTACCGGTGATGCGGAGCGGCGGCGGCGGGCAGACACTGTCCATTTTGCAGGATGACGGTATGCTGGTGGAAGGCAGATCACTTGCAGGTAGGTCTAAGAAGTTCTAATATCCCTCAACTCCTGGTATCATGATGTGTTGGGTGCTCGGGATCCGTGGAACACATACAGGCCACCAACACTTAAAATAGTGCAACACTGTTCTGTTAAGTCAGAAACTGTTGAACATACTTTCACTGTGGGTTAACACGATATTAGATTGAACTAAAGACCTATGCCTTGTCCTAACCAGTCTATGCACTCAGCACATGGTGAAGATCTGTGCTGAAAGCTGTAAGTTCTGTCCTACTAGGAGGCTGCATCTCGAATGAGCGGGAACTGTGATGCCCCCTGTCTTTATAGTGAGTGTGCTCTAACTGGTGATTGGCTGCAGTGTTGCGTGTGTTGATTGGTCCCGCTGTGTGTCCATCAGTGTGTTTGTATCTGCACCATGATATACTGGTGTATATTATGACAAGCAGCAATCACAAGAAGAAGCAAACAGCAATGCACAGCAAATTTAGAGAATACTCCAGATAGAGGGTAACTCTCAAAAAAAGGTGCATTAGCAACAAAGATCTGAAGGAAGAGGCAACAAAAGACCCCAGCAAGAGGACACTGAAAGACCCCAGAAGGAGGGCAACAAAAGCCCCCATATAAGGAAGGCAACAAAAGTCAATCAACAAGAGAACTTCAGAATGGAAACATGTGTACATTTCATCAGAGACAAACCTTACCAGGTTTTGAAGCTAAAAGACTTTAGTTGAAGTTAAGACAAGTTGAAATGAATGTTTGTGAAATGTATATGTCCAGTAAGAACATGATGTGTTCCCTTCGGAGGAAATGCAGAAATTAAGGACTTCAAAAGAAACTAGGCACTTTTGAACATGAAGAGGAATCAGCAAAAATAATTCAAGCTTTAAAGACTGACAGCAAATGTGGAGAAAACAAGTTGCAAAAATTGACAATATGAAGCTGTCTTCATAAGTTAAGAAGAATGATATATTAATGCGCCAATGGAAAACAACCTGAACTCCATGCAAGACTATAGTTGGAACTGTACATAGTTAAAACTAACCAATTAAAGTGTTCATGTTTAAACACACAAGGCTCAAGATCTTATCAATGACCATCGCCACTGCAACAATAAAAAAAGACATATTGAGTACATAATATGACATGATGTCACAATATGAAACTTCAGTAGCAGATGAAGCTAGATTTCTGAAATTATGGCTTCTGAGACCGAACTCCTGTTGTATCCAGTAGGCATGGAGGGATGGATCGTTCATAAACATGAGGATCACCTAAGTAGAGAGACACTCCAGCAATTCGTGTTACCATCAAGAAATGTTTTTGAACCCGTAAGTACCAAAGTATCTGATTGACCTGTTATAGACATTACTGCTGAACTGCCTGTGCCAAAAGAAGTACATCTTATTTGCAGTTCCTGTTCACGTCGATCCGGTGGAAGCATCTCAGACAGCAGAATTACGCCGGTTTATAAGAAACAGAAAAACCCCTCAAGGACTCAATTTAAAATTGACCAACTCGTGTGTACAATGTTTCGTTAACATTTAGGATTGAGCAAGGGTTCACCAGGCGGTGGCAGCCATTTCTCGACTACCTAGGGGAACGTTAGAGGGAAGACAGAGGACCAGCAGCAGCAACCCAGGGGGAAGGGGGGGGGGGGGAGGGGGAGGGGGGGGGTTAGTTTAGTTTAGGTCAAAGATAAAGGGGTTTTGTTACTTGTGTATTGTTAAAAATTTCTGTATTATTGTTGCGTTTGCTTTGTAAGAGGGGAAAAATTGTTGTTTGGGGAAATTTTTTTTTCAATAAAACATATATAAAAAAAAACATTTAGGATTGAGTAACATAGTTATTGAAGATTGTATAAAGTGGTTAAAGGGGACATATGTGGTGATTTGAGGTGATTGTCACGTCACAACACAGTAGAAGAGGGTCACCTGGCTTGGGGGACCAATTGGAATGAGTGGGTAGAGCCCTCTTTTAGGGAAGGTATGTAGGGACTGAGGCAGCTGGGTTGGTTGCGAACCTTTGTACAGTTTTTCTTATTAATAAATACTTTTGTGTTTCTAATGAAATCTGAGAACATGCATCATTACATTTTGCTTAATTTATATAATAACCACAAGATTAAATGGACAAATCGAAAATACTGGAGATACCAGAAATATAGAACACAGCCAGAATATTCTGGAAGCATTCAGTTGATTAGATAGCATCTGTGGAGAGACAGATTTTGTGATTGAAAATAAAGAGAACATTGCATTTAATCTGCAGACCTTACAACGTGTAATTGATCAAAACAGATTTATCTGTTTTGTATTTGGAAAATATTTTGTTCTTCATATTGCTGTAAATAAATATATTAGCTGCTTTTGTTTGCAGGGCATTGCTCTGTTTAATATCTGCCATATCAAAGAGCGCTTGCTAGTATATCATGAAACTGGTTCAGAAGGATTAATTGTTGATCCTTGCACACTTTTTCAGAGAATGGATAAGATACAGTTTTTAGATTGTAAGGGATAATATTTATTTGAGACAACTGTTAGGGTACAGGAGTGTCATAGTTATGTTACTTGACTAGTGATCTAAAGGCAAGGATCAGTGATCCAGGGAATGAGAGTTCAAGTCCCACCATAACAGTTTGAATGCAGTTTTAAAAAATTAAAAAAACATTAGTAAATGAAGTGAGCATGAAGTTATTGTATCAACTGGTGCACTAATTCCCTTTGGAAAAGGAAATTGCTTGATTATCTGATCAGGTTAATATGTGACTTCAATCCCACTACAACATGATTAATTATGAAGTGATTATGAAGTGAAATAGCAAGCCACTCAGATGTCTCAAATCTGCCAAGTAGGTTTGGGTAATAAATAATAGTCTTGCCAGCAAGGCTTACATTCTGAAAATTAATTAAAACAGAGAGAGAAAACCTCCGCCGTATACTGTAAAAGATTTATTATTCAGCAACTGCAATCAAGCTTGTAATTCAGGTTTGTAATTTAATTTAAATTCTTCGATGTAATTCATCACAAAATTTAAATAATATTTAATTTGATATTTACGCTTAAAAAAGGAGAATTGTCAATTATATAATGTAATCACGGATTTTCTTATCTTGGATATTGAAACATCATTAAATGCCCTTTGCCATTTGTAGAAGGACTTTCATTGTCTAAATTAGTTCTTGGAAATACCTGTTTCTGCTCAATTTTTAAACCTTACAGAATTATTGCACAGCTTGACTGTAACTTAACTAAATGTTATACAGTATATGCTTTAATAAAAACGTTGATTTATTTAGCATAGCGGTATAGCACTTCCCGGTAGATCCCTAGCGGACTCCTCTCTCTCTCTCTCTGGTCGGTGCCTTACTGGACGACCTTTTATTCCACTGTTTTTTCTGGGGACCCATTTTTACCAACCGGCCAACCTTCGGGAACCACAACAGCTGACCGTCGCGACCCAAGCCGGCCGATCTTCGCGACCCAAGCAGGCCGATCTTCGCGACCCAAGCAGGCCGATCTTCGCGACCCAAGCCGGCCGATCTTCGCGACCCTTGTCAGTCGGCTTTTGCAACCCGGCTGCACAAACTTCGAGTCCCACCATTTTTGCTTACCTTTAATGTGACAGGTGAGCCTGCTTGGTCCTCATGATACCACTTGTTTTGTCATTCAATATTACATTTCTGTATGGGTTGTTCATCAGAGGTCCTGGAGCTCACACCGCCACTGCTTTGTCCAGTTGTGATCTCTCCTGGACAGCTCCCACCACCACTGCTTTGTCCTGCTGTGGATTCTCCTGAATAGCTCACACCGCCACTGCTCTGTCCTGTTGTGGACTCTCCTGTACAGCTCACACCACCACTGCTTTGTCCTGCTGTGGATTCTCCTGTACAGCTCACACCACCACTGCTTTGTCCTGTTGTGGATTCTCCTGAACAGCTCACACCACCACTGCTGTGTCCTGTTGTGGATTCTCCTGAACAGCTCACACCACCACTACTTTGTCCGGCTGTGAATTCTCCTGAGCCACTCCAGCAGTTTTAGTTGTGAGATCCTGGCCTGTTTTCGTGAGTCTCCCTATTAATATTCTGTGAAGCCATGAATGCCTTTCTGGTGTGTTTTCCCCCCTTTTATTACTTCTCGCAGACTCCAAAAACTCCTGTGGGCTGGGCATATTGAATTTAATGTAAAAACAGATTTGTGGGTAAAGCCTTGGTATCAGCCTTGGCTCAGAATATAGCTTATTCACTGCTGAGCTCTACGGCAAAGACTTGAACACATAATCTAGGTTGAAACTTCAGTGTGGTGCTGCGTGGGTTCTGTCTTTCTATAATGTTAAAAAAGCCCCTCATAGATATAAAAACGTTTCCCTACCATTGTATGAAGGAGAGCAGGGAATTCCCCTATTCTTCTGATCAAACGTTAACCCTAAATCCAGGAAGAAAAATATGGGAAAGAAGGGGCTTGAGGTTTCCGTGTTAGGACAGGAGGAGCCGTCTGATGAGTTATGTACTCTGGGATAACACAGACTGCAACTGGATGCAGCTTTAACCAAAAGATACTCCAGACCTTGAAGTTAGTTCAATCTGATTTATTGAACCAGTAGCACAGTTAGCACAGTTCTCTATGAATTCGACTCTCTGCTAACCTAAGTGTGGTTACTCTGTTTGACTGAACCAGACTAGCTCTTAGCCACGTGCTGGAGGTGTGATACAGTACATACACCCTGACTCACTCTGTAGATGTTCATCAGTGGAAAGAGGCGGTTTGAGTGCCTCGTGCCTTTTATTGTGAGATACCATTCCTGAGTGTCCTGACTGCTCATTGGTCATGTCCTGTTCTCTGTGTTCATTAGCTGCCTGTCTGTATATCATTATCTGCATATCATGACATCTCCCCTTTTAAAAAATATTTTGTTGGCATATGGGAACGTATTTACATGCAAAGACAGCTGTCTAATGTGAGAAAACAGAACATAGCAAATAAAACAAATGTTCATAAATCCAGTCTCTGGGGCTTGCGTCTGATCCTTGTCGACCGCCGTAGAGGTGGTGATGGGGACGACGGTGTCTTGACAGGCGGGATGGAAGCCCGACTGGTGGCCTCGTAGTTCGAGGTATCAGGAGGTGGAAGAACAACGGACGGAAACGGAGAAGAAAGCAGTTGCGGGCAGGCAGCTTTGCGCAGTGCCCGTCTGTTTCGTCGCACAACAGAACTATCTGCCATACGTACAACATACGCGCGGGGCGCAGCCTGTTGAACAACGACAGCTGGAGCAGACCGGCCACCATCCGGTATCTTGATCCTGACAGTGTCTGCCGTGGATAACATGCGCAAATCGGTGGCATGAGCATCATAGCCCTGCTTTTGCTGGTTTCAGAGCTGCTGCACCTTCTGCAGCACCGGGAGGTGATCCAGGTTGGGCAAGTGTATGTCTGGAAGTGTCGTCCGCGGTCCTTATTCATCAGGAGTTGAGCCGACGACATGACAGTGGGGTTGCCCTGTACGCAAGCAGCGCGAGGTAGATGTCAGAAGCAGATTCCGCGGCCTTGCAGATGAGCTATTTCACAACGTGCACCCCAGTTTCAACCTTCCCATTGGACTGCGGATAGTGTGGGCTGTAAGTGACATGTTTGAAATGGTATGACTTGGCAAACATAGACCACTCGTCACTGTTGAAGCACGGGCCATTGTCACTCATGACAGTGAGTGGGATACCATGCCTGGAGAACGTTTCCTTCCAGGCCTTGATGACTGTCTGAGATGTGAGGTCTGAGAGCTTCACGACTTCAGGGTAATTGGAGAAATAGTCAATAAGCAACACGTAGTCACGACCATTCGCACGAAAGAGGTCGATGCCAACCTTGGACCACGCGGAGGTCTCGATTTCATGCTGCTGGAGCGTCTCCTTGCTCTGCGCTGGCTAGAAGCGTTGACAGGTCGCACAGTCGAGGACCATGTTCGAGATGTCCTGGCTAATACCGGGCCAGTAGACAGCCTGTCTGGCTCTGCGTCTGCACTTCTCAACGCCCAGTTGTCATTCATGGATTTGGCGGAGCACCAAGCTCTGGAGACTGAGTGGAATGACAATCCGGTCCAGCTTGAGGAGGATACCATCAATCACCGTCAGGTCGTCCTTTACATTGTAAAATTGAGGGCACTGCCCTATCTGCCAGCCATTGGCGAGGTGGTGCATGACAAGCTGCAAGAGGGCGTCTTTGACTGTCTCCTCGCGGATACGAACCACCTTCTCATCAGACGCCGGGGGGGTGCTAGCACACAGCTGCACCCGTGATTCAATCTGCTGGATGAATTCCAGCGGTTCACTTGGCAATGTGATGGAGCGGGACAATGCATCAGCGATGATGAGCTCCTTGCCAGATGTGTACACTAAGTCAAAGTCGTACCTTCTGAGTTTGCGGAGGATGTGCTGCAACCGAGGCGTCATGTCGTTCAGGTCCTTGTGGATAATGTGGACCAGAGGCCTATGATCCGTCGCGACAGTGAATGTCGGCAGACCACAGACATAGTCGTGAAACTTGAGAATGCCAGTGAGAAGACCCAGGCATTCCTTCTCTATTTGAACATACCCTGTTTCGGTGGGTGCCATGGCCCTCGTGCGTAGGCTACCGGTGCCCAGGATGAAGTGTCATCGCGTTGAAGCAGCACCGCACCAATGCCATCCTGGCTCGCATCTGTCGAGATCTTCGTCTTCCTGTCTGGGTCGAAAAATTCTAAGACAGGCGCAGTGGTGAGCTTGGCTTTCAGCTCCAACCACTCTGCCTGATGTACTGCCTTCCACTCAAAGGCAGGGGACTTTTTCACCAGGTTTCGTAGGGCCATGGTGTGTGAGTCCAGGTTTGGGATGAACTTGCCCAGAAAATTGACATGCCCAGGAAACACAACATCGCCTCCTTGTCTTCAGGGACCTTCATGGCTTCGATGGCCTTGACCTTGTCTGTGTCCAGGCGCACGCCCTGCTGAGAGATCTGGTCACCTAGGAACTTGAGTGTCGACATGCCGAAGCAACATTTGGCCCTGTTCAGCTTGAGGCCATTGGCATGGACACGGCAGAATACCTGCTGGAGACAGGAAACATACTCTTCAGGGGTCGTGGACCATATGATGATGTCGTCCACATACACACGAACCCCTTCAATGCCCTCCATCATCTGTTTCATGGTGCGATGGAAGATCCCCGATGCCGAGACAATGCAAATGGCATGTGATTATAGCAGTATCCGCCAAACGGTGTGTTGAAGGTGCAGAGCCTTCTGCTGGACTCATCCAGCTGGATTTGCCAAAATCCATGTGACGCATCTAACTTGGTGAAAAAACATGCGTGTCCCATCTCACTGGTGAGTTCCTCCCACTTCGGGATCGGGTAGTGTTCACGCATTATATTCTTATTGAGATCCTTGGGGTCAATGCAGATGCGCAGGTCTCCCGAAGGCTTTCTAACACATACCATCGAGCTGATCCAGTCAGTCGGTTCGGTTACCTTGGAAATGATGCCCTGTTGCTGAAGACCTTTGAGCTGTGCCTTAAGGCGCTCCCTCAGCGGAGCCGGGACCTGGCGTGGTGCGTGGACCACTGGCTTGGCATCAGGTCATAGCAGAATCTTGTATCGATATGGCAGCGTGCCCATCCTGTCGAACACATCAGGATACTGTGCAAGGATGTCGTCAATGCCGGCCTGAAGATCCACATTGGAGGATGTCGTTGTGTAAACCCGCTTGACGAGGTTCAGCTGCTTGCAGGCATGCGCGCCAAGTAGGGATGCCCTGTCTGGCTTGAGGATTTCAAAATGTAACCGTGCATGGGTGCTCCAGTTGGATCCCAGTGGCAGCACGATAGCATTGTGGATAGCACAATTGCTTCACAGCTCCAGGGTCCCAGGTTCGATTCCGGCTTGGGTCACTGTCTGTGCGGAGTCTGCACATCCTCCCCGTGTGTGCGTGGGTTTCCTCCGGGTGCTCCGGTTTCCTCCCACAGTCCAAAGATGTGCAGGTTAGGTGGATTGGCCATGATAAATTGCCCTTAGTGTCCAAAATTTTCCTTAGTGTTGGGTGGGGTTACTGGGTTATGGGGATAGGGTGGAGGTGTTGACCTTGGGTAGGGTGCTCTTTCCAAGAGCCAGTGCAGACTCGATGGGCCGAATGGCCTCCTTCTGCACTGTTAATTCTATGATTTACAGTGCCGTGTTGGCATTTCCGTTGTAGTCCAGGAGCCTGCAGACTGCTGGAAGGACCTTGGGGGGGCTTCTTGATGCGTTTGAAATCTGCCTGTGAGAGGAGGTTGGCAGAAGCACCTGTGTCCAGCTTAAACTGGATGGAGCAGTGGTTGACCTGCATCACCGCACGCCATTCGTCCGCAGAATCCACAGTGAGGATGGATTGAATTTGTGATGAGTTGGATGTGGCATATTCACATTTGGTAATGATGCCCACACAGTAGGTGGAGTCCAGGCATTCTTCCTCTGGATCCGTTGTACTGCCAGGATCAGAATCCTGTATTTGTTGTTGCACACTCTGAACGCGCCACCGTCGGAATTGGGAGCGCTGGCCCCTGACTGGTGGTGCAGACCTGCACAAGGCTGCATAGTGTCCAGGCTTCCCGCAGTTTAAACATCGCCTGCCTCTTGCAGGGCAGTGTTTCTTTAAGTGGGCATTGCTGCAGTTCGAGCACATCATGATGTCGGCGTCGTCGCACATGCGCAGTGCGGGTGTCGGCCGCTTCGTTATCCTGTTTGCATCGCGCATATGTGGGGCCCCGGGAAAAGCGCGCTAAATGGCCGCTTTCATCAATGTTGAGGCGTGGCATCCGGGAGATGGCCTGCACACACACTGCCTCATGGGAGGCAAGTTTCTCATTTTCAGCCGATTTGTACTGGGCATAACGATTTTTGGCGTGCTCATGCACTGTGCATGTTTCAATCGCGACTGGCAGGGTCATTTGCTTGATTTTCAGTAGCTGCTCTCTCAGAGGATCAGAGTGAACTCCAAAAACGATTTGGTCTCTGATCATGGAGTCAGCAATATCACCAAAGTTGCAGGACAGCGCTAGCAGGCGGAGGTTAGTTCAGAAGGAGTTGAAAGATTCATTGTTACCTTGTAGACGCTGTGTGACTATGTAGCGCTCGAAGATTTCATTGGTGTCCACTTCACAGTGACTGTCAAACTTGCCCAGGATAGTCTGAAACTGTCTTGTCCTGGCCTTCGGTGAAGTGAAAAGAGTTGAAGAGTTTGATGGCTTGGTCACCCGCTGTTGAGAGGAGAAGTGCGATCTTCCTTGCATCAGACGCACCCACGAGGTCTGAAGCTTCGATGTGCAGCAGAAACGTTTGCTTGAACGTCCGCCAGTTGGCACTGAGATTGCCTGAGGTCCTGAGCTGGTGAGGAGCCTGAATCTTCTCCATTGTGCCGGGATGCATTCGCTGGTCGTCACGGAACGGACTGAGATAAACCACCTAGATTAAGCAGCCTCCTGGTAGCATGATGTGTTATGTACTCTAGGATAACACAGGCTGCAACTAGATGTAGCTTTAACCAAAAGATACTCCAGCCCTTGAAGTTAGTTCAATCTGATTTATTGCATGTGCAGTGCGAGTGTCGGCCGCTTCGTTATCCCGTTCGCATCGCGCATGCGTGGGGCCCCGGGAAAAGCGCGCAAAATGGCCGCTTTCATCAATGTTGATGCGTGGCACCCGGGAGATGGCCTGCACACTCTCTGCCTCGTGGGAGGCAGTTGCGCACAGTTAGCACAGTTCTCTATGAGTTCAACTCTCTGCTAACCTAAGCGTGGTTACTCTGTCTGACTGAACCAGACTAGCTGTTAGCCACGTGTTGGAGGTGTGATACTGTACATACACCCTGACTCACTCTGTAGATGTTCATCAGTGGAAAGAGGCGGAGTGTGAGTGCCTCATGCCTTTTACAGTGAGATATCACCCTGAGTGTCCTGCCTGCTCATTGGTCATGCCCTGTTCTCTGTGTTCATTAGCTGCCTGTCTGTGCCTGTCTGTATATCATTATCTGCATGTCTGCATATCATGACACCGTCTTGCTCCTTCTGGTCCACCATGTATTTTAATAAAGTGTAAACACCGCCTCTTCTGGCCCAGTGCTGGTTTTTGTCAGGTTTTGCTGTTGAGTTTGGTCCCATGCAGGCCTCTCAATCCTGGGAGTTAAAATAGGATTGCAGCACCGATGATTTCATCTACTTGCAACTTTCTCCACTTTAATTCGGCATCCCCCAGCCTGAAACAAACAGCATACACACTGTTGGAATACCAGCAGTTAAAATGCATGAGGCAGAAGCATCTACCTCCGTTTCACCCCTGCCATGGCCTTTTTACCTACCCACCAGCCCCTTTCACAACAGGGTGGGCTAGCTTAAAATCAGGGCTATTGAAAGAAACTTGTTTTGACATTTTTGCAGCATTGTTGTTTTTGAGTGTTGTGGGAACAGAAACCGAACGCAAGAGATATCTGCAGGACAACATTCATTGAACAAAATATGAGAGAATTGAAGTTCAGGACTGAGATCCTCAGATTTTTAGTATCAAGGAATATGGAATAAAGATGGGTAAATGGAGCTGTGGTTAAAAAAAAATTAGCCAGGATCTAATTGAATGGGGTCTATGATCCTGTTCCTTTGTTCAAGTTTCACGTATAAAACATTGCATTAAACTCGCTGAGCTTACAGATGAATAGCCTTTAAGATGGAACAGAAGGCAAAGCATAAAGATCTTATACATAGGAAAAGATGTGGAATGACTCGTAAAATGCTATGGTGCAGATCAGGAAATGATTAAACAACAGAGCGATGTGGAGGAAGCTAAAGGAGACACTTAACTAATTTGTTTGTACTCAATCTACCGAACTACTACTCTTTCCCGTGCCTTCGTAAATTTTGTTCATCTCTTAAATCTTCCATTGTGAGGAAATATCTCACTCCTTAAATGTCAGCATTGTTTCTTGATAAATGCTGTTTGACTTGCTGAATATTTCTAGTATTTTCTGTTTGTTTTACATTTTCCAGCACATGTTATATTTTACTTATTGATGAGTGATGTAAACGGTCCTTTGTCACCTTTTGCATTGTGTCCGACTGCACACATCCCTCAAAGTGCAATCTAGTTGCACATGCTTATCCTTGTGTGTTCAAACTGCCGGAGTAGAGGTCTCTACTTGATTTACCTCACTTAATAGTTTAATTAACCTTGTGACTTCCATTCCAAATGAGAATATTCTTTCAAATGGATGTAATTAGGATTGACATAAACCTATGCCTATATAACTTGTTTTCTTCCTTCAGTGTTCTTAATCTGTAATTTAAAAAAAGACCTCTTAGCATATTGTTCTCTTCCTGCTACATAACTACTGGTGAAATTGCTGGGATTGACTGCACAGAAGGGGAGGATTTTGCAATGAATTTGTATTCTTTCTGTGTAATGAAGATAATGTAGGATTATCTTGACCTAAACTGAATAATACAGTATTTGGAGATCAGGGGGCGATTTTATGCCATCAGCATAAACAGCGACGCGGGCCCAAAATCGCACAAGAGAGGGAAAACGAGATTTACGCCAGCAAGGTCTTGTTCCCCATTTTCCCTGCCCCTCGCTGGTGCCGTTACAACTGGGAACCTAATTTCCATACATTTTAATACATTTCAGTGACATTAAGGAGCTTCCCAGCCACACGATCCCTTTCGTTGGCAAGGTTTACAACAGGTATATAACAGGAAGCAGTCAAAGGGAAGTGGGGCAAAGGTACATAAGGGTGAGAGGGTGCCTTCTGGCGCAGGTTGTCATTGCCCCTTAGCAGTGTTACCCTGGCAGTGTCAGGAGTGCGTCTGCTATGGGCTCCCCTTATGTGTGTTGCAGGGCAAGGGGAGTGCTGATGAATGGTCCAATACTTGTGTGCGTGGGTGGAGCAGTTTCGTGCAGGGAGAGTGTCCCTGATACTTGTGATGGAGGAGGTGGGGGGAGTGCCCCTGATACTGGTGTGGCGGCGGGGGGGGGGGGGCGGTTGCCACGATGCTTGTTGTGTCGTCTTTGTCAGTGGGATGAGGGGGATTTTATTTCCAGTGCAGATTGGAGCTCCCTTTAAAGATGGCGCCCCGAACTCTGTGGCCTTGCCGGCTCTATCAGGCCCCGCCTCACCAGAATGATGGTGCAAACCAGACCCCCAGATTTTCACTGAGTGCCAGAAAGTCTGGTCTGAAAACTTGGATGTACATCTGGAGAGATACATACTGGTTTTCAGTTAGAACCTGGCACAAATACTGCCCATGTTTTTATGAAAAATATTATCATCTTAGTCAGAAATATTAAGGTAATGGGAACGATGGCTGCATTGTTAGTATTTTTGAAGATGCATGCTAAAGTGCCATGAAAATAAATGCATGTGAAAAGAAATGTTGTCCCATGAATTTATAGCAAGAGGATAGAAAGCAGAATAAAGTGCAAATGTGTTTTTTTTGATAAGATGTAAGTGCTGCAACCGTTTCCATTTTAAATTTCTCCGTGTGATTTGGCTGCAGGCACAACAAAATGACTTTGAAGTTTGCTGAATATATCAAGTTAGGGGCATGGCAAAAATGTAAGAGATTGTAGTAGAACATATACAGGTTATAAGAGTGAGCAGATTAGCATCAGATGCAGTTCATGAGAGAAATGAGAACGAGTATATTTTGGGAAAGCAGCACTGACAGAACATATCCCTTAATAGTTAGGGGTGAATTTACACTAGGGGCAGAGTGAGAGTTCATTTCATCCATCGTGAATTCAGTGGAAGAAGTAGGAAACCCTGGACAAATCTTATATCCCTATTCCAGGCTTTCTACACCTCCTTTGTTGATGTTACAATGAAGAAACAGAAGAACCACAGCAGAAACATTTCTCCCCACCCCACAATATGTTTAACAGAGTGGGAGAGAGAGATCTGGGCATGCTGGTACCCACGGTTCAGACGTAAGTGATGGAGAACCTCCGGACCCAACTCTTGTGCGATGGCAAGGATGGGAATAGAGGGTTATGGACTCCGGAAGTGTCAGAAGGATTTAGGTTGGACGGGCAACATGGTTGGCGCAGACTTGAAGGGCCTGTTCCTGTGCTGTACTTTTCTTTGTTCTTTGAAAGGAGTTCTATAAATGCAAATTATTTTTTATGTCTGGTGCAAGATGGATTTCATGATATAAGGAAATTTTGTTTCTAATGGTGAAATGTAATTACTTCAGAATTTTTCAGTCTGATCATGCTAGTTGCTAATTTTGTACACTTGTGTATAATTTGTGTCGTATCTACATACGTATTGTTGTCAAGAACATGCACCTACATTTTCTGGGATGTTCATATGTCCATGCGGAGCATCAGAATCAGTCATGCAATTGCACTTAGAGTGCTCCTTCTCACTCCGCCACTGCTCTCGTGGCAGCCTTGAGGCACCATTCTCTATTGGAATCCTCTTATGGAAGTCCTTTGTGTCGCTAACACTCTCCCCATCTTCAAAAGCCTTCCAAAATAGATGTCTTTTCTGATGATTTTGGTCACACCTGTACCTTTTTCTTTACCCTTCACTTCATATCTGCCACTCAACCTGTAAAGCATCTTGCGATAGTTTGCAATTTGGCAACCGTCATATAACTGGAGGAGCTTGTCATGGGAAATTTGTTTTGTTTTACTTGATGTACACTATCGAACACTGTCATTTCATGTGTATGATGGTGTTACACACAGAAAATTTGTACTACTTTTTCTCAAGTATATTTCCTAAACTTTATCTGATTTTCTAAACTTCCAGACTTACCAATTTAAAATATTACATCATATTTGAATGACAGAACTAAACCGTTGTGTTTTCCAATTGCACGTTGCACATATCTTGTATTCTTTATGTTATTCTGGATCAGTATAATGTATGAACTTTTTTTATTTCAGGGTATCCTGATCCAGAAAATTTCTCCTGGAAGAAGTATTTGGAGGTGATGGGTGCAACCGCTGCTCCAGCTCGTGCTTTCAAAGTGGTATGTCATTGTTCTTCCAACTGACAGCTCTAGATTTGTTGGTAGTATTGAATAACAAGTTATGTAGCCTTTCTGAAATAATTGGTGCGCTTCTCCGGCCGCATTATGCTCAAGCGAGAGCACAACAAGGCCGGAGAATCCCAGGAAAGGCCTCTAGCGTGCCTCCCAACAGGCTCCGACCCTCATGGGATTCATCAAAGTCCTGCGAGCTGTCGGAATCCGTCCCAAATGGGCGTGACCAAACACTACTCACGGAAGTAGGTCTTAAACATACTTATGACCTGTCTGCCCGTGATCCACTGGCCTCCATCGATTCTGACGGGTCCTGTTTCTCACCAGTTTAGCCCACACTTCAAATTTTTTTTTGCACTGGGGAGCTGAACTCTGAGATCGGGCCGCCATTTTGAAAGGGTACCCTGATCTCTAAGATCATCGACGGGTGAGAGTCCTGGAAGGGAGGGAGTGTTGTAAAGGGGCTTGGGGGGCCTGAACAGGGTGGACCCCCAGGGACCCCATAATGGGGTGTCCTCACTTGGAGGGTGTGGGGTAGTGCCCATGTGTGTGGGGGGTGACATTGCCCATGGGTGGGGGGTGTGAGGGACCCACAAGCTTACTTGATCAGGATACCCTTTCAAAATGGTGGCCCGATCTTGGAGTTCAGCTCCCCAGTGCAAAAAGAAATTTGAAGTGTGGGCTAAACTGGTGAGAAACAGGATCCAAAAAGTGACTAAGTGTCATTGAATAGCGGTGGGGAACTTGTTGGCAGAGCCGGTGGGAACTTGTTGGCAGAGCCTGAAAAACCCACCACAAATTAACTCAGAAATTGTTTGGGAGAATCGCGCCCAATGGTTTAGATTCTCCGGTCTAATGCTAGGCAAAACATTCTGAAATGCCTTGTAAATAAGATAACACCGTTCACATGCCTCACATTTCTTGCAAACAGCCCAGCTCATTCATGTTTGTTTGTTTTTACACTTAACTGTGGGTTAATCTGTAGCAATGAACAAATTTGCCCCAGAGGTGATCCGCGAATATTTCAGTAATATGCATCAGAATGCTCAATGCTTCCAGGTTTTTGCTGCCTTAGAGATTACAAGATAATTATAAGTAACAGAGAAAATCTTAGTTTATTTACCAAGGAAAAACAACATGCAGTGCTCTCTTCATGTCACTGTCCTCTGCTATTCCCAACATTACCACTGCAGCTTGGTGGTGTGTATACCACCCCTTTTTTTTACCCCTTGGTGTTTCTTAACTTGACTCATACAGATTCTACATTGTCTGTGCTGATATCTTTCTTCAATATTGTGTCAATATCTTCTTTAATCAACTCCACCACCTTTTCCTTTCTGTCTGTCCTTCCTAAAAACTAAAGCCCTAAAGCCCTCAATATTTAGTTCCCATCCTTGGTTACCTTGAAGCCATGTCTCCGGAATCCCAATAATATCACTTTAGTATATATGGTTGCTTCTTATTTTCCAACCAAAATGTATCACCTCACATTTTTTTGCATTGAGTTTTATCTGTTATGTATCCATCCATTTTACCAGTCTGACCATGTAATCGTGAAAATTCTTTTTAAAAATAAATTTAGAGTACCCATTTCATTTTTTCCAATTAAGGGGCAATTTAGCATGGCCACCTACCCTGCACATCTTTGGATTGTGGGGGATAAACCTACGCAAACACGGGGAGAATGTGCAAACTCCACACAGACAGTGACCCAGAGCCGGGATCGAACCTGGGACCTCGGTGCCGTGAAGCACTGTGCCACCGTGCTGCCCCCTATCTTGAAGATTCTTGATTGATGAGGGAATCAAGGATAGAGGGGATGAATGGGAAAATAGAGTTGAGGCCACAATTAGATCAGTCATAATCTCACCAAATGGTGGTGCAGGATCAGTGGGCCAACTGCTTTAATTCAATTGCTTGTAAGACCATCACTATCTTCCTCACTGTTTACGGTGTTCTCTGCAAATTTTATTACTGTCGCCAGTACTCTTCAGTCCAAGTTAGTAAAGTCTTCTGCTTCTTTGGCAGTTCCTCGGAGTTCAGGATGACTTGCTTCCACGCTGAAAATAAGTTTTCAGATGACTGAGGAGTTTAATGTGTGACCTACAGTCTCTGTCATAGGTGGGTCGGAAGTGATTGGAAGCTCGAGTGGGTGGGGTTACCCAGGTTGCCACAGGCTCCTATCGCTGTCGACATTTGGCTTCAGTTGCTCTTGACAATGAAACTTGAGTTGCTCAGCTCCTTCCCAGATGCTTTTCCTCCACTTTGGGTGGTCTTGGGCCAAAAATTCCCAGGTATCGGTGGGTTGTTGCAATTTTCAAGCAGGCTTTGAGGGTGTACTTGAAGTATTTTCTCTGCCCTCTTGGGGCTTGCTTGTCGTGTCGAAGCTCCGAGTAGAACGCTTGTTTCGAGAGACCTGTTTCAGGCAATCGGACGATGTGGCCCAGCCAGCGGAGTCAATTGAACGTGGTCAGTGCTTCGATGTTGGGGATGTTGGCCTCAGTGAGAACATTGACATTGGTGCACCTATTATGTCAATGGATTTGCGGTTCTGTTTTCTATCCCTTAGCCAATATTCTATCCATGTCGATATTGCCCCTTTTATCCCATGGGCTTCAGTTTTGCTAGGAATGTGGTACTTTATCAAATGCCTTTTGCAGGTCTATGTACAACACATCAGCTTCCCTCACCAAATCTCCCTGTTACCTCAGGTTAACATTGAAAATAGGAACAGGAGTAGGCCATTTGGCCCTTTGAGCCTGCTCTGCCATTCAATATGAACATAGAAACATAGAAAATAGAAGCAGGAGGAGGGTATTCAACCCTTCAAGCCTGCTCTGCCATTCATTATAATCATGGCTGATCATCCAACTCAATAGCCTATTCCCTCCTTCCTCCCCCATATCCTTTGACCCCTTTTACCCCTAACACTGGACTCATTGCAGGCCTTCTCCCCAAAGGTCATTCCACCTTTTGCCCCTCTCCCTTGAACACTTGAACATGGCCCCAACCCCCTACTTGCTGAAAGCCCTGACTCTGGAGCTCCTGGGCTCCTCAACATGGTGCAGGTTTCTGCAGTCCAGCATTGGCCAATGCTCACACTGTAGCAATGAGAACTGAAGAGCTGTTGGCCATCTGATTGGCTGGAAGCTCTCTAGACAGAACGTCTTCCCGAGATGGGTCGTGAGTCTCACCTTAAAGAAATTCTGCTCCCAGTGTCAAATTGCTGGGAAGCAGCCAATGAGATTGCAGCCAGGCTTCCCCCAATTTTTTAACTGTATGGGGAGGACTGCAGCGTCCCATAAATCCAGTCCATCATTTCTAAAAGCGTCCCCATTACTGACTTGACTCATCTTTAAGTAGTACATCAGATTTATCTTATCTTTATTACATATCTTGCAGAAAGGTCTCCACCCAGTTAACTTTTCAAAGCTAGGCAGCCCCAGTTTCTCCAATAGTCTGTTGTGGCTTTTCTTTCACAGCTTGAACGTTTCAGGTACGTCTTGGTGACGAGAACTGAACGAGTTATTCAAAGTGTAGTCTGAAAAGAGAATTGTACAGTTTTGGTATGACGCCCTCCAGCCTGTTACTTGTTTTGTTTATTGCTGATTCACAGTGATTTTATCTGTTTAGTGCTGCATCGATTAACCCCATCAAATTGCTTTTAACTTCATCCTTTGTTAGTTTCAAACCATCCAGAGAGTATTTCTGAAACTAATTATTATTCCCATTGTGCACTGTATACTTGTCCCCGTTACATATTATTGCCCTTTCCTCTGTCCGTAGACGGATTTTATTTCATTACTTTTGTTGGTCTCTGGCTGTTTCTTCCATCTTAGCTAGTGCCTCCTTTAATATCAATTTGCATTGGCTTACAAAATCCAAAATTAGAAAAAGTAGGTGGTCCAGCTTCGTGTCTGTACCATGCTGATTCAAAAGGGGAGGAAATGAACAAATGACTTCTTTTAGAAGTGTTGCGCTAAGTCTGCAATGTTCTTGCAGATGCTGAGTGATGGAAATATCACGATGGATATATTTTTAAAAATTTGACATTTTCTGCATATTTTCATTTCCTGCATCCTGCCTTTCATAGAATCATAGAATTTACAGTGCAGAAGGAGGCCATTCGGCCCATCGAGTCGGCTACGGCCCTTGGAAAGAGCATCCCACTTAAGCCCACACCTCCACCCTAACCCCGTAACCCAGCAACCCAGTATCCCCACCCAACCTTTTTGGACATTAAGGACATTATCATGGCCAATCCACCTAACCTGCACATCTTCAGACTGTGAGAGGAAACCGGAGTACCCGGAGGAAACCCACACAAACACAGGGAGAACGTGCAGACTCCGCACAGTCAGTGGCCCAAGCCAGGAATCGAATCTGGGATCCTGGAGCTGTGAAGCAACTGTGCTAGCCACTGTGCTACCGTGCTGCCCAGTAGGAGGCAGTCTGTCTTGCTAGGCTCCGGGCCTGCGCACTGCTGAGGGGCCATGCATGTGCTGGACGGCGACATTCTGAAAGCCAGTCGCGGCTGACATTTTTAAAATCTGGTTGCGGCCATTTTTAAATGGCAACCCAATCTCTCAACCTCACTAATATGTGGATCCCCCCAAATCCCCTATAAGAGGGGCTCTCCCCACACCCCACCTCATATGGGCAGAGCACCCCTGGCATGGGCCCAATGCCAGCCTGATACCCTGGAAGGGCCCATGGGAGGACCCTGGCCAGTTCCAGGCTGGGACCCAGGTGGCATTTCCAGGCTCCTAGTGCCACAGTTCCCAGGTGGCACCAGCAGTGCTGGAGTGCCACCCTGCCCAGAGGCCAATCACCCATGGCATCCAATCCTCTGGGAGACCCTCCAAGTGGTGTTCCACCTGGTCCCTGTTTGTGGAGACCAGTACTGAATGACATTCACCTAGGGTCTCTGAGGCAAAGGAGTTAGATCCCAAAGCCTTGGGTACATTAGGCGAGCTGCATATTAGAGTGAGTCTAGCTAATATGCAGATTTACCAAATACTGATCCCGCCCACAATGTACGGGGTCCAGATCGTGACAGCCCGTTAGACTTCATGAGGCGTGGCGAACAGAGTAAATCCCGGTAGAGGCCTCTCCTGTCAACTATCGGCCATGTCGCGCCCCCCCCCCCCCCCGCCCGGCCTCCCGGTTCGGGCGGGACACAGCCAGTGGATCGAGCCCAATATGTACTCTTCCCCTTATAACAGATGCGTGATGGCTCTGGCTATTGCTATACCTTTGGAATCCTCATGGGAAAGAGAAGACTCTCATATTCAAAAGCAAGATACTGTCCAAGCTGGAAATCCAAAATAAAAACAGGAAATGAAAGAAATACTCCTGAGTCTAGAAACTGTGGTGAGAAAACACGTAATGTTTTAGGTCGATGTCCTGTCTTCGATATGACCCGTTCTGATCTCTGTTGCACTCTCCACAGATGCTGCTGGACTTGCTGAGTAATCTCCCAGGAAAATGTGTGTGTATTATTTTGGGCATACATGTTTCTAGGTAAATTCCTGCCTTATGTTTCAGATTGCCAATTTATGCAATTTGTATTTAACTCCTCATCTTGATTTGAACAGTTGTCTCCACGTTGTATACATGGAGTCATTTTTATCTGGCCATAAATCTCTTGAGTATGGTTGAATTTATTTTCAAGAAACGAATATATGATAACACTGATGGTTCACTGATTATCCATAAATTTACATTTATTTATTCTGTGCAGTGGTTTGAAGAATTACATTATAGATCTCATGCTTCCTCACATCATGAATTCATCACTTTATTCTTGTCATCAGTAATTTACATTGGGTGATAACTATTTCTATTACATATCTACATTTAATCTTGAACATTAGCTTTCGACAATAGGTTCATAAGGGTAAATTATCATGTTCTTGAATTTTACATTCAACAGAGGCCACCACATGGTTTCCAGGTGAATACGAAACTTGAAGCTGTGGACAAGAGAAACCCAATGTTGATTCGTGTCGCCACAATTATAGATATTGATGATCAAAGGATAAAGGTACTTTTTTGGAGATTCTGACAAACTGTATTTGAACATTCATAATGTTTTGCTATATTTCTGAGGTAGTTCATTCTTTTGACACCATTAAACTTCACTGGAGTTTTCAGACTCATCCCATGTTGTCCCAGTGAAACATTTTTTTGTTGATGGTTCTTAGCCAATGTGATTAGCTGTGTTGATTGGTCGGAATTTCTTCTTCCTTCCCCTCCTGTCCTCTCCCAAATTCAGATTAGCTAAAATTGAATTCTGGTACAGCGTATATCAAAGAAAGAAACATTTGGAGATTTTCACAGTAATTTCATTGCAGTGTTAATGTAAGCCTAATTGTGACACTAATAAAGATTATTATTACTTGCATTTATATAGCGTCTTTCACAACCACCAGGCATTTCAAAGTACGAAATTAAGTACTTTTGAAATGTAGTCATTGTTGTAAAGCAGAAATAATACAACTAATTTCCCAAAGCAAGATCCCACAAATGCAGTGTGATAAATACCAGATATTCTGTTTTTAGTATGTTGGCTGAGGGGATTTTATGTTTGCCAGGCCACTGGGAGGAATTCCCCTGCTCTTCACAATAGTGCTGCTATGAGTTTAATTATATCCATTTGATAGAGCAGAGGGGCTTTGGTTTAACATCTTGGGTGCGATCTATCGGCCTCGTTGCGTCCGTCTTGAGATGCAACGAGGCTCGTAAATCTTGCGAGAGGCTTTGCAATCTGGATCTTGCCCATTGAGGTTGTGATCTGGATTTGCAGGGTGGTACCCTGGCATATCCGATGCCCCCCTTGGCAGTGCCATCCGGGCACCCAAATGGCATTGCCAGGCTGGCAGGGGCACTGTCAGAGTGCCAGGTTGGCAGTGCTAAGTTGCCCAAGTGGTATCTAGCCCATGCTGGGGATCGGGCCGGGGGTGCCCTGCCCTTATGTGGTGGGGTGCGGGGGCTCAATGACTCCCTCATTCCCTAATTAGTGTGTTGGGAGTTCTGGATGCTGCAATGAGGGATCTACTGATCTGGGCGCCATTTAGTGCAGGAAATGAACCGAAGTGCAGCCTCGGTGGACATTCCTTGCCGAGGCCCATTTAATAGCGGGGTCGTTCTCGGCGCTGTGGAGTCTGCATGTTCTCCCCGTGTGTGCGTAGGTTTCCTCCCACAGTCCAGATATGTGCAGGTTAGGTGGATTGGCCATGCCGAATTGTCCTTAGTGTCCAAAATTGCCCTTAGTGTTGGGTGGGGTTACTGGGTAATGGGGATAGGTGGGGTTACTGGGTAATGGGGATAGGGTGGAGGTGTGGGCTTGGGTAGGGTGCTCTTTCTAAGAGCCAGTGCAGACTCAATGGGCCGAATGGCCTCCTTCTGCACTGTAAATTCTATGATTCTATGTTGTAAATGAGAGTGTTTGTTGTTGGAATCCTTCCATTTGCAAGAGATGATTAACAGGAAGCAAACAGCCCATTTAGATGGGAGTGTCTTCATTTGATGCACTTTGGCTGATGGCTGTGAAGACCAGTCCTTGGGAGGCAGGTTCTGCCACAAGCACCACTCATAAAGCTGCCAGGTAACATTGCGTCAAGCTGTTTTCGAAGTTGGTGCCTCTAACCAGCTCCTGCAGTCATTGGTCATTATAGCAGTGCATGCCAGGCCAGAGGAGGTGTTGCCATTTCACACTTTATCAAGCCAGTGACTCGCAGGTGTGATAGCCAGTGTTTGGGTCTTCACGTCACTCTTGCAAGCATTCTTGAAGCAGAGCTGTGGACGCCTTACTGAGCATCTGGCTCTTGATACTTCACCAGACAGAAGGTCTTTGGGTGTGCAACTGTTTTTTATCCTGCCAATGTGCCTGATGGAATAGAAAATGCAGCTTCTGTAGATCTGCTTTTGCAGCCCATGTAGCATTTTAATTGTCAACCTTTTAGTTCTGCAGTCTAAGGTAAAAATGCTTTCAGGTCAATTTGGCACAACTTCAGTTAGTAAAATTTTGCAAATCGATTGATGCTTTAGTAATTGCATTAACAAAGAATGCCATGAGTAATGGAAAAAAATGTCTGCACTTAATGTCATTTGCTGCAACCCATACCATTAATACATGATGGGTTCAGCTATTATTTTCAGTTGTGGGTCCAATTAGAATATTAACCAGAAGTAAACATTAAAATCAAGATACAGTTTAATTTACTTTTCAAATGAAGCTGAACTGTCTCCATCACATACAGGTAATGGCACAAGCATTGCCTGTACCAATATAAAAGGCTTTGATATAATCTGGTTGAAATGAAATTGAAAGTTCTGCCAAAGCCAAGTGACTGAGGAGAGTGCCAGCTAGTGCTGCCTCGTAATTTTGAGGGCCCGGGCGTGTGCATGTGCAGTAACACAGAACCAAATGAGCAGACACGAAATACGCAGCCAAAAAAGAAATCCAAGACGAAATACGTCCCTGGGATATCTGGCCCAAGTCAAAGGAGAGTAAGCCAAATTAAGCGAAAGCCCAGAAATCCTGAGGATTGGTCACCCTGGTTTGATAGTCACTGCTTGGGATCTCATTTCAGTAAAGCTGGCGAGCTGTGGGCAGCAGTGGTGGTGATGGTGGGAGTGGAGGTTGTGGTGCAGTAAGCCATGAGGCTTTTGAAAAATCAGTTGGCTTGGACCTTGATGTGGCCTGAAGATAGGCCCTGGAAGGCAGGGGTCGATGAATGGTAATCGTGTGAGCCTATGTTGGAAGTGGACCGCAGCCCCAGGTGGAACACTCATTTCCCCTGGTTACACATTAAGTTTAAAAAACTACTATTTTGTTGGCAGCCTTTGATGGTCTCTTTAAATGCATGCTCTGCCCAATTTCTCCCAGGGTTGGGAACTTGACCCTAAAGCAGGCATATTTCCTGGGTAAGGATGCAGGATTCGCCCTGAGATACTGCAGCCCAAAAGACATTCGTCAAACATTCAGCAACATTTAAAAATCAAGCATGGCATGGACCAGTTCCCCCCCCACTGTTTGGAAATCACAGATCTTTTCTGAAATTTCTTCTGTCTGAGCATTAGTCAAATATCCACCTCGGTTTATTTCTGGACATTGTGGTTGTCACTTGCTAAGAATTCCATAGATTTGGTTGAATGAGTTTAAACCTAACAGTCACGTTGAATCTTGAAATGTTAAAATTATATATATTTGGACAAAGTGTACTAAAATAAGTCAAAGAATACAAATGGAAATCTTTACAGCTAATTACATTTTCAAAGCTTCATCTTGCAGCAGTGTTGAATTGAGAATTGCTGTAAGTATCTGCTGACACTTAATCACTCCCTCTGTTTGAGCAGTACATTTTTCTCAGTTATTTTAACAAGTTCGATCATGTTGCTTCTCGTGCAGATATTAGTTAATCTGAAATAACACTCATCTGTTTAAAAATAAAACCATTGAAATTAATTGCATCCTCATGTAATGACCTGGATTTTGTAGTCAGTAATGAAGAAAAGCTGCTGATTCTTCATTCTGCTTACAGCTGTTCACAGATTTTCCTTCTGGGTCCTTGAGACTCACCTCATCGTTCTGAGAGATCATTTCCAGGGTAATCAAAAGATTGAAGCATCTTCACTGAGACACACACGGCTGGATCTTGCAGTCTCCAAAAAGGGGACCGAATGAAGGCGGGTGGCAAATAAATGGCTGCTGAATAGCATGGGCAGTAGTTCCACCTCCATTTCTGCAGGCTGCCATTTTCCGGATCACGGGTAGGGCCCAGGGAAGAAAGCAGGTCCGCCTTTATCGAAATGCCCAGGGTGAGATCTTGAAGGATGTTTTCCGGGATAGGTGGGCGGGCTTCGGAAGCCCTTGAAATCTCCGTTCAGTGAAAAGAGACAGGAACCACAGGGAGGCGGGGCAGGAAGCCGGGGAACCTCTTGAAAAGCTAGGTTTTCTGGGGGTTTAATAGTGGCATTGAAGGCAAGTTAACATTGAGGGAGGTTGGTGAGGTGAGGTAGTAGAGGCAGACTCCATTGAAGGCCCAAAGTTTGGGTTGGCATCGATTTTGATGGACCTTCTCAGATGGCCCAGGTAGCTCATATCAACATTTTTAAATGGCAGCAACTGAGGCTCAGCACTCTTTGATCATCGGAGCTCTTGAGAAGAATAGCGGCCAAAGCAAGCCTGTCGTTGTTTCTTGACCAAATGCACTGCGAGCTGGATGCGTTACTGCATAGTTTAACTTGTATACATGTAGCGCACAATGACTTACGAGAGAGACGAATAGAGATGAAGTCGATGAGGCTTTATTAAGCGTGACTTGTTCCCCGCAGTTCAGCAACAGACTGGAGTGGCGGGGAGGAGCCCGGGTTCTTATACTCCGCCTTCAGGGTGGAGCTAGGGGTCTACAGCCAACCAGGACCCGGGATCTGTCAGCCAATAGCATCACGGCTTCACAGTCCCACATGACCCCTAATACATACTACCACATTCACCCCTTGTTAAAAATGAACCCGGCGGGGTGGTGGTTCGCATGGTGGTAGGGGTTTACAAGGCTGGTCCTGGGAGGATAAAATTTTTGGCATGTCATTACAATCTTAGCCCTACACTGGGCTATGTACAAGGTTTGTGAACTATTTACAATATTCGTAAGAGGAAAAGAACATTTTCGTTACAGTCCAACAACATTCTTGTGTTACACCGATGCCACAAGTCGAGCGGGCGGTCTGGTCTTCCTTGTCGATCGCCTCAGCCCCGGTGGTGGTGCAGGTGCTTGTTCCAGCGTTGTCGTCTCCGGGAGCGTTTCGGTGTCTGTTTCTGTTTCACTCCTGGTCGGACACGGGAGGAGGACCGATCCTCCCGGGAAGGGGGCGGTCGTGGGGTGCGCCGGTGGCAGGGAGGGGGTGATCGGTGTCGGGGGGTGTGCGTGTTGCTGGCGGGCGCCAGGTCTCGCAGGGAGACCGTGTCCTGTCGGCCGTCGGGGTACGCCACGTAGGCGTACTGCGGGTTCGCGTGGAGGAGGTGAACCCTCTCGACCAACGGGTCCGACTTGTGCGCCCGCACATGTTTCCGGAGCAAGATGGGTATTGGGGCCGCCAGCCAGGTGTGCAGCGACGTTCCGGAGTTGGACTTCCTGGGGAAGACAAGGAGGCGCTCATGGGGCGTTTGGTTAGTGGTGGTACACAGCAGCGACCGGATGGAGTGGAGAGCGTCCGGGAGGACCTCCTGCCACCGTGAAACTGGGAGATCCCTGGACCGTAGGGCCAGTAGGACGGTCTTCCAGACCGTGCCGTTCTCCCTCTCTACTTGCCCGTTCCCCCGGGGGTTGTAGCTGGTCGTCCTGCTCGAGGCTATACCCTTGCTGAGCAGGAACTGGCGCAGCTCGTCACTCATGAAGGAGGACCCCCTGTCGCTATGGATATATGCGGGGCAACCGAACAGTGTGAATATGGTGCTAAGGGCTTTAATGACTGTGGCCGCTGTCATGTCAGGGCAGGGGATGGCGAAAGGGAAACGGGAGTACTCGTCCACCACGTTCAGGAAGTATGTGTTGCGGTCGGTGGAGGGGAGGGGCCCTTTGAAATCCAGACTGTGGCGTTCAAAGGGGCGGGAAGCCTTGATCAGGTGCGCTCTATCCGGCCTGAAAAAGTGCGGTTTGCACTCTGCGCACATGTGGCAGTTCCTGGTGACTGTACGGACCTCCTCCACAGAGTAGGGGAGGTTGCGGGACTTTATAAAATGGTAGAACCGAGTGACCCCCCGGGTGGCAGAGGTCCTCGTGGAGGGCTTGGAGACGGTCTATTTGTGCGTTGGCACATGTGCCGCGGGATAGGGCATCGGACGGCTCGTTCAGCTTTCCGGGACGGTACAAGATCTCGTAGTTGAAGGTAGGGAGCTCGATCCTCCACCTTAAGATCTTGTCGTTTTTAATTTTGCCCCGCTGTGCATTATTGAACATGAAGGCTACCGACCGTTGGTCAGTGAGGAGAGTGAATCTCCTGCCGGCCAGGTAATGCCTCCAATGTCGCACAGCTTCCACTATGGCTTGGGCTTCCTTTTCCACTGAGGAGTGGCGGATTTCTGAGGCGTGGAGGGTTCGGGAGAAGAAGGCCACGGGTCTGCCCGCTTGGTTAAGGGTGGCCGCTAGAGCTACGTCGGAGGCGTCGCTCTCGACCTGGAAGGGGAGGGACTCGTCGTTGGCGCGCATTGTGACCTTTGCGATATCCGCTTTGATGCGGCTGAAGGCCTGGCGAGCCTCTGTCGACAGGGGGAAGGTAGTGGTCTGTATTAGCGGGCGGGCCTTGTCTGCATACTGGGGGACCCACTGGGCGTAATATGAAAAGAACCCCAGGCAGCGTTTCAGGGCTTTGGAGCAGTGGAGGAGGGGAAATTCCATGAGGGGGCGCATGCGTTCGGGGTCGGGGCCTATTATCCCATTGCGCACTACGTATCCCAGGATGGCCAGCCGGTTTGTGCTAAAGACGCACTTTTCCTCGTTGTATGTGAGGTTCAAGGCGTTAGCGGTCTGGAGGAATTTTTGGAGGTTGGCGTCGTGGTCCTGCTGATCGTGGCCGCAGATGGTTACGTTGTCGAGATACGGGAACGTGGCCTGCAACCCGTGTTGATCAACCATTCGGTCCATCTCCCGTTGGAAGACCGAGACCCCGTTTGTGACGCCAAATGGGACCCTTAGGAAGTGGTATAGACGCCCGTCTGCCTCGAAGGCTGTGTACTTGCGGTCACCTGGGCGGATGGGGAGCTGGTGGTAGGCGGACTTGAGATCCACGGTGGAGAAAACCTTATATTGGGCAATCGGATTTACCATGTCGGATATGCGGGGGAGAGGGTACGCATCTAGCTGTGTGTACCTGTTGATGGTCTGGCTATAGTCTATGACCATCCTTTGCTTCTCCCCGGTCTTTACTACTACCACCTGTGCTCTCCAGGGACTATTGCTGGCCTGGATTATGCCTTCCTTCAGCAACCGCTGGACTTCGGACCGAATAAATATCCGGTCCTGGGCGCTGTACCGTCTGCTCCTAGTGGCGACGGGCTTGCAGTCCGGGGTGAGGTTTGCAAACAAGGATGGCGGTTCAACTTTGAGGGTTGCGAGGCCGCAGATAGTGAGTGGGGGTATTGGGCCGCCGAATTGAAACGTTAGGCTCTGCAGGTTGCACTGGAAGTCTAATCCCAGTAATGTGGGCGCGCAGAGTTGGGGAAGGACGTAGAGCCTGTAGTTTTTAAACTCCCTCCCTTGCACCGTTAGGGTCACTATGCAGAACCCTTTGATCTCTACGGAGTGGGATCCTGCAGCTAGGGAAATCTTTTGTGTACTGGGACGAATGGTCAAAAAACAGCGTCTTACCGTGTCAGGGTGGATGAAGCTTTCGGTGCTCCCGGAGTCGATCAGGCATGGTGTCTCGTGTCTGTTGATCAGCACCGTTGTTGTCGTCGTCTGGAGCGTCCGGGGCCGTGCTTGATCCAGCGTCACCGAGGCCAGTCGTGGTCGTAGTGTCTCAGCGTCTTCTTCGGACCCCGTGGAGCCGTCGATGCTGGGGTCCTTTGTTGTCATCCAAGATGGCGGCGTCCATGAATCGCCCGTGGCCGGGGGTGGACAAAATGGCCGCCCCCACGGATCGCACGTGGTCGGGGGTGGACAAAATGGCCGCCCCCATGCATCGCACATGGCTGGGGGGTCACAAGATGGCGGCGCCCATCCTCCCCTCGTGGTGGCCGGGACCCAAAATGGTAGCGCCCGCGGGTCGCACATGGGGCGCTGCGGGGGTTGGGGAGCGTTTAGGATGCGCTGGGCTCTTCTCCGGGGACAGCGGCGACCCCCCGGGACCGGCACACAGCCGCGAAATGGCCCTTTTTGCCGCAGCTCTTGCAGATCGCTGCGCGGGCCGGGCAGCGCTGCCGGGGGTGTCTCGCAGAAATAGCAGCGAGACACTGCTATTTCTGCCCGCAGAAATAGCAGTGGGCCCCCCCGGGATGATCTGGCGTTTTAACTGCGCAAGCCTGTGAGGGGGGGGGGGGGTTGTCGCGACGGGGGTCCACGGAGCCCAAGGGGCTGCCGCGCGGTCGGGGCCGTAGGCGCGGGCGTTTTGTGAGGCCACATCTAGGGAAGCTGCGATGGCCCGTGCCTCTGAGAGTCCTAGCGACTCTTTTTCTAAAAGTCTTTGGCGGATTTGGGGAGAGTTCATACCTGCCACAAACGCAACGCGAATTAACATGTCCGTTTGTTCAGTCGCGCTTACCGGCGGGCAGCTGCAGCCCCGCCCAAAATTAGCAGCGCGGCGTAGAACTCCTCTAACGATTCTCCGGGACTTTGTCGTCTCGTTGCGAGTTGGTAGCGTGCGTAGACCTGGTTCACCGGGCGAACGTAGATGCTCTTCAGTGCTGCGAGCGCCGTCGGGAAATCCTCTGCGTCTTCTATGAGAGGGTAAATTTCCGGGCTTACCCTTGAGTGCAGGACCTGCAGTTTCTGGTCTTCTGTGATCCGGCCGGGGGCCGTTCGGAGGTAGCCTTCGAAACAAGCTTGCCAGTGTTTAAAAACTGCTGCCGAGTTCACTGCGTGGGGGCTGATCCGCAGGCATTCCGGGGCGATCCTGAGCTCCATAGTCCTTTAAGTCACGCGCACAATGACTTACGAGAGAGACGAATAGAGATGAAGTCGATGAGGCTTTATTAAGCGTGACTTGTTCCCCGCAGTTCAGCAACAGACTGGAGCGGCGGGGAGGAGCCCGGGTTCTTATACTCCGCCTTCAGGGTGGAGCTAGGGGTCAACAGCCAACCAGGACCCGGGATCTGTCAGCCAATAGCATCACGGCTTCACAGTCCCACATGACCCCTAATACATACTACCACAATACATACTACAGTTTTGACGATGTAGTTTGCTGTTTATGGTTTTGTTGAGTCCTTCATTATATTGGTTCGACAGGATTATCGGATAATTTTCTGTCTTCGTGGTCCAGTACATATTGTTTGCCCATCTCCTTTCCTAGTTTCCGGGTGTACAATGATCCACTACTAGCCCACCAAAATTGAGAGCCTAAGTACTAAGACACCAATATCCCTTTCAGTTTCATCCTTAGTTATTTAAACATCCGTCATCAAATATGCATGTTCTCCAATTTACCTTTCTGCACGCATTATTTTATACTTTGCATCAAATTTAATTTGCTGTTGTTCACATATTTTATTAAGTTCACTGTAGTTTCGGGGCTGCTTCCTCAGACTCCTACATTTGTACCTTTTGTACCATTTGCAATTGTAACTAGACGGATTGAGTTGGAATATGTTAAAATATTGAACCTTGAGCCATCACAATTAACAGCCCCCCCCCCCCCCACCACCCATCCCGCATCCTTCCCCATTACTGTCTGAACAATATGGAAGTAAATATGATAGTACCTGAAAAGTGCCAAAGAGATCATGATACCTAGTTACCCCATGCCTGTTCAATGTACTGCAGGGTGTACACCGACATAGTGCTATGAATTTAAAGGATTGGAATGATAGAGCCTGCTGCATGCAAGAAACAATTCAATTCATTGGCTGCATCAGCAGGGAACATTCAGAACTTTAAGGTGCACTGTCCCTGCTGGAAATGCAGATATTTGGAATAGAGCTATGCAATAAAGCGCAATGGCTGAGCAGCAGAGAAAAAGCATGCAGCAAGGTTTTTGATACTGCACTCGATGGGACTTTTCAGCCCTTCCTCCAGAAGGATCTTCCAGTGCTGCCAAAGGTGACCCCACCCCCTCCCAGGCGGGTCCCCGATGTCAGGAGCAGGTGAACCATACAAAACGGTGCAGACTCCGGCAGGACAGGCCAGTGACATGCTGCTTCCGCCAATGGAAAACATGCTGCAGGGCCATGGAAAATCTCAGTCAAAATCTTGGTTGAAAGGAGAGCTGTTCTGTATCCTGAGGGGGTAGGGGGGCCTTCAGCTCAATGATGAGAAAGCAGTAGTTTGGGCATTTCTACCCGCCATGCTGCACCCTAAAAGCAGCGCATGTGGCACAATATAGCTAGTCTCACTCTAATATGCAGTTCCCTGAGGTAACCAAGGCTTTGGGATTATCCCCTTTGCCTTGGAGGCTTCGGGCAAGTACCGTTTAGTACTGGTCTCCATGAACTTTTGGCTAAGTCAAGTGTACATTTGATCAAGGGAAGCTGAGGATTTCGATGTCGATCGTGGATTGGAGAACACGGAGGGATTGAAGTCATCGAAGAGGAAACGATTAGAGCTCGGCTGCTATTGGTGGATCTACATGCTGGTCTAAGTCTCTGGTTTAGGCCTAACGCCGATACAGTTTAGACTCAACGTGTGAACTATGGCTGCAGCTGCATCCCGACCACCAGGCTGGGGAGTGCGAAACACTGTCCGAGTCACAGCGAAGAAGGCGGAAGGGGAGTCACCTGTGGACCGAAATTTCTTCGTGAAGCGGGTGCTGCTCGAGTGCTGCGGGTTTCAAGCAACAGATATCTTCTGCTTGCAAGACTTCCCCAACAATGGATATTTTGATGTCACCTTCAAGAGTGTCGCAGCTTGCATCACATTCTTGAACGTGTTCAAAGAAAAAGGTAACCAGAGTCCCCTGTCTATCCTGACTGCGGAGCCTCTGTTTACGCTACCGTCGCAGCAAAACCGGGTTGTTACACTGCACACGTACAACCCCCACGTCCCCATGTCTGATGTGCTCACGTTCCTCGCCAGGTACGTTGAGCTGAAAAGTAACAGCGTGCAACTGAAAGTCACCTTAGGCATCTGGACAAGTGAGCACCAGATCAAGGTGACTCTGTGAACAGACGGCGACGGAACCATCTTGCATTCTGCCTTCCAGTTTCGCCATTGGAAGAAATCGTGACTACCTCTACTACGTGGGACAGCCACGAGTATGCCACACCTGTGGCAAAACGGGGCATGTTGCCGCAAACTGCAGTGTCACCTTCTGCAAAAACTGCAGGCAGGAGGGACACATGACTAAAGACTGCAAGGAAGACAAGTGCTGCAACCTGTGTGGGGAGGCCGGCCATCTTTACAGGGCCTGCCCAAAACCCGGGGAAACATATGCACAAATCATCAGCAGCGGAGTCGAAAAGGCGACCAGAGAGGAGGTTCATACACCCTCCACCGACAAAGACACAACAGCACAGAATGTGGAAAAGCAACAGAAGGGCCCTCAACACAAAGGGGAGGCCCCAGCACGCCCTGACAACTCAACCCCAACCTCATCTGACGAGGAACACTCAATGGAAGAGGATGGGACGAAGAATAAAGAGCCCTGGGAAACAGTGAACAGGGACAAACGAAAGAGGAAACAAAAAAATAAACTGAAGAGCCCCCCGATGGGGAGTGGCAAAAAGCGGCACCTTTCAGCCAGCGGACTTAGCGCCGACACCTCCTCCGATGAGGGAAAACAAGACAAGAATTGGCCTCAAATAAAGAGGCAAAGCACCAATGTGGAACGGGATGCACAGCCCCCCCCAGACCACAGACAGGGAAGAAAACAAAACACGCCGAGACAATCAACCTCTGGCTCATGGGAACAGCAATATGACCAACGGCCACCAAACGCCGGACATTGAAAACAAGGTCACAGACCAACCCCCAAAATTAACAAGCAGCAACAACCCAGGCGAAGACCGGCCTGCAACCCCAACACTTACTGACTGCCACAACGGACGCCAGGGCTACACCACCCCCCCAATGCATCTGCATCAAGTTCACGGGGCCAGTGTGGACCAGGACACCTTTCTCAGCCCTGCAACTGTGTAACAGTTTGCGAGCACCATCGGCATGCTGGGGAACATCCAACAGCTGGAACAGCCAACTGTATAGACTCTGGACTCTGAGACTGGTAAAGCTACCTTTTTATAATGGGGTTTAAAATTGCATCCATTAATGTGCGAAGCACACTCAACTATTTAGCAAATGTGAAAGCTGACCTACTGTTCCTGCAGGAGTGCGGAATTCCGCACCTCAGCAACTATAGGCGCTGGTCGAGCTGGTGGTCCCACGGGCCATCCATCTGGTCAGGAGGAAACGACTGCCGCTCCTCCGGCCTGGGTATTCTGCTGCGGGGAGGCAACTTCACCATCTCCGACGTTAAGGAGGTGGTGGGCGGGCACCTCGTCGTAGCAGACGTCAAATACAAAAACGCCCCTCTCAGACTTATTAATGTGTATGCCCCGGCCGTAAAAAATGAGCGGCTGGCAGTCCTTCAGCAACTCCCACTGCTGTTGGCCACCTCCAAGCCGGTCATTCTGGGCGGTGACTTCAACTGCATCATCGATGCGGCTGGACGATCCGGCAGAGCCGACAGCAAACTAGACGCTACGTCCAGAGTCCTGATGGAAACGGTAAAAGACGCCAAGCTGCTCGACGTCTGCAGCAACCCTGCAGACGGAGCACCATGTAGATACACATGGTCACGGCCAGACGGGTACGTCCGCTCCAGGATAGACTTTTTTGTGTCCCGTGCTTTCACGGTCAGGTCCACCGATGTAAAGCCGGTGTTCTTCTCTGACCACTGCCTCCTACTGGCCGACTGCCACCTGCAGGAAAACCAGGGGGTAGGCAGGGGGACATGGAAGCTGAATGTAAAACTGCTGACCCCTGAGAACCTCGAGGAACTCAGGAGGGATTACAAAGGTTGGAGAACCGTGAAACCCCTCTTTGAGTCTCCACATCCCTGGTGGGAAGCAATCAAGGGGAATATCAAAAGGTGTTTCATCCTCAAGGGCGTTCAAAAGGTGAGAGAGAGACGAGGGGTCATGTCCAGACTCCAGAAAAGTATGCAGAATTTGCTCCAGCTGCAGTCGATGGGGGTGGATTTCAAGGAGGATCTCCAAGAGGTGAAGAGCCAGCAAGCCTCGCTCTACACCTCGGAGGTCTCCAAGGTTATCTTCTGTTCCAGAGTCCGCACCGTGGAGCAGGATGAAAGACCTCTATGATCAGCAGCCTGAAGGATGAAGATGGCTCTGTAAAGTCATCGCAGTCTGACAACCTGAGGATCAGTCAATCCTTTTATGCCGGACTGTATGACCTGAAGCCAACAGATAGCACTGTTTCCCAGACCTTCCTGTCGACTATCACGGAGGTCTTAGGCGACAGCGAGCTGGATAACCTGGACAAACCGCTAACTCTGGATGAGCTGACAAAGGCCGTCAAGTCCTTCGAGATGAGTAAAACTCCCGGAAGCGACGGCTTACCGGTTGAATTGTATTCGGCTCTGTGGGACTGGATGGGCCCAGACCTGCTGGATGTGTACGAGAGTATGCTTCTGGAAGGCAGCATGTCAGAGTCCCTGAGGAAAGGCATCATCACCCGCATCTACAAGCAGAAGGGGGAAAGGGAAGAAATTCAAAATTGGCGACCCATTTCACAGTTGAATGTGGATTACAAAATTCTAGCCAAGGTCATCGCCAATCGGGTCAAGTCTGCTCTGGAGTCAGTGATCCACCCTGACCAGACCTGTGCTGTACCCGGCAGGAAGATCTCTGATAGCTACTCAGGGATACGATTGCCTACGTGCAGGACAGCAGGGTGGACACCTGCGTCATCAGCCTTAACCAGGAGAAGGCTTTTGATAGAATATTGCACACCTACATGATGGATGTGCTCGCCAAAATGGGTTTTGGGGAGGGAATTCGCAATTGGATCAAACTGCTCTACACAAACATCTATAGCGCAGTCTCAATCAATGGATGGGAATCAGAAAAGTTCTAGATCAAATCTGGAGTCAGGCAGGGCTGCCCTCTCTCCTCTGCCCTGTTTGTGTGCTGCATAGAACCTTTTGCCGAGTCCATCAGGAAGGATCCGGGTATTTGAGGAGTGATGATCCCAGGCAGCAAAGGCGTGCTAGTCAGGCCTCCCTGTACATGGACGACCTCGCCATCTTCTGCTCGGATCCTGCGTCTGTACGCAGGCTCTTGAATGCCTGCGACCAGTTTGAACTGGCCTCGGGAGCCAAGGTAAACTGCGGCAAGAGCGAGGCCATGTTCTTTGGGAACTGGGCCGACCGGTCCTTTGTCCCATTCACTGTCAGGTCAGATTACCTGAAGGTGCTGGGGATATGGTTCGGAGCTGCTGGGGCGTGCACCAAAAACTGGGAGGAGCGCATAGCCAAGGTAAGACAGAAACTGGGCTGGTGGGAGCAACGCTCCCTCTCCATTGCGGGCAAAACCCTGGTCATCAGGTGTGAGGTACTCTCGGTGTTACTGTACGTGGCGCAGGTCTGGCCCATAACCCGACCCTACAGCAGTCACCCGGGCCATCTTCAAATTTATCTGGAGATCCAAGATGGACCATGTCCGAAGGGACACCATGTACAAACCTCTGGAGAAGGGAGGGAGGAACGTACCCAACGCCTCCCTCATCCTGTTGGCCACCTTTGTGTCCAGCTGCATCAAGCTGTGCGTGGACCCCCGGTATGCAAACACCAAGTGTCACTACATACTGAGGTTCTACCTGTCCCCGGTGTTGCGAAGGATGGGCCTGGCCTCATTGCCGCGGAACGCTCCAAGTAGTTGGACCGTGCCATACCACCTGTCCTTCGTGGAAAGAATTTTGACGAAAAACACCTTTGACCACAAGGCAATGAAGCAGTGGTCAGCACATAATGTCCTCGAGGCCCTCAGGGAAAAGGAGACTGTGGAGGACGTTGGATGGTTCCCTGAGCAGACTGTCAGAGTCATCTGGCAGAACGCCTCATCACCAGAACTTTCAAACAAGCACCAAGACCTAGCTTGGCTGGTGGTGAGAAGGGCCCTCCCTGTCAGATTCTTCATGTACAACCGAAGGCTCTGCGCCAATGCACGCTGCCCTCCGAGTGGCTGTGGGGGAAATGAGACGGTCACCCACCTCCTTGTGGAATGTGCCTTTGCAAAGAAGGTCTGGAGAGAGATGCAGTGGTACTTGTCAAGGTTCATCCCGAGCAGCTCTGTGACACAGGACTCTGTGCTCTACGGACTGTTTCCAGGGACACACACCGAGACAAACATCAACTGCTGCTGGAAGGTCATCAAATCGGTGAAAGACGCTCTTTGGTCTGCCCGAAACTTGCTGATCTTCCAGTGCAAAGAATTGTCCTCGACCGAGTGTTGCAGACTGGCACATTCCAAGGTCCAGGACTACGTGCTGAGGGACGCACTCAAGCTTGGGGCAGCTGCCGCCAAGGCGCAATGGGGAAAGACCACTGTGTAAGGTCTTTCCAGCAAATGTACACCGAGGGGCGGGTAACAGTGTAAAACCCCCTCGGTCTGGGTCATTAACACTCCAATGCATAAAAGAAACATGACAATGTAAATATTTAAGAAGGAATTGTAACGTAAAGAGTGATATATTATCAAAATTGAATGGAAGAAAGTCAAGGCAATGTGTAACTCTGATGGAAATGTACAGTCAAGACAATTCGAAATGTTCTGTAATGTTTATGATAGATTTTATGAATAAAGTATATTTTTTTGAATAAAAGAAAAACTGGTCTCCACGAACGGAGCCAGATGGACCAGCACTCATGGGAGTCTCCCAAGGGATTGGAGGCCCCCAGGTGCTTTCCCTCTAGGCAAGGTGGCACCCTGGCACTGCTGGTGCCAACCTGGCACTGTGGCAGTGCCACCTGCATGCCAGCCTGGCATTGCCAAGGCGCCCAGGTCCTGGCAGTGCCAAGCTGGCATTTTTTGCACGGTGGTGATCGGGCCTGAGGATGTCCTGTTCACGTGAGGTGGGGTGCTGGGGGGGTGGTGGTGGTGGTGAGTGGACTCGCTTATAGGTGAGTTGGGGGTTTGGGGGAGTTGGGGGGTCGCGTCCAGTGTTCGAGGGATTGTCCCAATCTATCCCTGCACTGAGGAGCTTTAGCGAGCAGGGCTCCTTAGTGCAGGAAACGGGACTAAATGAGGTCCCGCATCTAACCGGAGAAGAATCATAGAATTTACAATGCAGCAGGAGGCCATTCGGCCCATCGAGTCTGCACCGGCTGTTGGAAAGAGCACCCTACTCAAGCTCACACCTCCACCCCATCCCTGAAACCCAGTAACCCCACCCGACCTTTTTATTTGGACACGAAGGGCAATTTAGCATGGTCAATCCCCCTAACCTGCAAGCCTTTGGACTGTGGGAGGAAACCGGAGCACCCGAGACACGGGGAGAACGTGCAGACTCCGCACAGGCAGTGACTCAAGCAGGAATCGAACCTGGTACCCTGGAGCTGTGAAGCAATTGTGCTAACCACTGTGCTACCGTGCCGCAGAGGATACAGCTGGATAGCGTTGTATTTCTCGGCACTACGAGCACCGGGAAACAGGCGGCTAAATGCACTCGCTATGGGACATAGTTCCCATTTGGTTAGATCGCACCCATTGAGATCAGTGCCAGGAGTTTAACTCCCAGATCCTGGATGCTGTCTGCAAGAAATTGAACAACATAAAGTGGTCAAGGTCAATAATGCATCTTCAATGCTATATCATACCAACTGCATCACTCCCCCTCAGCCGCTGCTCAATTCACCATGCACCCATCATTCAGGTGCAACAACGCTCATCAATTAGGACTTCAATTCAAAACACCACCTCACCCTCTCACAACATTATTGCAAGGCTCATGCCCGCATCTCACAGATTCACACACTGCCGCTATTTAACCATGACAATTACATCTCCCAAATATATTGCACAATGTTCAGACAACTACTTCCTTTTGCACCAAGCGTTATGTTGTGGACAACCATCAGCCTGCTTCTGTGTCCTTGCCCTGAGGCCTCTGCAGCAGGACTATTGTGTTATCCTCACTCTTTACACTGGCTGAAGTGCACCTGAACCCAGTGCCTTGCCTGACTAATGTCTCAGTTTCTGTTGCAGTGTGTTAGGGAGAAAAATATTGCTATTTGGCTATAGTGTACTTCACTCTGACTCTTGAGAACACCAGACAAAGATTCTTGGAATTTCAAACAAGACCTTTATTTTGTAAAACATTTTATTAAGATATTAATAATTTTATAATAATAGCAGTAAACAGTACAAATACATATATAAACCTAGTGCATAAACCATCTCCATCCCTAACAAATCCCACCTACCCTAAACAGAAAATAGCCTAACACCCCCACCCCACCCCCCTTTTTCTTATTGCCTCTGCTGACAGTTAGTTTTCCCTGAAGAAGTCAACAAACGGCTGCCACCTCCGGACGAACCCTAGTATTGACCCTCTTAAGGCAAACTTCATTTTCGCAAATCTGAGATACCCGGCCATGTTGTTCACCCAGATCTCTGATTCTGGGGCCCCTCCACGCTAGCCACATCCGTCTCCGGGCTACCAAGGAGGCAAAGGCCAAGACGTCAGCCTCCCTCGCCCACTGGACTCCCGGATCTTCCGACACTGCAAAAATCGTCACCTCTGGACTCGGCACCGCCCTTGTTTTTAGCACCGTGGACATGACCTCTGCAAATCCCTGCCAGAATCCCCTAAGCTTCGGATATGCCCAGACCAGAACATGTGGACATGGTTTGCTGGCCTTCCCGCAAATCTATCCCAAAAAACTTGCTCAAACTGTCATGTGTGCCCGATGAATGACCTTAAATTGTATCAGGCTTAGCCCGGCACATGATGAGGACGTGTTGACTCTGCTCAAAGCATCCGCCCACAGACCCGCCACTATCTCCCCCCTCACCCCAGCTCCTCTTCCCATTTGCACTTTAGCTCCTCTATCTGAGTTGCCTCCGACTCCATAAGTTCTTTATAAATATCCGAGACCTTCCCCTCTCCCACCCCCATTCTAGAAACTACCCTGTCCTGTATCCCCCATGGCGGTAGGAGCGGAAAGGTCGAAACCTACCTTCGCAAAAAATCCTGTGTTTGCGGATATCTAAACCCATTCCCTCCCCGCAATTCAAATATCTCCTCTAAATCCTCCAAACAGGGAAAGCTCCCATCGATGAATAAATCTCCCATTCTCTCGATCCTTGCTTTCTGCCATCTCCGAAACCCCCACCTAGCCTCCCCGGAAGAAACCGATGATTATTACAAATTGGAGCCCAGACCAATGCTCCCTCCACTCTCATATGCTTCTTCCACTGCCCCCAGACTCAGGGCCGCCACTACCACCGGGCTTGTGGAGTATCGGTCTGGCGAGAATGGCAGAGGTGCCGTTATCAATGCCCCCAGACTTGTGTCCTTACACAACGCCACGTCCCCTCGCTCCCACACCGACCTACCCACCGCACTACCCACTTCCTAATCATGGCTATGTTTGCCGCCCAGTAATAGTTGCTAATTTCTTGTCAGTTGGCAGCACCAACTGACCCTCCCCGAATACGCTCCAGCAGCGCTTTCTTCACTTGCGGGGTTTTACCCGGCCACACGAAACCAGAAATCACCTTATTTACCCGTTTAAAAAAGGCCTTTGGGATAAAGATGGGGAAGCACTGGAAAACAAACAGAAATCTCAGGAGAACCGTCATTTTCACAGTCTGTACCCTGCCCGCCAGGGAGCAGGTTCCACCTTCGAAAGTCCTCCTTCCACTAGCCGGGTCAAATTTAGTTCATGTAACAGCTCCCATTCCCGTGCCACCTGGATTCCCAAATAGCGGGAGCTCCCTCCCACCACTCTGAACGGCAGCTCTCCCAGTCTCCTCTCCTGCCCCCTTGCCTGGATCGTAAACATCTCACTTTTCCCCATATTCAATTTGTACCCCGAAAACTGGCCAAATTCCTCTAAGATCCGCATAATCTCCCCCATCCCCCTAACGGGTCGGAGATGTGCAGGAGCAGGTTGTCAGCGTATAGCGAGCGAGACTCTGTGTTCTACCGTGCCCCACCCCCGGACCAACCCCTTCCAGTCCCTTGATGCTCAGCCCATCGCCAGTGGCTCTCTGTCCAAAGCAAACAGCAGCGGGGAGAGGAGACAACAAGGCCTTTATTTTGAGCTATAGCATGGACTCCAGTGCTCCAACTAATGGCACACACCAAAGTCCTGATTCAGGGATTATACAGACAGTTATACCTTTCGGTTCGATGACAAGAAATTAGCATATACCAATCAAAAGTTTGTGCTTATTCAAAGATGACCAGTATCCAATCCCAGAAAATTGTTTATATTCCTTCATCGGTTTCCCACAGAAGGATCTGACCAATTGCAGAAAATCTACACTTGCCTACAGTATCTAATGGATACAAAGGCACATATGCACAGCTACACTATCAGTGCACGCATGTCTAGTGAGTTATTGTCCTCCTCCGAACTCTTTTGTCATCATAAGCTGTTAACTGGACAGCAGTGATGTGTGGTTAAAGAGCCGCATTGTCCAGTGTCTCTGCAGCTGTGAGGACCTTAGGTATATAGAATATAATTGCAGTCAATGATTTTTAACCCTTTCAGGAACTAGTGGATCTGATCAAACCTATATTAGCACTATTCATCTAATTCTGATATGTCTAGAACTACCCCCTTTCACAGTGCACGCAGCTTTATCCAAAAGTCTGAATAATGCGGTGGAAAAGCTCACCTTGCAGCATGCAAGCTCAGACTGCAGCCATTGTGTTCAGAGGAGTCTCCAGGGTGCCATGACAGTCAGCAATTGGTCCTCTAACAGTGGAGCATGAACATGTTGCCCCCTCTCAGGAAGACAGCATTCAACTTCCCATCACCACCACCAGTGCCCTTGCTGTTGCTTATCAGCCAAGCAACCCAGAGTGCTGTCACGCATGCTGAGATGAGGCAATCTTAAGATCGGCACAGCGCTGCAGAAGGCCACCCATAAGGCATTTCCATTGAAGGTCAACTGCCTCCATCAGCCATACTACAGTCACTGGGGTAGCATTTTGGAGCAGTATTGGAGGCAAAGGTATAGAAGACAGGTGGAAGAGAATGCACAAGAATGATTGGTTTAAGTTTCGAAGCAATATGAACTTAAACTAAGTACGATACCATTAACCTCAACTCCAATTGTCCATTCACCAACAGTCCCACATTCCTTACCTTTCTTCTGTCACTCACCATAATATCATCCTGTTGGTTACAATGCAAAAATAAAAGCCAACACAAAATACACATTCCTAATCAAATTTGTAAATTAAATTAAGTTTGGAAGCATATCATTATAATGGCCCTTATTTAAGTTAAAGACACTGATTATGGATGGACCTATGTCATTGACCCTCAAACTATATCTAGAATTATATCATATTGCCATCCATTACTATTGAAAGCATTGTGCATGCTAAGCATGGCATTCTGCACCATGGAGAATCCTACAATCCTTGCAAATCCTTGAATTGCTCTACTTCTCCCTCGTGAGAAGAAACAAAATTAAGTTATCTCTCTTGGCTGAGAGTGCCACCCGAACGCACGCAGTTCATTGAGACCAAGATCTGTGGGATCTTCCCTTTGCTCCAATGGTACCCAGAAAGCAGCCGAGTGCACAAATATTCATAGTTACAGTCACCTTCACTGCCACAGGCAACCTGTTCCTTGTCCAAATCTGAAACTGGAGTTATGAGTGTAGAAGCTGGCAGATTTCAGTGGTAGTAATTGCTGTGTTCATGTAGAAGAATTGGTCAATTGATATCCTGGGCAGTTACGGCCTAGTGCTGAGAGCCCTACTCTCACTTCTGCTCCTCCCTCTTCCAGCAACTTGTCCTGCACCATGTAACCTCTGTTCATTCGAACATAGAACATCGAGTCTGCACCGACCCACTTAAGCCCTCACTTCCACCCTATCCCCGTAACCCAATAACCCCATCTAACCTTTTTGGTCACTAAGGGCAATTTATCATGGCCAATCCACCTAACCTGCACGTCTTTGGACTGTGGGAGGAAACCGGAGCACCCGGAGGAAACCCACGCAGACACGGGAAGAACGTGCAAACTCTGCACAGACAGTGACCCAGCGGGGAATTGAACCTGGGACCCTGGTGCTGTGAAGCCACAGTGCTATCCACTTGTGCTGCCCGTGCATTCTCTTAGTCATGCCTCATACCTGTGGACAACTTTTTTGCCGAGCCTTGAAGGCAGCAAAATACACTCCAGCACCTGTCTTATCATTCCCTTTCAGCTATTGAAATGACAATGAAAAGCACCAAAAATATGTAGAAATTTGGCAATAGCCGCAAGAGAAAAACTGGCAATTGACCTTTAAATAGCTGATGATCCTTGAGTTTTCCTTTTCTGAAATGAATATAAGCAACAAAACAGTAAGGTTCTGTGAACACAATCTTTCCCTCCCAAAGCAATGTAATAACAGAACATAACTGGATTATTCACTGATCTCCAGAACTGCAATTGAACAATGTTGGATTATTTGCTGACATGGATGTAGATTTTCAGTGCAAAAGTGATGACAGCAGTGGGATTAGCACTTGTTAACTCTGCTTTCTCACTGAATTACTAGTCTCTTCCTACTGACGTCCTGATGTTATCAATGCAAGCTGAATAAATAAAATATAATGGGAAGAAGAAAAGTTAGGGCCATGAATCAAGAAAAGTTAGGGCCATGAAACAAATATCATGCTGATGTGAAATGGGCAGAACCCTGAGGACATCACAGAGACTTTCTAGATTGTCACCATTTCCATCTGTTTCTGACTTGCCACTTACAAAGCGGATGCCATAGGGGAGCGAAGACAGGGACACAATCAATCGATACACTACCAAGTGTTACAACTCTAGTGAACCAGGCAGGAGCCAGTGTATTGATGGAGTGTTATGGGCCAGGGTTTAGAGAACCCCAAAGTGTTGCATGGAGTTCACCTGACCCACAACTTTTAATAGATTGTGGTATGGGGAGCACACGGCCCACTCTACAGGTGTGGTACAGCAGAAATGGAAAAGTATTTTTTAAAGCAAAACAATGTTTATTATATGAACTCAAGTTAATCTTTTTAAAACATACAGTGAACATCTTAGCAACCATTAATTCACATACAACCCCCAAAGAATACAACACTAAGTAATGCTTACGCTGTCCTTTTAACATCCAGAAGATCGACAAAAGAAACAGCTTTTAACAGAAGCACATCAGGTTAAAGTCACGACTAAAAACATTTATAATTCTGAATTCACCAAATGATCCAAGAGATAGTCATTTCATGGCAGAGAGATCAACAGTACAGCTACTCTGTCTGGCTTCAGCCCCCACATTGAAAACTAAACTAAAACGCACCCTGCAGCAAAAAGCCCAAAACGAAAGTAAAAAGCTGACAGACAGCCCAGCTCAACCCACTCTCTGACATCCCTGCAGTAGTAAACCCCCATTTCTTAAAGGTACTCTCACTACAGATATTTATATACATACCCATTTATAAACACCCATTTCTTAAAGATACTCCCACATGACATCTCCCCCCAAGAAAAAAAAATAAACCATCAGCTTCAAGATGGTTTCATTTTTCACCTTTTCACCATTCTTTAAGAAATGCACATAGTAAATATACTTTTTCGTTTCACAAAACAACACACGCAAACAGGTGTAATAATATAGCCCATTGTTTTTTTTGTTTTTCTTCCTCCAACTGAAATCCTTGCTGATTGGCAGTCTCTTTGACCAAGAAGGTCTCTGCACGATCCGTCCATTTCTCTACGCCTCGGCATTTTTCTTTAAAGTCAGATACTTTAGTTCAATCTGATCACCGAGTCCATTGCAATTCTCCAACACAGGAGCATTGGTTATCACAGCTTTCAGGCAGTCAAATGCCTGTTGAAAGTCCACTGTCCATTGAAATTTTCGACATTTCATCAGCAAGTCCATCAGTGGAGCAATCACGCTACAAAAGGTAGCATGGTAGTTAGCACAATTGCTTCACAGCTCCAGGGTCCCAAGTTCGATTCCCGGCTTGGTTCACTGTCTGTGCGGAGTCTGCACGTTCTCCCCGTGTGTGTGTGTGTTTCCTCCGGGTGCTCCGGTTTCCTCCCACAGTCCAAAGATGTGCAGGTTAGGTGGATTGGCGATGCTAAATTGCCCTTAGTGTTCAAAATTGCCCTTAGTGTTGGGCGGAGTTACTGGGTTATGGGGATATGGTGGAGATGTGGGCTTGGGTAGGGTGCTCTTTCAAAGAGCCGGTGCAGACCCGATGGGCCAAATGGTCTCCTTCTGCACTGTAAATTCTATGATTCAAAACCTTTGCACAAATGCTCGATCAAACCCACTCATGCCAAGAAATCGCTTTATTTCCCTTTGTCTTGAGGGTATTGAAACATCCTCAATAACTGTTGGTTTCACATCCCATGTGACCATTCGACCCTGTCCAATTGTATGGCCAAGGAAAGTGACTTGGGCTTTTCCAAATTCACTTTTGGCTAGGTTTATCACCATACCCACCTCCTGAAGTCGATTGAATGACTCCATCAGATGTTTTAAATGTTCTTTCCATGTCTGGCTGAAAATTTCCAGATCGTCGATGTATACCGCACAATTGGGTAATCCTGAAACAACTTTGTTAGTTAACTGTTGAAATGTGGCTGGTATGTTGGGTATCGTCTGATTTTGGTACCATCACTATGGGTGAGCTCCGTTGGCTGCAACCCACTTCAATTATGCCATTTTTAAGCATACTCTCAATCTCTTTGTTAACCTGTGTCAATTTTAAAGGGTTAAGTCTATATGGATGTTGTTTGATGGGAACAGCATTTCCCACATCTACATCATGTATAGCCATTTTAGTACTTCCCAATTTATCTCTACAAACTTACTCATGTGATATCAATAACTCTTTCAGGTCAGTTCATTTTTCCTCTCGAAGGTAACTCAACAATTTATCCCAATTTTTAAGAACATCCTCGTTTTCCAATTTAATTTGAGGTATGTCAAATTTACAGTCATCTGGATTTGGTTCGCAACTTGGAGTTAGAATCATTAAAACCTCCTCCTTTTTCTCTCCGTCCCTTTCAAAGTACCTTTTATGCATATTCACATGACACACTCGATGAGTCTTCCTCTTACCTGGTGTTTTTACCACATAATTCACCTCAATTTCCTTTGAATCTAATACGGTCCACGAAACCTTCCTTTTAAAGGTTCACCTACCACTGGTAACAACACTAAAACTTTATCTCCACAGGCAAAACTGCAAACTTTGAATTTCTTGTCCGCTACCCGTTTCATCACATTTTGTGCAACTTTTAAATGTTGTCTAGCCAATTCACCTGTTCTATTTAATCGTTCCCTAAAATTTGACACGTAATCCAATCATGTAATTTCCGATTTCTCACTCACCAATCTTTCCTTAATCAATTTAAGTGGTCCTCTTACCTCATGACCAAAAAGTAGTTCAAAAGGACTGAATTTGGTTGACTCATTACGTGCATCCCTAATTGCAAACAGCACAAATGGAATTCCTTTATCCCAATCCTCTGGATAATCGTGACAATAAACCCTCAACATTGTTTTTAATGTCTGATGTCACCTTTCTAACGCTCCCTACGATTCTGGATGGTACGCAGTTGATTTAAATTGTTTTATTCCTAAGCTATCCATAACTTCTTTGAATAACCTTGAGGTAAAATTTGATCCTTGATCCGATTGTATTTCTGTGGGTAGTCCATATCAAGTAAAGAATTTAAGTAACTCCTCCACAATCTTTTTAGCTGTAATATTACGTACTGGAATGGCCTCTGGAAACCTAGTAGACACATCCATTACAGTCAAAAGATATTGGTTCCCACTTTTTGTTTTAGGAAGCGGTCCTACGCAATCAATTAGGACCCTTGTAAAAGGTTCCTCAAATGCTGGAATGGGTATTAAGGGCGCTGGTTTTATCACTGCTTGAGATTTCCCCATCACTTGACATGTGTGACATGATTGACAAAATTTAACAACATCTTTATGTAGTCCAGGCCAATAAAAATGTTTTTGGATTTTAGCTTAAGTTTTCCTTATTCCCAAATGACCTCCCGCTGGTACCTCATGTGCAATTCGCAACACCTCCTTTCTATACCCTACCTGCAATACTACTTGATGAACTTCTGCCCACTTTTCATCCGCCTGCATATGCAAAGGTCTCCATTTTCTCATCAAGATGTTACTTTTACGGTAATAACACTCTGGTATACACTCAGATTCCTCTTCTGTGTATGCTTTCTGATACATCCGGTTTATTTCTACATCTTTCTGTTGTAACTCCGCCAATTTTCCTGAACTAAAAATATCCGCCTCATCCTCCACCTGTTCTTGTTCTTTTTCAACCATCTGATCAAAAATTGTTTCTGATAATTGCACTTCAACTTCATCTTCACTCTTTGATTTCTCCTCTTGTCTTAACCTGTGACTTTGCGACCTTGTTACTACACAATCCCGAAAAATCCCAGGATTTTCGTCCTTCAACATTTCAATTGTCTGATTTTCCACTGGCTTATCAACCACAGTAGACATCACTCCCACCTGCGATCCAGCTATATCATTGCCCAAAATAAACTGTATTCCTGGACAAGATAATTTCTCTATTACTCCTACTACTACTTCACCACTGTTCACTGGACTTTCCAACCTTACCTTATATAATGGAACACTCCTCCTCTCACCCTGAATTCCACATATTACCACCTTTTTTGGCAACATTCTTACCAAACTACATAACTCCTCATCTCTTACCATTAAAGATTGACGAGCTCCTGTATCTCTTAAAATTGTGACTTCTTTACCTGCTCCTCCTGATACACATGAGTAAACTTTACCCACACAAGTAAATTCTTTAAAGAGATCTGGCACCTTCTTATCAATCATCTCTTGATCAGGCTGTACAATCTTTTGCACCTCCTTCGCTTCACTTGGGCTTTCCTTTACCACTTTAACAAACCCCACTGTCTTATCCTGTTTGCTCACATCAGCCTTCCCAGTGCTTTTCTTCAACCACCAACACTGTGACTTTACATGGCCTAGTTTATTACAGTGTAAACTTTTAATTTCTCTTCCACCTTCCTGGATTTCGTTTTTAATCTGAGGTACACTCTCCTTATTATCTCCCATCAGATCACCTTTGCCTTTACCACTTGAGTATTTCTCATGTCCCCAGTTTCTATCCCTCATAGGCTGAAACTGATGTCGGAAACCAAGCTTTGATTTATGAACTAATTCATAATCATCTGCCATTTCTGCTGCTAATATTGCAGTTTTAACTCTCTGCTCTTCCACATGAGTTCTCACCACATCAGGATTTTAATTTTTAACCTCCTCCAAAGGTATAATTTCTCTGAGAGCTTCATACGTTTGGTCTATTTTCAAAGCCCTTATCCACCTATCAAAATTACTCTGTTTGATCCTTTTAAACTCCATGTATGTTTGACCAAATTCTTTCCTTAAATTTCTAAACCTTTGTCTGTCAGCTTCAGGCACTAGTTCATATGCACCTAAGATGGATTTTTTCACCTCCTCATACATCCCAGATACCTCCTCCGGTAGTGATACAAACACTTCACTAGCCCTACCTCCCAGCTTTGTTTGAATCAGTAATACCCACATGTCCTGTGGCCATTTCATTTGTTTAGCTACCTTCTCAAATGAAATGAAAAAGGCTACTACCTCCTCATCAAACCTTGGCAATGCTTGGACATATTTAAATAGATCCCCACCAAACCTTCGACTATGACGCTCTTTCTCACTATTCTCATCACTATCCACCAACTGTACGTTTCCCTTTAAGTCTGCCAATTCTGACTGGCTTATGTTTTATAGCCATTTTCTGATGTTCAAACTCTCTCCTTTTCCATGTCCTCTCTATCTCGTTCCTTTTCCTCTCTATCTCTTTCCTTTTCCTCTCTATATCTTTCTTTGTTTTTTTCTTCTCTCGCCTTTTCTTTTTCCCTGATCTGTATCTCCCTTTTTTTTTCTTTTTCGCTCATTGCATATACAAGCTGCTTTATTTTCATGTTCAAGTTGCTTAATTTGCAACTGGACTTTTGCCATTTCTAATGAGTCAAACTGTATCACAGGCAACTTTAAAGGCTTAGCCACCGCCATAATTACCTCACCCTTTCGCATTTTGTCAGGTAATGTTAACTGCAATGTTTTTGACAAATCTAACAGTCTGCTTTTAGTCTCTGTGCGTAAGGTACTGCGTGTGACCGTCTCCACCCCCAAAAACTTCAGATCCTCTGAAAGAACCATTGTCCACAACACACTCCCTACTTAACTGAAATAGCACATCTGGAAAAACAACCACAATATGCTCACCCCTCACTGTCTTTAAGTTCACTAAGCCAATCCAATAGGTAGACTTTTATCCCCCTCGAGCCCCCAATTTGTTATGGGCCAGGATTTAGAGAATCCCAAAGTGTAGCATAGAGTTCACCTGACCCACAACTTTTAACAGATTGTGGTATTGGGAGCACACGGCCCACTCTACAGGTGTGGTACAGCAGAAATGGAAAAGTATTTTTAAAGCAAAACAATGTTTATTCTATGAACTCAAGTTCACCTTTGTAAAACATACATGGAACATCTTAGCAACCAATTCACATACAACTCCCAAAAATACAACACTAAGTAATGCTTACACTGTCCTTTTAACATCGAGACGACTTACAAAAGAAACACCTTTTAACAGGTTAAAGTCACTACTGAAAACATTTATAATTCTGAATTCACCAAATGATCAAGAGATAGTCTTTTCATGGCAGAGAGATCAACAGTACAGCTGCTCTGTCTGGCTTCAGCTCCCACACTGAAAATGAAACTAAAACATACCCTGCAGCAAACAGCCTACAACAAAAGTAAAAAGCTGACAGACAGGCCAGCTCCACACACTCTCTGACCTCACTGCAGTAGTAACCCCATTTCTTAAAGGTACTCTCATTACAGGTATTTATATACATACCCATTTATAAACACCCATTTCTTAAAGGTACTCCCACATGACAGGAGGCAGAAGGACATCAGTCACGTGGTGCATACCAGTCTCCAAATTCATGGATGTGGGCTAAACTCCTTGCTCAGGGATTCAGATTAACAAAGTGGGTTGATATGTGGGGTGGGGTCCTGGTCATCCCTACATTGTCCAGTGAGTGCCGTTGTTGCCGTTTTGATCAGCTGCCCCATAGTAATTAGATGCTGCATTGTTGGTCAGAATCTACACTGGGTAGTGTGGTGCTAATGAATTTTAGCCCCAATAAATTGAATTGCCATTCTTTTTGTTGGTCATTAAATGTGTTAGTGATGGAGAGATTGTCTCAGTAACAGAATTAACACTACGGGTGGGTTTTCAAAAGTATAGAAACAGTAAATATTGCATGTGTTTTCCCCTTCTTTTTCAGATCCATTTTGATGGGTGGAGTTATAATTACGATCTTTGGTTTGATGCAGATCACCATGATATTCACCCTGCTGGATGGTGTGCCAAGACAGGTCACCCACTGCAGCCACCACTGAGTAAGGAATTTAAAAAAACTTTCAGATTACATTTCACTTCATATTTAGAGATATGTTTTGCATTATGCACGGGGCCATGACACAGCCGGTAAATAGCGGGAGAGGACACCCCTGGGCTTCCCGATGGCCGAGACACCTCCCGTGATCTGGAGACCATTGCGATCAGGATCCTGCCTACAATGGGCAGGACCCAGTTTTGCACACTTAAGTGAATTCCAAACCCACTTGAGCGTGCTGACGCCGGATCTAACTATCTGCCAGCATGTGCTGCCCTTTCCAGGGAGATCCCAGCCGCGTGCCGATTAGTACTAGTCCAATCAAATGTAGACCAGGTGGATCGGCACCTGGGGGATCTCCCAGGCCATTGGGGCAAAAGAGGGCAATGAAAGGCCTGAAAAGGGGGAGGGGCCCTCAGCAACCCCATAATGGCGTGTCCTGACTTGGGGGGTGGGGTTAATGTCCATGTGTGTGAGGGGTGACATTGCCCATGGGTGAGGTTGTGGGGACCCTCCAGCTCACTTCGAGATTGGGCACTCTTTCAAAATGGTGGCCAATCTCTGAGGAGCTGGCCAGCGGTTTCAGCTCCCCAGTGATGAAAAAAATTCCAAATGTGGGATAGTCCAGAGAGAAACCCCCTGGAGCCCTACTAAGCGTGGTTAGATAGCGGTGGGAAACTCGCAGACAGAGCCCGGGAGAAACTCCCAACCCAACCCGCCTGAAATGACACTAAGAAACTTTTCGGGTAGATTGCGCCCACAGTTTCTTCTATTTCCTGAATTTCCAGGAGGATAATATTACATGCTTTTTCATTAATTCTCTGTGCCTTCATTTTTCCTTTTCAGCTTCACAAGAACTTTTGGCAGCTCCTAGCCCAGGAGGATGTCCAACACCTGGATGCAAAGGTGTTGGACACATCAAAGGTGCCCGATACACAGGTCATCATAGGTGAGTGATAAATGTCTTTTGTTTCAGACATGGGACTGCATTTTGAATGCTCTTTCATGCTTTCATTATTGTGCGCAGAGTAGGAATGTCCCTTCTTTCACACTGCTTTAATATTGGCATGTCTGGGGACTAGGTTCAACTGTTTGCTATTTGATTTAAAGAAGACCTAATTTCCCTTGCTTTGAGAACCAAAGTGTTGAACTGGAGGAGTGCCTCAATTTGCAGATTTACGCAACCTGCTGTCCGTATTTGGTGGGGGTTGTTCAGCCATTTACAGGCAGGAGAAGCAAGGGGTGGCAGGGAGAGGCACTATGAGCCAAAGGCATAAGGTGGCAGGAGCTAGCTTCAGTTTTGGAGGCGAGGCTTTCAAAGCCCTTAGACTTGTGATTCTGTGAAGAACAGTGCCGTCACTCTTACAAATACAAATCAATTACTGGGAGGACCCAAAGCTGGAATTAGGTATGTGGGAATAATGAGTAAATCAAATAGACTGAGAAAGGATGAGTTTTGGTGTGACAGGCAGGCATGATGAAAAATGTGCGACTGCAAAACCTGAAACACTGTTATAATGTCGGAAAGGGGGGAGTTAATTAATGCACAACAAACTCCCACAAACAACAGTGTGACAATGACCAGGTAACCTGTTCTTGTGATGTTGATTGAGGGATCAGTTTTGGCCAGGACTCTGGGAATAATTTACGGCTGCTCTTCAAAATAGTCATGATATGGAGATGCCGGCGTTGGACTGGGGTGAGCACAGTTAAAAGTCTTACAACACGAGGTTAAAGTCCAACAGGTTTGTTTCGAATCACTAGCTTTCAGAGCACTGCTCGTTCACCAGACGAAGGAGCAATGCTCTGAAAGCTAGTGATTCGATACAAACCTGTTGGGCTTCAAAATAGTGCCCTGGGATCTTTACAACTGAGCAGGCAGTTGGGAGCTTGGTCTAACATCTAACCTGAGCCGGCAGTTGGGAGCTTGATTTAACGCCTGATCTTGACAGGGCAGCACTTCCTCAGTGGAGTGTCAGCCTTGATTTTTGTGCTGAAGCCCTGGAGTGCGACTTGAACCGGGAACCTTGTGATTCAGGTGAACTGAGCCATGGGTGATATGGCTGTGAATAAGTTAGAAAGTATGCTTATTTTTAACAATAGTAATGTCATGCTCTGCCCTGTAGCATTATCAAGGCCACCACCTATGGTGAGAGATTAAGCTAGACTTTGTTTTTTAACATTAATATTGGGACATCACAAGTGTTAAAAGAAGTTGAACATGAAGTACACCATTCACAAACTGCACTAAATACAGATAAATGAATGAATGACTAGGGTGGCCCTATGAATGTCGAAGTGGGGTAGTAAAAACAAACAAGCTGGCTTCAACTCGCCAAAGTCTACATTTAACTTGTGTGCATTGGTCTGCCTGCTTGCAACCACGTCAGGGGGAGTGGGTTGTCTTTTAACATATGCAAATCATTCAGTCGGAGTCATATTTCAGCCGACTTTCAAATGTAATAGTGCATCCATGGGTTTGCTGCACTTCCTGAAACCAGTGAAAACAAGGGGCGAATTCAGTGGCAGTGGATGGAGCTGATTCCATCTCATGGAAATACTGCACTAAATATGCAGCAATCACATCTTCTTTCTTGTTTGCTCATGGAAACAGATTTGTTCCCAGCACTTTTGTTGTTGAGCATTTACTTTGTGCATTTTGGAGATATTCTGAAACACATCAGGATGGGTGGCACTTGAGCTGCCTTAGGTTCACCTTGGATGAGGGCAATATGGCCGGCAACATGCTGTTGAGTTACCTGCAACTGGACAGTAGAGCGGGAACAGCAAAAGGGTGCAATTCAGAGGAGGAGCGACCTGCAGCATCGTCCAGAGACAGAGGCTGAGTTTTTCTAATATGTCAGAACAGCAGTGCTTCACAAGGCTCAGGTTGTTAGGTCAAGTGGTAGCAGATATATGCCACCTGCTGGAAGAAGAGCTGCTGCCAGCTGGATCTTGTGCCCATGCTTCATTGCTGGCTGAAAAAGTCACCACCGAACTCAGCTTATTTTGCTTTGGACTTTTCCAGAAATCTGCCAGAGAAATATGCGGGATCTTGCAGTCAGCAACTCAAATGCATAACTCAGGTGACTGGATGGGATCAGTTACTTTGGGGAGTTCTGTGGGCTATTCAGTGACTTCCAACTGCTATCATAGGGCTTTGGGTTCTGTTCATAAAGTGGATAATGGATGAGGAGAGTCAGTTTAAAGTGGGCCTGTTTATGGCTAATTGCTTCAGTAGCACCAGACTCAGGCTTTTTGGGGAAAGCCGCGGGTTCTTTTAACCTGCCTACTCTGGACTCGGCTAGCTTCCGCTTCTGCCTCCAGGCCATTTGGGGCCTGGATCCCAGAATATCCTGCTTGTTTCAAGACAGAAGCAGGATTGCATCCTGATTTCCACCTCCAAAATGAAAATCCATTCCTATCTGTCCTTCTAGCAACTTGCATTCCAACCTATCTTTGTAACATCAGAAAATTTGCTACAACACACTTAGGGCGCGTTCCAACGGCCATGCTGCAACCAAAACGTAGTTTGCCGCGCTGCGCCGTGGCCGATAGAAGCCGGGAGACACCGCTCCCGGGATCTACCCAGCTCGCAACTCCTCGCGAGATCTAAAGCAATCTCGCGAGATGTTGCGATGTAAATCCTGACCATTGTGGGCGGGATCAATTTTTAGCAAACATGCATCTTACAGCGAGGCAACTAGTCTCACTCTAATGTGCAGATTCCTGAGTTACCTGAGGCATGGGATCTATCCCCTTTGCCTTGTAGACCTTGGACGAGCACCGTTCAGTACTGGTCCCCATTAATGGGGCAGCAAATTACTTTTTGGTTGCACCATTAACGGGGACCAGACGGAATAGCACCTGTCGGGGTCTCCCAAGTGGAATGGAGGCCCCAAGTGCATACCCTTTGGGCAAGGTGGTACCCTGGCACTGCTGATGCTCCTGGACACCATGGCACTGCCAAGGTGCCAAGCTGGCATTTTTGTGTGCTGGCAAACGGGCCAGTGGTGCCCTGCGTGGTGTTGGGGGCACGTGTGAGAGTGGGGACGGGACCCTCCCATAGTGTGTTGGGGCTTGGGAGGCGTTTGGGGATCACGAGGGCGGTCTCGAAGATTGGCCCACCATTTAAAAATGTCGTCCCAATCTCTCGTTATACTGACCAGTTCCGGTGAGCGGAGCTCCTTGGTGTAGAAAACGGGACTATGTGCGGCCTTGGCTGTGCATTCCCCGCTGAAGCCCCTTATTTAATACGAGTGGTGTTTTATAGCCATGTGTTTCTCGGTGCTGCGAGCGCCAGGAAGCTTGCAACTAAACATGCTCACTGTGGGACTTTGTTCCCATTTAGTTGAATCGTGTCCTTAGTCTCTTCATCCAAGTCATTAGTACAGATTGTAAATAATTAAGGTTCCAGCACCAACCCCTGTGTCATTCCACGAGTCACTGTTGCTAAACTGATAATGATCCATTTATCCCAACTCTGTTTCTCGTTTGGTAGTCAGTCATCTATTTGTGCTGATATATTACCCCAAAATCATGGGCTCTTGACTTGTGCAATGACCTTTTGTGTGGCACCTTGTCAAAATGCCTTTTGGAAATCCAAATACATTACATCTACTGGTTCCCATAATCCACCCTGCTTGTTACAAAGAACACTAGTAAATTTGTCAAACAGCATTTCCCTTTCACAAAACCATGTTGTCCATGACTGATTATATTATGACTTTCTAGATGTCCTGCTACTACTTCCTTAATAATACATTCTGGCATTTTCCCAACTACAGATGAGAGGCTAATTGACCAATAGTTTCCTGCTTTCTGTTTCCCTCCTTGCTTAAATGGAGATGTTAGATTTGTGGTTTTTCAATTCACTAGGAAATGGCAATTCCAGATTCTAGGGAATTTTTCTCGGGAGTTAAAATTAATGCACACGCGATCATTGATATGCACAGTGTAAACCAAGGGACCAAGTACTCTGAGCCTTGCAGAACACTGTTGGAAACCACTTACTAGTCCTGATGATCTTACACTTTTGTTTCTGCCTCAATGCCAATTTTGGATCAAACGGCCAATTTCCTTTGTATCCCGCGAGCTTTTATTTTTGTAACCAGTCTTCAATGCCTTGCCAAAAGCTTTGCTAAACTCTATGTGAATGACATCAAAACATCCCTTTGTTGAACTTTCTTTTTAACTCCCAGTCAAAACTGCAGTCAATTAGTCAGCCATAGTTTTCTCTCAACAGACCCATGCTCACTCACTTGATTAATTTATTCATGCCTACTGAAAGATGATTAGTACTGTGTTTTTGAATTTTTTTCGACTAATTTGCCCACTGGCAAGGTTGGGCTGATGATTTTGCAGTTACTTGGTCTAAATCTTTCTCACTTATTGAGCAACAGTACAAAATGTGCAGTCTTACAACACCACACCGACAACTTGAGATTGGAAATGTAAATTATGTCGATATCCTCTGCTAGTTCCTCCCTTACTTCTCTTAATAGTGATAAATTTATCTAGGCATGGTGATTTACCGATATTAACTCACTTAATATTTCCTCTCTCATTATGTTTATTCCATCCAAAATTTCACAGACCTCCTCATAAACTACAGTGTTTACATTGCCTGTTATTTTGTGACGACAAATGCAAAGCCTTCCTGAAGAACCAGGCCCACATTATCTGCCCCACGCACTTTTTTCTGGTCTGTCATTTACCCTACTCTTTCCTTAACTGTCCTCTTGCTCTTTATGTATTTATAAAACATCTTTGAGATTTCCTTGATTTTACCAAAATCACTTCACTTTGCTCATTTTCTTTTCAATTTCATCCTGTACTTTCTATGTTCCTCTAGGTTTTCTGCAGTATTGAGCTGTTTTAAACTTTAACCTATCTTCACATTCAGGAGGCTCTCGATTTGTGAGTTTGCCTTTTTGCTTTGTGAGAACGTATATGTTCGGAATCCTCACTATCTCTTCATATCTCTTCATTGAATGCTTCCCACTGCTGTGATGCTGATTTAGTTTCAGTTACTTGCTATGAGTCCAATTTTACTAAATCTCATTTCAGCTTGGTAAAACTGACTTTTTCCCAAATGGAACCACCAGTTTCTCACATTGCTGCCATAGATATCCACATTAACATAAAGTTCCCTCAGGTTGAACAAGTATCACGCAACACATGAAACAGCTACTTTTGCTGCCATCAATGCCTTTAACACAAAGCAACCCTGCAAAAACCAACCACCCTTGAACATCGCCTGTCAATCAACACGGGCAGGATTCTCCAACCCCCCGCCGGGTTGGAGAATCGCCGGGGGGCGGCGTGAATCCGGTCCCCGCCGGCCGCCGAATTCTCCCGCACTGAAAATTCGGCGGCGGCGGGAATCGCGCCGGTCGGCGGCGCCCCCCCCCCCCCCCCCCCCCCCGGCAATTCTCCGGCCCGCGATGGGCCGAAGTCCCGCTGCTGTCATGCCAGTCCCACCAGCATGAATCAAACCACCTACCTTACTGGCGGCATGAGCGGGCTCCGGGGTCCTGGGGGGGGGGGGGTGGGGGGGGGGGTGCGATCTGGCCCCGGGGGGTGCCCCCATGGTGACCTGGCCCGCGATCGGGGCCCACCGATCCGCGGGCGGGCCTGTGCCGTGGGGGAACTCTTTTCCCTCCGCCTCGGCCACAGTCTTCACCATGGCCGACGTGGAAGAGACAACCCCCCCCCCCCCCCCGCGCATGCGCGGGGATGACGTCAGCAGCCGATGACGCTCCCGCGCATGCGCGGACTTCCACCGCCCGGCGAAGACCTTTCGGCCCCGGCTGGCGTGGCGCCAAAGGCTTTCCCGCCGGTCGACGGCGCGCCAACCACTGCGGCGCGAGCCTAGCCCCTCACAGTGAAGGCTTGGCCCCTGAAGGTGCGGAGTCCGCACCTTTGGGGCGGCCCGACACCAGAGTGGTTCACGCCACTCCATCCCGCCGGGGCCCCCCGCCCCGCCGGTTGGGGAGAATCCCACCCTATGTTCTCATTCATCATCAAACAAGTTAAAAGGCGACTTTCTACCCAACAACCAAGAATAGTCAAGATGGGAAAGCCATGCAAAAGATTATAATTTACATGATCGAACTAAACAACAGAAACTTCCAAAATAACACATTTCCCTACACCCAAGTCCTTACGCTTGTGCAACTATAAAACTTCACTTTTCCTTTTCCGACTGCTCATAGATGGTGTAACCCGGTATTTTAGCTGGGGTAGAGACTAGCTTCCCAGATTCCTGCTCTGGCCTCTTGAGTTTTGGAGCCTGCCAGAATCTATGCCATTTGTACCTGTGCAGAGCAGACTCAACCATCAGAACGTAGAGCAGCATGTGGGGTTCTGATTTGGGGTGCGACTGCATTGGAGGGGGAAAGAAAGCACTTTGAGTGGGTTCCTGCTACTATGCTGTCTTTTGTTATCATACCTCTTAAGGCCATCTGCACTTCATCCCCTTGAGATCACTTTGGTACAGATGGTTGCAAATAAAGGTACCTACCATCTTATTGAAGGTGCTGCTAACATTATTAACACCAGAGTCTGCATGGCCATGCTGATTGCCAGCCTGAGCTCATGATTGCTACCCTTGATGTTCTACAAAGTTTTTTAAAAAATAATAATTTTTATTCAAATGTTCACAAAATAGTAACAACAAAATACAGAAAGAAAAGAACAAACGCCCCCGCACCATATACATAAATAATAAATTAACAGCCTTCATCAGCACAAAGGCAAATATACACGCCCACTCAAGAAAAATGAACTGACCCTCCCCCCCCTCCTCCCTCCCCCCCCCCCCCCCCCCCCCCCCCCCCCCCCTACCCAACTGGGTTGCCACCGCCTGTAAGAACCCTTGCACCGATCCCCTTAAGGCAAATTTCACTCTCTCCAATTTAATAAACCCCGCCATATCGTTGATCCAGGATTCCATGCTTGGGGGCCTCGCATCTTCCCACTGAATCCTTCGCCGGGCTACCAGGGACGCAAAGGCCAGAATACCGGCCTCTTTCGCCTCCTGCATTCCCGGCTCCTCTGCCCCCCCAAATATTGCGAGCCCCCAGCCCGGCTTGACCCTGGAACCTACCACCCTCGACACCGTCCTTGCTACACCCTTCCAAAAGTCCTCCAGCGCTGGGCACGCCCAGAACATGTGGGTGTGGTTTGCCGGGCTCCCTGAGCACCTAACACACCTGTCCTCGCACCCAAAAAGCCGGCTTATCCTTGCCCCGGTCATGTGAGTCTTATGCAGCACCTTAAATTGTATGAGGCTGAGCCTCGCGCAAGAGGAGGAAGAGTTCACTCTCCCCAGGGCATCCGCCCACGTCTCCTCGTCAATCTCACCAACTCCTCCTCCCACTTACCCTTTAGCTCCTCCACCGAGGCTTCCTCCTCCTCCTGCATCATCTGATACTTTGCCGAGATCCTCCCCTCTCCAACCCATACCCCCAACAGCACCCTGTCCTGGACCCTGCGTGGCGGCAACAGTGGGAACTCCACCACCTGCCGCCGAACGAACGCCCTTACCTGCATATATCTGAAGGTGTTCCCCAGGGGGAGCCCAAACTTCTCCTCCAGCTCACCCAGGCTCGTGAACTTCCCGTCCACAAACAGATCCCCCAGCCTTCTAATACCTGCCCTGTGCCAACTCAGGAACCCTCCGTCCATTCTCCCCGGGACAAACCGGTGGTTTCCCCGTATTGGGGACCACACCGAGGCCCCCACCTCCCCCTGTGACGTCTCCATTGCCCCCAAACTTTGAGGGTAGCCGCCACCACCGGGCTCGTGGTATACCTCGTTGGAGGAAGCGGCAGCAGCGGCGTCATCAGCACCTCCAGGCTCGTGCCCACACAGGACGCCATCTCCGACCTCTTCCATGCCGCCTCATCCCCCTCCATCACCCACTTACGCACCATCGCCACGTTGGCGGCCCAATGGTACCAACAGAGGTTAGGCAGCGCCAACCCCCCCCCCCATCCCTGCACCGCTCCAGGAACACCCTTCTCACCCTGGGGGTCTTCTGCGCCCACAAAAACCCCATAATGCTCCTATTAACCCGCCTGAAGAAGGTCTCAGGGATCAGGATGGGGAGGCATTGGAACAGGAACAAAAACCTCGGGAGCACCGTCATTTTAACTGACTGCACCCTACCCGCCAGGGACAGTGGCAGCACGTCCCACCTCTTAAACTCCTCTGCCATCTGCTCCGCCAGCCTCGTGAAGTTAAGCTTATGTAGGGCCCCCCAGCTCCTAGCCACCTGGACCCCCAGATACTTGAATCTCCTCTCCGCCCTTTTTAGCGGGAGCTCACCAATCCCCTCTCCTGGTCCCCTGGTTGCACCACGAACAGCTCGCTCTTCCCCATATTAAGCTTGTACCCGGAGAAATCTCCAAACTCCCTAAGGATCCTCATCACCTCTGGCATTCCTCCCACCGGGTCCGCCACATATAGCAACAAATCATCCGCATAGAGCGACACCAGATGCTCCTCCCCACCCCCCACCAACCCCCTTCAGTTCCTCGACTCCCTCAACGCCATGGCCAGGGGTTCAATCGCCAGTGCAAAGAGCAGGGGGGACAGGGGACACCATTGCCTCATCCCCCAGTGTAGCCGTAAATACTCTGACCTCCTCCTGTCCGTGGCCACACTCGCCACCGGGGCCTCATACAGCAGCCTCACCCACCTGACGAACCCCTCCCCGAACCCAAACCTTTTCAACACCTCCCACAGATACCCCCATTCCACCTTCCGCCATTCCACCCTATCAAAGGCTTTCTCCGCATCCATTGCCGCCACTATCTCCGCCTCCCCTTCCATCGCCGGCATCATTATAACATTCAAGAGCCTCCGTACATTAGTAGTCAACTGCCTCCCTTTCACGAACCCCGTCTGATCCTCGTGTATGACCTGCGGCACACAGTCCTCTATCCTCATGGCCAAAATCTTTGCCAGCAACTTTGCATCTACGTTTAGGAGTGAGATCGGCCTATATGACCCACACTGTAGGGGATCCTTGTCGCACTTCAGGATCAGGAAAATCAGCACTCTAGACATCGTCGGGGGCAGAGCCCCCCCTTCCCTTGCCTCGTTGAAGATCCTTACCAACAGCGGGCCCAGCAGGTCCGAATACTTCTTGTAAAATTCAACCGGGAACCCATCCGGCCCCGGTGCCTTCCCCGCCTGCATGTTCCCTATCCCTTTGACCAACTCCTCCAACCCAACCGGCGCCCCCAACCCCGCCACCTGCCCTTCCTCCACCCTCGGAAACCTCAGCCGGTCCAGGAAGCGACCCATCCCTCCCTCCTCCAGTGGGGGCTCAGACCGGTACAGTTCCTCATAGAAGTCCCTGAAGACCCCATTGATACCCACCGCACTTCGCAACGTGCTCCCTCCTCCATCCCTAACTCCCCCGATCTCCCTAGCTGCCCCTCGCTTCCGAAGCTGGTGCGCCAGCATCTGGCTCGCCTTTTCTCTGTATTCATTTTCCGCCCCCTGCGCCTTCCTCCACTGCGCTGCCGCCTTCCTGGTGGTCAACAAATCAAACTCAGCCTGGAGGCTACGCCGCTCCCTAAGCAATCCCTCCTCCGGTGCCTCCGCGTACCTCCTGTCCACCCTCACCATCTCCCCCACCAACCTCTCCCTCTCTCTCCTCTCCCCCCTCTACTTGTGTGCCCAAATGGAAATCAGCTCTTCCCTGACCACCGCCTTCAGCGCCTCCCAGACCACCTCTACTTGCACCTCCCCATTGTCATTAGCCTCCAGGTACCTCTCTATACACCCCCGGATCCGCCCGCTCCACTCCTCGTTCGCCAGAAACCCCACCTCTAGGCGCCACAGCGGGCACTGGTCCCTCTCCTCCCCCAATTCGAGGTCCACCCAGTGCGGAGCATGATCAGAAATCGCTATCGCTGAGTACTCCGTATCCTCCACCCTCGGAATCAGCGCCCTGCTCATGAAAAAAAAGTCAATCCAGGAGTAGGCCTTGTGGACATGGGAGAAGAATGAAAATTCCCTGGCTCCCGGCCTAGCAAACCTCCATGGGTCCACCCCTCCCATCTGGTCCATGAAGCCCCTCAGCACCTTGGCCGCCGCCGGCCTCCTGCCCGTCCTAGACCGGATCAAGGGGCTGCTCACCCCTCTCCCCCGCCGACTAGCCATAGCCCTTCCTAGGGCAGCCACGTGCCCGCGCCCCCCGCACGACCAGTTCCACACAGCGGCAGACCCCCGCCCCGACCTCCTCTACCAACTCCAGCTCCCCCTTGGCCATTCCAGCAGCAACCCCCCCCCAGCTAGGTCCCCCCCGAGCTGCATTGCTCCCCCCAATGCACTCCCGTAAGTCAGCTGACTCCTGCTGACCCCGGCCACTCCCGCCGCTCCATCGACTCCCCCCACCCCCCCCAGTGTGGAACTTCCCCTCCCCCCTTGTCCACCAGCAGGCTCTCATCCATTCCACTCCCAACGCGGGAGGAAAGCCCACGCTTCCCAGCTCCGGCCCCGCCCCTTCACCCCTAAGCACGGGAAAAAGCCCGCCCTTTCCACTCGGTTGTTCTACAAAGTTGATCACTCAATACATCAAGGCACTCAAGACATCATTGCAATGTCCTGTAACATCAACACCCACGTGCTTGAGACAGACTCCTCCATTCTCTGTACTGTTGTGGTGAGTGTGCATGATCGGTCTGTCAATATGTCGCACATCCTCTGCTGCTGCTCTTCAGTGATGCTCCTTTTCCATGATAATTTTTAAAAATTTTTGTTTATTTTTTCCAATTAAGAGACAATTTGGCATGGCCAATCTTCCTACCCAGCACATGTTTGGGTTGTGGGGGTGAGACCCCTTCTACACGGGGGAACTGCAAACCCCACACTGACAGTGACCTGGGGCTGGGATCGAACCCGGGTCCACAGCGCTGTGAGGCAGCAGTGCTAACCACTGCGCCACCTTGCTGCCCATCCTTTCCTATAATGTCCTCCTGCACACAGCATCTGTGTCCAACTGAACAGAGTTTAGAGAGTGGTGTGCCCTCCAAAGCATGTTCTCCACTGCTGTCCCTGCCACTCCCACACACTTTTTCTCACTTGAATTGCAAGCCGCTGGTTGAGAACCCAACTACCTGTTTTTCTGGTCCCATCAAGTGCAAGTATCTGAGTTGGTGCATGTCGGACACGGGTCTTGTGATAATGCAGCCTCAGAACAATAGAGCTCCGCTGAGGATTTGATCGTCTGTGACGTCCATGACTGCTACTGCATACGTGAATGCCCTGGAGGATATAAAAGAGAGGATTTATTGGCAAGTTAAGATTGTAGTAACCTTTTCATTATGAATTTGATCATATTTTACTTGCTGTTGAAATCAAATCTGATTGCTGTTCGGCAGTCATTTTCAAACTCAGGGTTGCGACCTGTGGGTGGGTTGCGGGGTGGTGGCGGTTGTGGCGTTCCTGATTGCGGGATAAAGTGCCCAATGGCCACAACCAGATTTTAAAAATGTTGGCTGCGACCGACTTTCAGAATGCCGGCGTCCAGCACATGCATGGTCCCTCAGCCGTGCGCAGGCCTGGAGCCTAGGGAGAAAGATTGCCTCCTACTGGGCAGCACGGTAGCATAGTGATTAGCACATTTGCTTCACAGCTCCAGGATCCCAGGTTTGATTCCCAGCTTGGGTCACTGTCAGTGCGGAGTCTGCACGTTCTCCCCGTGTCTGCGTGGGTTTCCCCCGGGTGCTTCAGTTTCCTCCCACAGTCCCAAGATATGCGGGTTAGGTGGAGTGGCCTTGATAAATTGCCCTTCGTGTCCAAAAAGGTTGGGTGGGGTTACTGGGTTACATGTATAGGGTGGAAGTGTGGGCTTAAGTGGGGTGCTCTTTCCAAGGGCCGGTGCAGAGTCGATGGGCCGAATGGCCTCCTGCTGCACTGTAAAAATTCTATGATTCTATGACAGTGCGCTGACCCAGAAGCAGATTCTTGTAAAAGATCGATGGAGTCTTCTCTCCAGAAGCGGCGGCAGAGAGGAGTCACGTGTCTCGTATATTGACGTCTCTGGGCGGGAGTGAGATTCCTCCAATTTGTAGCTGCCATCAGTGCTGATGTGAGCTCCAGTGCCTCTGGTGAACAACCCATGAAGAAGCTGAAATCAGGAACAAAGCAGCATAAAGATGATTTCTTGATGTATTGGTTTATTAATTGTGCCAATGCAAATCAGGATGAAAAGCTCATGTATGCTATATGCAGGTAAGTACTGGCAGATGTAAGATCAAAACCCTCAAAAATTCAAAGGCATTTGAAGCATGGCGAGTTCGAGGACAAACCTCTTGATTTTTTTTTTCAACGGATGCAGTGAGAACTTAAAATCACCAGCTGAAGTCCTTAGCAGAAATGTAACATTGAATGACAAAGCAAGTGAGGTTGTGAGAGCCAAGCAGGCTCACCTGTCACATTAACGGTAAGTGGAAATGGTGGCTCGGCCGGTGTAGGTCGCAAAGGTCGGCAGACGTGAGTCCCAAAAGTCAGCCGCTGTGGGTGCTGAAGGATGGCCGGTTGGTAAAAATGGGTCCCGGGCAAAAAGGTTTGAAAAACACAGCTGTATGATGTGGGGTGCTGATATTCGATTGTGTCACCAGGTAGCTGGAAGATCACCATCTCCGATGACCAGCGATGTTGAACTGCCACTGATTCCTAGCATGCCTCCTCTTTATTGTGAGCTGCGAGACATTTGGAGGCCCACTTCTGGTTCTCCTCCTGTACCTTGTATTATGCGCTCCCCTCCCATAGTGAGGGAAAGAACAGATAAGTAAGTTCACCTGGTGGGTGCAAAGCACTTGGTGAGGATAATGATCATGTAGAGACAAGAAATTGCAATGTGATCAGAGTGAGCAGCAGTGATGGATAGATAGATAAATGGGGATGTCAGGATATTCATGGAGTAGGATGGGTACAAGTGTACATGAGAATATGGATAAATAAGACTGATGATGAGTAGACTTGACACTTGACATAGCAGAGAAAGGGGTAGGATGATGGGCACAGCAGGATTTGGGTAAATGTGCAACTGTCCTCCTTTCTAAGCTGGTTAGATCATTAAAAAGCTACACTCCAGTGAAAACGTGATGCAATGATTCTACTGATGACCTTCTGGGCTCCGCCAGCCATACCTCCTTTTGTGTTAGCAGCAGGTACGTTATAATAATAATCTTTATTGTCACAAGTAGGCTTACATTAGCACTGCAATGAAGTTACTGTGAAAAGCCCCTAGTCGCCACATTCCGGCGCCTGTTCGGGTACACGGAGGGAGAATACAGAATGTCCAAATTACCTAACAGCACGTCTTTTGGGACTGTGGGAGGAAATCAGAGCACCCGGAGGAAACCCACGCAGATACAGGGAGATCATGCAGACTCCGCACAGACAGTGACCCAAGCCGGGAAACGAACCTGGGACCCTGGAGCGGTGAAGCTAACTAACCACTGTGCTACCGTGCCGCCCACCCATTGCTGGAGAAAAGTGGAAAAGTATTTTTTTCCATCTCCTCATTGCCCCAACTGTACATTAAGGAAGGTGTCATTGAAGTGTATTGTAACCTTTGGTCATTCTAAACATACACTGTGAGAGTCCTTCCTCTGATTTGCCTTTAAATATGTTAGTTAAGATCCCATCATGCAGCTTTTCATCTTCGCTGCAGCCAAATATCATACAGTATGTTGAAACCAAATGATAATGAAGTGGCTATGTTAAAAAGCGACATTGAAAGTACTTCCAGGTTTCACATAGGACGTCGAACCCCCGCACTCTCAAAATGTCTCCAGGTTAATATCGAGGCCTTGAAGCGTGCATTAATTTCTTCCCTGCAATTTATTAATCATTTAATTGTGTTTCATTATGCATAGATCTACATTATAATGAGTTGTTAGTGGCGGCTCCTCTTGGTTCTATTATTGAATCTAGATGTCAACAAGTCAACAAATTAAAAACAACAGCTTTGACTCATTCATTAACATGTATTTTAAATATTCATGAACATTTCTGCCTGATGATGGGTTTTGATAATTCCAAGCAATTTACTTTGACATGCTGCATTGTGAGACAAATTACGCCTCATAGAATATTGATTTTCTATCAGTACTTGTACAATTTGCTGCTATTAACTTTGTTGTGTTTGATCTTTGGTGAGATAAGATGCTAAGAGAACATTAGGAATTCTCTTTCATGTTTGTGCCAATGCGAATATGTTTTGAAGAGCAATTTATTTTCTTGATGTTGTCCCGCAAAGAAGGATACTAAAGCTCCCCAGGAGAATAATTTTCCATGCGCACTGTAGCTGCCAATTTGTATTTGCTGCAAATGTGCACGTTTGACTTGTAGTTACATTATTAGTTTAATACCTCATCAGCATTCACGTAAATATAGCGATTGATTTAGGAATTCAACATTTGAATTGTGGCAGTGTAATGAAATCGCCCAACTTAGGTGGGTTGATTTCACCGTCCAGCATTTAGAGAAAACCTGCTGATCCTGTGCATGTAGATGACTAATTTAAGACACACTCAACCTCCTCCTAAAGAACAGGAAAGGAGCTCACATGGAATCACGCTGCGCCAAGTATTCTGTTGATTCTGTTAAAGAACTCTGTGACTTTGCAGCTGTAGGATGCTTTGAAAGATTTTTAAATGATCATTTTCCATCCTTAGATCAATGTTCTTTTTTCATGTCCCTAAGGTTCGTCAGTTTATCCTGGAATCTGAGCAGATTACAGATGATTTGCATGTAGGTTTGGGCACCTTTCCATTGGAGATGCTAGTAATCTCAGAAGCTCAAATAGCATATCATGGAAATTGGCCAGTCCTTATTCAGTGGACCTATTACATATCCCATGAGGAGCAATTATCCAAATCATTTAGTCTATTTTTGCTTTTTAACACAACAGCTGGCATGTAATGCAGAACAAGGCCAGCAGCGTGGGTTCAATTCCCGTATCAGCCTCCCCGAACAGGCGCCGGAATGTGGCGATTAGGGGCTTTTCACAGTAACTTAATTGAAGCCTACTTGTGACAATAAGCGATTATTATTAATTATTAGGGCAGTCTATAGTCAATGGTTAGTAATCAATCATCACTCAACAGCATCAATCAAGGAGACTTGTAAAGTTCTCTATTTTTTACAAAGGAGCACTTTACCGTTTTATCAGCATAAAACACATTACCAAGCACTGTACTTAATTCAAAATTAATCCTTTTGGTTGAGGGTTTGATACTTTGCCACTATAACTACAGGACTACTAATCACAAGATATACTACGCAGGTACTAGTATGTGACAAAATGAAAATTTCCATCGATTGCGGCATATAAATCGACTTGTATGCAGAGTATAAAATGTGTCAAGTGTTGTGAAAATCTTTTTGTGTGTTTTAGAAGAGAACTTTCAGCTTCAGGAATTAAGGTTTTAACAGCATAAATGCAAAAGCCTTGTTAAGAAACTGGCAAACAACCCAAATGTAAAGACATCCCAACCTAGGTTTAATTAACCTGTGTTTATCTTACAAGTTCAGAGTTGGTAGTGAAAGAATACTTTAACAATGAATTATCCATCTCAAGGCTTGTAATGGAGCTGGAAGGTCTGGAGAAAAGGCTGTAAAACTCTTTTCAGCAATACAAATTATTCATTTGTAAAATTCATTCATGGGAAGTGGTCATCGCTGACAATGCCAACATTTATTGCCCATCCCTCATTGCCCTTGAGAAGGCCTTGAACCTAGTCTACATTGTGTAAGTACACACAATTTGCTGTTTGGGAGGAAGTTTCAGTCAGTAATTTGACCCAGTGACAGTGAAGGAACAGCGATATATCTCCAAGTCAGAATGGTGAGTGGCTTGGAAGGGAACATCCAGATGGAAGTGTTCCCATGTGTCTGATGCCCTTGTCTTTCCAGATGGTAACAGTTGTGGCTTTGAAATGTGCTGTCTAAGGAGCCTTGGTGAGTTCCTGCTCTGGATCTTGTAGAATCCATAGAATTCCGACAGTACAGAAGGAGGCCATTCAATTCATCGAGTCTGCACCGACTCTCCGAAAAAACACCTTACCTGGCCCATTCCACCCCATCTTATCCCCGTAACCCTGCCATTTCCCCTCAGCTAAGGGCAATTTAACATGGCCAATGTAGATGGTATACACTGTTGCTACATTGCATTGGTGGTGGAGGAAATGAAAGTTTGTGGATGCAGTGTTAGTCAAGTGGGCTGCTTTGTCCTGGATGGTGTCAAACTTCTTGAGTGTTGTTGGAGCTGCACTCATCCAGGCAAGTGTACAGTATTCCATCATACTCCTGACCACCCTGTAGATAATGGAAAGGCTTCTGGAAGTCAGGAGTTGAGATACTCACCACAGGAGCCCTAGCCTCTGACCTCCTCTTGCAGCTACAGTATTTATAGGCCTGGCCCAATTCAGTTTCTGGTCAGTGATAACTCTCAGGATGTAGATACTGTGGGATACAACAATGGTAATGTAATTGAATGTCAAGGGGAGATGGTTAGATTCTCTCTTGTTGGAGTTGGTCATTTCCTGGCACTTAATGGGGCACAAATTGTATTTGCCACTTGTCAGCCCAAGGCTAGATATTGTCCAGGGTTGCTGCATTTGGACATGCACTGCACCAATATCTGCTGAATTGTGACTTGTACTGAACATTGTGCAATTATCAACAAATGTCCCCACTTCTGGACTTGTGATGGTGGGAAAATCGTTGATGAAGCAACTGAAGATGGTTGGACCTGGATTTGTCGTGGTTTCCCTTTATCCCTCGGAGACCCTCCCCACACCAACATTCCTGACACCAGATGTTAAGTTCAGAGACATTGCAATTAGTTGTCTCATTTATGTTAAGTATCCATTAATTGACACTGATATGTAAAGGGGCTTCAGGTGGCCTCTGTTAGGTGGTGTGTTAAGAGTTTTGTACAGAGGCTGTGGAAGTGAAATAAATGGTTTTTGGTGAAAAGGAAAAAGAACTTTAGACTCTTCATTTCACAGCAACTAAAATGTCTAACAATGGTAGCAGAGGATGGTTGCTGTGCAATGTGAAGGTTTGAAAGATACAACTTTTCCTGATCAAACCAAGGAGTGAGTGAGAAGGAAAAAAAAAAGAAGATACATGGCTGAACCCAGGATAAAGATGGCTGGATATGACTATCCTCCCTTATTTTCTGAAAGGGAATCGTACGACCAATGGAGAAGTGCGGTAGTTATATGGACTAAAGTAGCTGCTTTGGGAAAGAGAAAACAAGGTATGGCATTGGCTCTTTCTCTACCATATGGCAGTAAAATCCGAAACAAAGTGCTTTCTGAGCTGGAATTGGAAGAGTTAGACTCAGAAGAAGGTCTGGAGACTTTATTACATTATATGGATAAGATTTATAAGAAAGATGACTGGTTAAGTGCGTATGAAGCATGGTCGGATTTTGATAAGTTCCGGAAAATGGAGGATATTTCTATGGAAGACTATATAATGGAATTTGGCAGACTATATAAAAGGCTGCAGAAACACAATCTGGAATTTCCACAGTCTGTGTTGGCCTTTAAATTACTTGACTGTGCTGGAGTGAGCAACATGGATAGGCTCCTGGTTTTGACAGGTGTTCAGTTTACTGATAAGGATACCTTATTCGAACAGATGACAAAAGCTTCACAAAAGTTTCTGGGGAAACATTCGATTCCGATGGCACTGATGATCCAAATAGATCACCCTGCAATAAGGCAGAATATGGAAGATACACTACTAACAGGATGGCAAAATCGTATGGCTACGAACAGGGCTCAAGACTATAGACTGAGACAAGGAAATTATGAAGACAGAAACCCAGTTAGAACCTACAATAGGAAGGTGAACCCCAGAAATGCACGGGGCATGATAAATCAATGTTTTCGATGTGACTCTCAATACCATTATGCTTTCAACTGTCCAACTCGTTATGATAGAATGTTTGAAGCGACACATGACACGGAAGAGTCAGAAGAGGAAAAAGACAGTGACCAGAAAGAAGGCATTGTCCTATTAACAAGCAGTTTTACGCCGGTAATGAGGGTGTTGGTTGCAGAATCCTTCAACTGTGCTGTATTGGACAGTGGCTGCACATCTACTGTGTGTGGAATTGACTGGTTAAAATGTTACCTGGACTCTTTGAATGCTGAAAATCGTAACAAGGTTAAGGAATTTGAAAGTTCCACAAGTTTCAGGTTTGGGGATGATAATACTCTGAAGTCGCTGAAAAGAGTGGTGATCCCTTGCAATATTGCCGGAGTGAATCATTTCATTAGCACGGATGTTGTATCAAAGAACAAAGAACAAAGAACAAAGAAATGTACAGCACAGGAACAGGCCCTTCGGCCCTCCAAGCCCGTGCCGACCATACTGCCCGACTAAACTACAATCTTCTACACTTCCTGGGTCCGTATCCTTCTATTCCCATCCTATTCATATATTTGTCAAGATGCCCCTTAAATGTCCCTATCGTCCCTGCCTCCACTACCTCCTCCGGTAGTGAGTTCCAGGCACCCACTACCCTCTGCGTAAAAAACTTGCCTCGTACATCTACTCTAAACTTTGCCCCTCTCACCTTAAACCTATGCCCCCTAGTAATTGACCCCTCTACCCTGGGGAAAAGCCTCTGACTATCCACTCTGTCTATGCCCCTCATAATTTTGTATACCTCTATCAGGTCGCCCCTCAACCTCCTTCGTTCCAGTGAGAACAAACCGAGTTTATTCAATCGCTCCTCATAGCTTATGCCCTCCATACCAGGCAACATTCTGGTAAATCTCTTCTGCACCCTCTCTAAAGCCTCCACATCCTTCTGGTAGTGTGGCGACCAGAATTGAACACTATACTCCAAGTGTGGCCTAACTAAGGTTCTATACAGCTGCAACATGACTTGCCAATTCTTATACTCAATGCCCCGGCCAATGAAGGCAAGCATGCCGTATGCCTTCTTGACTACCTTCTCCACCTGTGTAGCCCCTTTCAGTGATCTGTGGACCTGTACTCCTAGATCTCTTTGACTACCTTTGCTTCTGAGCAAACTATCGATGAAGAAAGCACACATGAAACTGGATATGGAACAGGATAAAGCAACAGTTTTTGGAAAGACTGTGGACTTACAATTTACACAGTCGGGACACGATTGTATTCCATTACTGACAAATAATTTTTCAAGTAGAGTGGTTAAGGATGTGTTAATGGCAGTTGAAAATGGGACTTTAGCTGATAAAAAGCTTGTGATATTAAAACTGCAAAGGCAATTTGCACATCCGTCTCCTCGGAGGCTGAAAAATGTATTAAAGGATGCAGGGGTAAGGGATGGCGACTATACTAAACTGATAGAACAGGTTAGTGACCGCTGTGAAGTTTGTAGGAAGTACAGAAGGACACCAGCACGACCGATAGTAACCCTACCTTTGGCCAGGGATTTTAACGACATTGTGGCCATGGACCTTAAGATCTGGGATAAAGCAAATAATATAGTTATTTTGCGTTTTGTAGATTTAGCAACCAGATTTAGTCAATCAACAATTGTACGAAGTAAAGGAAAGAGAGTAATTCTGGATCAAATCGTGGAAAAATGGATAGGGACAGGAATGGGTCCACCGGCAAAATTCCTTACGGACAATGGGGGAGAATTTGCTAATGATGAGTTTAGGGATATGTGTGAAAACATGAATATCAGAGTTATGAATACGGATGCAGAAAGCCCATTGCGTAATGGTGTCTGTGAAAGGAACCATGCTGTCATCGATGACATGCTTCGGAAAATTTTGGCAGATCGACCAAATTGCAGGCTAAATTCAGCTTTAGCATGGGCAGTACATGCAAAGAATTCATTGCAGATGGTTGGGGGCTATAGTCCTTATCAATTAGTGTTTGGTAGAAATCCTAAAATTCCGTCCATTTTGGATGACCAGCCTCCAGCTTGGGAGGGGACTACAATTAGCTCTGGTTTTGCTGAACATTTAAATGCATTACATAGCAGTAGAAAAGCTTTTTTGGAAGCAGAAGTCTCTGAAAGAATTCGCAGAGCTTTAAGACATAACGAACGGCCATCAGATGCCGTTTTTCAGCAAGGAGACATGGTATACTATAATAGAGACAATTCTAATGAATGGAAAGGCCCTGGGATGATCATAGGCATAGATGGCAAAACAATTATTTTGCAACATGGTAATCAAACTGTTAGGGTCCATTCATCAAGGATAATGGGTACAGATTACAAATTTTCAAGTTTAGATAGAGCAGACAGACATGACGAGGAACCAGAGTCATCTGGTACGCATGTGTTACAGAACTATGAGGACCAGTTAACTGATATAGACAGGGTTTCTGTGGAGGAATACAACACTTCTGGTGTATTAAAACAGGCCATTTTTCCGAAAGGGCAACTGCCAAAAGTTGGTACAAAAGTGACATACTTGCCTGAAGGGTCTAGTCAATGGAAGGATGCAACTGTTATTAGTAGAGCAGGGAAGGCCACTGGAAAGTATAAACATTGGTTGAATGTACAGAATTCAGGGGAAGGAGTCAAGACAATGGATTGGGAAAACAAAGTTCAAAAATGTAGGGCACAGAAACGCAGTGCCTGTTCAGATAGTACATCAGATAGTGAACAGGTCCGCAGGAAAAGGTTGAGAACTATTGAAAGGACATCCCACAGCAGAAGGGAAAGGTCAAGCAGTAGCAGTACAGAACGAGATACCAGGCGGGAGAGGGGACGTAGTTTGTCAAGATCTTGGAACATGAGTAAGACTACGAATACTAATAGGCGTAGAAGCCCAGATGCATGTGAGATTTTGGTGGCTTCAAATAAATTAGATGAAAAAGTTATTAAACAAGCTAAACAGCAAGAATTGCATAGTTGGAGTGAATTTGGGGTAATTACCTATTGACTGTCACATTGACAATAAATCACTGTGGGAAAATGTGCACTCTACAAAAAGTGTCAATGAAAAGAGGTTACGGATAGACATTGCAAGTTTGAAGCAGATGTTGGACAGAGGGGAAATAACAAAAATTAAATGGGTCGACAGGAGCTATCAACTGTCAGACTGTTTTACGAAAAGAGGGGCGAGTTCACAGAAACCTCTGGATGTTGTTAATGAAGGGAGCTGTTTGTTTTTTCTTTCTCGTCCAAACAAAAAAGAAAAGGGGGGGGGGGACATCATGGGCGGGATTCTCCGGCCCCCCGGGTCGGAGAATCGCCGGGGGCTGGCGTGAATCCCGGTCTCGCCAGTTGCCGAATTCTCCAGCACTGGATATTCGGCGGGGGTGGGAATCACACCGCGCCGGTTGGCGGGGACCCCCCCCCCCCCCCCGGCGATTCTCCGGCCTGTGATAGGTCGAAGTCCTGCTGCTGGGATGCTTGTCCCACTGGCGAGAATCAAACCACCTCTCTTACCGGCAGGACAAGGCGGCGCGGGCGGGCTCCGGGGTCCTGGGGGATGCCCCCACGGTGGCCTGGCCCGCGATCGGGGGCCACGCGGGCGGGCCTGTGCCGTGGGGGCACTCTTTTCCTTCCGCCTTCGTCATGGTCTCCACTGGAAGAGATCCCCTCCACTGCGCATGCGCGGGGATGCCGTGAGCGGCCGCTGACGCTCCCGCGCATGCGCCGCCTGGCAAAGTCTTTTCCGCGCCAGCTGGCGGGGCACCAAAGGCCTTTCCCGCCAGCTGGCGGGGCGGAAATCAGTCCGGCGCGGGCCTAGCCCCTCAAGGTGAGGGCTCGGCCCCTCAAAGTGCGGAGATTTCCGCACCTTTGGGACGGCACGATGCCGGACTGATTCGCGCCGCTTTTGGCGCCGGTCGGCGGACATCACGCCGATTGCAGAGAATCTCGCCCCATGTGTGTGTTTTTGAGTTTCTTGAAATTTTGTTTTCACCTGATTATTTTTTTTCTCCAAGGAAGGGGAGACTGTTAAGTAATGGGTTAAGAGACATTGCAATTAGTTGTCTCATTTATGTTAAGTATCCATTAATTGACACTGATATGTAAAGGGGCATCAGGTGGCCTCTGTCAGGTAGTGTGTTGTTAAGAGTTTTGTGCAGAGGCTGTGGAAGTGAAATAAATGGGTTTTGGTGAAAAGGAACAAGAACTTTAGACTCTTCATTTCACAGCAACTAAAACGTCTAACACCAGATCCCTGTGTGTATGACTTGAACAGAATGGCCACAAAGGCAAGTTACTTCTGATAATTCACAATCGCTTTATTGAATCGCACACGATCCCACAGTACAAAACCCACAATTTAAACCAGCCCGTTCCCAGTACTTGACACAAAGTCTCCACAACTCATGGTTAAACTCTGGGGTCAAGAGTTGGTGATGTTGCCCATGTCTGTGGGGGGTGGAGTTGCAATGTCCGTGGGTTGGAGGTTTGGGGGACCCTCAAATTAACTTTGAGATCTGGGCACCTTACAAAAAATAGCATCCCAATCACTAAGAAGCCGGTCTTGCTGGTACCTTTAGTTCCCCACAAACAAAAACATTCTAAGTGTGGGATTTTTCAATGAAAAACTCCCCAAGCTCCAAGAAAATCACTAAGGACTCGATTTTATGGCCACGCTGTGCCCAAAAAGCTGCTTACTGTGATGCATTGTGGCTGATAAAAGCCGGGAGACCCCACTCCCAGGATCTACCCGCCTCACAATGCCTCGCGAGATCTAAAGCGGTCACTTTTTAGCAAATCGTCATATTAATGCGAGACAACTAGACTCACTTTAATGTTAAGATTCCCGAGGTACCCAGGGAGTGGGATCAATCTCCTTCACCTCGGAGATCTCGGGCGAGCACCATTAGCACTGGTCTCCACAAACGGGGACCAGTCGGGATGCCACTCATGGGGGTCTCCCAGGGGATTGGAGGCCCTCAGGTGCATGCCCTTTAGGAAGAGTGGTACACTGGCACTGCTGGTGCCACCTGGGCATGCTGGCACTGCTACCCTGGTACCCTGGCAATGCCAACAGGGTGGCAGTCTGACACTACCAAGGTGCTCTGGTAGCACTGCCAGCTGGCAGGGGCACTGCCAGGGTGCCAGGTTGGCACGCATGGTGCCAGGCTGGCATTTTTCCTGGTACTTTTGTGGGGAGCAGAGTTCTTCAATGTACAAAACAGGGCTACTTGCGGCCTCGGCCATGCGATCCCTGCTGAGGTCCCCTAACTAACGCGAGTGCCATTTTATAGTGTGTTTCTCGGCGCTGCGAGCCTCGGCAAACACGCGGCTAGACGCACTCGCTATGGGACTTTGTTCCCATTTAGTTCAACCCTGCCCTAAATGTGGGTGAGTACAGATCTGGATTGTGCCCAAACACCTGGCGGGAATCACTCTGCGAAAACCACCCAAAATGACAGTCAATTTTTGGGAGAATTTTGCCCTGCATCTTGTCTCAAATGCAAAAGGGAAATCTCTCATACCGATATCACCAAGAAATGGCTGAGACAAATTACCAGTTCCTGGCAAAAAACACTCAAGTTTTTGCTGCAACCTTCCACTAAAACCCTTGGACCAATATCACTATGATATGGCTGAAACGTACAATACCCAACACATCTAGTCTGTCCACTGTTGATTGTGGGCCCTGGCTCAAGGTGACCAGCCCTGACTCTCATTCCGACTGCAGCTCAGACACTCAGATGTGCTCTTTTCAAATAATTTAACTTGGTCGGACATGTCAAAACATAGGGATGTGATAGCATTGGAAAGGGTGCAGAGGAGATTTACCAGGATGTTGCCTGGGCTGGCGTGTTAGCTATGAAGAAAAAATTGATAGACTGGCTTGGAGCAGAGCAGACTGAGGGAGGACATGATTGACATGAATAAAATTATGAGGGGTATAGATAGAGTCAACTGGAAGGAACTTTTCCCTTTGGTGGAGGGATCAATGACCAGGGAGCATAGACTTTAGGTAAGGGACAGGAGGATTCGAGGGGACGTGAGGAAAAATGTTTTCACCCAGAGGGTGGTGGGAGTCTGGAACTCACTGTCTGAAAAGGTGATCGAGGCAGAGACCCTCATAACATTTAAGAATTATTTAGATGTGCACTTATGATATCAAAGCTTTGGGCCAAGTGCTGGAAAATGGGGTTAGAATACCTACAGAATCATACAAACGTTGCAGCACATAAGGAGACCATTTGGCCAATGTTGTCCGTGCCAGCCGCAACCAGGTGGTTGTCTTTTGGCCGATGCGGACATGATGGGCCGAAGGGCCTTTTCTGTGCTGGCAATCTCTATGACTTTGACTCGATGACTCTAGGTGTCCAAATTAATCCCTTGATGCCCAGCCCTGTACTGTTGGCTGCAGCTCGGCTTTTGTCATTTATAGTTCCAATTCTGAGGTCGTTTGAGGTTGTGGGTTTGAAATTATATTCCATAAATTTCCCATTTGGAGGGAATTCCAATCCTACAGATGATGAACATACAAATTAGGGGCAGGAGTAGGCCCCCTGAGCCTGTTCTGCCATTCAATAAGATCATGGCTGATCCTGATTGTAACCTCAACCCCACACTCCCGATAACTTTCCACCCCCTTGTTAATCAAGAATCAAGGTTACAGAATCAAATGATGTGTTCATAGTTCTGCATTGGTATTGTATTCCTTTTCATCATTAAAGACACAAGAGAAGCACCAAGCCCTAGAAATGTTGTAAAGCCGCATGTTTTATCCATGGTTTCAGAGGACAGAGTTATAAGGAAAAGTTCTCAATGTCAACAAGAGCTAAATTAGAGGCAGCTAAACAAAGGTTTATGGTAGTCAATAAGATAAAAATGTCCTCTTTCAAGTTGAATCACAAGGGGATATAGATAAAAAATTACTAAAGGCAGGCTATGAACTGATAGAAAATAATTCTCTCTGCGAGGACTGGTTTCTTTTTTAGGATGGAGAAGCTTATAAAACTGTGAAATGATTAAAGAAAAAGTTGCATGGTGTGTTGGAAATGTAGGTTTCTATGAGAAGTCGAGCTAGATAAGTGAATGGCTTCTGCGTGTGTAATTATCTTTGTGAATCTTCGAATAAAATTAACGTAAATTCATGCACTTAACTGTGAACTTAATGAATGCTAACAGTGAGAATATGATCATTTCTTTGTGGCCAGCAGAAAAAAGCATTGCAAAATCAGGAGAGCTTTGAAATATTCAATGACAACAGATTTCTTTTGTGATTGAGGAGCAGGAAGGCATTAGTGATGTCTTCAGGGAATGTGCAAGTTTAGGAAACAGAACAGATGGCCTGTAAAAGGCATTCATCATTTTCAAGTGTGGTAATAACATAGCTAATTAGTTAGAATTATTGCAACTCTGCTGTACCGTCACGCAATTATAAAAATGTGCTGTCCACTGCATCCTATCAAAGTTTACTGCAATTTGTTCAAGTAAATGGCTTTCTTCCGATCTGATGACATTTGCCCCCATGACCATATAGTCTGTGAAAGAACTGTCGGACATTTGGTGGATCAGCGTTGCAAAAATGGATTGACTTGAACGTTTTCTGTGGGCTCCCTGATAGTTCAGTGAATTTGTCCACCATGTACAAGGCAGAAGTCAGGAGTGGGGTGGAATATTGTCCACTTGCCTGGATGATTGCAGCTCAAACAGCACTTGAAGCTCAACACCATCCAGGAAAAAGTAGCCGGCTTGATTGACACCCATTCACTACTTTAAACAGTCACTACTTACACCACCAATGCAAAGTGACATGTGTGCCATATGCAAGATGCACTGCAGCAACAAACCAAGACTCATTTGACAGCACCTTCCAAACCCACGAGCTTGAATCACCACTTAGGTAGTCAAGGGCAGCACACACATGGGAACATCACCACCTGCAAGATTGCCTATAAGCCACACGCCATCCTCACTTAGAAACAGATTGCTGTTCCTGCACTGTCACTGGATCAAAATCCTGGAACTCCCTCATTCACAGCACTGCGGGTATGTGTACACCAGATGGAAGGCAGCAGTTCAAGAAGGCAGCTGACCACCACCTCATGGTCAGTTCGGAATGGGCAAGAAATGCTGACCTTGCCCATGAGATTCACATCAGATAGAATAATTAGTCAACAGCTGGGGCACCTCCGCATTCCTGCTTTACAGAAAGGAAAATCAACCAAGGGACTAACTCCCATTTCCTAACCAGAATCCTGGCTGAAATATTTGAGGCATTTTTCAGTTGTGGATTGAATTGGACCTGGTTCCAGAGATTGAAAAAAACAATCAAAGCACTTTGGGATGCCTGGTGCGCATGTAACACACTGTATAATTGTTAAACTTTTTACAACCAGTTGGTGAAGGAGGAGATCAGAAGGCAATCTTTACTCAGTTTTAGATGTATTCACAAAGTGAGGCATCAAAAATGGAGAGTTCCTAATCGGATAAGCCACCAGTTAACTGTCTCTCTATATGTTCAGAAATAATGATTTGATTTGTGCCTGTCATCTGTATACACTTAACCTTAATTTATACAATTAATAATAATTCGAAGGTCTGAATTTTTCACTTGTTAGTCGGCAGACTGGGAAATGAACACAAAACGTGTTCCTAGACAGACGCAGTCTACCCCAGAGCCCAGTTTCATGCTGGCTGTTCAATTTTCGGCATCCAGCGTGAAACGCACGGAAACGTGGCAGGAAAACGACGAGTGCAAAGAAAAGGGTGGTTGCTGGTTAGCATTTCTAATATGCTCCCTCAGGGGGACAGCCACTGCGGAGTTGTCTCAGGTAGCTGGTGGCCGAGGAAGAATAAATATCAATGTTAAAACAATCAGTGTCTCAACAGCACAATCATCCACGGATTTCAGCCCCCAGGCACATTTGTTAATTTTATTACAGCCCTGACCTCTTTCAATCCACCCTGGATCAAGGTTACAGCTTAAACCTAAAGGCCGCCTGGCCAATCCGCCCGCAGTGGGCAGGTCGTGTAAAATTGCTTTCAATTAGCCCCATAATGGGCTAAATGACATGGTTGACTGTCACAAGACGTGCCTCCGACTTTCACACGTGCTCTGCCACCGGAATATTGTGCGATAACGTCGGAGCGCGTACCCTAATGTCTGCTTCAGTGACGCGCTTCCGAGTCAGTAACATGCCCACCCAAACAATGCAAAATTCTGACCTCAGTCTTTCTATCTTTATGACTGGAACTTAAACCTGTTTTTGGTTCATGCTTAATGCGCTTTCTGGATCTATATTGCTGATTTACGATGTCTGCGATTGCCAACAAGAACTGGGACCATTAAATCCGCAGGTTCAATCGCAGCTACAGTTGGACAACGCATAAAGAGATTGACAAACATGGACTGATCTTAGCTGGTTCTGAAACTGAGAGACTAGACGCATTCTTCATATTAACTTGACCCAATTCAAACAAAACATCTCACTTCACAAAGGATGGAAATTCTGCCTTTTTATTTAATGTACATTCCACTCAATCACAAAAATGCAGTAATTGTTTTCAACATTATTGAAAATCAATGAAAGCAATAATTTTTCCTTGATGATAATGGATGAGGTAATATTGCCATAATTAACTTTTGCTACTTTTGGGGGCACTGAATTCTGTGCATCCCAACAACAGCGACAGAATTTACCTTGTCCTGGCGCAGTATGTTGATGGGCTTGCGCAGAAATTAGATTTCAAAAAGCCTGTCGTAGCGAAAGGTTGTTAAAGGCTTTGGACATAGGGTTAGAAATTTGGTCAGAAAAACAAAAACTGTTTTACTGCAAAGATTGCACTTGAATACAACCTCGGTTGATCAGATGATGGCATCTGTCAGTCAGAAGTAAAATTAGTTTGGGAACACTCAACACCATTTCTAGAATATGCAGCGTATTAACTGTCAGTGACAGCTGCCGAAATGTCAGTCATATTCTGAGAACTGACGATCATAGTTGAGGAAAAACGAACAGAAACATCACTCTTGAGACTTATTGCTCAGTTAGTGTAAAGGGGGTGCTTTTTTATGGCTAACATAAGAACATAAGAACTAGGAGCAGGAGTAGGCCATCTGGCCCCTCGAGCCTGCTCCACCATTCAATGAGATCAAGGCTGATCTTTTGTGGACTCAGCTCCACTTTCTGGCCCGAACACCATAACCCTTAATCCCTTTATTCTTCAAAAAACGATCTATCTTTATCTTAAAAACATTTAATGAAGGAGCCTCTACTGCTTCACTGGGCAAGGAATTCCATAGATTCACAACCCTTTGGGTGAAGAAGTTTCTCCTAAACTCAGTCCTAAATCTACTTCCCCTTATTTTGAGGCTATGCCCCCTAGTTGTGCTTTCACCCGCCAGTGGAAACAACCTGCCCGCATCTATCCTGTCTATTCCCTTCATAATCTTATATGTTTCTATAAGATCCCCCCTCATCCTTCTAAATTCCAATGAGTGCAGTCCCAGTCTACTCAACCTCTCCTCGTAATCCAACCCCTTCAGCTCTGGGATTAACCTAGTGAATCTCCTCTGCACACCCTCCAGTGCCAGTACGTCCTTTCTCAAGTAAGGAGACCAAAACTGAACACAATACTCCAGGTGTGGCCTCACTAACACCTTATACAATTGCAGCAGAACCTCCCTAGTCTTAAACTCCATCCCTCTAGCAATGAAGGACAACATTCCATTTGCCTTCTTAATCACCTGTTGCACCTGTAAACCAACTTTTTGTGACTCATGCTCTAGCACACCCAGGTCTCTCTGCACAGCAGCATATTTTAATATTTTATCATTTAAATAATAATCCCTTTTGCTGTTATTCCTACCAAAATGGATAACCTCACATTTGTCAACATTGTATTCCATCTGCCAGACCCTAGCCCATTCACTTAGCCTATCCAAATCCCTCTGCAGACTTCCAGTATCCTCTGCACTTTTTGCTTTACCACTTATCTTAGTGTTGTCTGCAAACTTGGACACATTGCCCTTGGTCCCCAACTCCAAATCATCAATGTAAATTGTGAACAGTTGTGGGCCCAACACTGATCCCTGAGGGACACCACTAGCTACTGATTGCCAACCAGAAAAACACCCATTAATCCCCACTCTTTGCTTTCTATTAATTAACCAATCCTCTATCCATGCTACTACTTTCCCCTTAATGCCATGCATCTTTATCTTATGCAGCAACCTTTTGTGTGGCACTTTGTCAAAGGCTTTCTGGAAATCCAGATATACCACATCCATTGGCTCCCCGTTATCTACCGCACTGTTAATGTCCTCAAGAAATTCCACTAAATTAGTTAGGCATGACCTGCCCTTTATGAACCCATGCTGCGTCTGCCCAATGGGACAATTTCCATCCAGATGCATCGCTATTTCTTCCTTGATGATAGATTCCAGCATCTTCCCTACTACCGAAGTTAAGCTCACTAGCCTATAATTACCCGCTTTCTGCCTACCTCCTTTTTTAAACAGTGGTGTCACGTTTGCTAATTTCCAATCCACCGGGACCACCCCAGAGTCTAGTGAATTTTGGTAAATTATCACTAGTGCATTTGCAATGTCCCTCGCCATCTCTTTTCGCACTCTGGGATGCATTCCATCAGGTCCAGGAGACTTGTCTACCTTTAGCCCCATTAGCTTGCCCATCACTACCTCCTTGGTGATAACAATCCTCTCAAGGTCCTCACCTGTCATAGCCTCATTTCCATCAGTCACTGGCATGTTATTTGTGTCTTCCACTGTGAAGACCGACCCAAAAAACCTGTTCAGTTCCTCAGCCATTTCCTCATCTCCCATTATTAAATCTCCCTTCTCATCCTCTAAAGGACCAATATTTACCTTAGCCACTCTTTTTTGTTGTATGTATTTGTAGAAACTTTTACTATCTGTTTTCATATTCTGAGCAAGTTTACTCTCATAATCTATCTTACTCTTCTTTATAGCTTTTTTAGTAGCTTTCTGTTGCCCCCTAAAGATTTCCCAGTCCTCTAGTCTCCCACTGATCTTTGCTACTTTGTATGTTTTTTCCTTCAATTTGATACTCTCCCTTATTTCCTTAGATATCCACGGTCGATTTTCCCTCTTTTTACCGTCCTTCCTTTTTGTTGGTATAAACCTTTGCTGAGCACTATGAAAAATCACTTGGAAGGTTCTGCACTGTTCCTCAACTGTTTCACCATAAAGTCTTTGCTCCCAGTCTACCTTAGCTAGTTCTTCTCTCATCCCATTGTAATCTCCTTTGTTTAAGCACAAAACACTAATGCTTGATTTTACCTTCTCACCCTCCATCTGTATTTTAAATTCCACCATATTGTGATCGCTCCTTCCGAGAGGATCCCTGACTATGAGATCCTGAATCAATCCTGTCTCATTACACAGGACCAGATCTAGGACCGCTTGTTCCCTTGTAGGTTCCATTACATACTGTTCTAGGAAACTATCGCGGATACATTCTATAAACTGCTCCTCAAGGCTGCCTTGACCGACCTGGTTAAACCAATCGACATGTAGATTAAAATCCCCCATGATAACTGCTGTACCATTTCTACATGCATCAGTTATTTCTTTGTTTATTGCCTGCCCCACCACAATGTTACTATTTAGCGGCCTATAGAATACTCTTATCAGTGACTTTTTCACCTTACTATTCCTGATTTCCACCCAAATGGATTCAACTTTATCCTCCATAGCACCGATGTCATCCCTTACTGTTGCCCGGATGTCATCCTTAAATACCAGAGCTACACCACCTCCCATACCATCCACTCTGTCCTTCCGAAAAGTTTGATACCCTTGGATATTTAACTCCCAGTCGTGACCATCCTTTAACCATGTTTCAGTAATGGCCACTAAATCATAGTCATTCACAATGATTTGCGCCATCAACTCATTTACCTTATTCCGAATACTACGAGCATTCAGGTAAAGTACACTTATGTTGGCTTTTTTAACCTCTGTTCTGAGTCTTAACACCTCGATCAGTAACCTCGCCTAAGTTATATTTCCTCTTTACCTTTCTCCTAATTTTCCTTGTCGTTGAACCCATATCTTCATGTAACAACCTGCCGCGTCGCTTACCATTAATGTTTTCACTTCCCGTTTTATTTCTTTTAGTATTCCTGGTCCTATTCATTGAGCTCCCCTCAGTCACTGTACCTTGTACTGTCGCCCTTTTTGATTTTTGACTATGGCTTCTCTGCCTTACACTTTCCCCCTTACTGCCTTTTATTTCTGTCCCTGTTTTACTACCTTCTAACTTCCTGCATCAGAAGTTTAACCTGGGAGCTTAATTAAGAAGGGAAGCAGGGAAATATTTTTAATGTACTGGCATTGTGTTTTAGTTAAACTGATAATTTTTCTTGAGGAAATCTTAGTTCCAATACCTTTTCTCAATTAGTGTGGACATTTCTAATAGCCGTCACCTCTTCTTCGGTGGCAGCCAGAAGGAGGGCACGCAGGGAGCCATCATCAAACCATGACCATGCCTTTGCCATTGCTCCAGGTAGACGAGTATATTAGCCCTCTTCAATCCGTACCAATGGGTGAAGAGGTGGAGACAGACCAGAGTCATGGTGAGCACCTCAGGAGGATTTAGGATTTTAAGGTTGGAGGTTGGCAGTAGCCCCTCTGTCAATAGCAGAATTTTATTGACTTCTGCGCTGCATGCTACCCTCCTGATGCAACTCCTCTACTGCCCTGTTATACACGTATTTCTGGTGGTCCTCTACCCCGCCAGATGTCAGCAGCTGCCTGTTCATTGTCTGCCCCCATCCGCACTTGACATCCAATCCTGTGCCTCCTGTTTTGAGGTTGTCCCAAGATTCAACTGTTATTGGCCACCTAATGCTTAATTATAGTGATATCACAGGACTCATGTGCAGAAGCGGATGTGCTGTCCGTTTCTGCTGACATTACCTCTCTGACTAGCATAAAATCCTAGTATGTGTCTCTCCAGTGATATGAGAATGTGCTGCAGGAATTCCTCTATCCCTTGCAGAATAGAAACCTATAGTATGGCTATGGGATGGATATAGGGATTGATAATTTGCTGTTAATGTTCATTTTGGCTTAAGATAGTGAGTTACATTTCTCCACTCCTATCGACAGTGGTAATTCTGCGACTGATTTCAACAGATTTGAAAAGTGCTAACCTACTGATATCCTTATGATAATTTCAAGGCCTTATGTAACTGATTTCATTATCATTGATCATTTTAAATGTTGACGCCTGTTAATGGGCATCCAGAGACCAATTTTATGCAGACCTTGGTCTTCTGGTTAGGATATTTACTGTTGTTAAACATATTAACAGATTAAGCAGTTTCCTCTTCTGTAAAGTTCCAGGTTTCCACACGTTTCCCCAAACTGAGGATAAAGATGTTCAGTTTGTAGGTCGTGAACTCGTGTCCAATGCAACAAAGATGGAACTTTAATTTTTTTTATTGTGTCATGATATTATTGTCTCGCATTGTGATAAACATCATCCCCAAATGCTTTGCCGTAAATTCACATACTCCATAACTTATACATTTTTCACAATTTGTGAAAGTATCATTATTTTCCTGCTGATTCTCAGACTTGGATCTGTTGATAAATGATGGTTAGAATTAGATTAAGTTGCCATTTTTATAATCGCTGAGCTTGTTAATGATTGTATTACTCAAGGAGTAACATAATTAAATATTGCAAATTCTATCAAATCTGTAGAATGTTGTTTAACCATTCCGACTGGCACATGACACTTATATTAAAAAAAAGTAATCATCCTACAGCTCAATGATGCTTACTAGAGTATCTTTCTGTGATACTAATTGTCAGTTTTCTGAAGTTATATTGTTACATTTTCAATGACTCACTGGTTCTGTTTATTATCATCTCTACATAGAAAGTGTGTCCTCTGAAACTCATAACATGTTGTCTCCTCCATAATGTATTATATTCTCAAATGAATTACATGGGCCTGAATTTTGTGCCCGTTGGCAGTGTGCTCTCGGCGGGCCTCCACGCAAATGGACGTGAAATGGGCTTCCAGCTGCGATCGGCCCCGCAATGCGATTTCACGCTGGCTCGCCAATTAACAGGCAGATAACATGAAAAGTGTGCTGAGAACACAGAACATACAATGCAGAAGGAGGCCATTCGGCCCATCGAGTCTGCACTGACCCACTTAAGCCCTCACTTCCACCCTATCCCTGTAACCCAATAACCCATCCTAACCTTTTGGACACTAAGGGCAATTTATCATGGCCAATCCCCCTAACCTGCATGTCTTAGGACTGTGGGAGGAAACCGGAGCACCCGGAGGAAACCCACGCAGACACGGGGAGAACGTGCAGACTCCGCACAGACAGTGAACCAAGTTACTCTTCAGAAAAGCTCAATGCTGAGGGAAGAGGGCGGATGGCGAGAAAGGGAGAGTGCGGGTTCGCACTTCTATTGGGGTCCCTCGAGACGGATAGGCAGGCCATTTAGAACTGACACGAGGAAGTATTTCCTCACTCAGAATTCTCTTCCCCAGAGGATGCTCAGTCATTGAATATGTTCTGGACATAAGATTGATAGATTCCTACATACTAAAAACATTAAGGGACATGGGAATCGTGCAGGAAACTGATGTTGAAGTAGAAAGTCGGAGGCAGCACGGTGGCTCAGTAGTTAACATTGCTGTCTCACGGCGCCGAGGTCCAAGGTTCGATCCCGGCTCTGGGTCACTGTCCATGTGGAGTTTGCACATTCTCCCCGTGTTTGCGTGGGTTTCGCTCCCACAACACAAAGATGTGCAAGGTAGGTGGATTGAACCCGCTAAATTGCCCCTTTATTGGAAAAAAATGAATTGGGTACTCTGAATTTATAAACAAATATCAAGTAAAAAGTCAGCAGAGATTTCATTGAATGGCAGAGCAGACCCTTAAGGGCAGAATGACCCACTCCACCGATCTGTTATCTTCTTGTTAATTAGTTTTCTCAGGGGGAAATGTTCAGATGCATGCAGGTTCGAGATTTTGCCAGGAAGGAGATACAGAGCTTCCCGGTGGAGACGGCCTCCACATTGCTGGAGGGGCTGCTGACGACAGGGGGACTGGAGAAGGGGGTAGTGTCGGCGGTTTACGGGGCTATTTTGGAAGAGGAGAACGCTTCACTGGAAGGGGTCAAAGCAAAGTGGGAGGAGGAGTTAGGAGAGGGTATGGAGGAGGGTTCTGGTGTGAGGTGCTCCGGAGAGCGAATGCCTCCACCTCGTGCACGAGGTTGGGACTGATACAGCTGAAGGTGATATATAGAGCACACCTCACAAGGGCGAGAATGAGCCGGGGGTAGAAGATGTGTGTGAACATTGCAGGGGGGGTGGGGGGCCGCAAATCACGTTCATATGTTTTGATCCTGTCCAAAGCTAGAGGAGTCCTGGAAAGAAATTTAGAGTAATCTCTAAAGTTATGCACGTGAAACTGGACTCAGACCCTCGGGAGACCATATTCGGGGTGTCGGACCAGCCGGGGTTGGAAACGGATGCGGAAGCAGATGTTGTAGCCTCCGCCTCGTTGATCGCCCGAAGACGGATCCTGTTGGGATGGAGAGCAACCTCTCCACCCTGTGCCCTGGCGTGGCGGGGGGATCTGTTGGAATTCTTGACTCTTGAGAAGGTTAAGTTTGAACTGAGGGGAAGGATGGAGGGGTTCTACAATTCATGGGCATTATTCATCACGCACTTTCAAGAACTGGATAACATTGAACATTGTTGCGGGGTGGGGGGGGGGGGGGGGTTGGGAGGGTTACAGTATGTGTTAATGGTGACTTTGGGTGATTCCTGATTCCTTTTTGTTATTTGTTTATGTTAACATGCGGGCTAATGTTTGGGGGTTGGTGGGAGGATGTGATTGTTGTTGTTGATATGGGGATTGACATTATATTTGTTACTGCTTATTGTTTATTGTTGGTGGGTGCAAATGTGGGAGAAAATGTGAAAAAGGAGAATAAAAAATATATTTTTAAAAATAAATAAATTGTTTTCTCAGCTTCCAAGTATTATTGTGAATTTTACAAGTGTGCGTTGTCTCAAATGCAAATTTATACTGTTTAACATCAAGTCACACTATGAGCGTAGAAATCAGAACTTGTGAAAAATCTAGTTCTTGATTTCAGAAACTAATTTCGGCTGAATTTCCATCCAGTACTGGATGAGCTGAAATTCCATCCATTAGCCAAACATTGGGAAGGAGATGGGAAGGCCAAAATCTGATAAGGCCTAAATACAGAGTTCCAGATGAACTAAATAGCAGGACCTCACTAATGTTTTATCACTCCAATTCCCACCCAGCAGTCAGCCAAATGGACAGCCCAGGGCACAATCCCCAGTAATTGGGAGTGGGGAGAGACCTGTGCCTGAGGCCCATGATTGCGAGGAGGAGGCCGAAGATTTGCTTTTGGGGCTCACTGCTCCTTCTCCATCGTGCAGACTCGATGGGCCGAATGGCCTCCTTCTGCACTGTAAATTCTATGGTTCTATGATCCTTCCTCATGGTCCAAAAGTAGTGCTTAAACTGACACTTAACCTTCTATAGCTGGCAGCTTGCACCTGTCTTTCACTGTCTGGTCTGGTGACTGTAGAAAGGGCTGTGTCATGCATGTAATTTTTAAATTGGATTCTGTATTGAGAGCCTGATTAAATATGTGAATGGTGTGTTCTCTGGTCAATGACGGAATATCCAGATGGCCCCATAACTCTGCTCAGAAAAAGGCTGCAGCTATGGATACGGCACTTTGAGGTTGCATTCCCTCTAACCTCTCTCTCTTTACTGCCCATTGCGAGGTAGAGGGGGGATTAACATTTAAGCCATTGTCTTTGGTCTGTGCCAGAAAAACCTGTTCCCTGATTTGCAACCTTGGCATCCCACTTTACCAACCCATGAGCTTAATTTTATGCAGTGAGCAGAGCTCCCCCTGCTCCCTACTGTAAAAAAAAGCCTGAGTGTGAGTGCACCTCCACATACTTGGTTCAACCTGTAATCATTTAATGACCATTATGCCATTAATTGACTCAAGGTGAGGCTCTCACCCCCACCAGAGAAGAAGTCTCGCCTCTTGAGAGTTGCCAGCTAATCAAATGACCGGCAATTTTCTTGTCTCAGTAGTGTCACTTTCCCTGGTATCCACTGCTGGGATTACAGCAGACCCTGGAAGAAATTGCAAAATGTTCACCCATGGAGCTATGGACTGAATGCTGGTTTTTCCCTGAAATAAACATCTTCAACTCCTCTGCAACCGTTGCTACGTTTTCAGCCCACGATGAAATGGACTAAATTTGGTTGACTCATTAGGTGCATCCCTAATTGCAAACAGTACGAATGGAATTCCTTTATCCCAATCCTCTGGATAATCTTGACAATACGCCCTCAACATTGTCTATAATGTCTGATGCCACCTTTCTAACGCTCTCTGCGATTCTGGATGGTTGATTTAAATTGTTTTATTCCTAAGTTATCCATAACACTATCCAGGTAGTGGGTGCCTGGAACTCGCTGCCGGAGGAGGTGGTGGAAGCAGGGACGATAGTGACATTTAAGGGGCATCTTGACAAATACATGAATAGGATGGGAATCGAGGGATACGGACCCAGGAAGTGTAGAAGATTGTAGTTTAGTTGGGCAGCATGGTCGGCACGGGCTTGGAGGGCCGAAGGGCCTGTTCCTGTGCTGTACTTTTCTTTGTTCTTTGTTCTTTGAATAACCTTGAGGTAAAAGTTGATCCTTGATCCGATTGTATTTCTATGGGTAGTCCATATCTAGTAAAGTATTTAAGTAACTCCTCCACAATCTTTTTAGCTGTAATATTACGTACTGGAATGGCCTCTGGAAACCTAGTAGACACATCCATTACAGTCAAAAGATATTGATTCCCACTTTTTGTTTTAGGAAGCGGTCCTACGCAATCAATTAGGACCCTTGTAAAAGGTTCCTCAAATGCTGGAATGGGTATTAAGGGCACTGGTTTTATCACTGCTTGAGGTTTCCCTATCACTTGACATGTGTGACATGATTGACAAAATTTAACTACATCTTTATGTAGTCCAGGCCAATAAAAATGTTTCTGGATTTTAGCTTGAGCTTTCCTTATTCCCAAATGACCTCCCACTGGTACCTCATGTGCAACTCGCAACACCTCCTTTCTATACCCTACCGGCAATACTACTTGATGAACCTCTGCCCACTTTTCATCTGCCTGCATATGTAAAGGTCTCCATTTTCTCATCAAGGCATCACTTTTCGGCAATAACACTCTGGTATACTCTCAGATTCCTCTTCCGTGTATGCTTTCTGATACATCCATTTTATTTCTATATCTTTTTGTTGTAACTCCGCCAATTTTCCTGAACTAAAAATATGCACCTCATCCTCCACCTGTCTTGTTCTTTTTCAACGACCTGATCAAAAATCGTTTCTGATAATTGCACTTCAACGTCATCTTCACTCTTTGATTTCTGCTCTTGTCTTAACCTGTGACTTTGCGACCTTGTTACTACACAATCTGGAAAAATCCCAGGATATTCACCCTTCAACACTTCAGTTGTCTGATTTTGCACTGGCTTATCAACCACAGTAGGCATCACTCCCACCTGCGATCCAGCTATATCATTACCCAAGATAAACTGTATTCCTGCACAAGATAGTATCTCTATTACTCCTACTGCCACTTCACCACTCTTCACTTGGTTTTCCAACCTTACCTTATATAATTAGTTAATAGGTTCGGTGGATTGGCCATGTTAAATTGTCCTTAGTGCCCAAAATTGCCCTTAGTGCTGGGTGGGGTTACTGGGTTATGGGGATAGGGGGGACGTGTTGACCTTGGGTAGGGTGCTCTTTCCAAGAGCCGGTGCAGACTCGATGGGCCGAATGGCCTCTTTCTGCACTGTCAATTCTATGAAAAATTCTATGAAATAATTGAACACGACTCCTCTCACCCTGAATTCCACATATTACCACCTTTTCTGGCAACATTCTTCCCAAACTACATAACTCCTCATCTCTTACCATTAAAGATTGACTAGCTCCCGTATCTCTTAAAATTGTGACTTCTTTACCTGCTCTTCCTGATACACATGAGTAAGCTTTACCCACACAAGTAAATTCTTTAAAGAAGTCTGGCACCTTCTTATCAATCACCTCTTGATCAGGCTGTACAATCTTTTGCACTTCCTTCGCTTCACTTGGGCTTTCCTTTTCCACTTTAACAAACCCCACTGTCTTATCCTGTTTTACCACATCAGCCTTCCAAGTGCTTTTCTTCAACCACCAACACTGTAACTTTACATGGCCTAGTTTATTACAGTGAAAACATTTGAAACTTTTCATTTCTTTTCCACCCTCCTGGATTTCTTTTTTAATCTGAGATACACTCCTTATTATCTCCCATCAGATCACCTTTACCTTTACCACTTGAGTATTTATCATGACCCCAGTTTCCATCCCTCACAAGCTGAAACTGATGTTGGAAACCAAGCTTTGATTTATGAACTAATTCATAATCATCTGCCATTTCCGCTGCTAATCTCGCAGTTTTAACCCTCTGCTCATCCACATGAGTTCTCACTATATCAGGAATGAATTTTTAAACTCCTCCAAAAGTATAATTTCTCTGAGAGCATCATACGTTTTGTCTATTTTTAAAGCCCTTATCCGCCTATCAAAATTACTCTGTTTGATCCTTTCAAACTCCATGTATGTTTGACCAAATTCTTTCCTTAAATTTCTAAACCTTTGTCAGGCACTAGTTCATATGCACCTAAGATGGATTTTTTCACCTCCTCATACGTCCCAGATACCTCCTCCGGTAGTGATGCAAACACTTCACTAGCTCTAACTCCAGGCTTTTGTTTGAATCAGTAATACCCACATGTCCTGTGGCCATTTCATTTGTTTAGCTACCTTCTCAAATGAAATGAAAAAGGCTTCCACCTCCTTCTCATCAAAGGTTGGCAATGCTTGGACATATTTAAATAAATTCCCACCAAGCCATCGACTTTGACGCTCTTTCTCACTATCCTCATCACTATCATCCAACTGTACGTTTCCTTTTACGTCTGCCAATTTTAACTGACTGTCATGTTTCATGGCCATTTTCTGACGTTCAAACTCTCTCTCTTTATCTTTTTCCCTGATCTGTATCTCCCTTTCTCTTTCTTTTTGTTCTGCTAGGGCTATTCTTTCTTTTCTCCTTTCTTTTCTCTCCTTTTCTTTTTCCTCTCTCTCTCTTTCTCTTTCTTTTTCAGCTATCTATCTTTCATATTCAAGCTGCTTTAATTATTTCTCATGTTCCATTTGTTTAATTTGCAACTGAATTTTTGCCATTTCCAATGAGTCAAACTATCTCAGGCAACTTTAAATGCTTAGCCACCGCCATAATTACCTCATCTTTTTGCATTTTGTCAGGTAATGTTAACTGCAATGTTTTTGCCAAATCTAACAGTCTGCTTTTAGTCTCTGTCCATAAGGTACTGCGTGTGACAGTCTCCACTCCCAAAACTTCAGAGCCTCTGAAAGAGCCATTGTCCACAACACAATTCCTACTTAAACTAAAATACCACACCTGAAAAGCATCCACAATATGCTCACCCCTCACTGTCTATAAGTTCACTAAGCCAATCCAATAGATAGACTTTTATCCTGGACGAGCCCCCAATTTGTTATGGGCCAGGGTTTAGAGAACCCCAAAGGGTATCATGGAGTTCCTCTGACCCACAACTTTTAATAGAGTGTGGTATGGGGAGCACACAGCCCACACTACAGGTGTGGTCCAGCAGAAATGGAAAAGTATTTTTTCAAGCAAAACAATGTTTATTCTATGAACTTAAGTTAACCTTTTTAAAACATACAGTGAACATCTTAGCAACCATTAATTCAAATACAACCCCCAAATAATACAACACTAAGTAATGATTAAGCTGTCCTTTTAACATCCATAAGACTTAAAAAACCTTCAAAACAGAAACACATCAGGTTAAAGTCACTACTGTTATGAGTTTAAATCACCAGGATCAATTTACAGTCCTTTGATTACAGAGAGAGATTCATACACCTTCTGGCTGTGACTGCAGCTATCCAGCTCTGAAAACGAAACTAAAACACACCCTGCAGCCTGATCAGAAACTAAAGTAAAAAGCTGACAGACAGCCCAGCTCCACCCACTCTCTGACATCACTGCAGTGGTAAACACCCATTTCTTAAAGGTACTCTCACCACAGATATTTATACACCCCATTTATAAACACCCATTTCTTAAAGGTACTCTCACATGATAATGCCCTAATAGTGCTAAGTCCTCTTCGCTCATCACCCCTATGCTCATTGACCAACTTTGGCTCCCAGTTAAGAAGCATCTCAATTTTAAAATTCTTATCCTTGTCTTCATGCCCCTCCACAGCCTTGCCTCTCTGTTTCTATGATCTCCTCCAGCGCCACCACTCTCCAAGATGTGCCGTCTATTTAATTATGGACCCATAAGCATTTCTGATTTTAATTGTTCCACAATTGTTCCCGTGCCTTCAGTTGCTGAGTCCCAAAGCACTGGAATTCCCTCTCTAAATTTCTTTGCCTTGCTACCTGTCTTTGCTCCTTCAAGATCCTCCGTAAAAGCTATCTCTTTGATCAAGTTTTTGAGCATCTGCCCTAGTATCTCCTGGTGTGACTCCATATTAAAATTTGCTTTATAATGATCCTATTAAGTGCCTTGAGATGTTTTATCATGTTAAAGGCAATATAAAAATACAAATTGTTGTAATGATTCTGTGAAGCCCTTAGTGTGATTTCTTCTACATTAAGAGCATTGTATATAAGGTGCCATAATACCAAAATCAAAAGTGCGACGGTTCTAAGAAGACTTTACATCAGGAGATCAGCAGACCTGAATTGATAGCAAGTGAGCTCCTTCTTGGAGTAGATACTGCTGGTAATTTGTTTTTCTACAGGGCAGAAAACTTAAACTACTGTTAAATCTCTCAGCTGGCAGTGCAATTGCCTCTTTCCTAGTTTATTTTGCCCCGTTTAGCACCAGTTTCTGTGTGCAGTAGCAGAAAACATGTCCTGTTTTCCTTCATGTGTCTCCTTCCTCTCCCTTACTCACTGCTCCCTCTCGCTCCTTCATTCACTGGCTCCCTTTCTCTGATTCTCCCCGAGATCCTGCTCACAGCATGGGTGCAGAAGAGGTGGCAAGCGTGGTGGCGAAAATAGTGGCAAACGGGAATCCGCAAGGGCCAGGAAAGAGAAGCAGTGAGCAGAAGACTCGGGGAAGAAGGAAGCAAGTAGGAGGGTCAGAGAAGAAGCGTCAAACCGTATGCTTGAGGAAGAGAGGGGCGAGCAGAAGGTTCAGGAAAGCAAAGTGGTGTGGGAGGCTCGGGAGGGAAGTGGCGAGCGGGACTTTTGGGGAGGGAAGCAGTGACCGAGAAATTTGGGGAGGGAAGCATTGACCGGGAGTCTTGGGGCTGAAAACGGTGAATGGGAAATTTGGGGAGGGAAGCAGCAAGCGGGACGCAGTGAGTGGGAAGCTTGGGGAGGAAAGTGGTGAGTAGCAAGTGAAGCTGTATCGTGTTTTTAAAAAAGCTGATAATGCACAGTAACCTTGATAAAGCAAAAATGGATCCAGCGTTTTTTTGAAGATTTTCCCTCATGTACAAACTACGTTAAAAAGAAAACCCGCTATTCGAACACACTTTATAGAAGTCTGTATTGTCTGATTTCATAAGTTTGTGACTGACGGACCTGATAACATAATCTAGGCTGATGTTCATGTGGATTGACAATATGTATTGTCAAATATGTTAATCTTTTATCTGAGTCATTAAACCATCTGCTGTTTAGGTGCCTAGATTATACCTTGTGCTTTCTTTATTAGGAAATGTACTGGAAAGGTAACTGGGCAGAAAGAAGTTGATAGTAAGCAGGGAGATGTGGACGATGAGGGCGACAAGATACTGACAGAAATAGTTTGCCATTGATCAAAAACTCAAGGGATGGCAAGGCCTCCTGATTGCAGCTTTGAGGAAGGGTCATAGATACAACTGGAGGAGTTGATGTCCACTGTAAAGTTCACTGAGGGGAAACAAATTTTGAGAAGAAAAGTGATAGGGAATTTAGTTGACTAGGTTAAAAACTGCATTTCTAAAGGGTAATATCAAAAAACAGTGTTCACATTTTATCATTCTTTTGCTGAGTGTAATTGAAAGGATAAAATAATGAGAAGAATGGATGCTGAGATTTGCTCATAAAAGCACTCATAAAATAAGTGAGCATACAGATAATCTATTAGGTCATTGAGAAAACTATTACCTTTTGGTATGGACTTAGACTCACTGCTTTCTCAGCATCAGTATTGACTTGATTATCGTTTAGATTCCATTCAGTTATCATTTTCTTGATTGATGGATAAGCTGTTTTTCATGAGGTGGATTTTGTTGTAGTTGCCTGTTCTCGTGCACCATGTACAGTATTTCACTTTTGAAAGAGGTGGAAGATAAAATACTGATGTGCGATGTTTGTTAAAACTTGGATAACCGAGGACATCCCATGTAGTAATGCAGGAGGAAGATGTGCACAAGGTGGCCCCCTCTAGTGTACTGCACTTTTTGCACTTTTCTCTCCGTATCAGGGTTTTCTTTTATTTGAAAACCCACATAATTAATGGAATAAGCATCCGACATGATTGAAATGTCCAGAAAAGTAGGGAAAAGAAGATTGACCGCAGATGTTCGTCGACGGCATCAGAGGCCTCTCAGAATTTGTCGGCAGATAAAATGGCGGAGGCAACCTCTGGGGCCCCGGCCACTCCGCTACCTTTGAGTACCTTGGTGAAGAACTTTGATTAAAACTGGTGGATTGTGTCAGAGGACCTCCGGAAATCAATGAAGGTAGCCTTGGCGCCCATCAGAGTGGCTTTGGAGAAGACCAATTAAACCGTGGAAACTGGACTTGGGTGGTGGCCATGCTGTGAGTGGTCACACAGGGCAGCTCCTGCTTGAAGGCACAAAAAAGGGCTCTTTTTACCCAATATTGGGTGGAAGTTTGATGAAAATGCGTAGGTGAATGTTGGAAGAGTAGCTTCTCCCGGGAGTGGTATGTCTGCTGGTTATCAGACCCGGCAGAAAATAGTGAGAGATTTGGCCGAAAAGTTGGAGCAGGCCTGTGCTGCAGCAGCCACAATAAACATGCAGGCGGAGGAAGGGATAATGCAAGCTGGAGGTCTCCAGCTAGAATTGATGGCTTTTATTAAGGCGGAATTCCAACAGCAGAGGAAAGAAATGCGGAGGATCGCTCAAAGGCCATTGAAGGAATGGTGGAACACCTGAAGAGTTCTTTGGAACGTGTGGAGAAGTGTTTGGAGGTGTAGGCGTCACAGATTCGGGAGATCAAAGGAGTGATCTCGGACCACAGCAATCGTGTGGTGACTCTGGAGGCGAAGGTGGGGCTCCTAGGAGATCTCTGTAAAATGTTGAAGACAAAGGTGGAGGAACAGGAGAATACCTCGAGAAGGCAGAACCTGTGAATAGTGGGCCTGCCTGAAGGAGTAGAAGGTGTGAGCGCCACGAGATACGTCCCGAAGGAGCTGGCATGACTGATGGCAGAAGGGGTGCTAGATAAGACGCCTGAAGTGGACCAAGCGCATAGGTCCCTGAGGCAGAAGCCTAGAGCTGGGGAGCCGCCGCAGGTGGAGATCATGAGACTCCACAAATTGGTGGAGAAAGAAGATTTTGCGATGGGCCAGGGAGAGAAGCGTACCTGCAACTGGGAGGGGAATAACGTCCGACTTTATCTGGATGTCGGAGCCAGGTTGATGAAGCGACGGGCAAACTTCAACAAGGCCAAGGCGATGCTGTACTGGTGGTAGATCAGGTTTGGGGTGCTCTACCCGGCAAAATTATGGGTGACGTTCAGAAGCCAAGAGTATTATTTTGAGACCCCAGAAGCGGCTGAAGACTTCATCAAGGAGCATAGGTTAACCTGGGGGAGAACTGAGCGGACAATGCTTGGGAACCGGGGCGCTGGCACGTTGTAATGGTTGGGATCATGTTTGAACTGGGGGGTACGGATTGGGAGATTTTCGTCTTTTTTGAGGGGGGGATTGCTGTTTACTGTTGGGATTGTAAGTGGTTGTAGGGGTGAAAAGTTTATGTGGGGATGGATGTTCCTGTCTCACCTCCTGTTTTATGGTACTGTTTGTGTTTAGATGTCATAGAATTTACAGTGCAGAAGGAGGCCATTCGGCCCATCGAGTCTGCACCGGCTCTTGGAAAGAGCACCCCACCCAAGGTCAACACCTCCACCCTATCCCCATAACCCAGCAACCCCACCCAACACTAAGGGCAATTTTGGACACTAAGGGATAATTTAGCATGGCCAATCGACCTAACCTGCACATCTTTGGACTGTGGGAGGAAACCCACGCATACACGGGGAGGATGTGCAGACTCCGCACAGACAGTGACCCAAGCCGGACTCGAACCTGGGACCCTGGAGCTGTGAAGCAATTGTGCAATTGTTTTTGAAAACTCACCACTATTCTTAGAAGTCCCCCTATACCAAAATATTCTAAATGGTGATTAGGGATTCTCACTCCCCGACTCCGATGCAAGCTTCAGTGGGTGCTATTCAGGTCAAACTATATCCCCCGGTATAACCCATACCTTCACCGAAGATTTCATCTACTTACCACTTAGTAGCATCGATCCTGGGTCCCGCATTGCTAAGTAAGCAAAGTAGACTTTGGAATAACCACTATTTCAGGTTAAATTAAGTTATTTTATTATTATATTTTTTCTTTTAAAAGCTGCAAATACTTTCTCTACAGAAAAGTAAAAAGATCTTGCTTCTGGATCCTTCTGGTTGGTTGAAGGGACCTTCAGGCCCAACTTGACAATCAATCGTCTTTTTAAAATCTGGTCTTCTTTAGATGTATTCGCTGGTTAGCTCAGTTGCTGTGTCCTATCTTTCCCATGTACAGAGCTGTGAGAGCTGGCTCTGAGCTGACTCTGCCTACGTTTTAAATTCTAGTCTTCCTTAGATGTATTAGCTATTTTAGCTCGGCTGCTTTGCCCTGTCTCTTTCCCATGGTCAAGCTGACTGTAATATGACCCTGCTTCTCCCCTCTCTCTCTCTCTCTCTCTCTCTCTCTCTGAGTTCTGCTTCTGGTTCTCTTTCTTCGGGTTTATATTCTCTTTCTAACAGTTAAGTTTTTATGACGTTATTGTAAAGTAACTCTTATTTTCTTTGATTGTAAAAAGTATCTTTGATCTAAACCTTTTAATCCAACAAAGTATTCATTTTGACATGACTTCATCTCATAGATATGATTACATTGTTTCCTTTGTGATGTTCAAAATGCTTTGATTTCAAGAGGTGTGAATTTTAATTCCTGTCATTTCTATAGTTTTATTTTCCAATTGTGTCCTCAGCTCATAATTTTGACTTTGATTTTGGCTTGAAATTATGTTTCTCGTAGACTGATAGTCTCCAGTTTTCTTTAATTTACCTGGTATTAGCAAATTTTCACACCTAGAACCTCATCCTTTCTTTCCCAGCTGCTAACTAAGATAGTTACTTTCAATGAAGGTGTGAGCCATTGGTTTTGGCTTCATTCAAAATCCTGTTTGTCTTGTTTGCTAAGCCTGCTTGACCAAGTATATCTGCATTTTACAATCCTGCTCCTGAGCAGCTGCTGTTAACCCTTCGTGGGATCTTTCCCTGTATTCTCTCATGTTTCTCTCAGACCAGATATTGCCAGACTTCCATGTTTCAAATGACACATCTTCCTATATTTTCAATAACACTATCCACAATGCTACCGTGCTGACCTAAATAATCTGCTGGCCTCCCTCTCCGATTTAGATTAGCATGAGCTTACTTTGGATGGGGGCCTAAACTATGTTCTGGACCCTAGTCTGGATCGGTCCAAGCCCAAAGACTTCATGGGTGGCTAGAGCTTTGTTGTCTTTCATGGGGCAGATGGGCTGGGCTGCAGATCCTTGGCACTTTTTGCACCGAGGTGACCAAACTTTTTCAGCTTTTTTCCCTTGTTCACCAAGTGTACTCGCAGATAGATTTTTTGTGGTAGATATGTCTCTCCTCCCTTCAGTGGTGGAGGCTGAGTACTCAGCAATTGTGATTTTGGACCATGCCCCACACTTTGTTGATTTGACACTCAAGTTAGATCACCCCCAATGTCCGCCATGAAGGTTGGACGCAACCGTATTCGCGGACAAGAAATCTTGTGAACGCATGTCCACTGCCATTGAGGACTATACAAAATTTAATAAAAGTGCGCCCATCTAACCTTCCACACTATGGGAAGCCCTTAAGGTGGTCCCCGGGGAGACTATCTCCCAAAGGTGCATTTGGTGAAGGTGGCAAGCCCGGAGCAGCAGAAGTTGGTGGATCCCATCCTTAAGGAGCACTCACTTGCCCCTATCCCGGAGTTGTTAGTAAGTAGAAAAAAGCTGCAAACACAGTTCTGTTTGAAATTCTTGGGAGGCTCGGATTTAGCCACAAGTTATTTCCTGGATTCAACGACTGTATGCAAGCGTGAAGTCACCATAGTCCCTGATGACCATAGGCTGTTTTCCCCTTTGATAGGGAGAGCTGACTGGTGGTGATTTAACCTGAGGATCACCACACCTCAGGTGAGTGGCAAGGTTGATCAGGTGGGCCTTCGTGAATAACCTAGGCCGGTACGGGATTTGAACCTGTGCTGGTGGCCTTGCTCTGCATCACGAACCAGCTGTCTGGCCTACTGAGCTAAACCGGCCCTCAAACTACTGTATAAGGTGACTACTATGTAGGGCCTTCACTGATGGTGTTTGTACAAATCCCCTGAACTCTGGTCATTTAATGTTGAGTAGGGGTTCCTTTTTACGTTGGCAATAGAACCGCTCACTCTAACCTGAGGCCCTCTGTGGTAGTATGTATTGGGGGTCATGTGGGACTGGAAGCCCTAATGTCATTGGCTGACAGATCCCGGGTCCTGGTTGGCCGTTGACCTCAAGCTCCGCCCTGAAGGCGGAGTATAAGAAGCCGGTGTCTTCCCCCGCAGGCCAGTTTACTATCGAGCTGCTGGGGAACAGACACGCTTAATAAAGCCTCATCGACTTCACTATATTCGTCTCATGGAGTCTTTGTGCGCTACAATTTATTAAGCGTGCCTAAAAAGGACTATGGAGCTCAGGATCATTCCAGAATGCCTGAGGATCAGCCCCCACGCAGTGAATGCTGCAGCAGCCTTCAAACACTGGCAGACTTGCTTCGAGGCCTACATCAGAACGACCACCGGCCGAGTCTCAGACGAACAAAAACTGCAGGTCCTGCACTCGAGGGTGAGCACGGAGATTTTCACCCTCATTGAAGACACCGACGATTTCCAGACGGCGTTCACAGCACTCAGAAGTCTCTACGTTCGCCCAGTTAACCAAATCTACGCTCGCTACCAGCTCGCGACAAGACGGCAAGCTCCCGGAGAATCGATGGACGAGTTCTACGCCGCGCTGCTGATTTTGGGACGAGCCTGCAGCTGCCCGTCGGTGAATGCAAACGAACACACGGACATGTTAATGCGCGACGCTTTTGTGGCAGGTATGCAATCCTCCCAAATCCGCCAAAGACTTCTAGAAAAAGAGTCGCTAGGACTCTCAGAGGCACGGGCCCTAGCAGCCTCCCTAGACGTGGCCGCGCGTAATACCTGCGCCTACGGCCCCGACCGCGCGGCAGGCCATTGGGCCCCGTACGTACCTGTCGCGGCAAACCCCCTACCCCCCCCGCCCGGACACCCCACAGGCTTGCGCAGTCCAAACGCCGAGTCGCACCGGGGGTGCCCGCTGTTATTTCTGCGGCCAGGCGAAACACCCCCGACAGCGCTGTCCGGCCCGCGCAGCCATCTGCAAAAGCTGCGGGAAAAAGGGCCATTATGCAGTGGTGTGCCGATCCCGCGAGGTCGCCGCCGTCCCGGGGCCACAGGGAGCCCTACAAGCAGTCTATGCTTCCCAACCCCCCCAGCACGCCATGTGCGACCCGCAGGCGCAGCCGCTCTGGTTCCCGACCACCGCGGTCCCGGGAGAACTGGGAGCCCTGCACGCCGCCTACGCTCCCCAACCCCCCTCCCCGCAGCCCATGTACGACCCGCCGCCGGCGCTACCGCTTTGGGTCACGGCCAACACTCTCCACGGAGAGGAGGGGGTCTTTCGTGTCCCTAATGCCACCCTAACCCCCGTCCCACGCCTGACCCGCCGGCGCCACCTACTTGGACCCCGACCACCGCTGTCCCCGGTGAGGGAGCTCCTCGCGCTCCTTGCGCTCGCGGCCCCACGCCTGACCCGCCGGCGCCGCCGACTTGGGCCCCGACCACCGCTGTCCCCGGTGAGGGAGCTCCGCGCGGTCCTAGCGCTCGCGGTCCTAGCGCTCGCGGTGAGGGAGCTCTGCGCGGTCCTAGCGCTTGCGGTCCTAGCGCTCCCCAGACCCCCCAGCACACCATGTGCGACCCGCAGACGCCGCCATTTTGGGTCCCGACCACCACGAGGGGAGGAGGGGCGCCGTTGTGCGACCCGCAGACGCCGCCATTTTGGGTCCCGACCACCACGAGGGGAGGAGGGGCGCCGCCATCTTGGACCGCCCCCGACCTGTACGACGCATGGGGGCGGCCATTTTGTCCACCCCCGCCGCCATCTTGTGACCCCCCAGCCACGTGCGATGTATGGGGGCGGCCATGTTGTCCATCCCCGACGCCATCTTGGACGGCAACAACGGTCCCCACCCCACTACTACAACCATGGCTCGCTTCGGTTACGCTCGATCAGGCTCGGCCCCGGACACTCCAGACGACGACGACAACGGTCCTAATTAACGGCCACGAGACGCCATGCCTAGTCGACTCCGGGAGCACGGAAAGCTTTATACACCCCGACACGGTAAGACGCTGTTCCTTGACCACCTGTCCCAGCGCACAAAAGATTTGCCTAGCTGCAGGATCCCACTCCGTACAGATCCAGGGATTCTGCATAGTTACCCTAACGGTGCAGGGGAGGGAGTTCAAAAACTACAAACTTAACGTCCTTCCCCAACTCTGTGCCCCCACCTTGCTGGGATTAGATTTCCAATGTAATCTACAGAGCCTTACGTTTAAATTCGGCGGCCCCATACCCCCACTCACTATCTGCGGCCTCGCTACCCTCAAGGTGCAACCCCCGTCCTTGTTTGCGAACCTCACCCCGGATTGCAAACCCGTCGCCACTAGGAGCAGACGGTACAGCGCCCAGGACCGGACCTTCATTCGGTCCGAAGTCCAGCGGCTACTAAAGGAGGGCATAATCCAGGCCAGCAATAGTCCCTGGAGAGCGCAGGTGGTAGTAGTGAAGACAGGGGAGAAACAAAGGATGGTCATTGACTATAGCCAGACCATCAACAGGTACACACAACTAGACGCGTACCCTCTCCCCCGCATATCCGACATGGTCAATCGGATTGCCCAGTATAAAGTCTTCTCCACCGTGGACCTCAAGTCCGCCTACCATCAGCTCCCCATCCGCCCAAGTGACCGCAAGTACACAGCCTTCGAGGCAGACGGGCGATTATACCATTTCCTACGGGTCCCTTTTGGCGTCACAAACGGGGTCTCGGTCTTCCAACGGGAGATGGACCGGATGGTTGATCAACATGGGTTACGGGCCACGTTCCCGTATCTCGACAATGTAACCATCTGCGGCCACGATCAGCAGGACCACGACGCCAACCTCCAAAAATTCCTCCAGACCGCCAAAGCCTTGAACCTCACGTACAACGAGGACAAGTGCGTTTTTAGCACCGACCGGCTCGCCATTCTGGGCTACATAGTACGCAATGGGATAATAGGCCCCGACCCCGAACGTATGCGCGCACTCATGGAATTTCCCCTCCCGCACTGCCCAAAAGCCCTGAAACGCTGCCTGGGGTTCTTTTCGTACTACGCCCAGTGGGTCCCCCAGTACGCAGACAAGGCCCGCCCCCTAATACAGACCACGACATTCCCTCTGTCGACAGAGGCTTGCCAGGCCTTCAGCCGCATCAAAGCGGACATCGCAAAGGCCACGATGCGCGCCATCGACGAGTCCCTCCCCTTCCAGGTCGAGAGCGACGCCTCCGACGTAGCTCTAGCGGCCACCCTTAACCAAGCGGGCAGACCCGTGGCCTTTTTCTCCCGAACCCGCCACGCCTCAGAAATCCGCCACTCCTCAGTGGAAAAGGAAGCCCAAGCCATAGTGGAAGCTGTGCGACATTGGAGGCATTACCTGGCCGGCAGGAGATTCATTCTCCTCACTGACCAACGGTCGGTAGCTTTCACGTTCGATAATGCACAGCGGGGCAAAATTAAAAATGACAAGATCTTAAGGTGGAGGATCGAGCTCTCCACCTTCAACTATGAGATCTTGTACCGGCCCGGAAAGCTGAACGAGCCGTCCGATGCCCTATCCCGCGGCACATGTGCCAACGCACAAATTGACCGCCTCCAAACCCTCCACGAGGACCTCTGCCACCCGGGGGTCACTCGGTTTTACCACTTCATCAAGTCCCGCAATCTCCCATACTCTTTAGAAGAGGTCCGTACAGTCACAAGGGAGTGCCACATCTGCGCGGAATGCAAGCCGCATTTTTTCAGGCCAGATGGAGCGCACCTGATTAAGGCTTCCCGCCCCTTTGAACGCCTTAGTCTCGATTTCAAAGGGCCCCTCCCCTCCACCAACTGCAACGCATATTTTCTTAATGTAGTGGACGAATACTCCCGCTTCCCTTTTGCCATTCCCTGCTCCGACATGACCGCGGCCACAGTCATTAAAGCCCTGAACAGCATCTTCACACTGTTCGGTTACCCCGCATACGTCCACAGCGACAGGGGGTCCTCTTTCATGAGTGACGAGCTGCGCCAGTTCCTGCTCAGCAAGGGCATAGCCTCAAGCAGGACGACCAGCTACAACCCCCGGGGGAACGGGCAAGTAGAAAGGGAGAACGGCACGGTCTGGAAGGCCGTCCTACTGGCCCTACGGTCCAGGGATCTCCCAGTTTCATGGTGGCAGGAGGTCCTCCCGGACGCTCTCCATTCCATCCGGTCGTTATTATGTACAAGCACTAATCAAACGCCTCACGAGCGTCTCCTGGTCTTCCCTAGGAGGTCCTCCTCTGGAACGTCGCTGCCGACCTGGCTGGCGGCCCCAGGACCCATCCTGCTCCGAAAGCATGTGCGGGCACATAAGGCGGACCCGTTGGTCGAAAGGGTTCACCTCCTCCACGCAAACCCCCAGTACGCCTACGTGGAGTACCCCGACGGCCGACAGGACACGGTCTCCCTGCGGGATCTGGCGCCCGCCGGCACCACGCACACCCCCCCGACACCATCAACCCAACTGCCCCCTTTCCTGCCACCGCCGCACCCCGCGACCGCCCCCTTCCCAGGAGGATCAGTCCCCCTCCCCTTTGCACCGACAGCTGAAACCGTACGGCTCCTGGAGGCGACAACACTGGTACAAGCACCACCACCACCGCCGGGGCCGAGGCGATCGACACGGACGACCAGACCGCCCGACCGACTCGTGGCGTCGATGTAAAACAAAGATGGACTATTCAAAGAACATTTTGTTTTTTTTCCTATACCCTCTGTAAATAGTTGCAACAGGATGAAACTGTCCAATACTGTACTACCATGTGAATGTTCTATCCTCCCAGGACCAGCCCTGTAAACCCTTACCACCATACGAAGCGTCACCCCGCGGGGTTCATTTTTGACAAGGGGTGAATGTGGTAGTATGTATTGGGGGTCTTGTGGGACTGGAAGCCCTAATGTCATTGGCTGACAGATCCCGGGTCCTGGTTGGCCGTTGACCTCAAGCTCCGCCCTGAAGGCGGAGTATAAGAAGCCGGTGTCTTCCCCCGCAGGCCAGTTTACTATCGAGCTGCTGGGGAACAGACACGCTTAATAAAGCCTCATCGACTTCACTATATTCGTCTCATGGAGGCTTTGTGCGCTACACCCTCTATTAAGTGGAGTGGGATAAATCAGGAAGTAGTGGAGCATTGGGTGTCCCTTTAACGCGGATGACCTACTTTATATTATGGTCCCAGTACCCTCCATGGACGACATTATTAAGCTGCTTAGTATTTTTGGCTCCTTCCCTGGTTACAAGTTGAACTTGAACCAGAGTGAATGTTCTCCCAGGGAAGAGGGCCCAACTGAGGAACTTGCCCTTTCGCCTTGCCAATACCAGCTTTTGTTATCATGGGCCCCGCTTCATAAAGTAAATGACACTAATATGGTTGACAGTCTCTAAACAGACTTGCAGAGGTCGGATAACCTCCCCCAATCCTTGATGGGTAGGGTTCAGATTGCTAAAATGAACGTGCTCGTGAGGTTTTTATTCCTTTTTCAATGTCTCCCCATTTTTCTCCCCAATTCTTTTTTGTTAAAGTCAACAAATTAATGTCCTCTATTTTGGGTGGGTAAAACTCAAAGGGTTGTGGGGCTTTGCTCCAAAGACAATCAGGGGGCTTGGCTCTACCCAATTTATTGTTTTACTATTGGGCAGCCAATATTCAGGAGATATTGGTGTAGTTCAACGATCCTAGTTCCATATGGGGACAAATGGAAGCGAGCTCCTGCACTGTTGCCAGCCTTTGCTCTATAGTTACTGCATCGTTGCCTTTCTCTCTGGTAAGATTTTCCCTGAATTCAGTGGTGGTCTCTACCCTGAGAATTCGGAAGTAGTTCAGGCAGCATTTTAATCTCTGTTCCCTGTCTTCGTTAGCCCCCATCTGCAACAACCACCTTGTTCTGCCAGCGGGTTTGGACTCAACGTTTAAGTCATGGGAGGGGAAGAGTCCTGAGAGGTTTGGAGACCTGTTGGTAGAGGAGTGGTTGGCTAGTTTTAAGGAGTTGGCAGAGAAATTCCAATTGCCTGGTTCGGGTCTTTTCAGGTATTTTCAGATTCACTATTTTTCGCACAAGGCTTTCCCCTCCTTACCCTTGGCACCACCCTCTTCTCTGTTGAAGAGAGAATAGCCCCTTTGGCCGGGTCTGATGGGGGGACCATTTTGGGTACATGTGGCCAGATCCTCTCAGCGGACTCAGCTCCATTGAGTGAGGTGAGAACGAAATGGGAGGGTGAATTGGGCCCCTTTCTGGATGGTAAGATATGGAATGAGACCGTTCCATGTCATCATGTGGTTGGCTAAGTTTGATTCAATTCAAGGTGGTGCACAGGGCGCACCTGACTAAAGTGGGGATGAGCGGATTTTGCTCTGGGGTGGAGGGTAAGTGTGAGCGTAACTAAACACGTATGTTCTGTTTATGTCCCAAGTTATTAAGCTTCTGGGTCTCTTTCTTTAACACCATGTTGGAGACACTCAGTGTATATTTAGATCCATATCCACTGGTGGCCATATTTGGGGTAACAGACTCGGTACCTCAGTCGGGGGTGAAGGAGGATGTCCTCATCTCCGCCTCGTTCATAGTCAGGCAACGAATTGGATTGGATTTTTTGTTTGTCATGTGTACTGAGGTACAGTGAAAAGTATTTTTCTGCGAGCAGCTCAACAGATCATTAAGTACATGAAAATAAAATAAAATACATAATAGGGCAACACAAGGTACACAATGTAACTACATAACACCGGCATCGGGTGAAGCATACAGGGTGTAGTGTTAATCAGGTCAGCCCATAAGAGGGTCATTTAGGAGTCTGGTAACAGTGGGGAAGAAGCTGTTTTTGAGTCTGTTCGTATGTATTCTCAGACTTTTGTATCTTCTGCCCGTTGGAAGAGTGAATAAGCCGGGTGGGAGGGGTCTTTGATTACGCTGCCCACTTTCCCCATGCAACGGGAGGTGTAGATGGAGTCAATGGATGGGAGGCAGGTTTGTGTGATGGACTGGGTGGTGTTCACGACGCTCTGAAGTTTCTTGCAGTCTTGGGCCGAGCAGTTGCCACACCAGGCAGTGATGCAGCCAGATAGGATGCTTTCTATGGTGCATCTGTAAAAGTTGGTAACGGTTAATGTGGACATGCCGAATTTCCTTAGTTTCCTGAGGAAGTATAGACGCTGTTGTGCTTTCTTGGTGGTAGCTTCGACGTGGGTGGACCAGGACAGATTTTTGGAGATGTGCACCCCTAGGAATTTGAAACTGCTAACCATCTCCACCTCGGCCCCGCTGGTGCTAACAGTGGTGTGTACAGTACTTTGCTTCCAGAAGTCAATGACCAGCTCTTTAGTTTTGCTGACATTGAGGGATAGATTGTTGTCGCTGCACCACTCCACTAGGTTCTCTATCTCCCTCCTGTATTCTGATTCGTCATTATTCGAGATACGGCCCACTATAGTCATATCGTCAGCAAACTTGTAGATCAAGTTGGAACCAATTCTGCTTGGGTGGAGGTCTTGTGCTCTGCCGAGTGCCTTGGCTTGGTTATGTGAACTAATTTATTTTCTACATTTGGAGATAGAAGGGGGATATAGAAGGGTTCTACTTAAGATGGCAGCCATTCATTTCCATTTTTAAGGAGCAAGTCACTGTCAGCTGTTAGGAGGTTTAGTTTAGTTTTTTTTGTGTTAAAGTTAATTTGTGTTTTTGCTTATTTGACTCTTCTATTGTGTAATTTTGGTGAATTGTTTTGAAATAAAAATCGCTTATTGTCACAAGTAGGCTTCAAGTGAAGTTACTGTGAAAAGCCCCTAGTCGCCACATTCCGGCGCCGGTTCAAGGAGGCTGGTACAGAAATGTAACCATGCTGCTGGCCTGCCTTGGTCTGCTTTCAAAGCCAGCGATTTAGCCCTGTGCTAAAACAGGATGGTTTTGTTTAATATTATTTTTTTATTAATAAAAGACTATTTTAAAAAAATAGTTGGATAGCCAGGTGGTGACTGACCAGATATAGTGCCCCCTACTCTCGATTCAGTTCCAAGTTTTATTTACAAATACTGTGCACCTCCAACATGCAAGCTCCAATTAATACTCACCACCTGGATACAACTGACAGCCATTTGATATACAATTGCCAGTGTTGGGGTAGTCAGGTTTTTATCTAAGTTTAATTAAAATAACACAATATTCTCTGTTCTCTTGTGAAATTAGTGCTTTTGGCTGCCCCTATTCAGAGCTCAACCTGAAGAAAGAGTCAACAATTCAGGACAGACTGGGAGGAGAGAAACAGATGACCCTGGTGCCAATTCCTCTTGTTTCACGAACTAAACGTCTTGATAGTAATCATTCAAGTGGGAAGCCAGAAGAGTGTTTTAATGAAACGAGGTAAGTGCCTTTTTCAAACTGTCCCAAACAAATTGAAAGCTCTTCTGGACATTATATTTTTGTGCAAGGTTATGTGAAAAGATGCAATAGCCCCTTTTGTGTGGCATAAACAACATGACTAGGATGTTCGATTATGCATCTTTGTAAAGGCAGTAGTAATAAACATTGTTTTTTATGGTCATTCTTCTGATGGATGCATTTGTATTATTTTTGCAATAGGAATAATTATCATTTGTACATTTTGCTGGAGTAGATGCATTTGAAAACTGCTTACATAAATCAGCAGAAACTGGTACAGTTGTGTAATACTGACAGAATGGGGTTTTTACAAGGTTCAAGCTTCTTCACTTAAAAAAAAAAAAATTCCCAGGATATAAATGTTCATGGCAAGGACATTATTTATTGCTCAGCCTTAGTTGAGAAGGTGCTGTTAATCTGTCTTCTTAAACCACTTCAGTACATGTGGTAATGGTGCTTCCTCAGTGCTGTTAGGTAGGGAGTTCCAACATTTTGACCCAACAACACTGAAAGAATGATGCTATATTTCTAAATCAGTATGATGTGTGACTTAGAGGAGAACTTGGAGATGGTGGTTTTCCCATTCGCCTGCTTCCCTTGTGTCGTGTTGGGTGTTCTGATGCACAAATGATCCAACACGGCTGTAGATGGTACAACTCTGTTTTATTGTCTAAACAACGGGAACAACTGCTGGCTTGGGTACGTGCTTCACCAGCTAACCTGTGGACCCAGCCCTATCACTATCTTAGTGAGGCATTCAGCTCTATGTCTGAGTGGCGCGCTGTGAGCTCTGTGCTCTGAGATATCTCCTGGTAGAATGAGCGGGAACTGTGGTGTTCCTTGTTTTATAGTGCGTGTGCTCTCACTGGTTATTGGCTGCGATGTTATGTGTGTGCTGGTTGGTCCAACTGCCTGTCCATCAGTGTGTGTGTGATTGCACCATGATATGCTGATGTGGATATCATGACATCCCCCCCCCCCACTTCACAAAGGCTATTTGCCTACATGCTAATAAATATAAATGTGTCCTGAGTGCATCTGAGTATGTGTGTGCAATATTTACAACATGTACATGAGGCTAAACTATATACAGAGGAAGGTGCTAAGTGCAACAGAACAACAAGGTTGTACCAATAACAGAACAAATATAATCAACAAACGACGAGAGAGAACTTCTGGAACAATGAACGACAAGAAAAGAAACTCGTTAACAGTACTGTAAAACAATTCAGTGAGTCCAATGTGCTAACAGGCTCATAAGTCAAGTCTCTCAGGTGGGCGACGAATTCGGGTTGACCGCCTCAATGGTGGGTCAGGATCCACCGGCTGAGGAATGGGCCTGGCCACGGGCGAGAGAGGAAGAGGCAGCGTGGCAGGAAGCTCAACAAAGTGGACATCAGGGACAACAGGAGGGCGTGGCACTGGTGCATGATCTCGTAGCGAGCGTGGAACCAGACGATGGGCCCGCCGATTACGGCGGCGAATAAAGCCATCACGCATATGAACCAGGAATGGGCGGGGAGCCACGTGGCGGAGAACGTCGGCGGTTGGCGACCAGCCACCCTCCGGTAGGTGTATGCGGACGTTGTCTCCAGGCGCCAGGGCAGGAAGATCAGTCGCCCGAGCGTCATGTGCCACCTTCTGCTGAGCACGCTATTGTTGCATCCTTCGCAATACTGGAGCATGGTCAAGGTCAGGAACATGAATGGATGGCACATTGGTCCTGAGGGTGCGACCCATCAACAGCTGGGCTGGCGAGAGGCCCGTGGACAGCGGGGCCGAGCGATAGGCCAGCAGTGCTAAACAGAAGTCAGATCCGGCATCAGCAGCCTTGCAGAGGAGCCGCTTCACAATGTCGACGCCCTTTTCCGCCTTGCCATTCGACTGAGGATGCAAGGGACTGGACGTCACGTGTGTGAAGTTGTATGAAGTGGCAAAGGAAGATCATTCTTGGCTCGCAAAGCAAGGCCCGTTGTCAGACATGACGGTGAGCGCTATTCCATGGCGAGCAAAGGTTTCTTTGCATGCCCGGATGACAGCTGATGACGTTGTGTCGTGCAGGCGTATGACCTCCGGATAACTTGAGAAGTAGTCAATCAGAATGGTGTAGTCCCTGCCGAGCGCATGAAAGAGGTCCACGCCCACCTTCGCCCAGAGGGACGTGACCAACTCATGGAGCTGAAGGGTCTCAGCGGGTTGCGCCGGCTGAAACCTTTGGCAGGTGGGGCAGTTGAGCACCATGTTGGTGATGTTGTCGCTGATGCTCGGCCAGCACACAGCCTCTCGGGCCCTCCGCCTGCACTTTTCAACTCCGAGATGGCCTTTGTGCAGTTGGTCGAGGACAAGCCGGTGCATGCTGTGTGGGATCACGATCCAGTCCAACTTCAAGAGGACACCATCAATGATGGCCAAGTCGTCCCGGACGTTGTAAAATTGTGGGCACTGCCCCTTGAGCCACCCTTCTGTCATGTGGCGCATCACACGCTGTAGAAGAGGGTCAGCCGCAGTCTCACGGCGAATGTGGGCCAGACGTGCATCAGTGGTTGGCAGATTAGCCGATGTGAAGGCTACTTGTGCGTCGACCTGACAAACGAAACCCTCTGAGTCGGACGGTGTGTTGACCGCCCTGGACAGAGCATCTGCGATGATGAGATCCTTCCCTGGGGTGTAGACAAGTTGGAAGTCGTACCTCCAGAGCTTGAGCAGAATGTGCTGGAGGTGAGGGGTCATATCGTTGAGGTCCTTCTGAATGATGCCGACCAGGGGGCGATGGTCGGTCTCCAGAGTGAACTGTGGAAGACCATACACGTAGTCGTGAAACTTGTCGATGCCAGTCAACAGGCCTAGGCACTCCTTCTCAAACTGCGCATAGCACTGTTCTGTGGGGGTCATGGCCCGCGACGCATAGGCGACCGGAGCCCATGATGCGGTGTTGTCCCGTTGTAGGAGTATCGCCCCAATGCCGGACTGGCTGGCATCAGTTGAGATCTTTGTTTCCTGTGTGGTATCGATAAACGCCAGTACCGGGGCGGTGGTGAGCTTGACCTTGAGCTCCTCCCGTTCACTCTGGTGTGCGGGCAGCCACTGGAATTCCGTTGTCTTTTTGACCAGGTGGCGAAGAGCAGTCGTGTGCGAAGCAAGGTTAGGAATGAACTTCCCCAGGAAGTTGACCATCCCGAGAAAGCGCAGCACTGCCTTCTTGTCTGACGGCTGCTGCATGGCTGCGATGGCTGCCACTTTGTCGGCATCCGGCCGCACACCCGACCGGGAGATGTGGTCCCCCCAAATCTTTAGATCAGTCTGGCCAAACGAGCACTTGGCTCGGTTGAGGCGCAGGCCCTGATCTCGTATCCGTGCAATGACATGCTGGAGACGACTGATGTGCTTCTGTGGTGTGGTGGACCAGATGATAACGTCGTCTACGTAGACGCGTACCCCTTCGGTGCCCTCCATCATCTGTTCCATGATGCGATGGAACACCTCGGAGGCCGAGATGATGCCGAATGGCATCCTATTGTAGCAGTATCTGCCAAATGGAGTGTTGAAAGTGCACAGCTTCGTGCTGGACTGATCCAATTGAATCTGACAAAAGCCCTTTGAGGCATCAAGCTTGGTGAATATTTTTGCCCGAGCCATTTCGCTCGTGATTTCTTCTCGTTTGGGTATGGGGTAGTGTTCCCTCATAATGTTGTGATTCAAATCTTTTGGGTCGATACAGATCCGGAGCTCGCCGGAGGGCTTCTTGACGCACACCATGGAGCTGACCCATGGCGTTGGCTCCGTGACTTGGGAAAGCACTCCTTGGTCCTGCAGCTGCTGCTTGAGGTGGTCCTTGAGTGGTGCTGGGACCCTACGAGGTGCGTGAATGACCGGGGTGGGGTCCGGTTTGAGCTGTATTTTGTATGTGTAGGGCAGTGTGCCCATGCCCTCGAAAATCTCCTGGTTGTGCGCGAGGAGTGAGTGGAGCTGCGCCCTTATGTCTGCATCCGGGAAATCGGACGTGCCTTCTGGAGACAGAGTGTGTACCCGCTGAACGAGGTGGAGGATCTTGCACGCCTGTGCGCCTAACAGAGAGTCCTTCGAGGATCCTACGATTTCAAATGATAATGTGGCTTTGTGTGAGTTGTGTGTAACATCGAGCTGGCAGGACGCCATGGTCGGGATGACATTTCCATTGTAGTCAACCAGCTGACAGTGGGATGGCAGAATCGGTGGTTTAACCTTCAAGGTCTGGAAGGCTGACCATGCGAGGAGGTTGGCGGAGGCACCAGTGTCCAGGCGAAATGTGATCTGGGATCGGTTGACCATTAGGGTGGCACACCACTCATCGCCCGGATCAATGCTGTGCACTGGCAGCGGCTGGTGATTCCGACTTGGGGACATCCGGTTCTTGTGGATTACCGCAACGCAGAAGGGCTCCCTGTCTTCGGTATCGCTGGTCTGCATACTATCTGGATATGACTCTGTGTAGGGGGGCTGAATTGCCCGCACGTCGGTGCGAGGCTGGCGGAATTGTTGGGAGTTGGCAGGTTGAGCTGCTCGACAGCAGGCAGCATAGTGGCCCATCCTGCCACAGCGGAGGCATTGTCGCGCTTTGGCCGGACATTTCCGCTTTAAGTGGGCGGAGCCACAGTTGCCGCACGTCGTGACGTCATGGTGTTCGTTGCGCCACCGCGCATGCGCGGTGCGGTTCTGCGTAGAGCGCGCCTGCGCACCACGTCCCTCTGCGTCAACGTCCCCTCTTTTGTCGTGTACAAGCGCGGGAGGCCTCGGGAAGCGCGCGAAATGGCCGCCCTCGTCCGGGCCGCGGGCCAGGAGGAACTCGATCGACTGGACCCGCCCCGCCTCGTAGGACCCGTGCCGTGCCGTTTCAGCCGCCTGGATTTGGGGAGTACCGGCTGGTCGCGTTCTCATGGAGGACGCAGGTCTCGATGGCAGTCGCTAGGGTGAGGCGCTTTATTTTAAGGAGCTGCTGGCGTAGGGTGTCCGAGATGACCCCAAAAACTATCTGATCCCGTATCATGGAGTCAGAGGTGGCCCCATAGCCGCAGGACTGCGCGAGGATTCGGAGTTGTGTTAAGTAAGATTGGAAAGGCTTATCCTTACCCTGCAGGCGCTGCTGGAAGAGGTACCTCTCGAAGCCCTCATTGACTTCCACGCTGAAGTGTTCCTCGAACTTCTGAAGCACCGTCTTATATTTTGTTTTGTCCTCGCCTTCTGCGAATGCCAGGGTGTTATAGATGTGGATGGCGTGTTGCCCCGCCGTGGAGAGGAGGAGGGCGATCTTCCTGGTGTCCGATGCATTCTCCCTGTCTGTGGCTTCTAGGAAGAGCTGGAAGCGCTGTTTAAACAGCTTCCAGTTTACGCCAAGGTTACCAGCGATTCGGAGCGGCTGCGGCGGGCTGATGTTTTCCATGGAGCAGGATGGCGGATTTCTGAAAGGGTGCAGGTAGGTCTCACAGTCGCTGGTTAGCGTCTACTACTGGTATCATGTCGTGTTGGGTGTTCTGATGCACAAATGATCCAACACGGCTGTAGATGGTACAACTCTGTTTTATTGTCTAAACAACGCTAACAAAGAACTGCTGGCTTGGGTACGTGCTTCACCGGCTAACCTGTGGACCCAGCCCTATCACTATCTTCATGAGGCACTCAGCACATGGTCTATGTCTGAGTGGCGCGCTGTGAGCTCTGTGCTCTGAGCTATCTCCTGGTAGAATGAGCGGGAACTGTGGTGTTCCCTGTTTTATAGTGCGTGTGCTCTCACTGGTGATTGGCTGCGATGTTATGTGTGTGCTGGTTGGTCCAACTGCCTGTCCATCAGTGTGTGTGTGATTGCACCATGATATGCTGATGTGGATATCATGACACCTTGTACATCGAGGTGATAAAGATCTCAAGTTTAGGAGGTGCTGATTGAAAAACGTTGGCAAGCTATTGTCATGCAACTTGTAGATGGTACACACTGCAACCCTATTGCAGCAATGGTGAAGAGAAAGTGTCAAGGTAGTGGATGGGTATTGATCAAAGGGCTGCTTTGTTTTGTATACTGTTGAACTCCTTGAATGTTGTTGGAGCCGCATGCATTCAGCCAAAGTCAATGCATTCGCTCACACTCCTGACTTGTGCCCTGTGGATGGTTGAAAGCTTTGGGGTCAGGAGAAGAGTCACTCACTGAAGGTAACTAGCTTATGACTGCTCTTATAGCCATAGTATTTACGTGTCTGGCCTAGTTAAGTTTCTGGTTAATGTCTCTATTCAGAGCTCAATCTGAAGAAAGAGTCAATAATTCAGGACAATCCGGAAGGAGAGAAACAGATAACCCTGGTGCCGATTCCTCTTGTTTCATGAACTAAACGTCTTGATAGTAATCATTCAAGTGGGAAGCCAGAGGCTGCTCATTGAAATTGACCATGTAGAGCAAGGCATTCCAATGACTACAAAATAAAATGATTCTGTCAAAGGAACAGGAATATGGTGGTTCTAAAAGAGCTAGTGGAGAGATATTGAGAATTGTTTTTTAATACAAGAAGTTAAAATCTGGAATACACTGCCTGAAAGTGTGGTCAAGCTGATTCAATGGTAACTTTCAAAAGCAAATTGGTAAATACTTGAAGGAGAGAAATATTGCAGGGCTAATTTGGTAACTTTTAAAAACAGCAGACACAGGCATGATGGACCAAATGACCAGCTCCTGCCCTGTTACACTCTATGATTCTCCAGGTTCTCATTGAGTTTTTCTTGTACCCAATGTTACAGAAAATGTCCCACTCCTGGCTGCGATGGATCAGGTCACATAACTGGAAAGTATACTGCACACCACCGAGTCTCGGGTTGCCCTCTAGCTGAACCAAAGCAGATCAAGATCAAAGTGGAACCACGGGATGAAGAGAGGCCACCAGAGAATAAATCAGTATTTTCATTCGTTCAGCGTAAAAGGACAAAACAACAAGGCAGGTGAGCAAATGGATCAACAGTTTACTAGTTAACAAGATTGTGTTTACAGTAACCAAATCGTGTATTTAATTCATGTCAGATTGTTTGGTCATTGATAAAGTAAGTACTTGTTTGGCACAAATAACAAGTAGCAGTATTGCCTTTGGATTGGTAGAACGATGAGAGCATTATGTTAAGAACCTCACTGATGTTAAGTGCAAGGGTATCCCAAAACCCAGAAGAGTAACTTGGAACCCCGGTTCTGGATTGGCCATGCTAAATTACCCGTAGTGTCCATAAGGGTTGGGAGGGGTTATTGGGTTGCGGGGAAAAGGTGGAAGTGAGGGATTAATGTGGGTCGGTGCAGACTCGATGGGCCGAATGGCCTCCTTCTGCACTGTATGTTCTATGTAATCTATGTAATTTGGTATACTGTGAAAAAAGATATGCAAACCAGGGAACAATAGTCCAGTCAATTTGTGATCAATTAATAAAGAATACTTATCAACTTAAAATAAAAATACACAACTAGAAGTACCATAACACACTACAACAGTACACTTAAATACACAGATGACTATACACACAGTATTACATGAAGTTATTCCTTTTTCCCAACTACCTATGTTTCCTGACCTCTGAGACACCCCTTGTTCCCAAACATGTAACTCAATGAGCTAAATCCAGCAGATAATTATCATGCACAGGTTATTTGTCCGCATTTGAGAAAACCGTCTCAGTTTCGGCAAAGGTGTAATCTTCTGGGCTCAAGTTTTGGATTTTAACCGGCTGCCCTTTTAACAATAACTTGTTTTCAGGGGAGACTGTTTTCTGCGGCTGTGTGTGGCTGTGATGGTAGCTGTCTCTACTGTGTCCCTTTCTCCAGTCATTGTGCTATGGATATATAATTATTTCCCTTTGATGTTACCCACCCTGTGGACCCAGCTTTTAGCATATAAGTGCCAATTCTATTATCTCTCTACTTTGACGCACAGCGCCAAGGACCCGGGTTCGATCCTGGCCCCGGGTCACTGTCTGTGTGGAGTTTGCACATTCTCCCCATGTCTGCATGAGTCTCACCCCAACAATCCAAAAGATGTGCAGAATAGGTGGACTGGCAATGCTAAATTGCCCCTTAATTGGGAAAAAATAATTGGGTACTCTAAATTCTTTTTAAAATCTCTACTTTGAAGTTACCTCTTCTATACTCCATGTTTTCCCCTAGTTACATAGGTAAACACTTGCCTTTCTCACTGTTATGCTAATTTTGCATATCAAAACCCCCTTCAGACAGCTTCCCTTATCACCTCCCCTTTTTATTTTATGCCAATTTCACTTTTTTACTCTTAATTTTCTCTAGTTATTATCAGTTAAATAAGGGAAATGGGGACAAGTAGGATTTGCAGTCCCGTATCCTTGTACAGGTGAACCTTTTATACTGGCTGGCACGTTTATAAATGGTCCCAGAAATCTTCCTAAATTGCCATTCAGTTTATTTATCTGCATATTCTATCAGGATCTTTAAAATAATCCTTCCGAGGCTTTGAAAATAATTAACATCTTAATGTTAAACTACATTTTAATTCCACTTACATTAAGTCTTCTCAGAATAATTACAGCCACCTGATATGCATCAAGAAAATATGATATTGATGTGATCGAAGCAGCTGTTCATCAACCTGAACTCATGAAAAAAACATGGTTTTAGAAATTAATTGTGGTAGGGGCATAAGCAAATATAAGTTTTATAAGTGAAATCAATTTTGTTAATACATGGAAGCTCTATTTTTGATATGGAAACTAGAATTCATTCATTTAAACTTCAGCTAGATTAGGAATTACTGTCTTCATAGGGCAGCACAGTGGCACAGTGGGTTAGCCCTGCTCCCTCACGGCGCCGAGGTCCCAGGTTTGACCCCGACTCTGGGTCACTGTCCGTGTGGAGTTTGCACATTCTCCCCGTGTTGCGTGGGTTTCGCCCCCACAACCCAAAAGATGTGCAGGGAATAAATTGGCCACGCTAAATTGCCCCTTAATTGGAAAAAAATAATTGGGTATTTTAAATTTTTTTTAAAAAGAAAGAGGAATGACCGCCTTCACTAAGTGCATCTTGGGGCTCCTCCTGGAAAATGCACTTCCTTAACCATTCTCAGTAGCATCTCCTTGTTCGATTTTACAGGTTAGATAATGTTTCCAATTCCTGTTACTAGTCCATAGTTTCTCCTGCAGTTCTTGAAAGGCAGTTCCTTTGATTTATTAACGAGTTGCTTCAGTTTTATTTATAATTTGATCCTCAAAATTCACAAATTCAGTTCAAATTAATGCTGGCCCCAATAGTAATCCACAGTGGCATTTCCCAAACAGAATGACTGGTTAATTAACTCACTCATTGGCCAGGATCACTGATTCCTTCCAACTTACTTTCAAACGTACAAGGCTCAGTGCTGTATTTCATTTGTAGAATTCATTTTTGAAGTGCAAAGACTGCTTAAGGCTGATCATAAGGGTGTAGTGAGCAACAGCAGCAACTTTATATAGTGCCTGTAACATACTAATAATAATAATCTTTATTAGTGTCATTACCGAGATAAAACAAAATGAGACAACAAGCCACAAAAGGTAATATTCAGGTAGGTGATCAAAAATAAGTCAGGAAGTTAGATTTTAAGGAGGAAAGATGAATAGAGAGGTGGATAGATTTAAGGAAGGAATTACAGAGCTCAGGGTCTAAGCAGCTGAAAGCACGGCCACCAGTGGTAGGGCGATTACAATTGGAGATGTTCAAGAGGCCAAAATTAAAAGAGCACAAATATCTTGGAGAGTTGAGGCATTGGAGGAAATTACAGGGCTAGAGAGGGGCAAGATGGATTTGAAAATGATGGCGATCATTTTTACAATTGACGCGATTCTCAACCAGGAGTCAATTTAGGCCAATGAGCATAGAGGTAATGGGTGACTGGAACTTGGTGTAGGTTGGGAAACAGGCAGCAGAGTTTTGACTGAGCTCATGTTTATGGAAGGTGGAAGATGGTCAGGAGAATATTTGAATCATCAAGTCTAGAGGTGACAAAGCCATAGACGAGGTTTGCAGCAGCTCATGTGTTCGAGGCAGGTGATCATGCTGATATGTGGTTAGAATCTCAAGTCAGGTTCAGATACAACTCTAAGGGCGCAAATAGTCTGTTTCAGTCTCAGACAGTTACCACAGAGAGAGATGGATCCAGTGGTGAGGGATCAAAGCATGTGGTGGGACTGATCATATAATAGTAATAATCTTTATTGTCACATGTAGGCTTACATTAACACTGCAATGAAGTTACTGTGAAAAGCCCCTAGTCGCCAAATTCCGGTGTCTGTTTGGGTATTCTGAGGGAGATTTCAGAATGTCCAAATTACCTAACAGCACGTCTTTCGGGACTTGTGGGAGGAAACGGAGCGCCCGGAGGAAACCCACGCAGACACTGGGAAAATGTGCAGATTCCGCACAGACAGTGACCCAAGCCAGGAATCGAACCCAGGATCGTGGCGTTGTGAAGCAACAGTGCTAACCACTGTGCTACCAAGAGATGATGGTTTCAGTCTTCCTAATATTTAGTTGGAGAAAATTTCTGCTCATCCAGTGCAAGACATTGGCTAAACAGTCTGACAATTTGGAGACATTAGATTAGTAGACAGGTGGTACTGAGGTCAAACTAGGTGTTGGGAGCATACATGTGGAAACGGATATGTTTTCAGATGACGATATTGATGAGAAATAGGAGGGGCTAATATTAGATCTTTGGTGGCAACACTGGTAATGGTGCAAGTGCAAGAATAGCAAACATTGCTGGCGAGTCTTTACTATAATTGGACAGATAAAAACGGTACCTGGCAAGTGCAATCCCATCCAGCTGGATGGCAGTGAAGAGGTTTGAAGGAGGATGGTGTAATCAACATTGCCAAAGGCCGCATGCAGACAGATTGACAGTGACAGAGTTACACAGGATGTCCTTTGTGACTTTTGATAAGAGCCCTTTCAGTACTGTGGCAAGAACAGAAACAGGAATTAGAGACATTCAAACTCGAAGTTCAGAAAAAGTTGGGCATGGATTTTGGAGGGTTTGGTTCAGAGACTTTGAAAAAGCAAAGGAAGGTTGTAATGGGGTGATAGTTCACAATAATAGCAGATTGTTTCCTCCCACAAGTCCCGGACGACGTGCTTGTTAGCTGAATTGGACATTATGCATTCTCCCACTGTGTCCCTGAACAGGTGCTGGAGTGTGGTGACTAGGGGATTTTCGCAGTAACTTCATTGCAGTGTTAGTGACACTAATAACGATTATAATTGCAGATGTTCCCTCATATCATTATGCTGCACTGTTCAAAATCATGCTTATTGTTTTTGGGATGTTCTCCAAGTCTCTTAGCTATAGCAGAGCAGGTGTTTGAATAAAAAAGTACATCCTGATGGATCTAATTTTATTACTGCTAGTTGCAGTCTCAATAATGTTTGAACCTCCCTGACTGCAGATGGTACCTTCTGGGAAAGTAAAACAAAATTAGTTTTTTAGGCCTAGAACTTGCTACTGATGTAAAACTTTACAGCATTGCAAGTGTGTGATAGTGGCCAGACATTTGGGAAGTACAATATCCTCGTCCCTTAATCACAGCCATGTCCTCGACCTCTCCCATCACATACCTTTCCAGATAAAGCCATCTCTGATCACTTTCTTGTATCCCTCTCCACTCACATTCCCCTCCCCCCGCCCCCGCCAAATTCCTTTCCCATTCCCAATCCCACTTCCTCCTGTGTCTGTTCTTTGGGGGGGGGGGGGGGTGAGACTCTGGTTTGGGCAGCACGGTAGTACAAGTGGATAGCACTGTGGCTTCACAGCGCCATGGTTCCAGGTTCGATTCCCCGCTGGGTCACTGTCTGTGTGGAGTCTACACGTTCTCCCCGTGCCTGCGTGGGTTTCCTCCGGGTGCTCCGGTTTCCTCCCACAGTCCAAAGACGTGCAGGTTATGTGGATTGGCCATGATAAATTGCCCTTAGTGATCAAAAAGGGGTAGGAGGGGTTATTGGGTTATGGGGATAGGGTGGAAGTGTGGGCTTAAGTTGGTCGGTTCAGACTCGATGGGCCGAATGGCCTCCTTCTGCACTGTATGTTCTATGTTCTTACAACACCACTTTCAAATTCCCAGTTATCTAGCATTGGCTAGAACCATGAAAGTACTACTGCTATTAATCTGCTCAGTCGCTTTTTCACACCTCTGCCTTTGGTGCCCTCATTCTCATTACAGCCAGGGTTTTGTTTCACTCTATTCATTCCCCAGTTAGGACTATTGTCTACATACCTTTGAACCATGGGATGCAGACTTTGACAACTGATTAAATGGTCCATTACCGGATCTGGCTGAACCATAAAGGGAACTATCAGTTCCTGCTCTAATCTGGCTAAATAGCCCACTCTTCCAGGATCATGCTGAAGTGCAATGGTAGCCCCCAGCTTCTCTTCTTCACTATAATCTGTTTTATAAATCCTTCTCTTCTTTCCTCTCCACCCTCATCTCCAAGAACAAGTGCAAATAGCTCATGGACTTTGTTCCCTAGGTTTGAGACCACCTGATCAGTCGCCTCTGCCTCAATCCTCGCTTCCACAAACCTACCAAGCCAAACTCCTATGAAAGCTCTCCCCTGCTTGCTCCCTAAACTTGCCACTTTCTCTAATTTCTCTCCTATTTTCCCCCATGCGGTCTCCAAGCTCAACTTATCCACGAGACCCAGTTCTTGCTCCCTCAATCCTATTCCCACTATACTGCTGACTACCTACCTTCCCTTCCATCTCCGCCCTATGTTAGCTAATGCTGTTAATGGTTTCCTTCCCTCAATTACTGTTCCCCTTCAAATCAGCCATCACCATAGCCTCCTCAGAAAATTCACCTTTCGCCCCTCCACCTCCCCCAGGATAGTCTACCCCTGTTTTCAGTGGACGGGAATGGCGGCACAGGCGGAAAATCCAGCGGGAGTCCTAAAACAGCTTTCACGCCAGCGGGAATTCCTCGCTCGATTGCCTGCCCAACGCCAATTATGGGAATCCCATTTAAGTACATTTTAATATAATTAGCAGGCTTCCCACTCTATTATTTCTCCCCACGTTAGACACATCAGCGGGGTTTACAACAGTTTTTGTGAAACAAGAACTTGGTGAACAATCCCCGCCGGGGACGCACCCATGTAAGCACAGTGCCCAGAGGGAGAGGATTATGCCATGCCCGGGCAGTGTCCTGGGCAGGGCAGGGGGTGGGGGGGGGGGGGGGGAAATGTCCATGGGAGGGGGTACCCTGGGGAGGTACAGGGTGTTCCTGTGTCCATAGGTGGGGGGCGGGGGATCCTTTTTAAAATATCTTTCAGATTGTGGTGCCCTTGCGCAACGATTGAGCCGCATCCGCTAAGTTTTAGATGACCAGGCAGTGAAGCCTAGAGCACTAGTCTTTACACATTTAAAAGTTTTAATTCACAGAGACACACATCGCAAACATGTACCTCGAAACCTAACCAACACAATTTCAGTCTGCTACAGTATATATAGGAGCACCAAAAAATTCCAGGTAATGTCCACCCCCTGAATACAATTAGACATCCAATTATTTGACAATTAACAACCTCCCTGGTTCGCTTGAAAGGACTGTGATGGAATACTGTTTACTTGCCTGGATGAGTGCGGATTCAAAATCACTCAAGAAGCATAACACCATCCAAGAGAAAACATCCCACTTGATTGGTACCCAGTTCAGCAGCTTATACATTCACTCCCTTTACAAATGGTGTTGCATGGCTGCAGCCTGCACTCTCTACACCTCCCAAGTCATTGACCTTTACTACAAGGGCACCAGGTGCTTGGGAGCATCACCACTTCCAAATTTCCCTCCACAACACACATTGTCTACCATTATTCCTTCATCGTTGCTGGGACAAGTCATTGACTGAGGTGTGCTATTTCCTGAAGACTGTCCTCCCAATGTGTAACAGACATATGATGCTGCTTGTGGCCAGTAGCATGCACTCCCCCACACATCAATTTCTATACATTGGGCTTTTTCTGGGAATATTTGAATCGATGGTGAGCATACTGGGATATTACTCAGCAAAGCAAAGGCTGTTGGGGGAGGCGGTGGTGTAGTGGTATTGTCACTGGACCCACTGAATCCAGAGACCCAGACTCAGGCTCTGCGGTCCTGGGTTTGAATCCTACATGGCAGATGGTGAAATTTAAATTCAATAAAAAAAGAAATCTGGAATTAAAAATCTAATGGTGACCATAAAACCTTTATCCTAAAAACCTATCTGGTTCACAAATGTCAATCAGGGAAGGAAATCTGCCATTCTCTTTTTTTGTAATTTTAAAGTAGCCAATTATTTTTTCCAATTAAGGCGCAGTTTAGTGTGACCAATCCACCTTCTCTGTTGGGTTGTAGGGGTGAAACCCACGCAGACACAGGGAGAATGTGCAAACTCCACTCGGACAATGACCGAGGGCCGGGATTGAACCCGGGTCCTCAGCGGCGTAGGCAGCAGTGCTAACCACCGTGCCACACGGAAATCTGCCCAATCTTACCCGGTCTGGCCAAATGCGACTCCAGATCCACACAGCGATGCAGTTGACTCTTAACCCCCCCCCCCTCCCTGAAATTGCCTAGTAAGCCACTCAGTTCAAGGGCAAATAGGGATGGGCAACAAATGCTGGCCCAACCAGCGAGGCCCACATCCCAAGAATGAATTTTAAAAATGCTTTCACCATTGACCAATAGAAGCAACATGAGGAGGTTGACTAATCGCTGCTGGCTTTTCCAGAGTTCAGAAGGTTATTGACTTATTCATGCTGTCATTTAGACCTGTAAACAATCATGGTCCCATTATTATCCAAAAAGGATTTTGTTTGTCTCATTGTGGACATAGTTTGCAATCACCAGCTACCCCGTAGATTGGCAAGTGCTTTATTTTGGAGAATAAAGAACACAAGAATGGTTCAGTGAAGATTGAATGCAACCATGTCTCATTGCACCCATGGAGCAAACAGGAACAGAATGAACTGGTAGAGCTGAATCAAATGGTGACAGTCTTTCGATACACTCTCATCTCCTTGCTGTCCAGAATAATGGTCACCTGTTGCATGGTTCAGAATTTGGGCCTGAAGAAGTCCTGAGCATTAGGTAGGTAATCAGGGTACCAAATCCATCCCAGAATAAATAAATGGATCTACCAATAGGGTATTAACAACGATGCCAGAAGTGCAGGGAGGGAAATTGCCTAGTCTGTTACCAATTGCAAATTAATTCCAAAGAGCTACAGGGTTTTGTAAAGGAACAAAACACACCTGCCGAATAAATGTGGCAAAACACTTCTCTATAATTTCAAACTTAACTCTTCAAGTATATTAAGTTGAAATTGCTCTGTATTATATGCAAGGGAGAAAAGACTTAGGTTGGAAAGTGTTTTCACAGTCACCAGGATGTCTCAAAGCACTTCCCAAGCAAAACATTACTTTTGAAGGGCCTCTTTTTAAACGGGCAAGCACAATGAATCTGTGAATGACAAACTCCAGCAAACAATACAAATACCTCCCACTTTTCCCACTTTCTCTGTCTGTTATTTCCCACTCTGTCAAATATTTCCCACTTTCTCTGTCTGTTAGCTTTGACAAAGAGTCATCGGACTCGAAACGTTAGCTCTTTTCTCACCCTACAGATGCTGCCCGACCTGCTGCGATTTTCCAGCATTTGCTCTTCCATTTCAGATTCCAGCATCCGCAGTAATTTGCCTTTTATTTTTTTTATAATTTAGATTACCCAATTATTTTTTCCAATTAAGGGACAATTTAGTGTGGCCAATCTACCTACTCTGCACATTTTTTGGGGTTGTGGGGGCGAAACCCAAGCAGACGCGGGGAGAATGTGCAAACTCACACGGACAGTGACCCAGAGCCGGGATCGAACCTGGGACCTCAGCGCCGTGAGGCAGCTGTGCTAACCACTAGGCCACCGTGCTGCCCTAATTTGCTTTTATTTAATACAAATACTTAAATCATCTGTTGGGGTGTTTGGCAGTGGTGTTAGTTGAGATATGTATGATGACCAGAATTGAATCACTCCTCTCCTGTTCATTTGATTTTAAAAAAAATATTTACTAGAACTGTTTAATACCTGATTCAAAAGACGAAACTCAGATGATGCAGCATTCCCGCAGTATTCTACTCAATGCCAACCATTACGACTTGATTCCGCAATCTCCTGACTTTAAGCTGGGAGTAATATCACTGAACGAAGGCAAAACTGTTCAAAAAATAATGTGCATTTCATTTTTTCCCCCTATTACCTATTGACATGAGGAGGGGTGAGAATTCCCTAAGCTTTGGGTTTCTTTGTCCCTGTCCTCAATTAGGATCCAGCATTGGATTGGTACAGGTACTTCTGGTGAGGCGAGGTACAGTAGATCTGCCTTGCTGATGGGTGGCTGTGAGACCCACTTACCTGTTGGTTCAGAAAAATGCAAAAGGCTCCACTTTTCAGAGCTTTGGGAAACACCAAAATCATGAAGTTGCCAATAGACCTTATTGTTCTCTGAAAAATATTTAAGAACTCACAGAATAACACACCAATAGCAATTTCATAACTGTAGTAATGTTATAACTATCAATCAGATACCAGGATTTTTAATCATGCTTATTTGATGCCTTATCTTGTTCCTCAATTCATATCACAGTTCACAATTCCTTTGCATAATTGGTGTAACTTAATGATAATCAATTGCGCAAATATACTAATGAAAATGAAAATTGCTTATTGTCACACGTAGGCTTCAAATTAAGTTACTGTGAAAAGCCCCTAGTCGCCACATCCCGGCGCCTGTTTGGGGAGGCTGGTATGGGAATTCAAGTTATTTGAAGTGGTAAAAATATTTTTCAAACAACAAGTTAAGGGAATTCACAAGCAATTTGTCTGGTCATGTCTACGATTAAAGGGGTTTTGGATTTCGGTATTTAAAACATTATCAAAAATTGTGGGCCTGTTTCCATCTACTTTTCCAGAAATCTCTTGATTGCATGGTCCCTCTTAGTTCAAACACTATCAGCAAAGCAAATGAGCATGCTTCCTGAGTTACCCAGTGCTTCGGATGCTGGAGGAGTAAAACTGGCTTCTAAATCAAACAAGCTCAATGGAGTTGGGAGAATAAAAACCTGTACCAATATTTTGTGACAAAAAATCATGACAGTGAAGTGTACAGCCGCAGTGCTGCCAAACCCATTTAATTCACTTCAGAGAAAAAACACATTGGGGGCGATTCTCCCAAATGGAGCCCAAGTGTTTACCGCTCCAGCACCGTGCTGGCCCCCTGTGGGGGACAGAATCGGTCGTAACCGGGCCCGGTTCGCGCCGTCGTGAACGCCGTCGCGTTTCACGACGGCGCGAACCGGGCCAGGCTACGACCGATTCTGTCCCCCACAGGGGGCCAGCACGGTGCTGGAGCGGTTCACGCCGCTCCAGCCTCCCTTTCCGGTGCCAGATGGGCGCCGCGCCAACCCGCGCACGTGCTGTTGGGCTGCGCCAACCTGCGCATGCGCGGGGGACTTCTTCTGCGCGCCGTCCCCGACTCAACATGGCGTCGGTGTTCAGGGGCCAGCCCCGCCGGAAAGTAGGCCCGAGGGGGGAGAGGCCGGCCCGCCGATTGTTGGGCCCCGATCGCAGGCCAGACCCCATCGGAGGCCCGCCCCCCCCCCCCCCCCCCCCCCCCCCCGGTGAAGGAGCCCCCCACAGGCTGCACCCCGACCGTTCACGCAGAGGTCCCGCCGGCAGCGACCAGGGGTGAACGGCGTCGGCGGGACTCTGTCGTATCCGCGCGGCCGCTCGGCCCATCCGGGCCGGAGAATCGGCAGGCCCGCCGATTCCTGCGGCCGGCACTGCGCCGGCGCAAATGGCGCCGATTCTCCGCACCTCGGAGAATCACACGCCGTCGTCGTGGCGCGGTTGCGGTGATTCTCCGGCGCGGGGCTCGGAGAATCGCCCCCCATTTCTTTGAAATTCTTCTGGCATAAAAGTCAGTCCGATATCACAGCCTTTTAAAACTTGAAACATAATTTCCACTTCAACATAATGAGCATTAAATAAACTGGAACTGTTGTATAGGCACTTAATTGCAGTACATTGGGACAAGGTTTAAGTGACCTCCTTTCTGTGGTATATATTCAAATAATGCTAACTCATTGCTACATTCCAGCATTGCTTATCTTCAGCCTAAATTTGAGGTCATATTGCTTATTAAGTAATGGGGAGGAGGACAGTAGGTGCAGCAAGTCACAGTAAGATCCTTGAAAATCTTGTGGAGGATGAGGGCCTTACGGCAGTCTTGTCTCTGAAATCGTACTGCGCATTTACTTTCTAGTACCTGCCTCAGTGTATGGCAGACAGTCTTCCCAACTGATAGGTACTTGCGCCTTTAGATGCACTGCAGCATTTTAGCACAGCCAAGATTTTGTAGCCAGGCATTGCAAGACTTTCTGTTGAGAGCAAAACCTAGCTGGGTTCCTGTACTGTGTCATGAATCTGCCCAGCAACGTATAGAAATCTGCTTGATAACAGCAGTGACACAAATGTAACTAGGCATGATGGGATGCGATCTGCCCAGCAACAGGTAGAACCTGAGGCTTCGAGTCAAGGTCATGCAGAAACCTTTGTTAAGGCAGTTTAGCTATCTTCGTTGGACCAAGAAAAGACATTTCCCAGACTTGACTTTCAGCCCTGTATGTGTAGTAACTATAAGCTGGATTTCACTTATAGATTTATTTAATTTGGATGCTGTTTGAGGAAAGGGAAGTCTTAAGGAGTTCAGGGAATGTAGACATAGTTTGCAATAAGGGGTACGTTTTTTAAAATATTTTTATTCAAATAAGGATATTCATAACAACATACAATCAATCAATAACAAATAAACAAAATACAATTCTCCTAATTTGAGATTTGTTTCTCTTATTTCCATTGAACCTTTCTCTTTTTCCCTCTCCCCTCATCCAATCTCCCCTACCCCCCTCCCTTTACCCGCTGGTAACAAATAGATCTGTAAGTAGAGACAAGAACAGCTTCCATCTCGCCCAGAATTCCCCATCTAAACCACAAAGGGCAAACTTAAATTTCTCAAGTTTAAGGAATTCCGCAAGATATCCCAACCATGTCGGTATTTTTGGTGGTCTTCTGACTTCCATTCTAATAAAATTCGCCTCCCGAGCAATGTGACAAAGGCGACCATATCGGCTCCTTTCCCTTCTATTAGTCCTGGTATTTCCAACACTCCAAAAATTGCCTCAAGTGGTCCCGTTAATATTTCCACCTCCACAATTTTTGATAATGTTTTAAATACCGAGATCCAAACCCCATGAATCGTCGACATGACCAGAACATGTGGACATGGTTAGTTCGCTGGTCCCCTTTTACACCTCTCACATTTATTTTCTACCTCTGTGAAGAATCTGCTCACTCTTTCCTGTGTCATATGGGCCCTATGTGCTATAAAGAACAAAGAAATGTACAGCACAGGAACAGGCCCTTCGGCCCTCCAAGCCCGTGCCGACCATGCTGCCTGACTAAACTACAATCTTCTACACTTCCTGGGTCCGTATCCCTCTATTCACATCCTATTCATGTATTTGTCAAGATGCCCCTTAAACGTCACTATCGTCCCTGCTTCCACCACCTCCTCCGGTAGCGAGTTCCAGGCACCCACTACCCTCTGCGTAAAAAACTTGCCTCGTTCATCTACTCTAAACCTTGCCCCTCTCACCTTAAACCTATGCCCCCTAGTAATTGACCCCTCTACCCTGGGGAAAAGCCTCTGACTATCCACTCTGTCTATGCCCCTCATAATTTTGTAGACCTCTATCAGGTCTCCCCTCAACCTCCTTCGTTCCAGTGAGAACAAACCGAGTTTATTCAACCGCTCCTCATAGCTAATGCCCTCCATACCAGGCAACATTCTGGTAAATCTCTTCAGCACCCTCTCTAAAGCCTCCACATCCTTCTGGTAGTGTGGCGACCAGAATTGAACACTATACTCCAAGTGTGGCCTAACTAAGGTTCTATACAGCTGCAACATGACTTGCCAATTCTTATACTCAATGCCCCGGCCAATGAAGGCAAGCATGCCGTATGCCTTCTTGACTACCTTCTCCACCTGTGTTGCCCCTTTCAATGACCTGTGGACCTGTACTCCTAGATCTCTTTGACTTTCAATACTCTTGAGGGTTCTACCATTCACTGTATATTCCCTACCTGCATTAGACCTTCCAAAATGCATTACCTCACATTTGGCCGGATTAAACTCCATCTGCCATCTCTCCGCCCAAGTCTCCAAACAATCTAAATCCTGCTGTATCCTCTGACAGTCCTCATCGCTATCCGCAATTCCACCAACCTTTGTGTCGTCTGCAAACTTACTAATCAGACCAGTTACATTTTCCAACAAATCATTTATATATACTACAAACAGCAAAGGTCCCAGCACTGATCCCTGTGGAACACCACTGGTCACAGCCCTCCAATTAGAAAAGCATCCTTCCATTGCTACTCTCTGCCTTCTATGGCGTAGCCAGTTCTCTATCCACCTTGCCAGCTCCCCCCTGATCCCATGTGACTTCACCTTTTGTACTAGTCTACCATGAGGGACCTTGTCAAAGGCCTTACTGAAGTCTATATAGACAACATCCACTGCCCTACCTGTATCAATCATCTTAGTGACCTCCTCAAAAAACTGTAGTTCACTGGATTATCCTTGCTACCCTTCTTAAACAGAGGAACAACATTGGCTATTCTCCAGTCCTCCGGGACATCCCCTGAAGACTGAGGATCCAAAGATTTCTGTCAAGGCCTCAGAATTCTTGAATTGTGTTAAGCTCAGCCTAGCACATGAAGATGAAGTATTGACCCTGTGCATAATTTCACTCTAGTCCCCATTCCAATTCTATATCTAATTCTTCCACCAATTTTTCTTCAATCAGTGTTGTTTTCTTTATGTCCATCAACCATCTATAAATGTTAATAATTTCCCCATCTCCCAATTCATCTGGCAAGAGCAACTTATCAAGGATATTGTTATCTGGTAGTTTAGGGAAAGAGGACAACTCCTTTTTCACCAAATTCCGTAATTGAAGTAATTCAAACTTCTCCCTCTGTATTTTGTGTTTCTCCCTCAATTCTTCAAAGTTCCTAAAACCCCTCTTGATGCCACTGTTTAAATGTTGTACCCAAGCTTGCCATGGTGAATCAGTGGTTTCCATAATGATAGTCTTTATTATTGTCACAAGTAGGTTTACATTAACATTCAATGAAGTTACTGTGAAAATCCTCTAGTCGCCACATTCTGGCGCCTGTTTGGGTACACAAAGGCAGAATTTAGAATGTCCAAATTACCTAACAACATGTATTTCGGGACTTGTGGGAGGAAACTGGAGCACTCAGAGGAAACCCATGCAGACACGGTGAGAACGTGCAGACAGTGACCCAAGCCGGGATTCGAACCTGGGACCCTGGTGCTGTGAAGCAACAGTGCTAACCACTGTGCTACTGTGCCCCCTGACATGTTTCCAAAACTAAAACGTTGTTTCAATTGGCTCCAGATTTTTAAGGACGATGCCACCACCAGACTTCCAGTAAATTTTCCTGGGAGTGGGGCAGCAGCTAAAGCCTTCAAGCTGGCCCCCTTACACAATGCTTCCTTCACCTGTACCCATTCCGCTTCTTCCTCTTTCCACTATTGCCAAATCTTCTCTATATTAACTGCCGAATAATAATACAAATGATTGGATAGCAACAACACTCCCATCCACCCATTCCTTTGTAAAAAACCCATTCAAATAACAAAGAACAATACAGCACAGGAACAGGCCCTTCGGCCCTCCAAGCCTGTACCTGTCATGATACCAACAATTCGTGGAATTTTATTAGCCCATATGAAATACGAAATTATTATATCTATTTTACAGAAAAATGTCTTGGGTAGAAATATTGGAGGGATTGAAACACAAATAGAAATTTTAGTAGGATGTTCATTTTGATCATTTGTACCCGCCCAGCTAATGAAAGTGGTAGTGTATTCCACCTTTTTAAGTTTACTTTTACCCCCTCCATCAGGAATGTCAGATTCCATTTTGACATTGTGGCCCAGTCATGAGCCTCCTGAATACCTAATACCTGTATTTATTTTTGGTTAGTTTGAATGGAAGGGTACTTAAATCTGTTTCTCTCCCCAGGCTATTTATTGGGAATATTTTACTTTTTATATTCAATTTGTCGCCTGAGAAGGTTCCAAACTCTTCCAATATATTCATAATCTTATCCATACATTTCAGTGAGTTAGATATATACAATAATAAATCATCCGTTTTTTGCAAAACTCTGTGCTTTCTGCTCCCTCTAAAAATAGCTGATCATTCCCGAGAAGCTCGGAGAGCAATAGCCAGAGGTTCCATTACTAATGTGAACAGAAGTGGGAATAATGGACAGCCCTGTCTCATGCCCCTAAATAGTTGGAAATACCCCAAGCTAACCAAATTAGTCTTAACACTAGCTATCGGGGTCATATACAACAATCTAACCCATTAATTGAATGTTGGCCAAACCCAAAACCTCCAGCAAATAACTCCACATCGGGGTACATTTTATATAAACTTTTAGTGATTCATATATGTAATTGTCTTAAGAGTAGTGTAGTTCTTTAAAAAAAAAACATTTTATTGAAGGTATTTCAAATACATAATTAATAAAGAAACACAAGATCCAACTGCGGCAACTGGAAAAAACAACTCCTCCCCCCCCCCCCCAACCCCCCACCCTCCTCCCCCACACACCCCCATTCTCCCGCTGGCACTTGTCCTCCCCCATTTCTAGTTTTCACCCAAACCCCCCAGCCCAAAAATAAACAACACCCCCCTCCACCCTACCACGCTGATGACTCAATATTCCTTAAAGAAGTCGATGAACAGCTTCCACCTCAAGGTGAACCCCTCCTCCACGCCTTGAATGGCAAACCTGATCTTCTCCAAATGGAAAAACTCCGCTCACCCATACCCCTGCCCTCGGCGGCTCCCGGTTCCACCAGCATACCAGAATCCTGCTCCGGGTTATCATGGAGGCAAAGGCCAACACATCGGTGTCTCTCCCCAACTATACTCCCAGATCCTCCGACACTCGAAATATCCAGACTCTACAACCTCTACCCTCTAAATCTTTGATATCCCATTTACAAATCCCATCCAAAACTCCTCAACCTCGGACACACCAAAAACATATGGATATGATCCGCTGACCCCCACCCCGCACACCGCCCACACCAGTCTACCACCCCCGAAAAAAACCTGACTCATCCTGGAAACCGTCATGTGGGCCTTGTGCGCCACTTTAAACTGACGTGTTGGAAAAATGCTAAGACTTCAAACTTTTTTATATTGTTTTGGACCAATGATTCATAGAATTTTACCCCCCACCGGGTCGGAGAATCGCCGGGGGCCGGCGTGAATCCCGCTGTGTCCCGAATTCTCCGCCACCGGAGATTCGGTGGGGGCGGGAATCGCGCCACGCCGGTCGGCGGAAATTACCCCGGCGATTCTCCGGTCCGCGATGGGCCGAAGTCCCGCCGCTGTCAACCCACGCCAGCCGGCGTGGATTGAACCACCTTTCGAACGGCGGGACAAGGCGGCGCGGGTGGGCTCCGGGGTCCTGGGGGGGGCGCGGGGCGATCTGGCCCCGGGGGGGTGCCCCCACGGTGGCCTGGCCCGCGATCGGGGCCCACCGATCCGTGGGCGGGCCTGTGCCGTGGGGGCACTCTTTTAAACCCGCCTTCGCCATGGTCTCCACCATGGCGGAGGCGGAAGAGACTCTCCCCACTGCGCATGCGCGGGAAACTGACCGCCCGCTGACGCTCCCACGCATGCGCCGGGAAACTGTCAGCTGACGCTCCCGCGCATGCGCCGCATTTCCGCGCCAGCTGGCGGGGCAACAAACGCCATTTCCGCCAGCTGGCGGGGCGGAAATCCCTCCGGCGTCGGCCTAGCCCCTCAATGTTGGGGCTAGGCTGCCAAAGATGCGGAGCCTTCCGCACCTTTGGGCCGGCGCGATGCCCGTCTGATTGGCGCCGGCTTTGTCGCCAGTCGGCGGACATCCCGCCGTTGGGGGAGAATTTCACCCCTGATCTCCATTTATCTCAATTCTGCCCTCCTGCTTGTTCCTCTTTCCCTTTAATATTCCTCTTTATCAAGAAAGTATTACATTTAATTTAGAAGCTGTTATGGACTGTTATGGCGGTACGATGGCACAGTTGTTAGCACTGTTACCTCAGTGCCAGAGACCCGGGTTCAATTCTGGCCTTGGGTGACTATGTGTGGAGTTTACACATTCTCCCCGCGGCTGTGTGGGTTTCCTACAGTTGCTCCCGTTTTGTCCCACAGTCCAAAGATGTGCATTTTAGGTGGATTGGCCATGCTAAATTGCCCCTTAGTGTCCAAAGACGTGTAGGTTAGATTAAGGGGTTATTGGGGTAGGGCAGAAGAGTGGGCTTGGGTGAAGTGTTCTTTCAAAGGATCGGTGCAAACTCGATGGGCCAATTGGCCTCTTTCTGCACTGTAGGGATTCTATGATGTTTATGGATTATGGCAGAGAATTCCACACTATAACTATCCTCTGTAAAGATAGGTGGTAGATACCGTTCAATGTAGAGAAATGAGACTTTTTTTAATAATCTTTTTTGTTAAAAAAAAGTAACACATTTTGGAAGTAAGAGTAGGCAAAAGAAATACATCTTAAATGGTAACATTTCTATTGGACTAGAAGAGCAGGGGACCATATTGTGTAGATACTCAAGTCTTCAAAGCGGTAACTCTAAATATACAAAGTCACAGAAAACAGAAACCTTAGTTTTGAACAGGGATTACCATAGAATACAAGAACAAGTAGGCCGCCGTGAATCCCGCCCCCGCCCCCGCCGAAGTCTCCGGTACCGGAGATTGGGCGGGGGCGGGAATCGGGCTGTGCCGGTTGGCGGGACCCCCCGCTGGATTCTCCGGCCCGGATGGGCCGAAGTCCCGCCCAGAAATTGCCTGTCCCGTCGGCGTAAATCAAACCTGGTATTTACCGGCGGGACCAGGCGGCGTGGGCGGGCTCCGGGGTCCTGGGGGGGGCGCAGGGCGATCTGACCCCGGGGGGTGCCCCCACGGTGTCCTGGCCCACGATCGGGGCCCAACGATCCGTGGGCGGGCCTGTGCCGTGGGGGCACTCTTTCCCTTCCGCCTCCGCCACGGCCTCCACCATGGCGGAGGCGGAAGAGACTCTCCCCACTGCGCATGCGCGGGAAACTGACAGCGGCCGCTGATGCTCCCGCGCATGCGCCGGGAAACTGTCAGCGGCCGCTGACACTCCCGCGCATGCGCCGCATTTCCGCGCCAGCTGGCGGGGCAACAAACGCCATTTCCGCCAGCTGGCGGGGCGGAAATCCCTCCGGCGTCGGCCTAGCCCCTCAATGTTGGGGCTAGGCCGCCAAAGATGTGGAGCATTCTGCACCTTTGGGCCGGCGCGATGCCCGTCTGATTGGCGCCGTGTTTGGCGCCAGTCGGCGGACATCGCGCCGTTGGGGGAGAATTTCGCCCAAGATGTTGACTTTGTGCAAAAACGTCAAACGTTTTTGAAGCTCTTCATTTTTCAATGATTTTAGTTTTTACCCTCTTGTTACAAATAATCGCTTGCATATCATGACCCTAAATAATCTTCAAGATCTCTCTCAGGTCTTCCATCACAGCTCTGTTGAGAAAAGCTTTAATTACTTCAGAATTTTATCCCCTCAACTCTGGTAATATCCTGGTGTACACATGCTGCATCTTTTCTAGCTGGCTATGTATCCTTCCTGTAATAATGTGCCCAAAATGTACTTAATACTCCCAACTGTGGCCGAACAAACATCCTGTGCCAGTGCAGCATGATAACAGATGATCCTGACAGAAACCACCTTACAATTTATCAGCTTGAAGATTAGTAGTGCAACTGAGTTATCCCTTCATTTGAAAGAAAAAATCTAAAATTTTATAAACTTCTTTATCCTTTATTTACTTTTAAAAAACATTTTTATTGAGATTTATTCTTTATTTCTAAAGAAAAAAACTCAAACTGCTTCGCGTAGAATAAACTGCAGTACTAAGAACAAAGGACAATACAGCACAGGAATAGGCCCTTCGGCCTTCCAAGCCTGCGCCGAACCCGTGTCCTATCTAGACCAACTGCCTGTATCCTTCTGTACCCCGTCTGTTCATGTGCCAATCCAGATAAGTCTGAAAGGTCGCTAACGTATCTGCCTCAACCACCTCACTTGGCAGTGCATTCCAGGCCACCACCACCCTCTGTGGAAAAACTTTACCCCGCACATCTCCACAGAACCTTTCCCCCCCTCACCTTGAACTTGTGCCCTCTTGTAATTGTGATTTCCGCCCTGGGAAAAAGCCTCCAACTGTTCACCCTATCTATACCCCTCATAATCTAATACTGTTATGTGAATGAACAGAATAGCCATTTTGCATACAGACATCAGAGAAGCATGTCCATAGTTTTTCTGCACTCATGCTCTCATTTATCAAGGCCCTGTTCCCAGAAAGTTAGTAAATTTTTCCTTGTGAGGAAAAATCTGACATTACACAATTTCTTCAGCACTCCACTGACTGCCAAGATTACCTTGAACTTCTGAGCTTTTGAATTGGGTACCAGGCTATCATCTTAACTTTTGTCGATGGAACTTAGAGTCATCATATTGTTCAATCAGATTATTAGTACTGTTGTTATTAAGCTTCATAATGTTGACTGAATTTTATCCTGATTTCTGCTAGGCTAATTCAGCCGGCAAAATTCTTGAAGATTAAAGAGGAGGCAGATGATATTGACCTCCACAGTCTACTCAAAGGTAATAACTTTTCTGGATCTAATTTGATTGTATGTATTATATATGTAGGTGTCAGTTGTGGCTCAACGGATAATCCACTCTCCTCTCAGTCAGAAGGTTGTGGGTTCAGGTTCTACTCCAGGACTTGAGCACAAAGATCAAGGGCTGACACTCCTGTTCAGCATTGCTGCTTGGAGGAGCCAACTTTCATCAGATATTAAACAGAGTCTGCCTGCTCAGCGTGGTGTTGAAGAAAAACAGGGGAATGGTGTCATGGCTAATATTAATCCCTCAATCAAAGTGACAAAAAACAGATCGTCTGCTCATTATTCCAGTACTATTTATGAAAGCTCGCTCTGCGTGTTTCCTACAACAGTAAATATCTATCAAAAGTGCTTCATTGGCTGTAAAACGCTTCAGGATGTTTGTTGGCCGTGAAAGGTGCTCTGTAAATGCAAGTTGTTCTAGAACACTGGGGTCATGAACTGATAGCAACTAAAAAGGATGACTGGGCAAATAAAACAAAGCAACAAGGTGGCAATCAAACACGTACCATTCTTAAAACCCTCAGTTCCTTTCCTAATCCATATTTGTACAGCTTGCTTTTAAGGTGTTCCTAACACAGTATTTGCTCTCTTACCTAGGAGTTCACATTCCACCTTTCTATTTCGATTTTTATTAGCAGCCCAGATTATTTTACTCATTTCTGCTGTTCTCCAGTCAGTTGATTTTGTGCTGATATGAACGTGTATTTGTCATATTCTTGTAAGTTCACCTTCCTTTAGATCCCTTGCACTTAGGACCAGCAGCTTACTGCAAGACTCTACTCTTAAGCAGCTGGCAGGTGATGTGCTAGAGTGACATGGGTTTTCTCAATCAATACTTTTTCCATTGGGAAAGTGCCCTGGACAGACGAAAGAGACCAAAAAACTAGTATTATACTCATAAAAGTAGATTTTCGCAGATCAACTGTGGCGAGGTACCTCATACCTCAAGCATGCAGTGGAAAATCACATGATTTTCTTGAACCTAGGAGATCCTTCGCCACAGGTGAGAATTTCAAAACTCAACCCTTGTTGCTGTCCGTTTAATTGGTTAAAATATCTGTTTTAACCCTGGTTGCTGCACAGGATTAATAATCAACTGTCTTAAAGCAGTTCTCTCTAATGTAAGAGACTTTACAGTGGATTGTCCAAGTTCTGAACTATATAATGGTACCTAGCCTACTACAGCATGAAGCAAAAAATATTAGGCCGCACCTCAACAGTTTTTCGATCCATACTCAGTCAACAAGGACTCAAACCAGCAAGGTTCAAAGGATCAAACTTTTACATGAACAACATGTTGCTGCAAACCAAAGACAGGCTGTGCCTGACACAGGGGTTAGGTCAAAATTCATTCCTGAGTGAAAAATAATCTTGATTTCTGTGATGTAGTTCCCTCTGGAATCAGAGTATGTGTTCTGACTTTCTAACCTTTCTGACTATATTTGGCTATATTTGTTTATGTCAATAAACAAGTCTTGCTTGTTAGTTAAAGAACATAATAAAATATATAATTACACTAAGTTGACAATTTCATTTATGCAAACCAACAATCCTTGTATATATTAACGTTTAGAATTTAGCATAGATGAATTGCAGCATCACAAAGTAAGTATGGATGTGAAACTCATTTGCCCCTCTTAGTGTATTCATCCACTGCATCCCTGTAGACCCTTTTGCAGCATCAAAAGTTTTTTTTCAAAAGGTTTGCCACCAGTAGTCTTCCCAAGATTTCAAGAGTGTTGGTCACATCTTTGTGTAAAAAATTGTTATATTACTTTTAAGCTGTGACCCCTTCTTTCACAATTTTCAGGAATTATCTAGTTCCATTCCTTTCGTTACATGAAAAACCTCTGCAAGATCACCATTCAGAGCTGCAAACCTTTAGGTTGCAAATTAGTGCCCCATTGTAAGTTACTGGCTAAGGAGGCTGGAAGTCACTCAGTTCCTGTGCTGAGCTGGTTGGCAACGCATGACTGGGGGAGCAAACGTGTGGCTCTTCATGGGAGGGAAGGACTGAAATATACTGGCAACAGGCCTCGGTGTCCTCTTCTCCTGACTCCACAAAAAGACTGAAAATTGTTTTTGAGATCTTAAACTGCCTTCGGATTAGTGTCTTTTTCAAACGGGTGTCTTAAAGTCACTTAAATGCCGAAACTGATCAGTGCAATTCCATTGTAGTTTGGGCACCATAACATTTGGGCACATAATACTGATTTTCACTGCAAAGTATATGAATTCTAACCACCCCCCAAATCCTGAATCTCTCCCATCTTTCTTCACGTTTCAGATCTCTGACAATGTCAGATTGTCAATTAGCCTTGTAGCTGTTCTCTGCTCTGCTTACATAGCTTGAATTGAATTTTCTGGCAACTAGAACTGGATGTAATATTCAAGGTGTATTTTAACGGCAGTACAGTAAAAAAAAAAGCAATATACTGCGGATTCTGGAATATGAAACAAAAACAGAAAATGTTGGAAAAACTGAGCAGGTCTGGCAGCATCTGTGGAGAAAGAAAATAGACTTAACGTTTTGAGTCCATATGACTCTTCCTCCGAGTATTGTACAATTTTATCAGAACCCTGCCTTATTTTCTACTTTGGCTGTGTTATTCAATTGGCTTTGTTTTTGCTGCATATGTTGAAGATATTGAATGTACCAATAATCCTGGATTTCTTCAATGTCAACCTGAGCTAATTCAATATCTGTAGAACATGGCCATTGTTTATTTCCCTCACCATGGATACTTAGGGGCTGGTTTAGAATAGTGGGCTAAACAGCTGGCTTGTAATGCAGAACAAGACAGCAGCGCAGGTTCAATTCCTGTACCGGCCTCCCTGAACAGGCGCTAGCTTGTAATGGGTGTCTGGAACCTGCTGCCGGAGGAGGTGGTGGAAGCAGGGACGATAATGACGTTTAAGGGGCATCTTGACAAATACACGAATAGGATAGGAATAAGAGGGATATAGACCCCGGAAGTGTAGAAGATTTTAGTTTAGACGGGCAGCATGGTTGGTGCAGGCTTGGAGGGCCGAAGGGTCTGTTCCTGTGCTGTATTTTTCTTTGTTCTTAGTTTTTGTTTGTAATGCAGAACAAGGCAGCAGCGCGGGTTCAATTCCCGTACCGACCTCCCCGAACAGGTGCCGGAATGTGGCGACTAGGGGCTTTTCACAGTAACTTCATTGAAGCCTACTTGTAACAATAAGCGATTATTATTATTATACTTTTACATTTTTCTGCTTTAAATTTGATCAGCTATTGTTCTGCCAATTTACATTTTTGGCAGTTTATTCTTAACCTGATTTTTCTGCCCCTCCTCGTTTAGTGTCAGCTCAAGATTTGACCAACTTGTATTGGGTTTCTGACTCAATTAGAAATGGTAGCACTTTCACATGAATTCCTGGGGTACCTTACTCAAAATATCTTATTTAATTTTTGAAAAAGCACCAGGGGTGTCATTCTCCGACCCCCCGCCGGGTCGGAGAATGGCCGTTGGCCGCCGTGAATCCCGCCCCTGCCGAAGTCTCCGGTACCGGAGATTGGGCGGGGGCGGGAATCGGGCTGCGCCGGTTGGCGGGACCCCCCGCTCAATTCTCCGGCCCGGATGGGCCGAAGTCCCGTCCAGAAATTGCCTGTCCCGCCGGCGTAAATCAAAGCTGGTATTTACCGGCGGGACCAGGCGGCGTGGGCGGGCTCCGGGGTCCTGGAGGGGGGGGGGTGTGGGGCGATCTGACCCCGGGTGGTGCCCCCACTGTGGCCTGGCCCCCTGATTTCTATTCTTCAACTCATTTTGTATCAATACCAAAATTTAAAATAAATTTCATCGGATGTGAGCATCGCTAGCAAGGGCAACATTTTTTGCCCATCCCTAAATTATACTTGAAATTTACCCTGAATAATCACAAATTTGAGTATGACTAATAGATTTTCTTGTGGAGTTTTGTCAATTACCTTCTGGAAGTCTGCTTACCACATTTTGAAAAGCTTGCCACTTTCTACTTAGGATGTTTCGGAGAGGCAGTGGTGTGGTGGTATTGTCATTGGACTAATAACCTAGAGACCCAGCGGAACGCTCTCGGGACCCAGGCTCGAATCCCACCACGACAGGTGGCGAAACTTGAATTCAAAAAAGAATCTGGAATTTAAAAAGTCTAATGATGGCCATGAAGTCATTGTTCACTGTTGTAAAAGCTCATATGTGTCACTATGTCCTTTAGGGAAGGAAATCTGCCGGCCTTTCCTGGTCTTGCCTACCTGTGACTCCTTACCCACAGCAATGTGGTTGACTCTTAAGTGCCCTCAGGGGTGGACAGTAAATGCTGGCCCAGCCAGTGATGCCCACATCCCATGGAAGGAAAAGAAATGTCACTTTCTCAAAGAAGTCAAGAAGCTTGGTTAGATAGAGTCTCTCTTTTCTGTATTCCATATGTCCACTGCAATTTGCTAAGATATTGCTGCATTCATTTTTGTGTTTACGCCTGATTTACAAAGGCTAATGAGTCTGCAATCGCTTGTTCTCATTTTTGAACACACGCACTTTCCCTTTGAATCCACTGATACTTGCCCAATATCCAGTGACACACCCATAATGATTGTCGATGTTTCACAAATAGTATTTCTAATGTGCTTCAGCATTCTGGGATAATACTGTCCATTCATGGGAATTTACTGCTTTAAATTTCAAACTTCATCACATGGGTGGTAATGTGGTCGAACAGAGCTCCTACCTGTTATGAAATTTGCCGTTTTCTTTTTAAATTATTTTTATTTGTTGGGTTCTGTAACAGATGGAAAGTCCACGCTACCAGATTACCACCCGTGCGTGCAAATTAAATTTGCGTACTTATTTTTTGCTCAGGACTTCCACCTCAATGATTTCAAAGTAATTAATTTTCCCTTAGTCAGCCCTCATTGAAATGTGTGTGGTAAATAGATACATTAGGAAAGTTTCAAAAATACAACTGGACAGAAAAATATTTTCATTCAAAGTGTTACTTTGAAATAGTTCTACATATTAGTCACTCTCAGTGACCTTTAAACCTGCAGCTGTTTGTACTCTATAATGCCCCTTTCAACCTGTAATTACATGTTAGTTTTATGTATTTGAATTAAACAGATATTTGAATGGAGACTGATGTTGTTAGCCAGTAAATTACTACCATTTATCTGAAATAGTTTTAAAAGCACATTTGGAGCTCTTATGCACAGCATCATGGATCTTGGGCATTAGTTGACTAATATTCCTTAAAATAAGCTCTTGATCTTAACTCTACCTCAGGGATATATGCTAAGCAGAGACATTAGCCTAGAAATTGCTATTCGAGATATTAGCTGATGAATACTGTGGTGAATGTAGAAATCATTATGTATTATATTTCATATTTGTGGCAGTAATGTTCTTAAAATCTCTGGTTTAAAATATATACAGGCTCTATATCTGCTAAAGCTATAATTAAGGAGTCGTAAAAGGTGAGATCATGATTCATTCTAACTACTTGATTACAGATAATGTTATGTTATATTTTCTGGAGATTGCCTGGAGTGTAAATAATTTATTGGGGGGGGGGGAGTGGTGTTTAGTCCCAGCTAAGCACGTCATGGAACTTAGTGGGATACAGATGGGAGAAGCCAGGTCTGTATGTAGCTTTGCAGTCTGTCATAAGATTTTAAGTTGAACAGTAGTTTTTCTGAATGCTGTTAGGTTGAGTAGAATCTGCTCTTGAAAGGAACTCTTTCCAAAGGTCTGCACAGCTAAGCAAGCAAACCTGTTTGGTTAACTTTATTTATAAGTGGCATTTGAATTGCATTGGTTTGCTTAATTGGAATTAGTTACAGATAGTAAGTTTAAGTTTTTCCTTGTGTTAAAGAACTATTTAACTGATAATTGTGAAGCTATTGCTTTGATCTTAATGTGGTTATTTCTGTGTTTAAATGAAATTTGTTTTAACATAAAAGATATCTATTTGTCAGAGTCATTATTCCTTTCCTCACAGTTTTACAAATTTAAAAATGTGTTTAGGGTTCTCGTTCGGTTTTCTAACAAATGTTGGGGCCTGGTCAGGTGTTGACATCCTAGGGTAAACATGCCTACTCGAGTAACAGTCAAAGCAATGTCAAGTAAACAAGTGAAGCATTCGTCCAGTAACATTGCCATGAGTTATTTCAAAGCTTACACCTTCATTACAGAAGTAAAAACTAAATTAATGTGGGTGTTCTCCCAAAACTGTTTCCTATCTCGAATGATTGCCAGTCAGTGAGTAATACCAAAACTTTAGCAGTAGGTTTCTTATTTGCGGCTCCCAGCTGAGTGCACAGGATTGAGGAATCACCTCTTAAGTGACTTTATTCCTACTTGACATGCATTTAATAACAGACCTTATTGCACAGGCACAGTTTATTGGATGATAGTTGCAATTATGTTTTCTTCACAACTGAAGCTGGAAATGTTTATATTTGCATTTGAAATCATACACATGATTTAGAGGAAACTAGAGCATTCACTATATGCAGTTTGGTTTTACTTGCATGCACAAGTCTTGTTTGTGGTGATATGCCTGTAAGCAATATCATAGATGGCTGGTGGTGCGTCCTCCAACCAGCAGTTGGCAGTTCAGACACACCATTCGGTCTCAAGACAGTGGTCATGTGACAAGGCACTCAGATATAAGTGGGGGCACATCTGGCCTTCATCAGACGGTCGTACGACGTATAGGTGGACAGCCGTGCCTCGGGTAGCTCCAGAGTACAAAGAAACTCCATGATAACTTGTTCTGTGACAGATTGTTATCTTACCACGTGTGATTCAATAAAGATCCTGGTTTGAACAAGTTGAATTATTTGGTCGATTCCTTGCTAGACATCGAACACCAAACACAATGCATTTGGGTAGTTTCACAGTATGCATTATACTGCTTTGATGCCACCCTGACTCTCTTCAGGAGTTTTACTGACGCCAATGGTTATTTCGAACCAATTGCAGCACTACCCAACACGTGATTATTATAACCTTTTCAAATGTTCAGCAGTCAGAACAGAATGCTATATTGCTGATCTAAACTGATTCATGCATGAAGTTATAGCTATTTTATACCATGGTCTTAAAGCTTTTATTCATGGATGCATAAATTCAGCAGAAAACCTCTGGTTTATTAAGGAGTTCAAATTATTGTCCACCCACACAAATTCTAGATTTTTGCATTCCCACGAGAATTTTTCCACAAAGCTATTATTAAAGTTATCTATGGGATAATTAGTTAAGGTTCAGAGTGGAACATTAGCACAGGATGTTTAGGTAATATCTGTTACAGAGCTAAATGTTCCTAAACTTTGGAGCATCATTTAAATACGAACAAGGAAAGATTTGTTTCTTTAGATTACGTTGAAAAATGAGGGAGGAAAAGCCGATGATAAAGTCTCTTAATGATGAGGCTTAATAATCTCAATTTAATGAACTCAAATTCTTTAGTTCAAATTAAAGCACTAATTATAAATACCGATCTGCCACTACAAATTTAGCTTGAAAATCCTGAACTGATCACATAGCTACCAGTGCTGTTGCTATGGTAATGGTTCCCATCATGGGAAAAGAGCCCGGCTTGTGTTGTACTTCTTACTTATATTTAATAATTACTGTGTTCTGCATTGTTAGTTTTCAAGGACAGTCATTAAAAGCTAATATTTTTAAGAAAAATTGTATACACTTATGAAAAGAAATTTTGCCAATATACAAGCATTTGGAGGTGACAGAAGATGTAGATTTTATCAATATCAGACTTGTTAACCATTTAACTACTGAAAGTTCTTTTGCATTCTTTAAATGAGCAGTTTTTCTTTTTTGAAACAAATAAAATATCTGCAGGACCACACATTGGTGAAATATTTGTACAGCAAATACATCGCTCACTGTTTTCTAGACAGCCTGATATCCCCTAACTTCCCAGGATGGCTCTCATGATTTATTTACAGTGAGTTCAAAACCTATATTGTTCCTATCTTTGGGAGCTTACTAAAGGATCGGAGCTCATGGAAACCTTAAAGTGATTCGTACACTTATCTTAAGGGGCTGCATATGGAAGAAAAACATTTAACATTTAAAAAGGCTGTAAATGTTTATTCTAACCTTTCCAAAGGCTATGTGTTGCACATTATGTGTTACATGTAGTAAAATAGACAGGAAAGAGGGTAAATCATTTTCAACTCCCTGCCTGCATGCAAAATAGTCACGCAGTTCAGTTGCCTGATATACAAGCTGCCTGATTTTCATTTACATTGCGATAGTGGGAAGAAGGCAAAATGGCTCGTAATTCCAACTCTCCAAGATGCTAATATTCCACAACTTGAGCCAAAACAGAAATTGAATCCCTTATCTCTACCAGTTAGGTGTATTATTCATCTAAATTTTCTAGGCGCATCGCTTCAACTAAACTGTTGAGTAACACTTCATCAAGGACGAGGTGCAGCATCATTAACTTTGTAACAAAAAGAAATTGAGGGCAGTGGTGACATTGATTGTACTGATGGCCTTATGACACAAAATTGGTTACAGGTTTCTTTGCAGCCGATGGCATAGATCTATAAAGAGCTTTATGTTAAGAGGTAGATTGGGGGAGACTGTTGGCAGGCAAAGGGACGGCTGGTAAATGGGAGGCTTTTAAAAATGTGTTAACCAGGGTGCAGGGTAAGCACATTCCCTTTAGAGTGAAGGGCAAGGCTGGTAGAAGTAGGGAACCCTGGATGACTCGAGATATTGAGACTCTGGTCAAAAAGAAGAAGGAGGCATATGACGTACATAAGCAACTGGGATCAAGTGGATCCCTTGAAGAGTATAGAGATTGTCAAAATAGAGTTAAGAGGGAAATCAGGAGGGCAAAAAGGGGACATGAAATTGCTTTGGCAAATAATGCAAGGGAGAATCCAAAGAGATTCTACAAATACATAAAGGGGAAAAGAGTAACTAGGGACAGAGTAGGGCCTCTTAAGGATCAACAAGGGCATCTATGTGCAGAGCCACAAGAGTTGGGTGAGATCCTGAATGAATATTTCTCATCGGTATTCACGGTGGAGAAAGGCATGGATGTTAGGAAACTAAGGGAAATAAATAGTGATGTCTTGAGAAGTGTGCATATTACAGAGGAGGAGGTGCTGGAAGTCTTAAAGCGGATCAAGGTAGATAAATCCCCGGGACCTGATGAAATGTATCCCAGGGTGTTGTGGGGGGCTAGGGAGGAAATTGCGGGTCCCCTAACAGAGATATTTGAATCATCGGCAGCCACAGGTGAGGTGCCTGAAGATTGGAGAGTGGCGAATGTTGTGCCCTTGTTTAAGAAGGGCAGCAGGGAAAAGCCTGGGAACTACAGACCGGTGAGCCTAACGTCTGCAGTAGGTAAGTTGCTAGAAGGTATTCTGAGAGACAGGATCTACAAGCATTTAGAGAGGCAAGGACTGATTCGGGGCAGTCAGCTTGGCTTTGTGCGTGGAAAATCACGTCTCACAGATTTGATTGAGTTTTTTGAGGGGGTGACCAAGAAGGTAGATGAGGGCAGTGCAGTAGACGTTGTCTACATGGACTTTAGCAAAGCCTTTGACAAGGTACCGCATGGTAGGTTGTTGCAGAAGGTTAAAGCTCACGGGATCCAGGGTGAGGTTGCCAATTGGATTCAAAATTGACTGGACGACAGAAGGCAGAGGGTGGTTGTAGAGGGTTTTTCAAACTGGAGGCCTGTGACCAGTGGTGTGCCTCAGGGATCGGTGCTGGGGCCACTGTTATTTGTGATTTATATTAATGATTTGGATGAGTATTTAGGAGGCATGGTTAGTAAGTTTGCAGATGACACCAAGATTGGTGGCACAGTGGATAGTGAAGAAGGTTATCTAGGATTGCAACGGGATCTTGATCAATTAGGCCAGTGGGCCGACGAATGGCAGATGGAGTTTAATTTAGATAAATGTGAGGTGATGCATTTTGGCAGATCGAATCAGGCCAGGACCTACTCAGTTAATGGTATGGCGTTGGGGAGAGTTATAGAACAAAGAGATCTAGGAGTACAGGTTCATAGGTGGAGTCGCAGGTGGACAGGGTGGTGAAGAAGGCATTCGGCATGCTTGGTTTCATTGGTCAGAACATTGAATACAGGAGTTGGGACGTCTTGTTGAAGTTGTACAAGACATTGGTACGGCCACACTTGGAATACTGTGTGCAGTTCTGGTCACCCTATTATAGAAAGCATATTATTAAACTGGAAAGAGTGCAGAAAAGATTTACTAGGATGTTGCCGGGACTTGATGGTTTGAGTTATAAGGAGAGGCTGGATAGACTGGGACTTTTTTCCTTGGAGCGTAGGAGGCTTAGGGGTGATCTTATAGAGGTCTATATAATAATGAGGGGCATAGATAAGGTAGATAGTCAACATCTTTTCCCAAAGGTAGGGGAGTCTAAAACTAGAGGGCATAGGTTTAGGGTGAGAGGGGAGAGATTCAGAAGGGCCCAGAGGGGCAATTTCTTCACTCAGAGGGTAGTGAGTGTCTGGGATGGGCTGCCAGAGGTAGTAGTAGAGGCGGGTACAATTGTGTCTTTTAAAAAACATTTAGATAGTTACATGGGTAAGATGGGTATAGAGGGTTATGGGCCAAGTGCGGGCAACTGGGACTAGCTTAATGGTAAAAACTGGGCGACATGGACTGGTTGGGCCGAAGGGCCTGTTTCCATGCTGTAAACTTCTATGATTCTATGATTCTAACCTACAAGAAATCAATTGCAAGTGTGCAAGACCCTGGAAATATGGTTGGTGAAGTAAAGGCAATGTGGTTCAGATGTCCGCTGATCTCCTTGACATACTTTTTCATTTTTTGGCAATTCAGCCATAAAGTAATGTGATTCAAATGCAGAACAGCAGCAACAACTTTTCTTCAGATATAAGACCATAAGACGTAGGAGCAGGAATAGGCCATTCAGTGCATTGAGTCTGCTCCACCATTCAATGAGATCATGACTGATTTTATGTGATAATCCTAAACTCCACCATGCCATATTTTATATAGAAAATCAAGTCAAGGCATTATGCAGTGCCATTCAAGTGTTACCATTGCTGCCATTTTCTCTTTTGAGTGAGGCCATATCAGGCTTTTTCTCAAATGATGCCTGATTCTTCTTTGCTCCATCCATTGCTGCTACTGTTCTTCCTCTCCCAGGAGAATGACATAAGATGACATCTCCAATGTCATGCGTACACCAGGTGCACTGACCAGAAGTAGGTGATCCAGAATTATATGGTGGGTGACACTGTGAGGTGCAATCAAAACCAAGAGTAGTTGTTTGTGAACATCAAGCAAATTAAGGGTTTTAAAAAATGTTTTGGGTCAACAGAAATCAGTGTTTAAATTAGTTAATTTTAAGACAACAAGGACGAGGCATGCAGGAAGTTAAAATAGATACTGCAACCTGCCCTCCAGCTTTATTTTTAACTCTTTGGGAAGTATGTGAGGCCCTTGCATCAAAATATTCAAAAGTTGAGCTGAGACTAGATAGTCACAGGAGTGTGTTTGGCAACTGATGCCATCCTCACCAGGGAATCCTTGGGATCACATGGGAGGATGCCCAGGAAAAGGGTGATCAGAAAAGATTTTTTGGATTCTTTATGGGCTCCTTCAGGCCCCAAAAGGAAACCTTGGGTTTCCCCTGCCTTGGGTTTCTCACTTCCCGAATGCAATCCCTCCTTGGCTTCCGCTTGCCTCCTGTGAAATTAGCTAACTGCTGGTCTCTGTTTTCTTGGTCCCCGATTGGAGTTTGTAACTGGGTGATTTTCTATTCCAGTCCACCAGTGTCCATATCATTTCCATTGGTTTGAGCAAGAGTCAGTCCAGGAATGCTGCAATAATATTCTGGCACTAAAATGCCCCCACTCTTAGACCAGCGGGTGAGAGGAAAGCGATGCTGAAGGTATGATGACCTCATCATCAACACATGTTTACACCTGGTTTAATACAACTGTGCTCTTCCATCCCTCAAGGCAACACCCAGGAATATGAGTAGTGCAACAGAGTCAAAAATATTTGTCCGCTGATAACTGTATAAATAAATAAAGGTACAGATAATGCCAAGCGCGTTTCTATAATGAGCAGTTCAATTGTTAAATAAAATGGAGCCATAAAAAGATTCTTGGATGCGATCTACAGGCCATGTTGTGCCCCAATGGGATCTACCCGAGTCCTGCAAGCAGCAGGGTCAGGCATACGCACACAATGGTCGGGACCAAGCCATGCTTGCATAAGTAGGCCTACAATCTACTTAAGGCCTACTTAGCCAATATCTACTGGCTTCCTGGAATCTACTGGCCTCCCTAACCGGGCGCTGTTCACTACTGGTCCACACAAATGTGGGCCAGGTGGAACGGCATCCAGGGGAGTCGCCGTGAACCTTGGAGCTACCTGGGTGGCCAGGGATAATGCAGGGTGGCCCCTGACCCTCCCCTGAAACATGGGCACCTTGGCACTGCCATGCTAGTACCTTCACCTCCAAGGTGCCCGGGTAGTACTGCCAAGTCGGCAGCAGCACTGCCAAGTTGGCAGTCCAAGGGTCAGGGCCCAAGGGGAGGGCCGTGCCCATGAAAGAAACATGGAGAGGGGGTATGAACAATAGGGGTGTAGGAGAGGCAACCTCTTGGAGGTTGGGGGGTGACAGGTGGGATTCTTAGAACGGGAGGCCAGAAGAGGGGGTCCCCCCAGGAACTTCATCATGGGGTGTCTTCACTTGGGGGGGTGGGGAATAATGCCTATGTGTGTGTGTGCGCGGGGAGGGGTAACACTGCCCATGGATGGGGGTGTCCCACAAGCTCACTTAGAGATTGGGGCACCCTTTCGAAATGGTGCCATATCTGCGTTCAGCTCCCCAGTGATGAAAAAAATTCCAAATGTGGGCTAAACCGGTGAGAAACTCCCCAACGCCCAGAAAAGTGACTAAGTGTCATTGAATAGTGGTGGGGAACCCCAAAACCAGCTACAAATGACATTTAAAATGGCATCACTCTTTGTATCAGTAATTACTGAAACAAATTAAGCCAAAGGATCCATAGAATGGAAATTATATGTAAATGGTTCACTAACCATGGAGATTAAATGAAAATTCACATTTTGTCCACTTTTGGCATTGTTTGGAAAATGTGGTGCATTGGAAATAATTTAATGCAGCACAGAAAGTGCTCTAAATCCTGCATCATATAACCAATGAGGAAAAATGATCAGAGCTCAGCTGTTTCTCAATGGGATAAAAAGGGAGGATAGTAGGGAAGGGAGGGAGTAGATAAGGTAGGAAAAAGCCAGAATAAAAAATATACAATTGCACACCAACTTCATTTTTTTCAACAGTTTCAATTAATTATTTTTCAAATGTATTTGGCTTTTAAAAATTCTTCCTTCGGCATATTTAATTAAACCTCAAGCACACTGTGGCATAAATTGATTTTCAGTGGATTAATGTGTGACGTCAAAAGCTTTTGAAAATGAAGGCTTTGTAGTATTGGAATGAATCCCGTTTTTTGATTCAGTACGGCACTGCCCAAGTATGTTTGGTTTGCAGCCAACATTTGAAAACACTTCTTCTTGGCAGTCACTCAATATTGAGGATGACTTTCATCCACTCCAATTCGATGTGTTTTGAGATGGCTGATAAGCCCAAAGCATGTTCTGCAGATTCTGCCACATGCAGGGCTTGCAGGGTTTGATGGTGTGTTGTTTGGAGGCTTTTGCCCTCCCTCCAAAGCCTCGACTTTGCCTCTGCACATTCCCGATGAGGTCTTTTGATGTGTTCAGTGCCTTCCTGGATGAGCCTTCTCCCTTTTCATCGATCACAAGTCATCCTCTTCAGGGATGCTTTGAGGGCATCCCTAAAGCATTTCCTCTGTCCTCCTGGGAGTCTCCTGGTGTGATCGAGTAGAGTACACAAGCAGTGAATTACTTTATGTAGTCATAATACTTTGGGAAATGTGATTTTATTATCCTTGTATATCAGACAGCTTAGAAATTCGATATGCATTTCGCACAATGTTTATGCAAGTCATGACAACAACTGATTGGTAATGATTCTTGAGAGAAATGCCAAAAGAAAATCAGCATTGTCTGGATCTACAGTCTTCTGCAGTAATCTTGGTATCATTCAAATTCATTTCTACTTTTGTTTCAATATACTTATAGAGAAGAGGTTAGAAACGGTCATGAGAGAAAGGCTCTTGTGCCAAATTATTCCAAATTTAGTAATTTGCAGATGTTTTCACAAATTTGACTTTTTGCCAAATAAAACTGATCTTTTACTTTGTCCCATTGTTAAAATTTAAATGCAGGTTAGTTACAGTTTAAAAAAAAAAGGTTTTGTTGATTCTTGAAATCTTTCATAGTTTTCATTCTGCCTAGCTCCAGTGTTGAAATTCTGAATCACATGATTTGTAATACACGGGCCGGATATTGAAGTCAGCGGCAAAGTGACGACACTTGTCGTCAGCTTCAAAGAAAGCTGCTCACAAGATCTGGTGCTTTTCTGTGGCTAGAATTTCATCTGTCTCCATGTTAATTTGAATCTGGCACCCACTCAAGATGGATCTGAACCACAATTTGCCATAAAGCAGGATCAGCAGTTGAAAAATTGTCAGTGCAAGCTAGAAAATAAAATGCACCGATTATTTTTCACATTTTCTACATTTCACAGAGCGAAAAATAAATATTAACACATGCAGATTAGAAGCTGATCTGACAATTTTTTTTAAATGAATTGTTAATGCAATGGAAAAATTTGATATTACACGAATATGAGGTTTGTTTTCTTGGGCATGTGAGGTTGTTCACAAGTAATTATGACTTGGTACACCATTGAAAACCTAGTTCCACCTCGTTAATAAGGTGGGGGGTTTTCCCAGTGTTTTTAACTGCGATATTACAGTGTAAATTGTGAGGTTCTTGTCAGCTCACTGATTTAGAAGGATAGCCACCTGCAGGGACTTCAGTAGCACACCCTGTGGATGAGCAGTGATTCACAGATAGCAACTTATGCATTTGTGTGTTTAACTGCACAGTTGTGGACCCCAGAAGTTCCTATCAGCTTTACTGAATATTGACAGTTTCATAATAATCTTCAAAATCAGGGCAATTGAAAGAAAATACAATTTGGTGTGAAAATGCAAAGTGAGAGAAGCAAAAACAGAACATATGTTGGATTAAAAATGAGAATTCCCTGGGATTTCCTTTCAGCCACAACCAGAGCACCTTTCATATATAATACGAGCATAGCTAAGTGCAATTTGGAGGAAAAAAAATGCTGAGAATACTCAGTAGGTCGGATGAAATGAAAATCACTTATTGTCACAAGTAGACTTCAAATTAAGTTACTGTGAAAAGCCCCTAGTCACCACATTCCGGCGCCTGTTCGGGGAGGCTGTTACGGGATGCCCTTGCAAATGGAAAGTTGTTTCAAGTGGTGTTCCACAGGGCTTGGTGTTACATTTAACGATTTGTACGTGAACATGGGGGACACGGTTGGGAAATTTGCTGACGACACAAAGATTAGCCAAGTAATGGATAGTGTCGAGGATAGCAATCATCTCCAAAATGATATAGATGGGTTGGTGGAGTGGACGATAAAATGGTCGATGGATTTTAACACAGAGAAATGTGTGATTGTGCATTTCGGGAGATCAACAGTTATAGGGAGTACACAATAAATGGGAATATACTAAGAGGGGTAGATGAAATGAGAGGTCTTGGCGTGCAAGTTCACAGGTCCCTAAAGGCAGCAGTTCAAGTAGACAACATTGTAAAGAAAGCATTTGGAACACTCTCCTTCATTGGCAGAGGTATAGAATATAAAAGTAAGGATATAATGTTGGAATTATATAAAACATTGGTGAGGCCACAACTGGAGTATTGTGTGGAATTCTGGTCACCACATTACAGGAAGGACGTAATTGCTCTGGAGCGAGTGCAGAGGAGGTTCACAAGAGTTGTCTGGGCGAGAAAAATGTAGTTAAGAGGAGGGTGATTTTCTATGGAACAAAGAAGGCTGAGGGGTGACTTGATTGAGATGTACAAAATTATGAGGGGAAGAGACAGAGTGGACAGAATAAAATCTTTTCCTTGCCGGAGAATTCTAGAACCAGGGGACATAGGTTCAAGATAAGTGGCAGAAGATATAGCGGGGACATGAGAAAGAACATTTTTATGCAGAGGGTAGTGGGTGTCTGGAATTTGCTGCCCGAGTTGGTGGTGAAGGCAGAGACCCTAAAATCTTTTTTTTTAAATACCTGGATCTTAAGTGGTGTTAGCTACAGGGCTATGGACAAGGTGCAGGAATGTGGGATTAGAAAGGGCGCATGGGTGTCCTCGGGCTGGGAGGGACACGATGAGCCGAATGGCCCCCTTCTATGCTGTAACTTTTCTATGGTTCCATAGTCAGACAGCATCTGTGGAGTGAGAAACAGTGAATATTTCAAGGCCGTTCACCTGATAAAAAGTCATCAGCCTGAAAAGTTAACACGGGTTCTCTCTCCATGGATACTGCCAATGCTGGTGAGTATTTGCAGCATTTTCAGACTTTATTTCAGATTTTCATCATTCACAATATTTTGCTTTTTATAAGTATTATCTGATTCATTTCAGCTTTGTCTGCAACTGATATTTGCAAGCTGTTAGATTTTTTAGCAAAATCTAAAATTTTGGAAGTATTAAGCAGCTTGAGGTCGCATTTGTGAAGAAATAAAAAAGGTTTGTATGATAGGTATATCCCTTTATCAGACCCAAAGGTGTTACAGATCATCACATTCGTCTAAGAATAACTAAAACAAAAAAAGCAAAGATCTGTGAAATGATTAGGTGCAGTGTAAGATATTTATTTAACATAATAGCATACGATGAAAGAGGATATGATGAGAGAAACTAAAACACATTAATGATACCCAGAGAATGTGGAAATAATTAAAGTAAGTCTGCTGTGAGAATGACAAATGGAAGTCTTGCAAAGCAGGGCAGCGTTGCAGCGACCCTGGAGTCCGATGGAAGTAAAAAGCAGGTGCATGACAGGCATGCTGACTCTCACATTCTCCCCCGCCAGCACTGTGTCGAGGGGTAGTTCCCCATCTCAAGCACCAACCCTGTCCCATTCTTAGAGGGATTAGTGCGCCCATCCTACATCAGCCAGTATCATAGCTAAGGTCTGAAGTTGTTAGTTTAATCTATGCTAGTCCAGTGGTGTTTTACATTATTTTACTTTGACCTTTCAGCACAAAGACTGCTATATTTCTTTGCATACATGAAAATTATGCATGTGCAACTATCTCTGTAGTCATTTAAGCTAGTCAGCTTTGTTTTAACTTAAAGGATTATAGCAGTAGCAGAATGGCCAGAACCATTCCAGTATGAGACTGATATGACGTTGTTGGTCATTGGGTGTATTTTGTATTTGAACAAAGAACAAAGAAATGTACAGCACAGGAACAGGCCCTCCGGCCCTCCAAGCCCGTGCCGACCATGCTGCCCGACTAAACTACAATCTTCTACACTTCCTGGGTCCGTTTCCCTCTATTCCCATCCTATTCATGTATTTGTCAAGATGCCCCTTAAATGTCACTATCGTCCCTTCTGCCACCACCTCCTCCGGTAGCGAGTTCCAGGCACCCACTACCCTCTGTGTAAAAAAACTTGCCTCGTACATCTACTCTAAACCTTGCCCCTCTCACCTTAAACCTATGCCCCCTAGTAATTGACCCCTCTACCCTGGGGAAAAGCCTCTGACTATCCACTCTGTCTATGCCCCTCATAATTTTGTAGACCTCTATCAGGTCGCCCCTCAACCTCCGTCGTTCCAGTGAGAACAAACCGAGTTTATTCAACCGCTCCTCATAGCTAATGCCCTCCATACCAGGCAGCATTCTGGTAAGTCTCTTCTGCACCCTCTCTAAAGCCTCCACATCCTTCTGGTAGTGTGGCGACCAGAATTGAACACTATTTGATATACTATTTTGGTCTATTTTCCGTTCTATTGTAAAATAAAAGGCGACCTGACCGTGCTATTTTACAAAGTGCCTCCTGCTCGGATGGGGGCTGTGTGGGGATGAGGTGGAGGTCTGTGGAGTGGGGAATGATGTAAGTCGGGCTGCGTGCAGATTGGGGTGAGGTGGGGGATGAGGTAAGGATGTGGGGGTGGGGGCTAAAATGAGAATGTAGGAATGGTGTAGGCGCTAATGTAAGGATGTGGGGGTAGGGGCTGAGGTGAGAATGAGAGAGTGGATATAAGATGAGGATGTGGGGGTGGCAGATGAGGTGAGGGGGTGGAGCTGAGCTGAGGATGTGGGGGTTGGGATGATGTGAGGTTGGGGATGAGGTCTGAGGGTGGGGGGGGGTGAGGTGTTTTTACCTCACCATTGTTCCCTCTCCCTCCCCCACTCCATGTGGGCCAACTGTTCCTAGTTGCCCTTGATTACATTGCTCCCCTTTGTTCTGCCATTCACGCATTCTAATCACCTTATGTGCCACTATCAGCACCCTTCTTTGCCTTAATCACCTCTATTTACATTCCTTCTGTCTTTCTTGTGGTGATATGCATCACTGTAAATACACAAGGGGTTAATGTAGGTACATTGCAACTAGGTAAGCACTAGAGGGAGCACCAGAGATGACACACAGACATTCAACCAATAGGTCAGTAAGATAGGACACGACCAATGAGCAGTCAAGACACACCCAGAGGTGACACTACCACAAGGGGGCAACCCATATAACAGGATAGGGCACACATGCTCTTTCTCGTTCCATAGGCGACCCTCAGAGAGACGGGCAGATCAGAAAGCATCACACCCACCACATGGATTAGAGCAGACTGGTTAGTTAGATTGAGTTACTATAGTAAGATCAGCAAGAGAGTTGAACTCAAGTACGAGAATTGTTAACTGTTCATTAAATGTGTTAAACCTATCTCCAAGTCTGAACCTTCCTTTGTCAGAGTACACATCATGGAAGCAGCTTAAGATACATGAAGAAGCATAACACAACATGGCTCCAGTGAGTACTTGTTGAATCTCTATAGTTCAACTCAACAAATCCGTGACTACCAGCAACAGCACCCAGGCAAGATGTTCGAGTTTCCCGTTCCGTAGCAGCTCAGGTACTACGGCAATCTCAGTGCAAACTGGCGTGCGTTCAGGCAGTGATTCGAGATCTACCTGGTAGTGTCCGACCTAGATGGCGTGGCGGATGCAGAGAAAATAAAGCTTCTGCTCACCTATGCGGGTGCAAGTGCAGCAGAAATCTTCAAGACCTTCAAGTACTCCAAAGGGCAAGACAAGAGAGACTTCCAGACAGTCCTGGCAAAGTTTCAAACATACTGCAAAGAAAACACAAGAGAGAACGGTAAAAGAGGTGCCAATACTCACCACGAGGCGAAGGTAGGCTTGCAAATGCAGAAAATGGCAGTTTTGATTGGCAGCCATCTTGAGAAAGGAGCCACACTTGCGCAGTTCCCCAGAAGAAGCGTACCGGCAAAACAGTGTTTTGCGCATGCGCAAGAAGCCGCGCGTGCGCAAAGTAAAGGAAAAGATATCTGCGCATGCGCAATCCATTCCTACGCTCTACGTCACAAGCGACATGACATCAGAGGCCCCGGACCATGCCCACTTAAAGGGGAAATGTCCCAAAACAGTGAAAAAATAGTTTTAAAGCTGGGAAACACAATTCTTTCACCTGGAACGACAGCATAATGCATGAACTTCGACCAGTAGCTGAAGGCAATCTCCGCAGAACCCTGCAACAAGCAGTTAGCACTGCCCAAAGAAATGATTTGGCCCTTGAAGACTACGACTCAGACGTTGATGACTTCTTTGGACATCGCGAGCACAATGACAGCTCCGACACAGAAAGTGATGATATGGTCCTTGAAGACTACGACTCAGACGATGATTTCATCATTGGATGTGGCGACCTCAGTACCAAATCTGAACCGCAACAAAATGTGTTGTACAGTGAAGAATCCAGCACAGACATGGATGAGTTCTTCGGATTTGAGGATCCTCAGCCCAGCACAGACGACATCCTAACCCAGAAGTACAGGTTCTGCTGCGGCCTGACGCCAAGAGTCAGAGAGCGGTACAAGCCCACAGAGAGCGGCTGACGCCAAGAGACAGAGAGAGGTACAAGCCCACAGAGAGCGGCCTGACACCAAGAGACAGAGAGAGGTCCAAGCCCACAGAGAGCGGCCTGACGCCACACCAGTGGTCCACACACCACGAACTGTGCTCCACGCACCACGAAGAGCACCCCACTCCACACAGAGAGTGGTCCACGTGCCACGAAGAGTCCCCGACTCCACACAGAGAGTGGTCCACCTGCCATGAAGAGTCCCCGACTCCACACAGAGAGTGGTCCACGCACCACGAAGAGTCCCCGACTCCACACAGAGAGTGGTCCACGCACCACGAAGAGTCCCCGGCTCCGCACAGAAAGCGATGACAGACTCCACAGTGAGACCACTGCATGTCTCCACACAGAGAACACAGAAAGACTCCACATCGAGACCACTGCACGACTCCGTTGAGAGCGCACAGACCGACTCCACAGCGAGACCACTGCATGACTCCACACAGGGAACAATGCCAGACTCCACACAGGGAGCGGTACAAGCCTACACAGCAAGCTCGTTGACAGACTCCACGATGGAAGCAACGCAAGACTCCAGAGCGCAGTCCTTGCATGAACAAGACCATGAAGGTCTAGCAACCTTATCTGAGCAACCAGCAGCAGACGATGCAAGTCTGCCACGCTCAAGTGCACAGCAAGAAGACTATGACAGTCTACACGCTCAAGTGAACAGCAAGACGACTGTGACAGTCTACCACGCTCACGTGAACAACAAAAAAACTATGGCAGTCTACCCAGATTATTTGAGCCACCAGAAGAAGACTGTGACAGTCTATCCAGCTCATCTAACCGACAAGAAGACACTGAAGGTCCACCCACTCTATGTGCGACAAGTGACAAAGGCATCACAAATCCCATACAAGATCTGCAACATGACAGCGAGACTGACTGTTCTCCACTAGTATGTACAGAGGCACTCGACAATCAAAGTGAGGCTACTCGTGACTCCAATGACACCGCGTTAATTCAACCCTCATCCACTCAAGCCTCTACACAAGAAAATGCATTCCTGAACGTTTTGACTCCGGACAGGGAGCATCGAGACACCTCAGATGATTCAAGTGACACCTCAGATGATTCAAGTGAACCTGAAATGACTGTTGTGGGATTGGAGAATCCCACCCCCTATGTCTCAACTGACTTCCACAAACTCTGATAGCCAGGCAACGCTGTCTTCCCAATTACTTTAAAATTTGCTTTGCAAATTGTAGTAAGACATTCCAATTTTAGGGTTACTTTAGAAAACTTTAGGATTATTTCAGCAAACTTTAGAAACCTAGCTTCTCACGAACCAATTGCTTCTCAGTATGTTATGCCCATGGACAGTATCCTGCTCTATTTCCAGGTTTCTCGAACGAACCATCCTTTAGTTCCTCTGGAACTTGCTGTCTTGCATATTACTCCATTGTACAACTTCCCCTGTTTTGAGCAGAGCTATGAGAGCTACCTTCTCGCTCTCTCCCTCCCTGTCTCCAACTGCTGTGGATTTCAGTTAAAACTAAGGACAAAAGAAAGCTTTCTCTCTCTGGGAAGTGGGGTCCTGTTGCTAAGCAACACTTGTTGCTTTATTTTTTTTTTCACCTTGGCCCTCTCTAAACATAATAGAATTACAATTGGAATTGAAACCGTCGCCCACACATACAAACACCTTTGTCCAGCGTGAATCTAGCTACAGGTCCTTTCCAGGTACAGAAACAGAAATTAAACCCACCTAAAACTAATCCTTATTTCTAATGCTTACCCATGCAAATATAAACCCTTAAAACTACCTTTGTTTTCCTAATACTGCTCCTAATACATATGTTCAGAAAGAGGCCTTTTGGACCAGTGTGTCTGTACCAGCCATCAAGGACCTTTCTATTCTAATCCCATTTTCCAGATTCAATGCCATGAGATTTTATGGGGTCCAGAATCATTGTTGTGGACTCCCAGGGCAACTCTGTCCCAACTGTGTACCACTGTGCCCCCACCTCTGTTGGGTTTGTCTTGCTGGTGGGATAGAACATACCCAGGGATGGTGATGTCTGGGACAATGTCTCTGTGGTATGATTCAGTGAGTATGACTACATCAGGTTTGTGGTAGAGCTCTCCCACTTTTGGCACAAGTCCCCAAAGGTTAGTAAGGAGGACTTTGCAGGGTTGACATGGCTGGGTATTCCTCCTGTTTCATTCCTTATTTACTTTTCTGTAATAGTTTAATACAACTGAGTGGCTTGCAAAGCCATTTCACAGGGCAGTTAAGAGTCAACCACATTGCTGCGGGTCTGGAGTCACATGTCAGCCAGACCAGGTAAGGACGACAGATTTCCTTCCCTAAAGAGCATTAGTGAACCAGATGTTTTTATTAAATTAATATTTTTATTGAAGGTTTTCCATTTTTCACTTAATGACAAGATACAACAAATCCCCCAAATCTAGTACAGTACAGAATGATCATTATTGCACATATACATACAGAGAAGACCAGCAAATACTCACACAAATGGTTCAGATTATCAATTATTGTTATCGTTGTATGCGGCGTCTCCTTTCGTACGGGTAATGAAAGGACACCAGAAAGATTGGAGATCTCAGGATAAAGTCGTCATGAGCACATGACATCATGCTGCACCCGCCCCCCCCCCCCCCAACCCCCCTCCACAGAACAACAAAGACAGAGTTACAGAATATACGGGATCCCTTATGGGGTGAAATACAACCAATCAGGGCCTAACTCAGCATCGCAAGACCTCCAAGCAATGAAAGGGTACCCCAGAAAAAGGGGAACAACAGGATGTCGCCATCGATTCAAGACATGGCAGTGTACACTCTCCTATACAGGAGCCAGTAAGCCGAGGATTCTTACACCATGTCAAAACTAAATGCTACAGACTCCTCACCTCTCCAGGTAAATCAGAGGCACCGTTCAGGCCCCACCATCGCTGGAAAAATTAAACCATTTTTCACCAAGGGAATTCCACCGACAAGGGGAAAAAGAATCGTCAAACATCCATCAACGGGATATCTCAGAGAGAGGTACAACCCTCCTCCCGACACCAGAAGGGAAACCCTACAGAATTAAATGTAAAAAATCAGTGCCTCTATCAGCACCTCACCAACCCAGATAAAAAAAGGAAACCCCAGAGAGAGAGGAACACCACAATTCGTTCGACATGGTCTAGCAATGTACACTTTTGTAAAAAGAATATCAGGAATAAGACAGCATAGCCTCATGAGGAACAAGATACTGACCCCCTCCACCAAGGGAGCCAAAGCCTCAAGAAGGAGGACAATCTGGAAGTACCCATACAAGACTAGGTCATAGAAGGCAGAGAGTAGCAATGGAAGGATGCTTTTCTAATTGGAGGGCTGTGACCAGTGGTGTTCCACAGGGATCAGTGCTGGGAATTTTGCTGTTTGTAGTATATATAAATGATTTGGAGGAAAATGTAACTGGTCTGATTAGTAAGTTTGCAGATGACACAAAGGTTGGTGGAATTGCAGATAGCGATGAGGACTGTCAGAGGATACAGCAAGATTTAGATTGTTTGGAGACTTGGGCGGAGAGATGGTAGATGGAGTTTAATCCGGACAAATGTGAGGTAATGCATTTTGGAAGGTCTAATGCAGGTAGGGAATATACAGTGAATGGTAGAACCCTCAAGAGTATTGAAAGTCAAAGAGATCTAGCAGTACAGGTCCACAGGTCACTGAAAGGGGCAACACAGGTGGAGAAGGTAGTCAAGAAGGCATACGGCATGCTTGCCTTCATTGGCCGGGGCATTGAGTATAAGAATTTGCAAGTCATGTTGCAGCTGTATAGAACCTGAGTTAGGCCACACTTGGAGTATAGTGTTCAATTCTGGTTGCCACACTACCAGAAGGATGTGGAGGCTTTAGAGAGGGTGCAGAAGAGATTTACCAGAATGTTGCCTGGTATGGAGGGCATTAGCAATGAGGAGCGGTTGAATAAACTCGGTTTGTTCTCACTGGAACGAAGGAGGTTGAGGGGCAACTTGATAGAGGTCTACAAAATTATGAGGGGCATAGACAGAGTGGATAGTCAGAGGCTTTTCCCCAGGGTAGAGGGGTCAATTACTAGGGGGCATAGGTTTAAGGTGAGAGGGGCAAGGTTTAGAGTAGATGTACGAGGCAAGTTTTTTACGCAGAGGGTAGTGGGTGCCTGGAACTCGCTACCGGAGGAGGTGGTGGAAGCAGGGACGATAGTGACATTTAAGGGGCATCTTGACAAATACATGAATAGGATGGGAGTAGAGGGATACGGACCCAGGAAGTGTAGAAGATTGTAGTTTAGTCGGACAGCATGGTCGGCACGGGCTTGGAGGGCCGAAGGGCCTGTTCCTGTGCTGTACATTTCTTTGTCCTTTGTTCTTTGTAAGACCATTTGAAGGAGGGCGCCCTACTCCTCCATCCAGCCTAGTCTCCAACCAAAGAAAGACTCTTATCAATGCTGAACCGAAGCACTCAAGCCCCACAGCCAACAAGATACTACATCTCTAGGGAACCAAATCTCAGGAAGGAGAGTAGCCCAGAAGCTATCAAAAGGGGGCATCTCAGAGGAGGGTGACCTACTCCTCCACCCAACATACCGTCCACCTGATCCGGATAATCATAGTTACTACTGGCCTAACCTACTCAATAGAGCCAAACGAGGGTCAGCAACACATAAGAACAGGGGATGACAGGCCTAAAATATTCAGATCACACTGAACCAAGCGAATAATCCCTCTCTCTTGGCACACCAGAGGCTCCACTAGGGCCCCATCATCAATGAGAATCTACCCATTTTCCCTCATCAGAGAAACCCTAACAGGGTAATATGCCTGCTGCACATTCCATGAGCCAAATAATCACTGTCACTACCTGCGCAGCCAAGTATATATACAGCAGCCCGAGGAAGGCCAGATATCCAGGCATTAACTGACCATGCCTGGACAAGCACCAGTACATATTTTCTCCGACTCCAAAAACACCAGAGGTGCCAACAATAGAAAAAAAAGAACCCTGTTCTTTCCAGGGTGCATGATGTCTATACCTTCATCGGAGCCGAGCAAGGATTCCTTAATCCCAAAATGACAAAAGTACAAAAGGAAAACACACCAATAGTTCTGACGAGGTTTTCTTCACACACAATGAAGACTTATAAAGTCATAACAATCACCTCTACAGAAAACCACCTACCCACCACCCTGCTTTGGCACTACTCATCCTTATCTATAAGTAATGTAAAGGGTAACAAAAAACTGTGCATCCTCAGTACAAGTAAATTCCGCACAACCCTCGTGTCATACAACCAACTCAGCATGCTCCCCAAAAGAAAGAAAGAGACCTACAAATAATCCCCAAATAAGGAAATATCTCCCTATTGGATACACTGGAACCCAAGAATTAGAATTTAACACAGGTTCAGATGCCGAGTGGGCTGACCTCGTTACCCACACCATTCCCCCAATACCACATATCAAAACCAAGATTGAATGCAAACGGTAATTCACAATAAACTATGGCCTCCCTTATTCTACCATCGGAGCACACCGGTGGACGAATATCATCAAAGGAAAAAAAAATGGACAATTCTAATTTTCACAGGATAACTTAGATCGTTACACCCTTGTCAGGATAAAAGGCAATAATACAAAATCAGGAGTATAATCACAAGGAAATCAAGGTAGATGGGTGACGGTAAGAGGGGCTGGGAGGAAGCAGTCAGTGCAGGGATCCTCTGTGGTCGTTCCCCTCAGAAACAAGTATACCGTTTTGGATACTGTTGAGGGGACGACCTACCAGGGGTAAGCCACGGTGAACGGATCTCCAGCACTGAGTCTGTCCTGTGGCTCAGAAGGGAAGGAGGGAGAGCAGGAGAGCAATAGTTATTGGGGACTCGATAGTTAGAGGGACAGATAGACGGTTCTGTGGCAACGAAAGAGACTCACGGATGGCATGTTGCCTCCCGGGTGCCAGGGTCCATGACCTCTCAGACCGTGTTTTCAGAATCCTTAAAGGGGAGGGGGAGCAGTCACAAGTCGTGGTACACATTGACATAGGTAAGAGAAGGGACGGGGATTTAAAACAGGAATTTAGGGAGCTAGGGTGGAAGCTGAGAGCCAGGACAAACCATGTTGTCATCTCTGGTTTGTTGCCGGTGCCACGTGCTAGTGAGGTGAGGAACAGGGCGAGAGTGCAGATAAACACGTGGCTGCAGGGATGGTGTAGGAGGGAGAGTTTCAGGTACGTGGATAATTGGAGCACATTCTGGGGAAGCTGGGACCTGTACAGACAGGACGGTTTGCACCTGAACCAGAGGGGCACCAATATCCTGGGAGGGAAATTTGCTATGGCTCTTCGGGGGGGTTTAAACTAATTTGTCAGGGGGCTGGGAAAATTAGCTGCGTTCCAGAAGCCAGTGTCGAGAGTAGTGAGGTACTGAGGAGGGTATCAAGGTCGCAGGAATGTACCGGCAGACAGAAAGGTGGGTTGAAGTGTGTCGACTTCAATGCAAGGAGCATCCGGAATAAGGTAGGTCAACTTGGAGCGTGGATTGGTACTTGGGACTACGATGTTGTGGCCATTACGGAGACATGGTTAGAACAGGGACAGGAATGGTTGTTGGAAGTTCCTGGGTATAGATGTTTCAGTAAGAGTAGGGAAGGTGGTAAAAGAGGTGGAGGAGTTGCATTGTTAATCAAGGATAGTTTAACGGCTGCAGAAATGCAGTTTGAAGGGGATCTGCCTACTGAGGTAATATGGGCCGAAGTTAGAAATAGGAAAGGAGCGGTCACATTGTTACGAGTTTTCTATAGGCCCCCAAATAGTAATAGAGATGTGGAGGAAGAAATTTCAAAACAGATTATGGATATGTGTGGAGGTCTCAGGGTAGTTGTCATGGGTGACTTTAACTTTCCAAATATTGATTGGAACCTCTATAGGTCGAATAGTTCGGATGGGGCAGTTTTTGTACAGTGTGTGCAGGAGGGTTTCCTGACACAATATGTGGATAGGCCGACAAGAGGGCGGGCCACATTGGATTTGGTACTGGGTAATGAACTGGGCCAAGTGTTAGATTTGTTTGTGGGAGAGCACTTTGGAGATAGTGACCACAATTCGGTGTCTTTCACTATTGCAATGGAGAGGGATAGGGCCATACGGCAGGGCAAGGTTTATAATTGGGGATGGGGTAATTATGATGCGATTAGGCAAGAATTAGGGAGCATAAGATGGGAACAGAACCTGTCAGGGAAAGGCACAAATGAAAAGTGGAGCTTGTTCAAGGAACAAATACTGCGTGTCCTTGATAGGTATGTCCCTGTCAGGCAGGGAGGAAATGGCCATGTGAGGGAACCATGGTTCACAAAACAGGTTGAATGTCTTGTCAAGAGGAAAAAGGAAGAGTATGTAAGGATGAGAAAACAAGGTTCATAGGGTCGCTTGAGGGTTACAAAGTAGCTAGGAATGAGCTGAAAAAAGGGCTTAGGAGGGGGCATGAGAAGTCCTTGGCGGGTCAGATCAAGGAAAACCCCAAGGCTTTTTACTCTTGTGTGAGAAATAAAAGAATGACCAGGATGAGGGTAGGGCCGGTCAAGGACAGTAGTGGGAACTTGTGCATGGAGTCAGAAGAAATAGGAGAGGCGTTGAATGAATACATTTCTTCAGTGTTCACAAAGGAGAGGGGCCATGTTTTTGAGGATGAGAGTGTGATTCAGGGGGGGTAGGCTGGAGGAAGTAGATGTTCTGAGGAAAGATGTATGAGCAATTTTCAAAAACCTGAGGGTCGACAAGTCCCCTGGGCCAGATGGGATATACCCAAGGATTCTTTGGGAGGCAAGGGATGAGATTGCAGAGCCTTTGGCTTTGATCTTTGGGTCCTCACTGTCCACTGGGATAGTGCCCGAGGACTGGAGAGTGGTGAATGTTGTTCCTCTGTTCAAGAAATGGAATAGGAATGACCCTGGTAATTATAGGCCAGTTAGCCTTACTTCGGTGGTCGGGAAGATAATGGAAAAGGTCCTGAAGGATAGGATTTATGACCATTTGCAAAGATGCAGCTTAATCCGGGATAGTCAACACGGATTTGTGAAGGGTAGGTCTTGCCTCACAAATTTGATTGAATTCTTTGAGGAGGTAACTAAGTGTGTAGATGAATGTAGAGCAGTTGATGTCGTATACATGGATTTTAGTCAGGCGTTTGATGGGGTTCCCCATGGTCGGCTCATGAAGAAAGTAAGGAGGTGTGGGATGAGGGAAATTTGACCAATTGGATAAGTAACTGGTTGTCACAGAGAAGACAGGATGGTGGTGGATGGAAAATGTTCAGACTGGAGACCAGTTACCAGCGGTGTACCACTGGGTCCTCTGCTATTTGTGATTTTTATCAATGACTTGGAGGAGGGGGCTGAAGGGTGGGTCAGTAAATTTGCTGATGACACCAAGATTGGTGGTGTAATGGATGAGGTGGAGGGCTGTTGTAGACTGCAAAGAGACATTGATAGGATGCAGAGCTGGGCCGTAAAATGGCAGATGGAGTTTTACCCTAATAAGTGCGAGGTGATTCATTTTGGTAGAAATTTTTAAAATGCGGATTACAGGGTCAACGACAGAGTTCTGAGGAAGTGGAGGAACAGAGAGATCTTGGGGTTCATGTCCACAGATCTCTGAAGGTTGCCACTCAAGTGGATAGAGCCGTGAAGAAGGCTTATAGTGTGTTAGCATTTATTAACAGGGGGCTTGAGTTTAAGAGCCGCAGGGTTATTCTGCAACTATACATGACCCTGGTGAGACCACATTTGGAGTATTGTGTGCAGTTCTGGTCACCTCATTATAGGAAGGATGTGGAAGCATTGGAAAGGGTGCAAAGGAGATTTACCAGGATGCTGCCTGGTTTGCAGGATAGGTCTTATGAGGAACGGTTGAGGGAGCTAGGGCTTTTCTCTTTGGAGCGGAGGAGGATGAGAGGTGACTTAATAGAGGTTAATAAGATAATAAGGGGGAGAGATAGAGTGGACGTTCAGAGACTATTTCCTCGGGTGGATGTAGCTGTCACAAGGGGGCATAACTATAAGATTCAGGGTGGACGATATAGGAGTAATGTCTGAGGTAGGTTCTTTACTCAGAGAGTGATTAGGGTGTGGAATGGACTGCCTGCTGTGAGAGTGGAGTTGGACACTTTAGGAACTTTCAAGCAGTTATTGGATGGGCACATGGAGCACACCAGAATGACAGGGAGTGGTGTAGCTTGATCTTGCTTTCGGACAATGCTCGGCACAACATCGAGGGCCGAATGGCCTGTTCTGTGCTGTACTGTTCTGTGTTCTATGAAACAAAGTTCAGAGTTAATGATGAACTGCAGGATAATTAACCATCCACAGAGCTTGGAAAGGTCAAAACCATGAGAGGATCATCGAGCAACATCCAGAATCTATCCAGAGTTTCACCAAAACCTTTGCACATCTGGTATGTCGTCCTCCCGAAGCCTCGGTAAGGAGTAACATAGACCCCAGCGGATGGCAAAGACCCATCGCCTCTGGCTGCCTCCAGCCCTTTTGGATGAACACCAAAGACAAGACAATGTAAGACCAGTGGTTGGAGTCTTCGACGGACCCAGGCCTCAAAGACCGGATACGGTGTGCTCCGATAAACTCAAAACACCCAGCCTTCAAGTTGAAATTGTGAAAGCTTAGCAAAGTTCGCAAATTCAGTCGCAAATTCATCCCCAGCTTCCCTCGGTGCGCAGCTACTCCTGCTCGGAGCCCCACCTCCCTGAATCAACCAGGATGTTCGACATACCGTGCAGCAGTATTTACAAGGACTAAAGGTGAGCCCCCACCAAGGAAATTACCCAACCGACTGACAAGATTCCCTTCTCCGCTTCGTCCATTCTCTTTAGGAAATCTTGCAATTCACCAAAGTGAGCACTAATAATCTGAGACTGAGACAGGGAGCTGAGACTGTCATCCACAACTTCACTCACAATAGCAACCACCATCTCAATGCCAATGGCATCGCCAAAGCGTAGGCCCATTAACCAGCGAAACTGCAAACTGGGCTCACCCCAGCCCTCTCCGAGCACCTCAATCAAGCAAGGTTTTTCTTGATTTAACTCAGCTCCCCATCGCCAAAGTTTAGCCAGGATCTTCCAGGAACATAGCACAGATTGTACACATCAGGATCAAATAATTATGGATTGTGCCTCTGCATAAAAAAAGGCATTAAAAGATGAGCAGTGTCAGAGCTTCAAAAACACAGCCGCTCCTGCGCTTACATCACGTGATCCCCCCTCCCCCCCCACCAAGAAGGGATTTTTACGACAGTCAGCAATAGTTTTTAATGTAATTTCTCCTGTCTCAGCTCAAAAGCATTCATGTTTACTCTTGCTGTTCTCTTCATTTTATCTACCTGCAGAAGCTCTTAGGATTTGTATTTGCATTTCTGGTGTAATTTTGAGCTATTTTCTCCATCTTCATCAATTTACTTGGTGCTTTCTGAAGCATTCCCAATCCTCAGATTTACTATTCTTGGCATAATTATAAACTTATTCTTTGAATCTAATACTGTCCTTAATGTTGTTCATCATTCATGGACTTTTGCCAAGTTTCCTTTTCCCTCTTGTTATTGGAAAACATTCCATGAACCTGTCCTCCAAACTACTTTTGCTGCTTTGATTTTGATTTGAAATGAAGATTGAAGTTCTCACATGATTAATGCATTAATCTTGTTACAAGCTCCTTCTATTCCTGAATTAATACCCTGTCCAAGAGAATAGCTACTGTTAGGAGTCTTGTAAACCTCTTGCACCAATGTTCCTGCTGCTTGTTATTTCTTATCACTACACATACTGATCTGCTTCCTGCTCTTCTGAACCAAGAGCCGCCTTCTCTCCTGCCATGATGTTTTATTTTATTTTAAAAAGCTAGCCACTACCAGCCCTCCTCAAATCATTTCCGCTTTGTCTGTCTTTTTGAAACTTTGTGGGTGCAATTTACTCTTGATTTGTTAGAAACGAGTGTTAATCACACCCAAAGTGTGCTGTTTGCATACAGTTTCCTGTGGTAAAATCATTATCATAGCTATTTACAGCTCCATGTGCAGATTTAGACTTTGCAAGAAGTCTGAAAATATTTGGAACAGATTGTTGCTGTGTAACTGAAATTTAAAGGGACACAGAAAAGGTATTTGGGACAAGTCTCAACCCATTTGCAGCCTTTGATAAGACTGAAGTGGTAGAGGGACAAGTTATGTCGGATGGAAATGCAATGAAGGGAAAATCCAAGCTGCTGATGTGATGTAGCTCACTGTTTGAAGGTGATGATGTTTGAGGAAGGTGCAAGAAAAGTGGCTTCTTGGCTGTTCCAGTGTCTCAGGGAGGAGACAGGCACATATTTGCTGCCACAAGTGACTTGTACTGTCCACTGGTAGTACCAGTTCTAAGGTGCATGGTAGTAACAGGTGTGCTGGTAGCCAAAAGCACAGTTCTGCTCCAGCTTCTCTGACAATAAGGACCCCGTGCAGACAATCCTGCAGATGTTTTTTCTGGTATTTTGGTGTGTGTAGTCACTCAGACTGTGTTGAATGACTTTCAAGCAGCAACGTGGAATGCTTGATGCGTTATACCTAAGATACTTCATTACAAGTCAACATCCAGCATTACAGTTAGTCAGTTTTTGGAAATCACTTAAATGAAAATAAACGATTGCCCGTGATTCCAGTTTGAGCAATGTCATCCAAATGCAAGTTTATTACTCAGTCATTATTACAGTTGACTCATAAAACCTGGTTTTCAGAAAGCATAAGATGGTCAAACTTGGCTTGTGTAGATGTTGGTGTTGCGAGTTCTGAGTTTATAGGGGCTATTCTCTCTTATTCTGTAACCTAATTTGTGAATTGTGCCACTTGATTTCAGAGTGTATATTGAAACTAGTTGTCTTCTTGCCAGAATTCCAGACTTGGACATTGGACATTACAAAAGTAAAATGGGAAAAATGGTCAAACCATAACTTACAAGGAAAATTAAAGATAATATTAGATCCAAGGAAGAAGCATACAAATTGGCCAGGAAAAATAACAAGACCTGAGGATTGGGAGCAGTTTAAAATTAAGCAAAGGGTTTGATTAAGAAGAGGGAACTAGAGTACAAGGGTAAGCTTACGAGGAACATAAAAACTGACTGTAAAAGTTTCTATTGGCATGTGAAGAGAAAAAGATTGATGAAGAGAATTGTAGGTCAGAAATGGGAATTTATAATGGGTAACAAAGAAATGACTGATTAATAAAATACATACTTTGGTTCTGTCTTCACAAAGGAACACACAAATAATAACAGAAATGTTGGGGAACACAAGGTTTAGTGAGAGGGAGGAACTGAAGGAAATCAGTATTAGTAGAGAAATGGTACTGAGGAAATTGATGGAATTCAAGGCTGACAAACCCGCAGGGTCTGATAATTTACATCCCAGAGTAATTAAGGAAGTGAGCCTAGAAATTGTGAATGCATTGGTGGTCATCCTCCATCTTCCAACATTCTATTGACTCTGGAACAATTCCTACAAATTGAATGTAACTTCACTGTTTAAAAAAGAAGGTAGAGAGAAAACAGGGAATTATAGACCAGTAAGCCTGACGCTGGTAGTGGGGAAGAGCCTAGAATCCATTTTCAAAGGTTTAATAGCCAAGCACTTAGAAAACAGTGGCAGGATCAAACCGAGTCAGCATGGATTTATAAAGGGGAAATCATGCTTGACAAATCTACTGGAATTTTTCGAGGATGTAATTAGTAGAGTTGATGAAGGGGAGGCAGTAACTGTGGTTTATTTGGACTTTCTGAAGGCTTTCAACAAAGTCCTACATAAGAGATGGTTGTTGATTGTTGCAGGTGCCGGGGTTTAGATATTTCAGTGTGCTCAGGGAAGGTAGTAAAAGAGGGGGAGGGGTGGCATTGTTAGTCAAGGACAGTATTATGGTGGCAGAAAGGACGTTTGATGAGGACTCATCCACTGAGGTAGTATGGGCTGAGGTTAGAAACAGGAAAGGAGAGGTCACCCTGTTAGGGGTTTTCTATAGGCCTCCAAAAAGTTCCAGAGATGTAGAGGAAAGGATTGCAAAGATGATCCTGGATAGGAGCGAAAGCAACAGGGTAGTTGTTATGGGGGACTTTAACTTTCCAAATATTGACTGGAAACGCTATAGTTTGAGTACTTTAGATGGGTCTGTTTTTGTCCAATGTGTGTAGGAGGGTTTCCTGACACAGTATGTAGATAGGCCAACGAGAGGCGAGGCCGTGTTGGATTTGGTACTGGGTAATGAACCAGGACAGGTGTTAGATTTGGAGGTAGGTGAGCACTTTGGTGATAGTGACCACAATTCGATTAAGTTTACTTTAGAGATGGAAAGGGATAGGTATATACCGCAGGGCAAGAGTTATATCTGGGGGAAAGGCAATTATGATGCGATGAGGCAAGACTTAGGATGCATCGGATGGAGAGGAAAACTGCAGGGGATGGGCACAATGGAAATGTGGAGCTTGTTCAAGGAACAGCTACTGCGTGTCCTTGATAAGTATGTACCTGTCAGGCAGGGAGGAAGTGGTCGAGCAAGGGAACCGTGGTTTACTAAAGCAGTCGAAACACTTGTCAAGAGGATGAAGGAGGCTTATGTAAAGATGAGACATGAAGGTTCAGTTAGGGCGCTCGAGAGTTACAAGTTAGCTAGGAAGGAGCTAAGAAGAGCCAGGAGGGGATATGAGAAGTCTTTGACAGGTAGGATCAAGGATAACCCTAAAGCTTTCTATAGATATGTCAGGAATAAACGAATGACTAGGGTAAGAGTAGGGCCAGTCAAGGACAGTAATGGGAAGTTGTGCTTGGAGTCCGAGGAAATAGGAAAGATGCTAAATGAATATTTTTTGTCAGTATTCACACAGGAAAAAGACAATGTTGTCAAGGAGAATATTGAGATTGAGGCTACTAGACTAGAAGGGCTTGAAGTTAATAAGAAGGAGGTGTTAGCAATTCTGGAAAGTGTGAAAATAGATAAGTCCCCTGGGCCGGATGGGATTTATCCTAGGATTCTCTGGGAAGGAGATTGCTGAGCCTTTGGCTTTGATCTTTAAGTCATCTTTGTCTACAGGAATAGTGCCAGAAGACTGGAGGATAGCAAATGTTGTCCCCTTGTTCAAGAAGGGGAGTAGAGACAACCCCGGTAACTATAGACCAGTGAGCCTTACTTCTGTTGTGGGCAAAATCTTGGAAAGGTTTATAAGAGATTGGATGTATAATCATCTGGAAAGGAATAATTTGATTAGATATAGTCAACACGGTTTTGTGAAGGGTAGGTCGTGCCTCACAAACCTTATTGAGTTCTTTGAGAAGGTGACCAAACAGGTGGATGAGGGTAAAGCAGTTGATGTGGTGTATATGGATTTCAGTAAAGCGTTTGATAAGGTTCCCCACGGTAAGCTACTGCAGAAAATACAGAGGCATGGGATTCAGGGTGATTTAGCAGTTTGGATCAGAAACTGGATAGCTGGAAGAAGACAAAGGGTTGTGGTTGATGGGAAATGCTCAGAATGGAGTCCAGTTACTAGTGGTGTACCACAAGGATCTGTTTTGGGGCCACTGCTGTTTGTCATTTTTATAAATGACCTGGAGGAGGGCGTAGAAGGATGGGTGAGTAAATTTGCAGATGACACTAAAGTCAGTGGAGTTGTGGACAGTGCGGAAGGATGTTACAAGTTACAGAGGGACATAGATAAGCTGCAGCACTGGGCTGAGAGGTGGCAAATGAGTTTAATGAAGAAAAGTGTGAGGTGATTCATTTTGGAAGGAATAACAGGAAGACAGAGTACTGGGCTAATGGTAAGATTCTTGGCAGTGTGGATGAGCAGAGAGATCTCGGTGTCCATGTACATAGATCCCTGAAAGTTGCCACCCAGGTTGAGGGGGTTGTTAAGAAGGCATACGGTGTGTTAGCTTTTATTGGTAGAGGGATTGAGTTTCGGAGCCATGAGGTCATATTGCAGCTGTACAAAACTCTGGTGCAGCTGCATTTGGAGTATTGCGTGCAATTCTGGTCGCCGCATTATAGGAAGGATGTGGAAGCATTGGAAAGGGTGCAGAGGAGATTTACCAGAATGTTGCCTGGTATGGAGGGAAGATCTTATGAGGAAAAGCTGAGGGACTTGAGGCTGTTTTCGTTAGAGAGAAGAAGGTTTCGAGGTGACTTAATTGAGGCATACAAGATGATCAGAGGATTGGATAGGGTGGACAGTGAGAGCTTTTTCCTTGGATGGTGATGTCTAGCACGAGGGGGCATAGCTTTAAATTGAGGGGAGATAGATATAGGACAGGTGTCAGAGGTAGGTTCTTTACTCGGAGAGTAGTAAGGGCGTGGAATGCCCTGCCTGCAACAGTAGTGGACTCGGCAACACTAAGGGCATTCAAATGGTCATTGGATAGACATATGGACGATAAGGGAATAGTGTAGATGGATTTTAGAGTGGTTTCACAGGTCGGCGCAACATCGAGGGCCGAAGGGCCTGTACTGCGCTGTAATGTTCTATGTGATGAGTGTGTAAAATTAAAGTTCCAGGGATTGGGAATAATGTATTGAGATGGATAGAAAACTGGTTGGCAGACAGGAAATAGAATAGGAAAAATAGGTATTTCTCCAAATATCAGGCTGTATAGTGGGGTACTGGAATGATCGGTGCTAGGACCCCAGCTATCCACAATATTTATTAATGATTTAGATGAAGGAAAAAAATGTAACATCTCCACATTTGCAGATGACACAAAGCTGAGTGGGAGGGTGAGTTGTGAGGAGAATGCAGAGATGCTTCACTGTGATTTGGACAAGTTGAGTGAGTGAGCAAATGAATGGCAGATGCAGCATAATTTGGATAAATGTGAGGTTATCCACTTTGGTAGCAAAAACGGGAAGGCAGATTATTATCTGAATGACCATAAATTAGGAGAGGGGAATATGCAACGAGACCTGGGTGTCCTCGTACACCAGTCCCTGAATGGAAGCATGCAAGTGCAGCAGGTGGTAAAGAAGACAAATGGTATGTTGGCTTTCATGGTGAGAGGATCTGAGTATAGGAGCAGGGATGTCTTGCTGCAGTTATACAGGGCCTTGGTGAGACCACACCTGGATAGTGTGTGCAGTTTTGGTTTCCTTATCTGAGGAAGGATGTTCCTACAGTAGAGTAAGTGCAGTGAAGGTTTATCACACTGATTCCTCGGATGGCGGCACTGACATACGAGGAGAGATTAAGGCGGTTAAGATTGTATTCACTGGAGCTCAGAAGAATGAGAGGGATCCCTTGAAACCTCTAAAATTCTAACAGGACAGGGTAGATGTAAGAAGGATGTTCCCGATGGTGAGGGTGTCCAGAACCAGGGGCCACAGCCTGAGATACGGGCTGGACCATTTAGGACAGAGATGAGGAGAAATCTTTTCACCCAGAGAGTGATCAGCCTATGGAATTCGCTACCACAGAAAGTAGTTGAGGCCAAAACATTGTATGTTTTCAAGAAGCAATTAGATGAGCACTTGGGGCAAAGGGGATCAAAGGATATGGGGGGGGAAGGCAGGATCAAGCTATTGAGCTGGATGATCAGCAATGATCATAATGAATGGCGAAGTGTCCTGCTCCTATTTTCTATGTTTCTAAGTGTAATCCCAGATACCTTGTTCTGGGCAACAGTGATACTCACTTCTTCGGGATGTAGGCAATATGTCTGCTGTAGTTTCTACTTCTGTTTTTCTGACTAATCTCAGATGTCAACACAATTTATTCACATTAAGATGTGATTAACTTTGGAACACAATTTCTAATAATCAGGCATCTGCATTTAGCTATTCCGCTATTGGGTTTCCTATCACAGCTTCAATTGGTAGTTAGTTATATACTCTGCTTGCATTCATTGTCTGCCAAAGTCAGGGACACACAGCTATGTCTGTAAGTGAAGTATAAGAGTACTTATGAATTGGTGCAGAATACCTACGGTGCAGGCTAACCTGCTTGGTATCTCTCCAGTCTTCCTTCCCCCTCTTCAAATAGCTGGGAAAACTGCATTGGAACATCCATTGACAGCAGTATCATTGGCTTTAAAAGACACAGCACACAAATTGGCACAAAGGATTCACCACTGAACATGAATGATAGGAGGAATATGAGCAAAGCAAATGACTAAAAACAGTGAAATAGAAACTTCACTCCATGTATGTTTCATTGCCCTGTTGTTATGATCCCAGGTAATAATATAACTGGATGGAAAGGTTGCAGAATGGAACCCTGGCTTAAAAGACCATGGACTGGATTCTCCATTTCAGCGGCTAAGTGCCAGCTGAAAGAGAGAATTTGCGGGCATTATACGATGCCAAAATTGGTGCCGAACCCTCACTAATTATGGGACCATTGAAGGGCTAGCAGCGGTGCCGGGTGAAACTCCCGGGTCCCGTGCCAAAAACGGCCGGACCGGGTCCCTGACCGCTCATGCGCACGGCGACGACCTGCAGCGGTTGTGCCGTACAACATGGTGCCGGCCGTGCACGGATCCGACCCGCCAAATACGACCCCACAGGCCACCCCCTGGCCACTTCCACCAGTCCCCCCAGCCCTCGCAAAGCACCCCGGCCAGCGGCATGGATCCCAGCCGAGTGTGACAGCGCTGGACACAGTCCGCAGCCGCCACGCCAGGTTCTCGACCGCTCGGACCAGATGTCAACCGCGCGTCAGGAACTCGGCCCATCGGGGGCAGAGCATCGCAGGAGGGCCTTCCGATGACGCACCAACGGTGTTTCATCGGCGTGCGGTGTGTGACATGATAACGCCATTTCGGAGGGGACGGAAACTCGAAAACCGCCGCCGCCCGAAGGGATCCTCCGCCCGATCGCCGATTACGATATCGGCATCCGGCAACGGAGAATCCCGTCCATAACCTTTACTTTTTTAATATAAAACTTGGAGGAACAGAGTCACCTGGCCGCTAATTAGTTTTAACAGCAAGAAAAAGACATTTAATGAATATTGAAAATTGGATTATAATACAAGACTTCTTTACTCCCCTTTATCTGAACAATTATACAGATATTAAGATTAACATGGATTACAAAATACATTTTAAGGTACAATGGTCTCGTTAACACCCTAAAGTCCCCTTTAAGAACACAAGATGGCTGTGGTAAGAGACACCCCTTCTGAACCCAAGTGAATGTTTGTGGATTTCTCCTCAAAACCTCCCAGATGATTCTTACACTGTGATCCACCTCGCCTCACTAAAATCTGCCTTCCATGCAAGTGATTTCAAATTCCTTTCAAACGTCACATTTTCAAATCTTTTAAATTATACTTTGCATTTGCTGCTTCCATCAATGTTTTATACCTCTCCCTTCAGGTTTCCTTTGTCTTTAAGGCTTTTACACAAACTCTTGCGGTCCAGCCATGGATTTCCAGAATTAAGTCAAATTATCAGCGGGTTTCTCCGATCCCCCGCTGGGTCGGAGACTCCCCGGGGGGCGGCGCAAATCCCGCCCCGACGTCGGCTACTGTATTCCCCAGCGCCGGTTTTCGGGCGGGGGTGGGGTTCACGCCACGCTGGTCGGGGGCCGTTGGCAGTGGCCCCCCCCGACAATTCTCCAGGTCCTGATGGGCCGAGCGGCCATCCATTTTTGGCCAGTCCCGGCGTGGGTTGGACATGGCCCCACACGGCGGGACCTGGCAGGTAAGTCGACTGGGGCCGTCGTCGCGGGAGTGCGGGAGGATCCGGCCGGGGGGTGGGGGGGGGGGCAGGTGGCCTGGCTCGTGATCGGGGCCCACCGGCGGGAGGGCCTGTGCCGTGTGGGCACTCCTTCCTTCCGCGCCGGCCCCTGTAGGGCTCTGACATGGCCAGGGCGGAGAAGACAACCCCCTGTGCATGTGCCAGAATACGACGGCTGGTCTGCGCATGCGCAGACCCACGCCAGCAGTTCCTGCATGCGCGAGATCACGCTGGCCCTTCGGCGCATGCGCAAACTCAAGCAGTCCCTTCGGCGCCGGCTGGCACGGCCCCAACCCTTCCGGCATCCACCGGAAGTGAGGAGAATTCTGCACTTTCAGGGGCTGTTGACGCCAGGGTGGTTGCCGCCGGTTTTCCCGCCGGCATGGCGACTTGGTCCCCGGAAAGGAGAATCCCACCCACAGTCTCCCAAATTGTAGGAATTTCTCACAAGCATTACTGCAGATATCTTTCTGGCCTCTCACAATCCAATATCTTTTGATCTCTGTGACTTTACTGAACAGTAATTTGTTCTGGTTCCCAGTTTCCTCTTCCAGTAATACCAGCCTTTTGGAAACTTCTCTTCATTTTTCTAGTTTCCTTAACTAGCTGAACTTTAGATTTCCAGCATCTGTTCTCTTAACCATCACGCCATGGTATGGCCTTTCTTTTAACAAGGCTGAGAGAGATGATCCTTCTTTAATCTTCTAAAACCAACTGCTTCTAGCAGAGCTGTGAGAGCCACCTTCTCTCACTACTTATCTCCAACTGCAATCATATTAACTAAACTAAAACTTAAAAGCTTCCCTACTTTACCTGAGAAGCCACTGCTGGTTTCATTAAATCCATTAAAATGTGGGAGGAACCTATCGATTGGTGTGATTTATATACAAAGTTTAGCAGTACCTGAAAATGACCGACTGTTTCTATGTTTCTATTTAAGAGAATAATTTTAATTGATCCGTGGCATGGTAATATAGTGGTTAGCACAGTTGCTTCACAGCTCCAGGGCCCCAGGTTCGATTCCCGGCTGGGTCACTGTCTGTGCGGAGTCTGCACGTTCTCCCCGTGTCTGCGTGGGGTTTACTCCGGGTGTTCCGGTTTCCTCCCACAGTCCAAAGATGTGCGGGTTAGGTGGATTGGCCATGCTAAATTGCCCTTAGTGTCCAAAAAGGTTAAGTGGGGGTTACTGGGTTACGGGGATAGGGTAGATACGTGAGCTTGAGTAGGGTGCTCTTTGTAAGCGCCGGTGCAGACTCGATGGGCCGAATGGCCTCCTTCTGCACTGTAAATTCTATGATTCTATAGATTTCATGGACTTTTGATCATTGTGGCTCTCTGCTTTGTAGCTCATTTATAGTAACTAGCATTCAAACATAAAGTGAAAAATAACTTGTTTTATTACTGCCCTGTACTCAAAAACATTGTTCATGAACACATAGGGACACTTTTGCCTGTTATCGCTGTAATATTAACAACGTTACATTTTATATGTGTTGTAGTATTTCCAGCATTTCTACTCTTCCAGATCCAACTGGATCACAGGGAATGGAATAGCAATGAAACATAGGTTGCAGCAGCCCAGTTTGTGTTGTAACCTCGTATGATTGACTGATTTAATTATAGCTATAGCTTCTGTCCCAAAAGTTCAGATTTGATACAGCAGAAGAAATAGAAATTGATGCCCCTGACTTATTTCAGGTAGATCGTTTCATGAGACATTTGGAATTCATGAGTTTGCCCTTAGCAGATTTGTGATAATGGTTGCTTGAATTTCGACTTGACAAAATCAAAGGAAGTATAGCATAGGTGTGGCTTTGCTTTTAGGCAATCACTACCGCCATAAACTCTCATGTAAAAGTGTGTCACATGTATTTCACTGGCTCTTCAAATTCATTACATAATATATAGTGTTTTTTAGTAAGCTTTTTGCCTGTGTGGGAAGGGGGTGTGTTCACTTGGATACTTAATGGCTTACATTTAAATGCAAACTGGTATTTTAGTTCTCTCAGGAAAATAATGCTTTTGGAACTTTTGACCTCAAGTTAATTCTTGGCATTTCAAAAAAAATAACACTCCGGCATTTATTGCGTTTTCATGTATTTTGTTCAGAATATTCAGCAATGTTTAGGTGAAAGGATTAAATTACAGGACATAGATAATATGCACAAGCTGTTAATGAGCTCTCTCCCTGAAGAAAGTGACAACTCCATTACTTTCCTTAAAAGTGTTTAATTTACACTTAATGATCTCAAGCAACAAGAGAGAGCAGCAGAATACAGATTCCTCCGAGCAGTGAAGTTCAAGGTTCACCACATTGCAAGTACTTCTTTGCTAAAAATAATGGATAGAGATTTCCTTAATTATTTACTCTGCATTGCCTAATGGTTGTGCAGTATTTACTCAGCCATGAATCTGGCCATGTATTTAAATGGAGTTTGAGCAGTGGAGACTTTACATGCCTAAATTTGATGAGTTTCCGCATTGGCTGGGGAAAATTGCCAGCCTTAGGCCAGGATTTTACGGCTTCGCCAGCAGTCGGCATTGGGGCAGGCGAGACGGGGAAATCATAGAATTTACAGTGCAGAAGGAGGCCATTCGGCTCATCGAGTCTGCACCGGCCCTTGGAAAGAGCACCCTACTTAAGCCCATACCCCCACTCTATCTCGGTATCCTAATAAACACCTAACCTTTTTGAACTCTAAGGGCAATTTGGCAAGGCCAATCCACCTAATCTGCACATCTTTGGACTGTGGGAGGAAACCGGAGCACCCGGAGGAAACCCACGAAGACAACGTGCAGACTCCGCACAGTTTGTGGTTTACAAGTTCAGTGACCTATATTATTGCAACTGGAATTGGGTTTAATCACAGAAAATAAACATCTTAATCAGTGTGTAATGCATCAATTGTGAGTAACCTGATCTTAAATGACTGAAGAGACTTTTAAAGACATCTGTGCAGAACCATTTATTAGTTTCATTTTTGGCAAATGTTTTGGCAAATGTTATCATTTTCAAATTCAGTGCTTATAAAAGATGTCTGCAATAGTGCCATTGCATCTAAACAAAACTACTTCATTTAAATGGCCTCCTGGAGGAGCCACAAATTAGATAATTGGTGGAAAATCACCAAACTCATTAACTCAACCTGGTGGCCTGGTCAGTTTTGTGGTCGGCTCCAGATTCCAGCAAAATAGTTCTTAGTTCAGTGTAACAGATTTGCGCCGAGGTGTAACTTGTGCTTAAAATTTCTCAATTTTTTATGCTGGCCCTGGTTTGGCTGATTTCAGGTAAATTAAACCAGCGGATCCTTAGCAGAAACTTTACCCCGCTAAGTTTTGATATTTCCAACATAAGATTTAACCATAGTCTTTTCAAATACCTTTATAGCAATGTGTTCAGTTTAGTGGCCCAGCATTGATTATTTTCCAGGCCAGAAAGCAGTCAACTAGTCTTCAGATAATGCTGGCTGTTCCCATCAACATACCAAACTGCAGCGGATCCCAGGCCAGGGCCAAGGAGACTTCCTTAGACAAGATGCACTTTATTTTTCTTGGAGTGGACACAGTTTTTTAACCCCCAAAAGAGGCACCTTCATCTAGAAATTTGCAATGAAAACCAGGGGCCAGATTTTCCCCTTCAAGGTGTGAATACCCTTTCCTGACCCTGAGATCTTGCCTCCTACCTGCCCAATACTTCAGTTGAATCAGCTTCTTACGGTGTTTAATCTACAGGAAAAGAGAAAGAGAGGCTAGAATGGCTTGGGGGCAAGATTATGTGTTGTGTTGCCCTTGAAAGAACATGAAAGTTTGTTTGCAAGGATATCTGTGCTCCCATGCTACGAGATGGAGCAGCAACAGATGGTCCACACAAACGTACAGTTGTCACTTGGTCCTTCAACTTCACTGTCTCCAACAGCTTCTGTGTCATGTTCTCTTCGCCCTGCTCAGGACCTCCAGTGTTTTCTCTTGTGGGCAAGAAGTCAATAGTCAATAATGCCAACACCTGTGATTATGGGCCATGTTCTTCTTGGAGAGAAAACAGGAAAAATAGTGGGTCAATTATTCTGTAAAAGTCAAAGAAACAGAAAGAGATTATAGCAGCTGCAAGAGAACAAGGAGAAAAAGAAGAGGGTACCATGGGAAAGAGATTGTATCTGAGAGTAGGGGGCAGTGGGGTTTAGATTGCTCAACTGAAGAGCAGGAACCAACACCATGGTCAGATGATCTCTCTCTGGTGTATGCTTGTAGAGAATTCTACATTTCTAATTGAGGATGTTCGCTGTTGATTGCACAGTATTTGGTTCAATTCTCAACTCCTCGGCACCAAAGCAGTCCGTGCCAAAACACAGTAAGACCTGGGCAACAATCGGTTTATGCTGATAAATGACCAGTAACATTTGCATCACACAAGTGGCAGGCAATGGCCATTTCCAATAACAGGGTATCCAACCACCTCTCCTTGGCATTCAGTGGCATTCCATTGCTGAAGGTCTTCATTAACCAAAAACCGAATTGCACGTGCTACGTAAATATTGCAAATACAAGAAGAGGTCAGAGGTTGGAAATTTTGCAGTGAATGACTCACCTCCTGACTCCTGAAAGCCTGTCTACCATCTTTGAGGTACATGTCTGAACAATGGAATACTCTCCACTTGTCTGGATAAGTGCAACTCCAACAACACTCAAGGACAAAATTTGATTGCCACCCCTTCCACCACCTTAAACATTCACTCCCTTCACCATCTGTGCACTTGGTCTGCAGTGACCACCTCCAACACGATGCACTGCAGCAACTCCCAATCCCACAACCTCTACCACTAGCAGGATAAGGCTCACCACAATCTTTTCAAAGAGAATGCAATAAATACTGGCCTTGGCAGTGAGAATTGCAACACGTGAATACATTTTACAAAAGAGAGTGAAATTAGGAGACATTTCTTTATGCAGAGTTGTTTGAGTTCAGATTTATGTGCCGTTAGGAGTAGTTGAATCAGAGACCATGGGATTTTATAAGAGAAAAATGGATCAATATTTGAAACAGAAGATAATACAAGGCAATGTCAGAGAGCCAGGTAGTACACATGCTTTGGGATTTTCCGCTCCTGTTCATGACAGGTTTCATGGCAGGCAGGAGCGGAAAACATTGAGAGTGGGAAAATTGCTTTTATGTTGTAAAATCAGTTTGCGACAGCGCGGAAAAGCCACACAATGCCAGGAATGTCTTTTGCATACATTTTAATGTCTTGCTTACTCATTAAAAGGGGTGTTCCCCGGAATCATCGCCCCACACTATTAATAGCCCAAGTCGTCGTGCAATTAGGCTGACATGATTCAAAACACTGTGGGGGAGATTCTCCGATATGGAGACCAAGTGCCCACGCTGTCGTGAACGCCGTCGCGTTCCACGACGGCGCGAACAGGCCTACGCCGCGGCCAATTCACTGCCTGAGAGGGGGACAGCAGCGGCGCCGCGAGGAACGCGGTGTGCAGAGTGCTGGAGCGGCGCCTTCATCGCGTGACGCCACGCCACGTATAAGGAAGTGCGCAGGGCGCATAGAAACACCGGGGGACGTCATGGAGGAGCCCCGTCGCGCCGCACCCCGCTTCAGGGACAGTGACCTGGAGTCACTGTTGGATGCAGTGGAGGAGCGCAGGGCCATCCTCTACCCCCAAAGAGGACAACGGCAGTCAAGCAGCGCCATGAGGCGTGGATGGCGAGAGGTGGGGGCCGCAGTCAGTGCTGTGGGGCACATCCCCCGCACGGAGGAACAGTGCAGGAAGAAGCTGCATGACCTCATGAGGGCAGCGAGGGTAGGTTCCATGGGCAATGCCCCCCACCCCCATTGCCCACGCTAGGGGGGAGTGCGGGGGCGTGGGGGGGGGGGGGCAGAGGGGGACTGATTGCACTCGGGACACATGTGGAACCCCCCCCTTCCCCCCCGTGGGCAGGTGCCATGGTGTGGGTCGGAGTGTTTGCTGCATGTGATAAAGTTGCGTTCATACGTGCGTCCTGCAAATGTGCATCTAACCATGTGCTCCACCCCCACCCCCCAATGGCAAGACAGCGCACAATTTCCGGAAGCGTGCAAGAACCTGAGGTGGATCTTCCCAGCTGCACCCCCTGAGCCCATACGAGCAGAGGGCACTGGGCCTTGCCGGGGGAGCCGCCAGCCGGGAGGGAGTGCCGTGGCAGGTCGGAGGCGAAGCTCCAAGTGAGAATCCACTGTATGCATGCAGTCCCTCATCCCATCTCTGTCCCCACCCCCCCTCACACCCCACCGCCTGACACTGCACCACCCCACAGTCCACGCCCTCACCACCCCAACGCCTGACACTGCACCACCCCACAGTCCACGCCCTCACCACCCCAACGCCTGACACTGCACCATCCCACAGTCAACGCCCTCACTACGCTCCCCCTCAACCGCTAACAAACAACGACGCAAGACTAACAAGACCTGCCTTAATGTGTTATCCAGGGCCACACGAGCACCACCGTGGGACCGACCATTCACCACGCCGACGTGCAGCACCAACCTCTTCTGGCCGCAGTGTCCAACCGGACAGACAGGGACGACAACGGGCAGGAGAGCCAGTCTCTGAACCTGGCACACCGAGGCCTGACGCACAGAGGACAGACAGAGACGTCAGGACGGACGATAGCGACTCATATGAAAGTTTGACGGACGGGTAGGGGACGGGTCCGGACAGTGACGCACAGAGAACATTGCGGCACTCGAGGCACGGGGATAGGGAACCTTGCACCGGCCGTGGTCGAAACCCAGCGGGCCACGGCTCCACACAGGAGACAGAGCTGGGGGCAGATGAAGACCTAGCGGCCGCGGCACTGCTGTCACCCACACCCCCCAACACCACAGATACACTCACGTTGGTTCGGCAAGTTAGTGGCGAGGCAGCTGGTACACATTCTGGTGCGCACCACACAGTCAAACCGGTACAGCAGGTGGAGGGAGGAGAAGCCGAGGGCCTGGACGGTCGGAGGGCAGGCCAGGCCAGCACCCAGCTGCTGCCCAGAGGGCTCCCGCTTTCCTCGCCATCCCAGGCCCACCCACAGACCGATGCAGTTGGCACCCCAGGGACCAGACGACGGTATGACGCTGTCTTCCGGCAACTGCAGACGCAGCTGGAGGAGTCCTTCCGCGTCCAGGAGCAGGGAGTGTTGCTGGTCATGGCTGCAATCCAGGCCGACACCGCACGGGTGGCGTCCATGATGGAGGCAATGGGGGAAACAGCTTCGGCCATGGGTCAGGTTCTTCAGGGCGTGGGGCTTAGTGCGCACGCGTCATCCGTGGCCCATGACAGGACTGCCCTCTGACAGGCAGCCATGTCCCAGAGCCACATGGACATTACCGCCATGCTCCGGGCACTGGCCCAGTCTCAGCAGGCCATCGCTGAGAGCATCAGCGGCCTTGTCCCAGGCCTTGTCGCCCAAACCCAGCGGGAGGTAGCGATGTCCCTGACAGGGATGTCGCACTCCCTCAGCTCCATAGCCGGCAACATTCAGACCCTGGTCGATACCACAGCGGGCCTCCAGGAGTGGCAGCAGCAGGTGTCGGTGGTGCAACGGGGCGTGCCTCCCCGTGCACCGCCGTCCTTTAGAGAGGCCCGGGGGCCAACTGGCTCCCTGGGGGAGGAGGAGGTCCGTGTGCCTGTCCCTGTTGCCACAGCAAGGGAGGAACCGGGGCACTCGCACTCCTCCGTCATGTCCCTGGTGCATCTAGTGGGCAGCGGGCAGAGGGTGTCACCACGCCATCCTGCACGCCCGCCGAGCAGCCTGGCCTATCCAGGCCGGGACATCCCAGGAAGCGCGCGCCGACGGGAAGCCAAGCCGAAGGGCAAGACTCTCAGCAGTCCGCATCCACTCCTGCTGTACCGTCTGGGGGAACACCGAGATGTAGTGGTCGGGTCCGTAAGGCAAAAAGGTTAGGCACGCAGTAAGTTGGCACGGGTGCAGGGCACAGATTAGTTATAGGGGCTAGGACACGTGTGTTGCATTGTCACAATCAATGTTGCTACTCCAAACCTCCATGCGTCTGCCCTTTTTCTGGGGGTGTTGGGGGGGAAGCGGGGGTGATGGTGTAGGGGTGTTAGGGGCCGGAAGCAGGTGTGGGAGGGGTTAGGGGGGGGCGGTGTGAGGGGGAAGCGGGGGTGGCGGTGTAGGGGTGTTAGGGGCAGGAAGCAGGTGTGGGGGTGGGGGGTTAGGGGGGTAAGCAGTGTGGGCGGGTTGGGGGGGAAGGGAGGGTGGCGATGTGGGGGGGGTTAGGGGGGAAGGGAGGTTGGCAGTGTGGGGGGATTAGGTGGGGAAGGGAGGGTGATGGTGTGGGGGTTAGGGCGGGAGGTGGGGGTGCCCACTGACTGTTCTGGCCGAGGATCATCGCAAGGGTGAGGCTGGGAGTGGACCCCACCCCGACACCAAACACGCCTTGTCCTCCGTGCGACAACGCCCGTGGCCCAACATGGACAGGTGATGGAGTGTCCCTGACGCATAGAGGGTACACCGAGGTGGTGGTGTTCAGAAATGGCCATGAGTCAGACGGTCAGTAGCGATTTGTGGCTTACAGCTCATCGCAGAGCGGGTTGTCATCATCCAGCATGGCAGTGTTCATACCCGCTTACAGAGGTATCAGTCTACCGACAGTGATGAGGTGCCGCAGGTGCAGTGCGGCGTGATGGTGGTGCCGTGTCTGGTAGGGTTGGGCGTTGGTGCAGGACGTGTGTGAGGGGGGTGCTGCATGGTGCCAATGCGCGCAGTCAACGGTGCCAGTGCCCTGAAGAACGATGCCCTCCCCCTAGTGAACGAACCGTGCGCTGATCAGCGCATTGCGGGCCCGCTGCCCCAATCGGTTCCGTCGTGCGGCCTCTCGGCCGTATCCCGCGCCCCGATGGTCTCTATGCCCCGCCGCCGCCCCCCCCCCCCCCTTCCTCTTCCCCCACCACACCCTCCTCCTCCTCCTCATGATCAGCTTCGGCGGCCTCTTCGGCCTCACGTGCGTCCTCCTCCTCTATGACATCACCCCTCTGTTGGGCGATGTTGTGCAGAACGCAGCATGCAACGGCGATCCGTCCGACCCTGTCAGGGTCATATTGCAGGGTGCCCCCTGATCGGTCCAGGCACCTGAACCTCATTTTGAGGAGACCGAGGCACCTCTCCACGACACCCCTGGTTGCTGCGTGCGCCTCATTGTACCGGAGCTCCGCATTGGTCTGTGGCCTCCGTATGGGCGTCATTAGCCATGGCCGCAACGGATAACCCCTGTCGCCCAGCAACCAGCCCCTCATCTGGGGTGGGTAACCCTCGAAAATTGCAGGGATGAACGACTGTGCCAAAATAAAGGCGTCATGCACGCTTCCCGGATACTGGGCGCAAACGGCATAATCCTCACCCCCTGGTCACACACCACCTGTACGTTGATCGAGTATGCCCCCTTCCTGTTCATGAAGATGTCCCTGTCCCGAGGTGGTGCACGCAGGTTAACATGAACACCATCCACGACGCCCTGTACCATCGGAATGCCGGCCACCTTGACGAATTGCGATGCCCTGGCAGCCTGGTGAGCGCGGTCCTCCGGGAAGTCAATGAACCGTCCCGCGACTGCATACAGGCCATCGGCTAATGCCCGGATGTACCGGTGCACCGTCGCCTGACTGATCCCGCACAGGTCCCCGCTCGGCGACGAGAAGGAGCCGGTCGCAAAAAAATTCAGGGCCACAGTTATCTTCACCCTCACTGGGAGGGCATGTCATCCCCCTGTTCCACGTGGCTCGAGGTGTGCCAGCAGGTTGCATATATGTGCAACCGTCCCACGGCTCATCCGGAGTCTGCTCCTGCATGTCACCTCCGTCATGTCCTCGTACGAGATGCGGTCCCGGTACACTCGGTCACGCATGGCAAACCTCCTCTGCCTTGGAACGACCAACTGATCGTCCTCGTCCCCAGGTGACGCTTCAGGATCTGTGTCGTCGTTCTGTTCCCGGTTGGCGACTTGGGGGTGGTCCGCACCCTCCGCCTCCTCGTTGACAGGTCGGGCATGGTGACCTGTAGCAGCAGCGCCTGGCACGGGGCCCTCCCCTGCCACTCCGTCTGCCGCACCCTCCATGAGCCTCCCTCCTCGCACGCGACGGTTTGCCATCTGCATGGCTGCCGCCACGGCGGCGAACATCAGCGGCTGCTGTGAAAACATCATCCACTTGAAGGGGGGGGTTGGTATGGAGGGAGAGGAAAGGACGGTTGTTAGTAGGACGCTTTGACAAGTGGCAGCCAGGGCCCTTTGGATGAATGGGTGCCCAGGCAGCCTGCACACTGTTCAATCAGACATGCACCGTCCCACCCGCCACGGTATCCGTTTCCCGCAACGCTCAACCCGTGCCTCCGCATCGCTCGGCCAGCAGACAGACCCCTTCACCATGGCGCCGGTTTGGTACGATGTCTTCGCAACCCTCCTGCCGCCGCACTCCATCAGGGGTTCTCCGTCCCGCGGCCAACCGTTAGTTGGGCCCCCACCCAACCCGGCAGGATGGTGGGATAATTTCCCCGCTCCGTCCTCCGTTCCCCTTCCCAGGACCACAACACCGCCGCCGTCCCCAACTCCATTCCCCCCGTGCACTCCCTCACAACCCATCCTCGTTGGCCTTGTCGTCGCCCGTCCCAGACCGCCGTCCCCCCTACTCCCCCCCCCCCCCCCCCCCCTCCCCAAACATCGATTCTCCGGTATGGCGCGGCATGGGAGAATGGCGCCCTATATAAGTGACATGCACCTGGAGACATGCACTTCACTTGAGACTTTGAGGTTTGTGCACCTGCCTTGTATGGCGCAGCGCTCAGGGCACCTCAGTTTCAGTGCACAGCATTGCTTCCAACACCACATTGCTTTTAGGTTGAGGGGGGGTGCCCAGGCGAGGCAAGGCTCTGCCTAACACACCAGTGGTAAGGCGGGGATTACCTCAAGTCAGCTGCAGGGCGATGCTCCAGCTCAGGAATGGGGTAAATGACCTAAGGCATGGCACGGGACTGCAGGGCCAAGCTTGCACTTCGGGTGGATGGAGGCCTCACACATGACTGGGGTGGGGGGGCAGGGTGGGAGAGGATGTCTAATGCAGCTGAATGGGCAGGTAGTCTCTCACAGAATGACATCTGTGACTTTGGGTCAGATTGTGAGGCTGGCAAATGGAGGAAGCGCTCACTTGACATTGCTTACCTTGCTAAGACTCTCCTTGTCCCAGTTCCAGGAAGAGGGAGGACATGGCAGTCCAGTCTCAGTCAGGTTGTTGTTCGCAAGGCGTGGACATAACACCGTGCACGTCGGTCTAGTGGGGGTCTAAAGCATGCCCATGCACTGTAGATGGTATGCTCGGTCCGAGAATTCATCTGCAGCCCACAAATGGGGGATAAGGTCGTTTTAAAGGTCACATTGTGGGCGGAGGGTTGGCATGAAGGTTTCTTAATCGCACTGTGCCAGAAGCCTCAAGTTGGGGAGGGGGCAAGTTCCACCTGGGTCATGGACACATCCACGATCACCAAGGGGTCAAGGATTAGAGTTGAAGGGTTGAGAGAAGTTTCAACATCCTGCTGCACCAGGACGTTGGAGTGACTTTCACACTCCCCCAGGGAGGGGCAGGCGGGTCTTGTACTGAGATGACAACAGCGCCATCTTCCAACATGAACCGGTTGGGCAGCAAACAATTTAAATGAGGAACTCAGCTGGTGAGTTCTCCCATTTGGACGATTGGTGCATTGCACTGAGGGCCCCAGGTAAAAGGCCTTCCAACAGATATGAGTATTCTCAGATGAGGAGATGTGCAGAGCTGAGCCAGGTTATGAGACCTTTATTCACAATGCAGGAATCAGGAAAGGTACCAGTAAGGACATCCATGCGAGATTAATGCCGAAGAGTGGCACTAATCGATCACCTTCTGTTGACCCCTTGGCCAAAGCTTCAAATTCCCCAGAGCAAGAAGGGAGGCTGAAGCAATTAGGCAACTGGATAAGCCTGAACTGCTGGTTAAAACTGTTCCTTTGGCAAGTTAGCACATGAGAAGTCTCAGCCCCTCCAACTACCCCCCAAGTAGCCTCAGTTCCTGACGAAGCACGTAATCCCAAAGGGTCTCATCTAAAGGGGCGGGGGAAGAGTTACCTTGCAGCACACCCTGCACTGGGCAAGATATTTGTTTACACGGGTAGCCTGTTGACCCAGTGAATCTTTTATCGTCAAGGGAAGATATAGGACCCTTGGCGGCTCAGATTGACTTGTATCTTGTTCTCATGCATGCTGCAGAGAGAAGACAATCAAAAAGATGGAAGCTGCATTGATTGCTACGTGCATAATTGCATGCAGGCTGGACATGACGATGATGGGAGCACCAAGTTCACCGAAGGGAGGAGTTTCACCTTCATGATCAGCGACAGCACGCTCCCCTTCACATGCTGAGGATGAGGCTCCCAGAAATGCCTTGTGTGAGTGCCTTGCAAGATTCAGGGTCTGCAGGATGTCTTTTCTGAAGATGAAGGAGTGAGAGTGTCACCAATTCCTCTGCATGTTAAGGGATCCAGTGACTCACATAGAATCATGGAATCTCTACAGTGCAGAAGGAGGACATTCAGCTCATCAAGTCTGCACCAACCCTTTGAAAGATCGCCCCACCTAGGCCCTATCCCCATAACCCCACCCACCTTTGGACACTTAGGGGCAACTTAGCACGGCCAATCCACCTAACCTGCACATCTTTGGACTGTGGGAGGAAACCTGAGCACCCGGAGGAAACCCACGCAGAAACAAGGAGAACGTACAAACTCCACACAAACACCTGAAGTCAGAATCAAACTTGAACCCCTGGCACTGTGAGGCAGCAGTGCTAACCACTGTGCCACCGTGTCACCCTCATATGCTACATTTTCCAGGACTAGGCACCATGGGGACTGGGAAGACATCCACTGCCAGTGGATCTGAAAGTAACTACTGTACTGAACTTCTATGTCAGTGGCTCTTTCCTAGGCTCAACTGGGAACCTCTGTGGGATCTCACAAGCTTCCACACATAGGTATATATGTCCTTTTTGTCCTGCCCCACAACATGTACTTTTAGAGAGATCAAGCAAGCCAGAACTCCAGATCACTGGGTTTTACAGCAATATCCGGGTTCCCACAGGTGCAGGGTTCCATCAACTTCACACAAAATTAAAAGACGACGCTGCTGTACTTTACCTGTGATACCACATTAAAAGCACACCAAAAGCCCATGAGGCTGTCAACATTCTCAATTAGCATCTCCCAGGAGTGTCTGGTGCTGAGTAAACCAAGCATTTTGTTGCTATTGCCTTTCATGATGACTACATGTGAAAGATTGGATTTTCCGTTTTCACAAAGATGAAGACGGCACAAAGAAGCTGGCTGAATTCTGCACCCGATGCATGGATTGCCCTCTCCTCCTTTGAACCTGATTGGAGTGAGATTGTGAGAACCAAACAGGCCCTCCTTTTAAATTAAAGGGAACGTGGCGTGTGTCGCGCAGCTTGGCCAGCGGAGGTCACAAGAGTCAGCCGGCCAAGATCCCAGTTGGCAAAGGTGGATCCTGGCAAAATAAGTTTGAAAAATACTGATCTAAACTTCAGTAGACGAGGCATTTCAAAGTTTGCCGAGGATAGAAAACATAGAAGCATTGTGAACTGTGACTATTGTAGAGCTTCAAAGGGTCATAGACAAGTTGGTGGAATGGGCAGACAGGTGGCAGGTGGAGTTCATCACAGAAAAGTGAGGTAATTCATTTTGATAGGAAGAACGTAGAGAAACAGCGTAAAATTAAGGGTACAATTTTAAAGTGGGTGGAGGAGCTGGTATATGTGTGCACAAATTATTGAAGGTTGACAGGACGGGTTGAGAGAACAGTTAATTAAGCATACAGTATCCTGGGCTTTATTAATAGCATAGAGCACAAGACCAAAAAGGTTATGTTGAATTTGTATCAGTCACTTGTTGGGCCCCAGCCAGAGTATCATGTCCTGTACTGAGAACCACACTTTTAGGAATGATGTGGAGGTATAAGCGAGAGTGCAGAAAATAAAATGGTTTCATGGATGAGGAACTTTTGTTATAATTGGAGAAGTTAGGACTGTTCCTTCGAGAAAAGAAGGTTGATCGGAGATTTGAGGGAGGTATTCAGAATCATGAGGAGTCTGAACAGAGTAGATAGGGCAACACTGTTCCCACTTGTGAAAAGATTGAGGAGGAGAAAGTACAGATTTAAAGTAGTTAGTAAAGGAAGCAGAAGTGGTATGAGAAGAAACTTTTTCACACAGCAAGTGGTTAAGGTTGGGAATGAACTGCCTACGAGTCTGGTGGAGGCAGGTTCAGTCAAAACATTCAAAAGGGCATTAGACTCATCTGCAAAGGAAAAACGAGCAGGGTTACGGGTAGAAGGTGGGGCGAATGGTACTTTAAGTGAGTTGCTCATTCGAAGAGACAGTGCAGGCACGATGGGCCAAATGGCCACCTCCTGTGGTGTAACAATCGTAAGGATCCTCTTGTAACTCCTTGTCTAATCTTTGTGTCCGTTATAATCCCTATCTTGCAGGCTGTTCTTGGTGGCTGCTGTTTTTAAAACTACAGACATTAGGTTTTGAACAGAACTGCACCCCCCTCGCGGGCTGCAAGCTGCTATTTGGACTCACCCGGGAACAACCCTTGATTCAGTGTGCTCTGTGGCATAGCTCGTGATGTCATTTTGATGGATTTGGTTAGCAAACAATCCCCTCTCCTGAAAATCTTCTATTTTCGATTGGGATTAGTGGAGCTCTTCAGAAGTTTCTGGAAGATTCTGGAAAAACCAGGCAGGTTCCATTTTGGCTTTCAGTTTCTGCTTAGGCCTGAAAGGCAGCACAGTAGGTCGAGTCTATCTCTACTCTGGCGATTTGTTAGCTAGAAGACTGGAAAAAGGCCTTTTCCTTTCTCTTCACTACAGTTAATCTTGATCTGCAGAAATGGCAGACAAGTGCCTGGAATTGAGTGGGTAGACAACTTTCTTTTAAATTTCCAGGTAGAGAATGTTAAATATTATCTCACTGAGTCTGAGAGGCAGTCTGTTGGAGGCCTGTACAACTGAAAGTGACTCCCCAGGAAGAATTCTGCAACTTGCATGTTCTAATGGAAGTCAAACTTTAGAAGATCCAAACCAACTGATGATTGCAACACTTCACTTCCTTGGAAGAAAACCAACGACAAAATTTACAACCTCATCAGCAAAGATCCATCTCTCATCCCCAGTTTAATCCCTGTTATTTTGAACGTTTCCTTCCCCCTCCGTGTGTATCTTGTGTGTGTTTGGGTGGAGGGTGGAACGGGGTTAAGGGAATAATTAGATAAACAGACCATTGTTCCATTTTTGCCATTGCATCTCTTTTATTATAAATAAATAGTTTCTTTAATGTTTTACTTACTATTTTGGTGCCTGTAATTCATTTTTTCTTTAATAATATTTTATTAAGGTATTTGAAAATTTTAATAACAGTAACAAAAACAATGACATCAACATGGTAAAATAAACATTTCCCCCCCAGCTCAATCTTCACACACATCAACCATATAACAACAATCCGCCCACCCCCTCCCCCCCACCTTGGAGTACTACATCTGTTGACATTTATAATTTTCCCCGACAAAGTCGACGAACGGCTGCCGGGAGAAGCCTAACATTGACCCTCTTAAGGCAAACTTTATTTTCTCAAGACTGAGAAACCCAGCCATGTCACTAACTCAGGTCTCTACACTCGGGGGCTTCAAGTCCCTCCACATTAATAAGATCCGTCTCCAGGCTACCAGGGAGGCAAAGGCCAGGACGTCGGCCTCTTTTGCCCCCTGAACTCCAGGATCTTCCGACACTCCAAGCATCGCTACCTCCAGACTCGGCACCACCCGTGTTTTTAGCACAGTGGACATTGCCTCAGCAAAACCCTGTCAAAACCCACTAAGCTTCGGGCATGCCCAAAACATGTGGACATGATTTGCTGGGCTTCCCGCGCACCTCATACACCTATCCTTTACCCCGAGAAAATTGCTCATCCTAGCTACTGTCATGTGTGCCCGGTGGACTACCTGAAATTGTATCAGACTAAGCCTGGCGCATGATGAGGAGGTATTAACCCTGGTTAGGGCAGCCGCCCATAGACCCGCCTCTATCTCTCCTCCTTGCTCTTCCTCCCACTTTCCCTTAAGCTCCTCCACCGGAGTTTCCTCCGCCTCCGAAAGCTCCTCGTAAATATCCAATACCTTCCCCTCTCCCACCCAGGTACTGGAAACTACTCTATCCTGTTTCCCCCGTGGCGGCAGCAGCAGAAAGGCCAGCACCCGTTTCCTCATGAAGTCGAGCACCTGGAAATACTTAAAACCATTGCCTGCTGGCAATTTAATTTTATCCTCCAAAGCTTTCCAGCTGGGAAAGCTACCATCTATAAATAGATAAATAGATAGGGGCTGTTTAGCACAGGGCTAAATCGCTGGCTTTGAAAGCAGACCAGGGCAGGCCAGCAGCACGGTTCAATTCTCGTAACAGCCTCCCCGAACAGGTGCTGGAATGTGGCGACTAGGGGCTTTTCACAGTAACTTAATTTGAAGCCTACTTATGACAATAAGCGATTTTCATTTCATTTCATTTTCTTACCCTCTGCCAACTCCGGAACCTGCCACCTAGCCTACCCGGTACAAACCTGTGGTTGTTATAAATCGGGGTCCAAATTGATGCTCCCTCCACTCTCTTATATCTCCTGCACTGCCCCCAGATCCTCAGAGATACTACCACTGGACTTGTGGAGTATCAGGCCGGCGAGAATGGCAGAGGTGCCTTTACCAATGCTCCCAGATTGGTGTCTTTACATGACGCCGCCTCTATCCACTCCCATGCCGACCTCTCCCCCACTTCCCACTTCCTGATCATGGCTATATTAGCCGCCCAGTAGTAATTGCAGAAGTTCGGCAGCGCCAACCCACCCTCCCCCCGACTGCGCTCCAGCAACACTTTCTTCACTCGCGGGGTTTTACTCGCCCACACAAAGCCCAAAATAATCTTATTCATCCGCTTGAAAAAGGCCTTAGGGATGAAGATGGGGGGGGGCACTGAAAGACAAACAGAAATCTGGGGAGGACCGTCATTTTCACAGTCTGTACCCTCCCCGCAGGAGCATGTCCCATCTCTTAAAGTCCCCTTCCATTTGTTCTACCAACCGGGATAGGTTTAACTTGTATAGTACCTCCCATTTCCGGGCCACCTGGATTCCCAGATATCGAAAGCTCTTCACTACTATTCTAAGCGGCAGCTCTCCCAGTCTCTTCTCCTGCCCTCTTGCCTGGATCGCAAACATCTCGCTTTTCCTCATGTTCAATTTATACCCCGAATAATTGCCAAATTCCCGCAAGATTCTCATTGCTTCCCCAGCCCCTCCAACGGGTCTGAAATGTACAAGAGCAGGTCATCTGCGTAAAGCAAGACCCGGTGCTCCATCCACCCCCCCCCCCCCCCCCCCCCCCCCGAACCAGCCCTTTCCAGTTCCCAGAGGCTCTTAACGCCATGGCCAATGGCTCTATGGTCAGAGCAAACAGTAACGTGGAGAGGGGGCACCCTTACCTCGTCCCTCGGTGTAGTTCAAAATACCCCGACCTCAGCTGGTTCGTACAACCGCACCCAGTCAATAAAGCCCTCACCAAACCCAAACCTTCCCAGTGCCTCCCACAGGTAATTCCACTCCACCTGATCAAAAGCCTTCTCCACATCCATCACTACCACCACCTCCGCCTCTTTTCCTTCTGAGGGCATCATAGTAACATTTAGAAGCCTTCAAACATTGGCCTTGAGTTGCCTGCCCTTAACAAACCCCGTCTGGTCTTCCCCATTACCCCCGGGATACAGTCCTCTATCCTTGTGGCCAGTATCTTAGCTAGTAGTTTGGCATCCACATTTAGTAGAGAAATTGGCCTCGATGACCCACATTGCTCTGGATCCTTCTCCTGTTTCAAGATCAATGAAATCGAGGCCTGCGACATTGTTGGGGGGAGGACTCCCTTCTCTCTTGCTTCATTAAATGTCCTCACCAGCAGTGGGCTCAATATCTCTGAAAACTTCTTATAGAATTCCACCGGGTAGCCGTCAGGCCCCGGGGCCTTGCCCGACTACATGCCCTCCAGCCCCTTGATTATTTCCTCAATCTCAATTGGGGCTCCCAACCCCTCCACTAGGTCCTCCTCCACCCTCGGGAACCTCAACTGATCCAGAAATTGCCTCATCCCCTCCACCCCAGCCGAGGGTTCCGACTCAAATAATTTACTATAAAAGTCCTTAAACACCTCGTTCAACCCCGCTGGGTGCAGGACAGTATTACCGTCTCTACTCTTTACTTTACCTATCTCCCTTGCCGCCTCTCTTTTCCTGAGCTGGTGCGCCAACATTCTGCTTGCCTTTTCCCCATACTCATAGATCGCCCCCCTTGCCTTCCTCAACTGTTCCACTGCTTTCCCTGTGGTCAACAGCCCAAACTCCACCTGTAACCTCCGCCGCTCCCTCAGTAGCCCTGCGTCCGGGGCCTCCAAGTATTTCCTGTCCACCTGGAGTATCCTCCACTAATCTATCCCTCTCAACCCATTCCACCTTTTCTGTGTGAACCCGTATCGAGATTAATTCCCCTCTGACTACTGCCTTCAAAGCTTCCCAGACCATCGCTGCAGAGACCTCCCTCGTATCATTTGTTTCCAGGTAGTTCTGGATGGACTTGTTAACCCGCCCATAGACCACCTCGTCCGCTAGCAACCCCACATCCAGTCTCCACAGCGGGCGTTGCCCTCTCTCCACACTAACCCGTAGATCCACCCAGTGCGGGGCATGATCCGACACTGCAATTGCCGAGTACTCATATCCACCACCTTCGGTATTAGCGCCCTGCTCAGAACAAAAAAGTCGATGCGAGAGTATACCTTGTGGGCATGTGAAAAAAAGGAAACCTCCTTCGTCTTTGGCCGTGCAAACCTCCATGGGTCTACTCCCCCCATCTGTTCCATAAAACCTTTCAATTCCTTTGCCGCAGCCGGCCTCCTCCCTGTCCTGGATTTTGACCATCCCAATTCCGGATCAATGACTGTCTTGAAGTCCCCTCCCATGATCAGGTTATGTGACTCTAAGTCTAGGATCTTACCTAACACCCGCCTCATAAATTCCACATCGTCCCAATTCGGAGCATATATGTTCACAAGTACCACTCGCACTCCCTCCAGCTTCCCACTCACCATTATGTACCTACCCCCCTTGTCGGACACGATTCTCCCTGCCTCAAATGCCACTTGTTTGCTGATCAAGGTCGCTACCCCTCTGGTCTTTGAGTCCAGTCCTGAGTGGAACACTTGGCTAGCCCACCCCTTCCTCAATCTCATATGATCTGTAACTTTTAGGTGTGTCTCTTGTAGCATTGCCATGTCCGCCTTCAGTTCCCTCAAATGCGCGAACACGCGAGCCCTCTTGACCGGCCCCTTCAGCCCTCTCACGTTCCATGTGATCAGCCTGGACAGGGGACTTCCAAACCGCCAACGCCCTGCCGACTGGCCATCACCCTTTTTAGGCCAGCCTCGAGCTCGCACCCTCCGCTTCCTCGAGTCCCCACTCGGGCTGTCGCCATTCCCAACCTCCCATTTGTCCCCTAGTAACAGTTCCTCCCCCCACTCCCTGCCCCCCAGCAACAACACTAAAAACCCAATCCCCCAAGTCAAGCTCCAGCTTAACACCTGTCCACCCCCCACTGAGCTTCCGAGAGTCAGTTGACCCATGCTGACTCGATAGCACCCGCCCCGGCACCAAGCAGTCTGTCTCCCTATTGTACTCTCCTCTCTCCCCCCCACATGAATAAACATTTTAAAAGCATCACATTCCCCAGTAAACAAACAACAGAAAAAGAACAGTGAAGAAACAATCACTTTAGAAAAATAGTCACCCAAAAAGCAGAACTAAATTCAAAGCCCATCCCCCCCTCTAACAAGGTCCCTGCAAGACAGATCAACCTATAAACATCCACACAGCCCACTATTTCACAAGGAGCTATTTAAATTTTTACAATCCAGCACCGCAATTCGCTGCCAGAGTACTTCTCCAAGGCTTAAGTGTCTTTTAATTTGCCTCCAGCTTCATTTCTTTAATAAAGGTCCATACTTCGTCTGGTGTTTCAAAGTAGAAATCCCATTCCTCATGTGTGACTCACAGACAGGCTGGGTACAGAATCCCGAATTTCACCCCCTTCTTAAAGAGGGTCGTTTTTGCCCGATTGAACCCAGCTCGCCTCTTGGCCAAATCCGCTCCCAGGTCCTGATAAATGCGCAACTCACAGTTCTCCCCTTGCTGCTCCCTTCTTTCTTGGCCCACTGCAAAACGTGTTCCTTGTCCATGAAACGGTGAAAATGTACCACCATGGCCCTCGGCGGTTCGTTCGCTCTGAGATTCCTCGCGAGGGCTCTGTGCCCTCTGTCCAATTCCAGAGGCCGAGGGAACGCCCCAGCCCCCATCAACTTTTCCAACATGTCCGTCACATAGGCCCTCGCACCTGATCCCTCACTGCCTTCAGGTAGGCCAACAGTTCTGAGATTCTGCCTCCTGGACCTATTCTCCAGGTCCTCCAGTTTCTCCTGCATTCTTTTCTGGTGGTCGTTCATCATCCCCATCTTGCCTTCCAGCACAGTTATATACTCCTCGTGCTCGGACAACTTTTGTTCAACCTCCTGGATCGCTCTCCCGTGGGTTTCCTGATTCTGAACCACTTGATCAAGCAAAGCCTTAATCGGGTCCAGCGTGTCCTTTTTCAGCTTGGCGAAGCAATCCTCGAAAAATTTCACCAGCTGCTCCGTCGACCGCTGTGCCGTCTCCCCGCGACCCTTGCCCTCCGCCATGCTGTCCCGTGTTACCAGCTCTGCTTGCGTCTTCCTTATAGGACTTTGTCGCCTCACACGTCCACTTCTGGTCCAATTCTCCATACACCGGAGGGGGATTTCTCCTTACTGTCTCACTCTTCACTGCTTTATCCCATAAAATCCGAAAAAAGCGGGAGAAAAAGGTCCAAAAGTCTATTTACAGGCAGGAGCTATCAAATGTGCGACCTCCCCCTCCATGGCCGCCACCAGAAGTCTGCCTGTAAATCATTGGAGCAGTCGAGGGTCAAAATATCTCCGAAAGCATACAAAGTATTGGTTAATTCACTTATTTTGGGACACCAGGGTATGTGGGGCAGGAATTGACCGTGCACTCACCCAGGGTGTTGCAACACAATTCTGTGGTTCTCTCTGTATCTAGATGATAAGAATTGAACACAATTGAAGGGATCAATAATGGAAAGTCACTTAATTTACGTAATTTACTGGCACTCCAGATGTGTCTTTCATGGCAAGAAGGGATTGTCAAAATTGTAATATTTGGGGTTAGCATTAATGGACTGCTGGCTACTCATGGTGTACTTTCCTGGCATAGGGAGGAGGGATCAGATTCAGGTACTGGACCTGCTGCAAGGTTGATGACAAAAGTTCTTGAATTTTAATTTTAGTTGGCTGGCAACCTTTCTTTCAGTACCTATTCAAAACAGACACTCTGCAACTGCAGGACTACACATATTGCAGTTGCATCATGGAGCAAATGGCTGATTTAAATAAAAGTTAGGATTTAATCTGCCATGAATTGCTCATTGGGTGCAATGTGTGCTTCACCCCCCACTCCAGCCATACCTGATTTTCTGGGCATCAGAGCATATGGCACCATTCAACAGGTCATCAGAACTAAGTTGATCAATCACTAGAACATAATGCAGTGTAAGAGTGATTTCCCCTGATTTGTACTATACTGTTTTGGTTACACAATTCAGCAATGTTTGCTTTGTAGCTTGCTGGTCTGCAATGATTGTTACGAGCTGAATCTACTGATAGCAGTAGATCTCTTGCCACATTTTGCCCTTAGCTGTTTCAAGTTCATTCATGGACTGTACATGACAAAATCATTTTCTTCCACCATTACTTGTGCCATAAAATTTCAAATTCCAGTGTTCTGTCCATTTCAATATTTGGTTTAATATTTTGTACAATGTGACGAAGAGCTATATTCTAAATTTATATGCAGCAAGCTGTGTTGTGCTGGTGCTTAACAATGTTGGTTTAATATATTTTTACTTACATTGAATTCTTTTCAGTAAAATTATCAAAAATGGTCCCAAAATGTCTCAATTTTCAGGGAGCAGAAATAGGTTATACAATTTGGGGCAAGAACCAACTGTACCGAGTGCTTGCTCTTTATTCTCTTTCATGAGGGGATCAGCGGTTATGGGGCGAAGGCAGGAGAATGGGGATGAGAAAATATCAGCCGTGATTGAATGGCGGAGCAGACTCGATGGGCCAAGTGGCCTAATTCTGCTCCTATGTCTTATGGTCTTATGAATTCTTTCAGGTTTTGATGTTAGGTGCATAATATGTACTTCCCTCGTTTGTGTTCTTAACAGTTCTGGCCAGAAGAGATACCTGTGTACTCTGGAAACCACCATTAATGAGGTGCTTAAACATAGGGACAGAAGTCAGCATTTGCCCCCTTGAACCTGTTCTGCCATTCAATAAGATCATGGCTCACCTGTGACCTAACTCCATCATTTTAACAACTTTGGTTATCAAATATCTAGCAATGTTAGATTGAAATTGATCACCAATCTAGTATCAATTGCCATTTGTAGAAGACAGTTCTACAACTTCAACCACCACACTGGAATTTTTAAATTATTATTTTTTAAATGTATTTGATTCCAAACATATTCAAAAGTACAAAAAAATAAAAAAGTCAAAAAAACATTCTCCACACATCACAGTTCACAGTTTGTGCACGTTTACACACTTTTCATCCCCCACGACGAACAATTCCTCAAACATTGTCATGAAATGCACCCACCGTGTCTCAAAACCCTCTGCTGACCCCCTCAATTCAAACTTGATCTTTTCCAGCCGAAGAAATTTGCACAGGTCCTCCAGCCAGACTGCCACCCCCGGGTGGTGTTGTCGACCACCATTCCAACAGAACCCTTCACCGGGCAGCAAGAGAGGCAAAAGCCACTATGTCGATCTTCCTCCCCTCCATCAACTCCGTCATTTCCATACCCCAAAAATCACCACGGGGCCTCTACCCCCACAATCTTTGATAATGTCCCAAACACCCCCTCCCAGTATCTCTCCAATTTCCCTAACCTCTCCTTCCGCATCCGGGAGTAGCAACTGCTCCAACAGGGTATACTCTGGCAGCTTGGAAACCCTCTACTTTCCTTCCGTGCATAGACCCTCACTTGCATATACCTGAACTCGCTTCCTTTCAGAAGCTCCACCTCTCCCGCAGCTCTTCCAGACTTGCAACCTCTCCTCCAGATATAAATCCCTCGTCCTCACCAGCCCTACCTCACTCCACTTCCTGTACATGCCATCCTTTTCCCCAGCTTAAACCCACGGTTCCCACACAGCGGTGTCAGCACCGACATCCCCTCCATCCTAAAGTGTCTCCTCAACTGATTCCACACCCTAAAGATGCATGGCGTTAAGGATAAAGTGGTAGCATGGATAGAAGATTGGTTAATTAATAGAAAGCAAAGAGTAGGGATTAATGGGTGTTTCTCTGGTTGGCAATCAGTAGTTAGTGGTGTCCCTCAGGGATCAGTGTTGGGCCCACAATTGTTCACAATTTATATAGATGATTTGGAGTTGGGGACCAAGTGCAATGTGTCCAAGTTTGCAGACGACACCAAGATGAGTGGTAAAGCAAAAAGTGCAGAGGATACTCAAAGTCTGCAGAGGGATTTGGATAGGTTAAATGAATGGGCTAGGGTCTGGCAGATGGAATACAATGTTGACAAATGTGAGGTTATCCATTTTGGTATGAATAACAGCAAAAGGGATTATTATTTAAATGATAAAATATTAAAACATGCTGCTGTGCAGAGGACCTGGGTGCGCTAGTGCATGAGGCGCAAAAAATTGGTTTACAGGTGCAACTGGTGATTAAGAAAGCGAATGGAGTTTTGTCCTTCATTGCTAGAGGGATGGAGTTTAAGACTAGGGAGGTTATGCTGCAACTGTTTAAGGTGTTAGGCCGCACCTGGAGTATTGTGTTCAGTTTAGGTCTCCTTACCTGAGAAAGGACAAACTGGCGCTGGAGGGTGTGCAGAGGTGATTCACTAGGTTAATCCCAGAGCTGAGGGGGTTGGATTACGAGGAGAGGTTGAGTAGACTGGGACTGTACTCGTTGGAATTCAGAAGGATGGGGGGGGATCTTATGGAAACATATAAAATTATGAAGAGAATAGATAGGATAGATGCGGGCAGGTTGTTTCCACTGGCGGGTGAAAGCAGAACTAGGGGCATAGCCTCAAAATAAGGGGAAGTAGATTGAGGACTGATCTTAGGAGGAACTTCTTCACCCAAAGGGTTGTGAATCTATGGAATTCCCTGCTCAGTGAAGCAGTTGAGGCTCCTTCATTAAATGTTTTCAAGATAAAGATAGGTTTTTGGAGAATAAAGGAATAAAGGGTTATGGTGTTCGGGCTGGAAAGTGGAGCTGAGTCCACGAAAAATCAGCCATGATCTCATTGAATGGTGGAGCAGGCTCGAGGGGCCAGATGGCCTACTCCTGCTCCTAGTTCTTATGTTCTTAATCGTGGACTGTACCAACGGGCTCACCATCTACCTCCTTGATGCCAGCGAAAATGCTGCTGTCACCATGGCCCTCAGACTTGACTCCCAACAGGACTCCTCCTCCATACTAACCCACTCTAACCTCTCTCCTTCCCACCATCGCCTCACCTTCTCTGCATTCGCCGTCCAATAGTAGTGCAACAAATTTGGTAACGCCAACCCCCCTTTCTGCCTCTGCCTCTGTAACAGGGCCCTCTTAACCCGAGGTACCTTCCCAACCCATGTAAACTATGAAATCGCTGCATCCAGTTTCTGGAAAAAGGACTTCACGATGAAGATCAGGAGGGTCTGGAGTACAAACAGGAACCTTGTCAGAACATTCATTTTTACCACTTGGACCCTCCTCGCTAATGTCAGGTAAATTATCGTATCTTATAAAGATCTCCATAACCTCCACCACCAACTTTGTCATGTTCCATTTGTGCATCATCGCCCACTCCCCCATCACTTGCACCCCCAAATACCTGTCCATGGTAATCCTAAATGGCAATACCCCAGATTGGCTCCCTGACCCGTCGCATTCACCGGAAACACCTCAGTCTTTCCGACATTCAGCTTATAGCCTGAGAAGACCTTGAACCTGTCTAGTTTGTCCATAATTCTCCCATACTCTCCAGTGGGATCGACACAACCAACAGCAGGTCGTCTGCGTACAGTGTATAGTGACACCCGGTGTTCCCTACTCCCCCTCACAATCTCCTGCCACTACTGACCCCCTCAGGCAGCAAGGTGGCACAGTGGTTAGCACTGATGCCTCACAGCACCGAGGTCCCATGTTCGATCCCGGCTCGGGCTCACTGTCCGTGTGGAGTTCTCACATTCTCCCCGTGTTTGCATGGGTTTCACCCCCACAACCCAAAGATGTGAAGGGTCGGTGGATTGGCCATGTTAAATTGCCCCTTAATTGGAAAAAGTGAATTGGGTACTCTAAATTAAAAAAAAAAAACTACTGACCCCCTAAGGGCCATCATTCTTGATGCAATATGTAGACAGTCCAACTAGGGAAGGGGCAGTACTGGTATGGGAAATGAGCCTGGACAGGTGTTTGTGGTTTCAGTAGGGGAACATTTTGGGAGTAGTGACCACAATTCCGTGAGTGTTAGGGTACTTTTGGATAGGGATGAGGGTAACCCTCGGGTTAAGGTGCTAAACTGGGCAAAGGCAAATTACGATAACGTTAGATAGGAATTGAAGGATTTGGATTGGGTTCGGCTGTTGGAGGGTAAATCAACAACGGACATGTGGGAGTCTGTCAAGCGACAGTTGATTAGAATTCAAGAAAGTCACGTTCCTGAGAGAACAAAGGATAAGTTTGGGAAGTTTAGAGAGCCTTGCATAATGAGGGATATTGTGAAACTCGTCAAAAAGAAAAAGGAGGCTGTTGTCTGGTCGAGGAGGATGGGAACAGTCAAAACCCTTGGAGTATAAAGAAAATAGGAAGGTTCTTAAACGGGAAATTAGGAGGGTTAGGAGAGGTCATGAAAAGTCCTTGGCAAGTAGGATTAAGGTGAATCCCAAAGCTTTTTATTCATATGTAAAAGCCAGGGAAAGGATTGGACTACTTAAGGACAGTGGGGGGAATCTATGTGTTGAGTCAGAGGAAATGGGCGAGATACTGGGATTTACCCCAGAATACTGAGGGAAGCAAGGGAGGAATTTGCTGGAGTCTTAACTAGCTTATAGTCCGAGAAGGCCTTGAGCTTCCTCATTGGCTACAGGTGAGATCCCAGAGGACTGGAGAATAGCTAATGTAGTACCGCTATTTAAGAAAGGTAGCAGGAATAATCCAGGAAACTATAGGCCGGTGAACCTCATGTTGGTAATAGGTAAATTATTGGAGAGAATTCTCAGGGACAGAATTTGTACCCATTTAGACACAAATGGACTCATTAGCGATAGCATGGTTTTGTGATGGGGAGGTCGTGCCTCACTAACTTGACCGAGTGTTTTGAGGACGTGACAAAGATGATTGATGAGGGGAGAGTGGTGGATGATGCTTTCATAATAATAATCTTTATTGTCACAAGTAGGCTTACATTGCAATGAAGTTACTATGAAAAGCCCCTAGTCGCCACATTCCGACGCCTGTTCGGGTACACAGAGGGAGAATTCAGAATGTCCAAATTACCTAACAGCGCATCTTTTGGCACAAGTGGGAGGAAACCGGAGCACCCGGAGGAACCCACACAGACACAGGGAGAACGTGCAGACTCCGCACAGACAGTGACCCAGCCGGGAATCGAACCTGGGACCCTGGCACTGTGAAGCCACAGTGCTAACCACTGTTCTACTGCGCTGCCCTAAAAGAAGCCAGGGAGGGAAATATGGAGACATGCACTTCAGTAAAGCCGTTGACAAGGTGCCTCATGGCGGACTGGTACAAAAGATGAAGTCACATGGGATCAGAGGTGAGGTGGCAAGATGGATACAGAACTGGCTCGGTCACAAAAGGCAAAGTTTGGTAGTTGGAGTGTGTTTTTCTGAATGGAAGGCTGTGACTTGTGTTCCACAAGGGATCGGTGCTGGGGCCTCTGTTGTTTGTCGCATAAATAAACGATTTGGAGGAAAATGTAGCTGGTCTGATTAATAAGTTCGCGGATGACACCAAGGTTGGTGGAATGGCAGATAATGTCGAGGATTGTCAGTGGATACAGCAGAACATACATAGGTTGGACACTTGGTCAGAGAAATGGCAAATGGAGTTTAATCCAGACAAATGTGAGGTATTGCACTTTGGAGGTCTAACATAGAGAGGAAATGTACCATAAATGGCAAAACAAGAGATCTGGGCATGCAGTTCCACAGATCTTTGAAAGTGGCAACACAAGTGGACAAGGTAGTCAAGAAAGCATAGGGAATGCTTGCCTTCATTGGATGGGGCATTGAGTATAAAACCTGGCAAGTCATGCTACATTTGTACAGAACCTTGGTATGGCCGCACTTGGAATATTGCGCAAAATTCTGGTCGCCACACTACCAGAAGGATGCGGAAGCTTTGGAGAGGATGCAGAGGAGGTTTACCAGGTTGTTGCCTGGTCTGGAGGGTGTTAGCTATGCAGAGAGGATGAATAGACTCCGACTGTTTTTATTAGAACGATGGAGGTTGAGGGGAGACCTGATAGATGTCTACAAGATTATGAGGGGCATGGATAGAGTGGATGGGCAGGCACTCTTTACCAGGGTGGAGGGGTCAATCACAAGGGGGCATAGGTTTAAGGTCTGTGGGGCAAAGTTTAGAGGAGATGTGCGAGGCAGGTTTATTACACAGAGGGTGGTGAGTGCCTGGAACGTGTTGCCATGGGAGATTGTGGAAGCAGATACATTAACGGCGTTCAAAGGCATCTCGACAAATACATGGTTAGGATGAGTATATAGGGATACGCCACTAGGAATGCTGAAGGTTTTGGCCAAGGGTGGTATCATGATCAGTGCAGGCTTGGAGAGTTGAAGGGACTTTCTATGCTGAATTTTTCTTTGTTCTATGAGCAGTGTGAACAGCAGCGGTGACAGCGGACACCCCTGCCTCATTCCACTGTGCAACCCAATGCTTTGTGAACTCAACTCATTTGTGCGTACACTCGCCACCGGGGGCATGTACAACAGACGCACCCACCCCACAAGCTTCACCCAAACCTAAACCTGCCCAAAACCTCAAATAGGTACCGCCACTCCACCCGGTCGAAAGCCTTCTCAGCATCCATGAAGACCACTACCTCCAGTACCCGTCCCTTCGACAGGGTCATGATCACGTTTAATATCTGCCTAATTTTGCCGGAAAGCTGCCTGCCCTTTACGAAACCTGTTTGGTCCTCTGTGGTCAACCTGGAATGCACCCTTTCATCCTCCCCGCCACTAACTTAGCCAGCACTTTCACATCCGTGTTTAACAGCGACATGGGCCTATACGACCCACACTCCAACAGGTCCTTCCCCTTTCTATGGGATTAGCGTGATCGACTACTGGGTCTGAGCAAGTGGATGTTCTACAGTTTTGTCCAACATCGATAAGATGCGCCTCGTGTGTGTAGGTGAAGGGAGTTGGAATGCTTTGTGCTTTTGCGTGCTAGTTTGCTTCTCATGTTCAGCCTACCCCACTGGCTCACAGCAATGCGAAGAAGAGAGTCAAATGTGTAAGTTACTCCCTGTCAGTACGCACATTGGCAAGTGCTCAGCTGTACCCCCTTTTGGTGATAGATGCAGACTGGGTCCCTTGCAGCCCTAGGCTAAAGTTTCAGAGGACCCCAAAGGAGTTGGGGCCTCCCAGACATGCAATGTGTAACCCCACCAGCATGTGGACATGCCCTTATATAATATATATATATAAATTTATGTTAAAATTTTACGTTGTCCAAAACTGAATCAGATCACTGCCTGGTGTGCACCATGGATAGGATTTTCATTCAAAGCAGAAATGTCGCCCTCGTATCAATATCAACCAAACTGCGTGCCCAGATAAAACTGACAATTCCATGATTCAATTGAACAAACACTCTCCGACATTCCCATATTCAGTGTAGAAGAGGAATGGAACATTCTTCAAGACACCACTTATAACATCACTGTCTCAAAATATAGGAAACACAAGCAGAAAATTGCTGACTAGTTCAAGGCTAACATCATTGCAATGGGTAATGGCATTGAGACCAAGTGATCTTCAATCGTTAATTGCAAAAGAGATCCAAGCAAGAACATGATGAATGGACTAAGGGCCCCTTGAAGTAAAGTCCAGCAGACTGCGAGGCGCAATCTTTCTGGAATATCCAGGACTCCTGCAGTGATGTCCCAGAACTGAGATGATAGACCTCCAACAACCTCAACCATCTTCCTTTTGTGCACGGTATGACTTCAACCAGTGTTGTGTTTTTCTCCCTGATTCCTGTCGACTCCAATTTGCTAAGATTCCTTAGAGCTACACTTGGTCAAATGCTGCCTTGGTGTCAAGTCTGATCTCTTGAGTTCAACTCTTTTGTCCTCATTTGTACCAAGGCTGTATTCAGGTCAGAGCTGGAGTGGCTTTGGTAGAACCCAATTGGGTGTCGTGAGCACTGAGGACACCAAGCTGCGAGTCTACCAGGTCTAAGTTCTTAGCATACTCTACAGTGGTGAGACCTGGGCAACATATACGATAGGCAGGAGAAACATTTCAAACTAGTTGTCTCAGATGTAGCCTCAGCATCTCTTGTCAGGACAAGGTCACCAACTTAGAGGTCATGAGGTCCGCATCAGCATTCACACATTGCACTGGTTTGGTCAGAGTCAACGGATGGATGATGGCCATATAACCAAAGACCTGGCTGCTCGGCCATGAAATCCTGGCCATTCTTACCTATGTTCCAAGGACACCTGCAAGCAAGATATGAATATGATAGACTTTGACATTGATAACTAGGTCTCCGGAGCCATTCTTGGCAATGCTTAACACATTGCTGGTCACCACGGTGCAAGCCACCGTCTTACAAGATGTATGGCTGCCACTGTGTGATGTTCTGCACATGTAGATTTTCCCCAAAAGGCAACGCAGAGAATTTAAAGGCTAGAATTTTTGACACCATACCTCAAAAATGGTGGTTTTTGTAGTAAGATACAATTGGTATGGTATTAAGACATGCATGTGAATGGAGGAAGACGTTTAAACTAGGTATTTACCATTTGGTATGATAATTTGGAAATATCATATAACCATTGTTGGTCCTGTATTTTCTTCTATGTACTGAGCTTAAACCTCAATCAGGTGGCCCAGGCCAATTGGGAATTGGGCCTTTGTCTTCATTAATGCTGTGTGAGCAAACGTCATGTGTTATGTCTTTAAGGCACCAGCCCAATTCTAAAAGATAAATGTTAGTCCTGAGGCGGATAGAGATAAAGACAGGGCGAAGGGGCTAGATTGTCGGCTGGCAGCGGCCACCAGGAGTATTGTGCAGCTGGGAGAAACACTCGTGATGCACTATCAATTACCACAAAGATCGAGGCTTTATTGAGCAAAGATGTTGTGCCTCCTGTAGCTGGAACCAGAATGGCTGCAGCACCGGCGAGCACACACATTTATACACCGCCTACTGGGCGGAGCCAGCAGGCAAGGATTTACCCATGTACCTCTATTATACGTGTCTTACCATAATACATATAATACTGCTAGTGGTGACTACCACATTCACCCCTGTTAAAAAAAGAGTCCAGCGGGGGTGGTGGAAAAAAGAATTACAAGTTCAGTCTGTCGGGGGCCTTGATCCTCCTCTGCGATTGCCTCAGTCCTGGTGGTGATGTGGGCGGCGACTTGGTACCTGTGACTCCGGGAGCGTGTTGTCCTCGTCTTTGTCACCCCTGAGTGGAACCAATGGGAGGACGGATCCTGCTGGGGCGGGGGCTGCGGTGAGGTTTGCTGGGGGGAGGGTGAGTGGTGCAGGGGTGAATGAGGCAACCGGGGCGGGGGGAGGGGGGGGGGGGCGGTGTCAGGTCACGGGCCGTGGGTGGAGATCCAGGGAGTGCCAGGTCCTGGAGGGAGACTGTGTCCTAGTGCCCGTCGGGGTGTGCCACATAGGTGTACTGCGGGGTGGGGTGTAGGAGGTGGACCCTTTTGACCAAAGGGTCTGACTTATGCGGACTTATGGGTCCGCACATGCTTGCGAAGGAGGACGGGTCCAGGAACTGTCAGCCATGTTGGGAGCGAGACCCCGGAGGTGGACATCCTGGGGAAGGCAAAGAGACGTTCATGAGGGGTCTCGTTGGTCGCGATGCAGAGGAGCGATCGGATGGAGTGGAGCGTGTTGGGGAGGACCTCCTGCCAGCGGGAGACCGGGAGATTTTTAGACCGCATGGCCAGCAGGATGGCCTTCCAGACCGTCCCGTTCTCCCTCTCCACCTGTCCGTTTCCCCGGGGGTTGTAGCTGGTCGTCCTGCTCGAGGCGATGCCCTTGCTGAGCAGGAACTGACACAACTCATCACTCATAAAAGAGGATCCCCGATCGCTGTGGACGTAGGTGGGGAAACCGAACAGTGTGAAGATGCTGTGGAGGGCTTTAATGACCGTGGCAGAAGTCATATCGGGGCATGGGATGACGAAAGGGAACTGGGAGTACTCATTGACCACGTTCAGAAAGTACGTGTTGTGGTCGGTGGAGCGGAGGGGCCCTTTGAAGTCCATGCTGAGGCGCTCAAAGGGGCGGGAGGCCTTCACCAGGTGTGCTCGATCTGGCGGTAGAAGTGCGGCATGCACTCCGCGCAGACCTGGCAGTCTCTGGTGACAGTCATGACCTCCTCAATGGAGTAGGGCAGGTTGCGGGCCTTGATGAAATGGAAGAACCGGGTGACCCCCGGGTGGCAGAGGTCATAATGGAGAGCCCGAAGTCGGTCCACTTGTGCACTGGCACATGTACCGCGGGATAGGGCGTCAGGGGGCTCGTTGAGCTTCCCTGGGCGATACAAAGTCTCGTAATTATAGGTGGAGAGCTCGATCCTCCACCTCAAGATCTTGTCGTTTTTGATCTTGCTCCGCTGTGTGTTATTGAACATGAAGGCAACTGACCTTTGGTCAGTGAGGAGAGTGAATCTCCTGCCGGCCAGGTAATGCCTCCAATATCGCACAGCTTCCACAATGGCTTGGGCCTCATTTTTGACAGAGGAGTGCCGAATTTCGGAGGCATGGAGGGTGCGGGAAAAGAAGGCCACAGGCCTACCCGCCTGGTTGAGGGTGGCGGCCAGAGCTACGTCCGATGCATCGCTCTCGACCTGAAAGGGGAGGGACTCGTCGACCACGTGCATCTTGGCCTTGGCGATGTCCGCCTCGATGCGGTTGAAGGCATGGTGGGCCTCAGCCGTCAGGGTAAAAACTGTGGACTGAATGAGTGGGCGGGCCTTGTCCGCATAATTAGGGACCCACTGGGCATAGTAGGAGAAAACACCAGGCATTGTTTCAGGGCCTTGGGACAGTGTGGGAGGGGGGAGTTCCATGAGGGGGCGCATGCGGTCGGGGTCGGGCCCCAGAACTCCATTTTCCACGACATAGCCACGGATGGCTAAGATGTTGGTGAGGAACACGCATTTCTCCTTATTGTACATGAGGTTAAGGAGTTTGGCGGTCTGGAGGAATTTTTGGAGGTTAGCGTCATGGTCCTGCTGATCCTGGCCGTTTATGGTGACGTTATCTAGGTACGGGAAGGTGGCCTGCAGTCCGTACCGGTCAACCATTCGGTCCATCTCACGGAAGACCAAGGCCCCATTAGTGACGCCGAAGGGAACCCTAAGGAAGTGATAGAGGCGGCCAGCTGCTTCAAACGCAGTGTATTGGCGGTCCTCCGGGCGGATGGGGAGCTGGTGGTAGGCGGACTTCAGGTCCACTGTGGAAAAGACCCGATACTGCGCAATCTGATCGACCATGTCAGATATGCGTGGGAGGGGGTACGCGTCGAGCTGCGTGGACCAATTGATGGTCTGACTGTAGTCAATGACCATCCTGTGCTTCTCCCCAGTCTTTATTACTACCACTTGTGCTCTCCAGGGGCTGTTGCTGGCCTCAATACGGTGAGGGGGGCAGGGGTCCGCCGAATTTTAAGGTTAAGCTTTGGAGGTGGCACTGGAAGTCCAGGCCGAGTAACAGGGCAGCGCAGAATGGGGGGGGGGAGAACGTAGAGCCGGAAGTTGCTAAACTTTATGCCTTGGACGGTGAGGGTCGCGATGCAGTACCCCCGGATTTCCACGGAATGGGATCCGGAGGCCAGGGAGATTTTCTGGGTAACGGGGTGAACCGTGAGGGAGCAGCGCCTTAACGTCGTGGGGTGGATGAAGCTCGCTGTGCTCCCAGAGTCAAAAAGGCAGGTTGTCTCGTGCCCATCGATTTTCACCGTCATTGTTGCGGTCGCGAGGTTGCGGGGCCGGGACTGATCCAAAGTGATCAAGGCGAGCTGCGGCAAATGCTGGGAGGTCCTTGGCTGGTCAGCAATGGTGGAGGTAGCAGCAGGCGATGAACGGCCAGGCGAGCAGGGGTCCTGAGGCGCCGTCCAAAATGGCGCCGAAGATGGCGGCGCCCATGGGGCGCACACGGCGGGCGGAATCAAAAATAACGGCGCCCACGGGCTGCACGTGGCCTGCGGAGAAGAAGATGGCGGCGCCCATGGGCCACACGTGGCTTGCGAGGAGGAAAATGGCGGCGCCCTTGGGTCGCACGTGGGGGGTGCAGGAACGCCAGGCCTGGAAACTGCGGCGACCGACCAGGCCTGGCAAACAGAAACTCAGGACGGGATTCTCCACTCCCGCGCCGAAGTGGCCGCGCCGTCGTGAACACTGTCGAGGTTCACGACGGCGCGAAACGGCTCCGATCCCGACCGATTCAGGCCCTGACAATGGGCTAGGATCGGGGCCGCGTCATCTACACGCGCCAGGCCTTGTCGTAAAGGTGGCGCATGCGTGGTTGCCATCCTCTCTAAGTCTGCCCCGCAAGAAGATGTCTGACGGATCTTGCGGGGCCGCGGAAGGAAGGAGGTCCTCCTTCAGAGAGGACTGGCACCAATCGTCGGGCCACCCCACATTTGAGGTACCCCCCAGTCAGGATCCCCCCTCGCCCCCCCGCAGGCCGCCCCCCCACCGTTCGCGCGCTGTTCCCGACGGCAGCGACCAGGTGTGGACGGCGCCAGGGGGAACCCGCCGTTTTGGCCTGGCCGCTCGGCCCATCCGGGCCTGAGAATAGCGGGGGTGCCGGAGAATCGCCATTTTGGGTGTCTCCGGCGATTCTCCGGCCTGAGGCCCGCGGAACTCGACCGGGCCGTTCCCGCCGCTTGGGAGAATCGCGGGAGGGCGTCGGACCGGCGTCCCCAGAAATTTTGGCGGCCCAGGCGATTCTCCCAACCTGCGCGGGAGTGGAGAATCGCGCCCACAGTGTCCCTTTTTTCCACATCCGTTGCAGGTCGCGCTCCGCGCCGGGCAGTGCTGCCGGGGGTGTTCTGCCCGCAAAAATAGTACTTTGGCCCCCCAAGGTTGGCTGGCTGCCACACGGCGCAGGCTTGCGGTGTGCTGGAGTCGGCAGCTGGTGGGGCCTACGATGCCCACGAAGGTGCCGTGCGGTCGGTGGCGTACGACTGGACGTTACGGGAAGCCACTTCTAACGCGCTCGCGAGCTGCCTAGTTCCCGCAAGATCAAGCGTACCCCCTTCCAGTAGGCGCTGGCGGACGTACGCAGACCTCATGCCCATAATGAAGGCGTCGCGGATTAAAAGTTCTGTGTGCTGGACTGCAGAAACTGCCTGGCAGTCACAGTTCCTACCTAGGATCTGCAGGGCACGCCAGAAATCATCCAGAGACTCACCGGGGAGTTGCTGTCTCGTGGACAGGAAGTGCCTGGCGTATAGTTGGTTGACTGGCTGAACGTAATGTCCCTTCAGGAGCTCCATCGCTTCGGAGTAAGTGGACGCATCCCGGATGAGAGGAAAAATGTCAGGGCTCACCCGTGAATAAAGGACTTGGAGCTTCTGCGCATCCGAGGGTTCCTCAGCGGATGTTCGGAGTAGCTTTCGAAGCAGGCTAGGCAGTGGTCAAAAGCGGACGTAGCGTTGGCTGTTTGAGGGCTCAGCTGCAGGCGATCAGGCTTGATGCGAAGATCCAGCATTTAAAAAATCTTTGCTCAATAAATTGATGCACTATCAATTACCACAAAGATGAGAGTAGTGGAATAATCGAGGCTTTATTGAGAAAAGATGTTGTGCCTCCTGTAGCTGGAACCAGAATGGCTGCAGTACCGGCGAGCACACACATCTATATATACACCGCCTACTGGGCAGAGCCAGCAGGCAGGGATTTACCCATGTACCTCTGGTATACGTGTCTTACCGCAATACATATAATACTGCTAGTGGTGACTACCACAACTCGTATTCCTCCCAAATCCACATCAAAACCTTATCAAAAATCCTCTTTTGGTGGCAGCAGCTTACTGGCTGCATTCAGGCCTGGAAAAACCTGAACAGTGCAGGCCCGAGACCTGCACTGCTCAGAGCAGTCCTAAGGGAGCCTAAAAACACATTACACCGTTCATTAGCACATGTAAGATGAGTAATGGCAGTTTTAGGCAGCTATTTTGAGTATTTGATAAATAACTCGACCCGCTGCATGGTCAGACTGCTTTGTTCTGCAGGACGTAGCTGCCTGAAATTGGTCCTTGTTTCCAGTTTGGGCCTATAAAGCAGGTACTTCACAGCTCATTTCAATCTTCACAGCTCCATCGGATAGCAGGTTCATTTGCCCACCATCCATTCCAATCAAAATGCTGTAACTTCATTTCCATGCCAGTATTAAGTGTGATGACCATAAAGACTAATTAGAAACTTTAATCCAGCAAAATATAAAAGCCCTGTCATCATTAAACTTCTTGATGGGACATAAAGCTAGGAGCAGCCTATTTTCATTTGGAGCGTCATATCATTTCTCAGTCAGATTGATTTAGTATTCAGATACAGAATGATTTAGTATTAATAAATCTGCGATGTTCAAACACTTCCATTTTATTTTTAAAAAGGATTTCAAGCCTCCAGGCTTGCAGTAAAACAGATTAGATTGCACATACACTGTAATTTGTTCAATAAATAATCTATTAAAATTAAAGTCCGCAACTTTACAATTTAAAAATCAACCTAATCTATTCAGTTTTGATTGAGTTGTGAGATTTTATACTAAAATATGTCATCATGTGAAGTTACAAATTGTAAGGTCATCTGTCAAATACAATGAGTCTGTGTCAAGTGTATTATGAATAACCCCATGGACTAATATATTACTACTGCTGTGAGACTTGGCCCAATCTGTAAAATGTTTATGGTTCCGCAAAGGCATAGTCGTTTTGTTGATGGAATGGGAGTCAGTCTCTGGATGGCACAAGGCAAGATTAGACTTCCCCTTCCTCGTTTCTCATGCTCCCACCCCAATCACTTATACAAAGCAGCCTGGTAGTGATGTGCCTTTAATCACTCTGTCTCTAATCTTCCCCAGCCATACACTGGCCCCTAGGATATTCTGTTCATCCAACACTGGCCTGTTTTGCATTACCTCCGCCCTCACCTATTCCTTCACCCCATTGTTTTCTCAGCTCCAAGCCCTGAAATTAAGTAGTTAATTCTTTCCTGCATCCATTCATCTCTCTCTCTCTCTCCTCCTTCAGCTGGTATTCATTTATGTCTGGTTATATCTTTGTGATGGCCTTGGAACGTTATGCTATTTCAAATGCAAGTTGTTGTGATTTGACTGAATTTTTAACATTGTAGACCCTTCAAAAATAGTCTGTCAAAATCTGTTAGTGAGCCCTAGCCCTATCTAACCGTTCAAATTTGTTCATGACTTGATGTCCTGTGCTTCAATCACATCAAGTTTTAAAGTTTTCACTCATCACCTAACCCTATAATTTCCTTGCTTGTACAATTCTCTACTGTGGTGATGGTTGGTTAGCAATTAGAAGAAAACTACAGTTTCACATCCGACAAGACCACATATTAGTCTTTTGCATCACCAGAGAAGGACAGCTGCTGTCTCTGAAGATACTGATGCATGCAAGAAAGAAAAACATAAAGTCTGAACCGCTAGCTTTTTTTATTTCTTTCCCATGGGCTTCCATGTAATAAAATTTGATGCTGAATTTCTTACCATTTTCTTGGTGATATTCTGCTGCAGTTTCTGATATATACCTAGCTGTCAGCTCTCAGCATTGGTATCTTACAAAGAGAAAGAAAGGGCATCTTTGAGCAAGTTGTGTGCCTGTGAGCTGTGCTGTACAAGTACTGACAGATTCTCCTCCTCAGGGGTTGATTGTCAGGTCTTGTTCAGTTCAGCAACTAGCATGTTGTCACTATATTACAGTTCCAACTGATCTGAAGAGTGGACAGTAAATATTTCCTCACTAAATTAGTTTTCAGTTACTCTACTTTGCTGTTATATCCATGCTCTGGCCAGCAGCTCTGAACATATACATAATATGATTATAAATAAAGCTGCCAATACTGACATTGGATTGTGCTTACTTCCATGCCTCTCAGTCATAATTTTTATTTGTAATTACAATATAACACCAGCGTTGCCAGCTGATAATGATGATAGAAAGCATAATGTTGCATTATGAAGATCAAAATAAAACTAATGAGAACAGAGACAGATTTTTGATATACAAGGAAACCAGGGTTATTTTGGGTTGGAGGGACTGGCAGATGGCAAAGTAGAGTTAAGACCATGATCTATTGACTGGTGGAGCAGGCTCGAATGGCTAAGTGGCATACTGCTGCTCCGAAGACGTTTGTTCATAAATCTGCTTTATTAATAACAAGGTAAAATGTAGGTCCTGGGTGGTTGTGAACATGTTCATTTGTGTAATATTGCTGCCTGATGCCACATCTGCAGAAATTCAGAATAGAACCAAAGATGTTAAGTTCAAAATGGAGAATAAAGTGAATAATGAAAAATGCTTATTACCCATGAAGAAAGAGGAGAGTTCAGAGTGACTGCCTTTGACATCAAGGCAACATGTGACCGAGTGTGGCGTTAAAGGAGTCTTAGCAATGGGAATCTGGGGGGCAATCACTCCATTGGTTGGAGCAATACCTATCACAAAGGACGATAGTTGTGGTGGTTGAAGGTCAATCATCTCAATCCCAGGTTATCACTGTAGAAGCTTTTCAGGTTAGTGTCCGAAGTTCAACCATCTTCAGTTGCTTTATCATTGGCTTTCCTGCATCATGAGGTCAGAAGTGGGGATTTTCTCTGATGATTGCACAATACTCAATACTGTTCACAACTCCTCAGATACTGAAGCAGTCCCCGTCCATATGCAGCAAACCAGGACAACACTTAGGCCTGGGCTGATAAGTGGAAAGTGCCACGCTGGCATTTTTCGCATGATGGGGATCAAGCCCAGGGGTGCCTGGTGTGGTGGAGGGGAGGGCGAGGACACCCTTATAGGTGAGTTGGGGCTTGAGGGGGAGGCCGTCCCAATCTCTCCCTGCACTGAAGAGTTCCGGCGAGCGGAGCTCCTCAATGCAGAAAACGGGACTAAGTGTGGCCCCGCCCGTGCACTCCCCGCTGAGGCCCCCGATCTACCTGAATGGCCGTTTGATAGCGAGGCGTTTCTCGGCGCACCGAGCGCCAGGAAACACCCAACAGCCAGCGTGCTATGGGACTCTGTTCCCATTCGGGTAGATCGCCCCCACCATCTATGCCTTGTATAGTTTGTGCAGCAAATAGTGAAAGAAAATAGAGTAGGATAAAGAGAACCTTTTCTCCTGCAAACACTACCTTCCCCCACAGAAAATGGGTAGATACCTTTAACAGATTTAAAATAATAGGCAAAATATCCAGGCAGGAACAAGAAGAAATTATTCAAAACAGTGATAATAATCTTTATTAGTGTCACAAGTAGGCTTACATAAACACTGCAATGAAGTTACTGTGAAAATCCCCCAGTCGCCACATTCCGGCGCCTCTTCGTGTACACTGAGGGAGAATTCAGAATGTCCAATTCACCTAACGAACACGTCTTTCAGGCCTTGTGGGAGGAAACTGGAGCACCCGGAGGAAACCCACGCAGACATGGGGAGAATGTGCAGACTCCACACAGACAGTGACCCAAGCCGGGAATTGAACCCGGGTCCCTGGCACCGTGAGGCAACATGCTAACCACTATGCTACCGTGTCGCCCATGAGTTGTTTTGATCTGGAATGCACTACCTGAAAGTAGTAGAAACAAATTCAGTGGAATTTTCAAAAGGGAATTGGGTATTTTTTAGAAAAAGAGTAATTTACAATACTCTAGGCAAAGGGCAGGGATGTTGGCTTGGAAATATTTTCAAAGAGTCATATATACATGTTAGGTCAAATGATCTCCTGTGCTATACGATTCTATCAGCAGGCCATATCCTGATGAGAGATCACTATAGGAGGACGACAAACTGCAGTTAACAAAAAAAGAATCTCCACAGCATTGTTTCCTGTATGAGTTGGAGTATTTTTCTCAAGATTAATTTAAAAAATGAAAGCTGCAAATGATGGAAATCTAAAACAAAATGAAAATGCTGGAAATGCATCTACGGTCAAACATCATCTGTAAAGAGAAAAGACAAGTTTTAATGTTTTGAATGCTGACCCTTCTCTTGAATAAGAAATCAAAGTAAAATAAGCATTTTGTTGCTATAACCCTTCACGACAACTTACATGTGCAAGGTTGAATTTTCCGTTTCCATAAAGATGAAGACAGCACAAAGGAAGAGGCTGAAATTTGCATCGGATATGCACCTTGCTGAATCCTCCTTTGAACATGATTCAAGTGAAATCGTGAAGACCAAGCAGGCTCACCTTTCGAAATAAAGGGAAGCAAACGTGACGTCTCGCGAAGGCCGACCATCATGAATCCTGAAGGTTGGCCAGCATGGGTCCCGAAGGTCGGCCGGTTGGCAAAAGTGGATCCCGGGAAAAAGAGTTTGAAAAACACTGATCTAATCTAATGTCTCATCAGTGTTATGGGGCAGGTGGCAATGTGGTTTCTGATTATTGGCATTGAAAAAAGGAGGTTGTTTTATCAGGAAATCCGTGATTCCATTGTTGAACAAGATGGTTCAGACTGCTAACATTTTGGTTGCCTTTCTCAAAGAATTCATCTGAAAACATTCTTGTAAACAGCAGTAATTTTCTACTGTTCATCAATTTTAGTGCATTTTGGAATAGACACAGGCAAATGTTCCTATTACCAGGCTCATGTGTAAAGGATTACATGGGTGTATCATGTAGAGGAAAATTGAACAAGAGAGTTAAGCGTGTAGAGCAGCCCTCCAATCTTGTGTCCATTTAAATGAATGGGTGAAAACTTGGGGAACTCTGAGTACACATTTTTGATGCTCTCCACATAGTTTACTGCCCTTCTGTGTGAATGCATTTTTTTTCTATACCCAGGTACAACAAGAGCATTTTCTTGCATTGTCTTGTCAAAGAGTTTGCAGAGGAAGCATGGACAAGCTACAAAATCCAATTAATATTTTTTAAATATATATTTGCTTTATGAATCACCTTTTCTTTGTAAAACATCTGGACAGTGTACATAAAGTAGCCCATAATTCAAATTCATCAAGGATATATTCAGGTACATAAAGGATGCATATTCTCCAACAAGTTATATAATATCTACAATAGTACAATTTGACCTACAATAATGTAGCAGAGAATAAATCGGTGTTTGTTATTTTTTTTAAGTAGAGCACGTTCACTATCAGACCATTGTCAGGATAAAATACTGCACGTTCTCCCCATGTCTGCATGAGTTCCTCCAGGTGCTCCGGTTTCCTTCCACATTCCAAAGATGTTCAGGTTTGGTGGATTGGTCATGTTGGGGTTATGGGGGATAGAGTGGGGGGGAATGGCCTAGGTATGGTGCTCTTTCAGAGGGTGTGTGCAGCCTCAATAGGCCAAATGGACTCCTGCACTGGAGGGAATCTATGGAAAATTGTATTGAATAAAAGCCTGAATTAGTTGAGAAAATGATATCTCTTTAGCAATAATTGAATAGGATCTTGAGGCCCTACTATAATATTTTCTCAGGCTCATAAAGACAATTTTTGTCGAGGGAATCTAATGTGTTCAAGTTTGTTTCTTACTTCCAGTCTGGATGTAAATCCACTCATTCTGATTGGCAACTTGACAAAAGATTCTATCATTGTTCAATGGTCCACTGCCATGCATTATTGTGAAGTTGGGCATATCAGCCAAAGCAATTATTTTGAGACAGAACTGCCAAAAAATAACCTATAAAGACAAAATAGTGTGGTGCTAGAAATATTAAATAAAAACAGAAAATGCTGGAAATACTCAACAGGCCAGGCAGATTCTGTTCAGAGAGAAAAAGAGTTGAAAATGTTTCATCAGAACTGGGAAAGTTAGAGACTTTAGAAAAGGGAGAAGGTTGGGAAAAAAAACAAAGGGATTTTGTGGCATCAGGCAGACGACAAGTGTTGTGTTCCTACAACATGGAAAGAAACCCACCACCATAGATTTAAAAACATTATCCTTCGTGCTATTTATTTTTAAGACTGGTCTTAGAACATAGAAAATACAGCACAGAACAGGCCCTTCGGCCCACGATGTTGTGCCGAACCTTTGTCCTAGATTAATCATAGATTATCATTGAATTTACAGTGCAGAAGGAGGCCATTCGGCCCTTTGAGTCTGCACCGGCTCTTGGAAAGAGCCCCCTACCCAAACTCAACACCTCCACCCAACACCAAGGGCAATTTTGGACACTAAGGGCAATTTATCATGGCCAATCTACGGAACAAAGAAAATTAAGATGGCTGTTACAAGTCACCTGAACACAGGGTTGGCTCTCTATTTGGGAGCTATCCGTAGACTTTTCACGGACAAAATAATTATTTTCTTAGTTTTTGCAATATCACACTTCGTTATGCCAAGAGAGCCACTACAGACTTGCGTCACACCTGGAACTGTTCAGATCAATTTCAAAGGGAATTATGGAGATGTAACTTGCATTTGATTAGCCAATCTTGCAAATGGAGTGAGTAGGTCTGCTAAGACAATGGTTTACCAAACACCAGACCCTCAACATAGCACCCCTTTCAACAACTAATGACTGAAACATAGCAGTCCTGAAACCAACGTCATTTCTAGATGCTGGATAAACATTGCTTTTGAGGTCACTGTGGAGGAGATCACATAACCGAATTCTCCAGTGTTTTGGACAGTTTAATATTACATCTCTCGTTTTCACTGCCAGACTGCTGTTTTAACATCAACTGGACAGAATTTCAGCAGTACAGGCTGGGCGAACAGTCTCAGCCACACAAACCCTGCTTGATTTTTAAAAGTCTCTGATCAATGGGCGCGATTCTCCGCTCCAGCGCCGGTTGGGAGAATCGCCTGGGTCGCCAAATTTTCCCCCGACGCCGGTCCGACGCCCTCCCGCGATTCACGGAAGCGGCCAGACCGGCACAATCGCGTTTTGCGCGGCGCGGTACAGTGAATCGCCCGAGACAGCCAAAATGGCGATTCACCGGTACCCCCGCGATTCTCCGGCCCGGATGGGCCGAGCGGCCTGCCCAAAACGGCGGGTTCCCCCCCCCCCAGCGCTGTCCACACCTGGTCATTACCGGCGGGAACAGCACGGGAACGCTGGGGGGGGGGGCGGCCTGCGGGGGGACGAGGGGGGATCCTGCACCGGGGGGGGCCTCAAATGGGGTCTGGCCCGCAATCGGTGCCCACCGATCGTCGGGCCGGCCTCTCTGAAGGAGGACCTCCTTTCTTCCGCAGCCCCACAAGATCTGTCAGACATTTTCTTGCGGGGCGGATTCGGAGAGGACGGCAACCACGCATGCGCGGGTGACGCCAGTTATGCGGCGCCGCCTTTACGCGGCACCAAGGCCTGGCCCGTGTAAATGACACGGCGCCGCTCCTAGCCCATTATTGGGCCCTGAATCGGTCGGGATAGGGGCCATTGCGTGCCGTCGTGAACCTCGACGGCGTTCACTACGGCGCGAACACTCTGCCTCCATTTCGGAGAATCCCGCCCAATATGTGCCAAGTGGTCTAAACACAGAAAATCCCACTTGTGCAGCAGCATCTTTTTGTTTCAAGGATTTTTGTATTCTTTATTCAACCAGAAACACATTCAAACGGAATCCCAACACAAATGAAACACACTCTGGAGACTTTATATTCTGAAACTCATGTGAACTAATATTAATTTTCTGTGGTCTTTATACTCTAACATTTCTTTCCTCTATTTCCCCCCCCCTCCCTCCCCCCATTTTAATGTGTGAACATGGGAAGTGATGAATGCTCCTTTTTTTCTGGGTTTTTAATGTGGAAAATAATCTAACCTTCTGAGTTACTCCTAACTCGAGTTTGCTGTACATTATTAGAACAATTGGATCACAAAAACCAAAGGATTGGGAAATCACACCATTATTTATTCTTTTAAAAACAAATTTAAAACACGTTCTGCTTCTGGACAGGTAGTAAGAGGAAATTAGTGCAGTTTGAACCGTCCCTCTCCTGTCAGACCAGAAATGTGACGATTATCCAGTTCATGGCTCAAGCTAGTATTTTTGAATTAATGTTTAGTTATAGAAAGATTAAAGTTTAACTGTAGAAAAGAGTGTAAATAAAACAGAAGCAGCTTGAAGTCTATTGCATTTAAAACAGTTGGGCCAAGTTCATTTAAGAGATTAAAAGCTAGACAGGCAAAATCCTAACACAGCTGCTGGACTTACTTAGGTAGAGAGTTGGAGAAGAAGCCTGGGAGCCATCTATAGCTCGGTGCAGCTAGGAGACAAGAAGAGGTTTCGCCTTTGCCCTGATTGTACATGGGTCCCCATTTGGGCTCCATCAGGCAAGTCATACCATTGAAATAGAAAAATACATATTTCAGACAATGTACAAGGTGCAATATCAACATGAGTATTTTTCACATTAATGTGAGGGCTGTTTGGTTATGCTATGTTTAATAAGGACACGGGGAGTCCACACCGAGTAAAATAAGAAACAAAGTTTTATTTACACAAGCAATATGTATACTACCCGGTAGACCCCTACTGGGTTCCTACTAAGGTTTACTGGCCGACCTTACATACACGGATTAATTGAGATACCCTGCCCCTAGCGGGGGGAGCTCATACTCCGCAAGGAGCACGGGGAAGACAAGCATTCCCACCCCGTAGGTTCTGTGCAGGATATGACACTATGACGGTTAGATTTTGTGATATTCCAACATGCACGATCTGTTCCAATAAGATAATAGACTATATGGATTGTGGTGGAATCTGACCGTTCTTTTTAACCTTGCTAAGGGTGATTGTCCCCTTCTTGCCACAGGCGTTGCAAAGGGCACGGGTTGGGCAGCGTTATCAGGGATGTTTTGGCTGCCCACAGAAGTAATATTTGGGGCCCCCGGGGTTGGTTGGCTGCCACGCAGCACAGGCGTGGGATTGGCTGACTGGGGTCCCCGATGGGGCGGCCGTCTGCGGAGTCCACGATGCGTAGGATGGGTGGGCCGCGCGGCCAGGGGTGTAGGCTTGGATGTTGCGCGAAGCGACCGTCAGCGAGAGCGCTAGCTTTTTGGTGGCTGCGAGGTCGAGCGTGGCCCCTTCTAAGAGGCGCTGGCAGATGTAATCCGACCCTATCCCCATAACAAAAGTGTCTCTCATGAGCAAGTTCGAGTGTTCCGTGGCTGTGACAGCCTGACAGTCACAGTCTCTGACTAGAAAATCTTCCGCTGACTGATCAGGAGGTTGTCTACGAATGGAGAGGATGTGTCTGCCGAAGAGCGTATTAGTCCGCTAAGCATAGTTTTCCTTCAGTAGCACCATGGCGTCTTTGTAGGTCGACGGGTCCTGGATAAGTGGAAAGACGTTGGAGGTCAGCCGCGTGTAGAGGATCTGAATCTTCTGAGCTTCCGGAATTGGGTCTGGTGCAGACCTGATGTAAGCTTCAAAACAGGCTAGCCAATGTTCAAAGTCCTTTTTGGCGTTGCCTGATTGCAGATCCAGCTGCAGGCGATCTGGCTTGAATTGGAGGTCCATCTTCTGAAAACCTTAGTAGAATAAATTGATGCACGATCAATTACACAAAGACAAGAGTTGGATGCAATTGAGGCTTTATTACACTAAGATGCGTGGCCTCCTACAGCAGTTGGCGAAATGGCTGCTGTACGAGGAGCACACATATTTATATTCCACCTATTGGGCGGAGCCAGCAGACAGGGAACTACCCCCGTACCTGTAGTACACGGCCTTACCACAAAGCACCTAATATATACATCAGTGGTGACTACCACACGGGCAGTTGGTAGAGCACTGTTGGGGGGACGTCAAGAAAATCATAAAAGGTTGATAGAGATGTTGGGGAGGGAGTCGGTAATAGGTTTGGTATTGGGAAGCGAAGATGCGCAGAGATTGTTTTACAGATTATCTTGTTGGGCCTGAAGGGAACATTGCAGGTCCACAAGCACCAGTGTAAAGGCACTGAACTGATGGATCCAGCCTCCTTGGGGATCCGGAGGTCTGGGAAACTCAGCTAACGGGCAGGATTCTCCGTTTGGAAGACTATGGGTGCAATTCTCCCAGCCCCGCACCGGGCCGGAGAATCGCCGCAACCGCGGCACGCAGCCCTGACGCCGGCGCGCGATTCTCCGAGGTGCCATTTGCGCCAGCGCTTTTGGTATGGCACCGGTCTTGAGCCGCTGTACGAGGCCGGGCCGCCGATTCTCCGGCCCGGATGGGCCGAGCGGCCACGCGGAAAAAGCAGTCCCGCTGGCGCCGTCCACACTGCCACACTGTTCGCTGCCGGCGGGAACTCTGCACGAAGGGTCGGGGGGTGGCCTGGGGATCTCTGTCCCCGGCGGAGGCCTCCGATGGGGTCTGGCCCGCGATCGATGTCGGGGCCGGCGCGTTCCATAAAGCCACTGTGCATGTGCAAGTTGGCGCGTTGCCACGGCGCCTGCACGGGTTGACACCGCCCCCAGAGCACGCCAGAAAGCGAGGCTGGAGCGGCGAGAACCGCTCCCGCACAGTGCTGGCCCCCTGTGGGAGCCAAAATCGCTAGTGCCCGCGCCCGTTTCATACCGCCGTCAAACGCGACGCCGTTCACGACGGCGCGGGCTCTGTGTCCGCGATCGGAGAATCGCGCCCTATGTTCTCCGGCCGGAGCTGAATTGCAACCGGTTTACAATCCCCTGGGGTTCAAAGGCATGCAAATTTATGTGAGGTCCCATGGCCGGCCATCCCCCCCTCCCCGCACCACGAACAGGCGTTGAACCCCATGCCCGCTGGCACCCCCCCCCGCACCACACCGCAAAGCAGCAAGGGTCCCTGTGGGGATGTCTTCCGATTACAAGGGTCCCTGGAGGGTTCTCCCAATTACAGGGGTCCCTGTGGGGCTCTCCCCTATTACAGATGTCCATGGGGAGGGGTGGGGGTGGGCAGTGGTGCGAGTTGGGAAGGATGTCTAGCCAGGTCGTGGAAAGAGAACGTGGTCCATACATGGTGTGGAGGGGTGGTCCAGCCAGGTCAGAGGGTTTGGGGTTGGGTGGGAGGGTCCTGCTGGGTTGGACCTGGTCAAGTCAGGAATGAGAGACAGGCGCATTGGTTGGGGAAGAGGGTGGAGTTCCATGTGGATAGGGGTTCATTGGGTGGGACGAATCCCATGGGGGATTGGGGGTGGGGATATACTGTGGGTGAGAATGGTGCGTCGGCAAGGGTGTGTGAGCGTATCCTAGGGGGTCAGGAGTCTGGGGGGGAAGGTCTGTGCAAGAATCTGCCTGGTTATTTAAAATAGGTACGGAGAAGTTAGATGAGGTTTTACTGCTTCTAACGTTTTCTGCGTGGTGTTAACCTGGCGGAGCCATCCAAAGCTAGCCATTTACATCACTTTGTCAAATGGTTCCCAGCGCAGCCCAATTACCCAGGGTAAGTTAGCATTTCTGGACAATTGCAGTGCAAATGCTCACCTGGGAACCTCTGAAAGAGATTCCCAGAAAGGCCAGAATCAAACCTGGGTCCCTGCCGCTGTGAAGCAGCAGTGCTAACCACTGTGCCACCATGCCGCCCGGCATAGGAAAATGAAATCCCATCATTCCAGGAATCAGTCGGGTGAACATTTGGTGCATTCCTTCTAAGGTAATTATATCCCGAGTAAATGAACTGTGGTGCTGCCCGGGACCTTCTTTCTGCCATTCCTTCAGAATGCCAGCTTCTGTTAGTTAATAGGGCTCCCCACCATAACAGGTCAGAGCTTCATGACTCCAAGCAGGGCAGCAGCTATTAACAGGGCAGCAGCTATTTACGGGGCAGCAGCTATTTACAGGGCAGCAACTATTAACAGGGCAGCAGCTATTAACAGGGCAGCAGCTATTAGCAGGGCAGCAGGTATTAACAGGGCAGCAGATATTAGCAGGGCAGCAGGTATTAACAGGGCAGCAGATATTAGCAGGGCAGCAGCTATTTACTGGGCAGCAGCTTTATTCAGTGAATGATGGCAGACGTTTGAATATGGTGCCAACACCTCCTACAGTGCCATCTGATGTTTTTGCCACTGCCTTACTGCACGCCTACACTTTGGAACTGGATTCCTCCCCATCTCTGTCCCTCACCTGCCAATAGTTAATTGGGTCTGGCCAGCATGAGATTGAATTACTTGCAACAGCGACATCCACTTCCGCAGGACCATGGGCATACTCTGAAAACTCCAGCCTCTGTCTCCCAACCATTAGTAGTCCAGGCCTCTGGAATGTTTTGAAGAAGACTTGAAATGTCAACTCTATTTTTCTTCTGCATAGGTGCTGCCAGACCTGCTGAGTTTTTCCAGCATTTTTCTGTTTTTGTTTCAGGTTCCAGCATCTGCAGTATTTTGCTTTTATTCCCTGAATTAATAGTTCACTGTGTTACTTTGTACCCATATATCAGGTAAAACTGTAAATGTGCAGATGGAATGTCTGACATATAAATTAAAGCTGATGTGATGAATCCTTTCAATTATTTAATGAATTGCTTCCTCTGATGCGCTGTTTCAATTCTCTGACATTTCGTATTCCTCATTTTTCAACTGTTGTAGAATAATCATTCCAATGCTCCATTTGAGTATACTTGGGTCAGAATTCATGTGCAAATCTGTTAACACAACCTCATTGATTTGTAGCTCTGACATCTCTGATCAGTGGTTTCAAAAATACAAGATCATCTGCTATTTACATGAATCGGGAATCGCACGTGATCGAAGCAATTAAATGCGACTGGCCTAGCTGTACAAATGGAATTGTCAAAGAGAGTATCTAATTAGTCCCTGGCTGGATTAAATGTCTGTAGTACAAACAGACGATAATTATATGAAATCATACAATCCATTGACCATAATGTATAACAAATACAGATAAGCCCAAGTACAAGTTTGACGAATTAATGTTGTGCTCTGCCCTACTTTCTGTTTGCTTGTCCCTCGGCTACTTCCACTCTGATACATGTTGCCGGTTTCACTACTTTGTAATTGTGCCAATACTAAGGAACGGCGAGACATTTTTCTGGCTATGCCAGTGACAGTATAGGGGATGCCCAGTTAGCTCAGATGGCTAGTGTGCTGTTCAGAATAACATCAACAGCGCTGGTTTGATTCCTGGTGCAGCTGAGGTAGATTTGGGACCAGCCTACTCGGCCTGCTCCTCAGAGCGGAGGGCAATGACAAAGCACCACTGGCAAAAGCTGCCAAGAAAATGGCTCACGATGAAGGATCAGCAGGTATTGAGCCAAGGACCTGCCTTTGGGAAAAGCACATATAAATGAACAGTGATTGAACAGACAGTGTGACAACCTAACAGAAACATGTGCCCTACCATTAACCGATTTTGCATTTCCAGCATCCATCACCATTCTGGAGAGTTTTCCACTGTGGAATACTCGAGGCGATTCAAGAGCCGTTTCAGGTGCCTGAGAAATGGAAGACACTGGTGCCAGTACTGCTAGGAACCAGCTGCCAGCAAGAAAATGAGTCTGCCAAGGGTCAGTGTTCATCAAAAATGGGCAGGTGCAAAGCCTGTCAGCCATTGATCCAGCAGGATTTCCATGAAAGGGCTCATTTTATTAAAAATAATGACTGAAAACTGGTGGCGAGTGTGCACCTGAATTTGTAATGAGCACTCCTGGCAGGCAAGTGTCTTGGTCAGAAGTATGGACCTACAGCCGGAAGGTGGGCACGGGATACGATAACAAACTTGGCATCTCCAGGAACAGAGAACAAGGGGAATACCGGCGAAAGACGGGAGGAACAGCTGAAGCGGAGCTGAGCGCGAGACAACAACGGCAGTTCAATCCGTCCGGGAGAAGCAAGTGACAACACCAACACCAAACCCATTTGAGTATTGCCCACAGTAATTGTTTCTCTGGCACCCAAATGTATATTTACCCCCCCGCGCCCCCCTCCCCAAACAATTGCCGACTTATGTGTTGTAAATAATTTTGCCAGTTGTACAGAGTTGCTGCTGTTGAACTGGTGCACAATACCCTATAGTTATTCTATTTTATTTTTTATTATTTTTTTTGGTATGTTTGGGAGTGCCCTTCTCTTCTATATATGAATATATAAATATATATATTTCTTATTCTGTGTACATAACGGTAAATTTACTTTGTTCAAAAACCCAATAAAAAAACATTTATAAAGAAGTATGGACCTAAAACTTTGCGCAGTAATCTTGCTGAACATGAGTTTCATCCAAAAACATATTTGATCAAAGGATTTTTGAAAACTTTATTTGTTTTAAAAGTCAATTTTAATAGCTGATTTTTAAACCGACTGAAGTGCACGCGCATTTTTATACTTTTGCTTGATTACAAATTGATCACACATTGTTTGAAATATAAATAAATAGTTTTAAAAAACAGGCATCATAATGTTGCACACATGTTTTCCATGAAACTAGTATACCATGTAAGAAAAAGAAGCACTTCTGAATTTATTTTAAAAATCTGAGAGTGAGATTCTCTAGCCTTGCTATAGCATGTTTTTCGGCAGGGGGACATGCCCACCATTCGCCAATGGGGGGAGCGATTCTCCGCTCCCACGACTAAGTGCCCACGCCGCCGTGAACGCCGTCGAGTTTCACGACGGCGCGAAACGGCCCCGATCGCGATCGATTCAGGGCCCGAAAATGGGCTAGGAGCGGGGATGCGAGGAACTCGGGGGGCGTGGCGCGAAAGCACGTCGTAAGCGCGCGACGCCTGAATGACGCGGCTCTGCGCCATAAATGGCGCGATCCACGCACGGAAGGGCCCAGGAGGAGGAGAAGGAGGAGAGATGGCTGAGCCCCGATGAGCCGCACCGAGGTTCTGGGACACGGACCTGGACACCCTCTTCGATGAGGTTGAAAGCAGAAGGGTCACCCTCTGCCCAAGTCGTGGGCATCGCCAGCCGTCCAGCACGGTGAGGCGCGGTTGGCGTGAAGTTGGCACCGCTGTGAGTGATGTGGGGCACACACCCCGGTCCGGGGAGCAGTGTCGGAAGAAGCTGCACGATCTCACTCGGGCTGCCAGGGTAAGTGCCGTGAGGGTGCCCCCCGGGTCACAACCAACTCTCCCCCCCCCCCCCCCCCCCACCACCGTGCATGAGGGGGGGAAGTGGGGTTGGGGGGGGTAGGTGGGGGGGGGGGGGGGGGTTCAGGGTGCACAACGTTGTACTCAACCCACATGAGCACCGGGACCCCCCCCCCCCCCCCCCCCCCAGATAGATGCCATGGCGTGGCTCCAACTGTCTCCTCACCCAGCATTAATATAGCCTATATCTGCACGCCCTGATGATACCCACCTAATTGGGATGCTTTATCCAACCCCCCCTCCCCCCACAGGACAAGACAGCTCACAACCATCGTGAGCGTATGAGAACCGGAGGGGGTTCTTCTGTGCTGCACCCCTTAAATATTCACAAGCAGAGGGCCCTGGACCTCGCTGGGGGATCCGTCATCCGGGAGGTTGCGACATGCCAGGTCGGAGGCACAGAAGCCAGTGAGACAACCCTGTCTGTCACCCGCCCCCCCAGCCCGTCATCGCCCCCCTCACACTCTGGCCACTGCACCCTCGATCCCCTCCCCCCTCACACTGGCCACTGCACCCTCGATCCCCCCCCCTCACACTCTGGGCACTGCATCCCCGATCCCCTCCCCCCCCCCTCACACACTGCCCCCACCACCACCATACACCCAGCCCAGCGTGTCTAACGGACCCCATATCGTTGTGTTCCCCAGGGCCAGCTGCCGAACGTCCAGGCTTGTCTCGGCCAAGACAAAGCCGACCATCTCCAACCTCAAGCGCACCCAGGGACGCACGCCAGAGGGTGGCAGTCGGTCGGACAGGAGGGCCATCCACTCAGTCTGGGACGCTGGACGGGGACGCACAGACGACGGACAGAGACAATACTGAGGGACACAGGACGGACAGTGACGATGACGCACAGAGAACGGCCACACAGTCCACGGATTCACCTGGAGGGCAGCATGACATGGGCCGCATGCACCTTGCGCTGGGCCATGAGGGGGACCAATACACACCAAACTTCCTAACGGATGATGACCTCGAGCTAGCGGCACTGCTGTCTCCCACACCATCCACCATCGCAGAGACACTCACCTCGGTTGGGCAGATAAGTGATGAGGCTCCCGGGTCACGGTCTGGTACGCACCACACAGCCGGGCCGGTACAGCAGGTGGAGTTTGGAGCAGCCGAGGGGCTGGCCGGTCGGAAGGCAGCCCAGGCCCAGCGAACAGCTGCCACACAGACGGTTCCCGGGTTCCTGGATGTACTTGACCCACCCGGACAACCGATGCATGTGGACACCGAGGGACTGAATAACGGGATGAGGGCCATCTTCCAGGACCTGCACACGCAGTTGGAGGAGTCCATTCGCGTCCAGGAGCAGGGAGTGGTGCCGCTCATCTCAGCCACCCAGGCCGACACCGCACGGGTGGCGTCCGCGGTGGAGGCAATGGTGAAACGGTTTCGGCCATTGGTCAGGTTCTGCAAAGCGTTGGGCTTCACGTGCACGCGTCATCTATGGCCCAGGAGAGGGCTGCCCTCTCACAGACAGCCATCTCACAGAGCCAACAGGACATTGCCGCCGCTCTCTGGGCCCTGAGTGCGTCTCACCATGCCATGGCACAGTCCCAACAGTCAGTCGCGGAGAGCATAGACCGCTTGGCGCACATGATGGATGGCATAGCGCACTCACAGGTTGAGATAGCACAGTCCCTGGCAGGAATGTCGCACTCCCTGGGCTCCATCTCTGTGAGCATTCGGACCATGGTCAATACCGCTGCAGGCCTCCAGGACTGGCAGCGCCAGGTGTCGGTGGTGCAACGGGGCTTGTCTCCGATCGCACCTCCGTCCCACATTGAGGCCCGGGGGCCACCGGGCTTCCCGAGGGAGGAGAAGGTTCTGGGGCCCGTCCCGGTACCTCCAGCAAGGGACGTCCCGGTACACTCGGCCTCCCCCGTTCCGTCCCTGGCGCATCTGGTGGGCAGCGGGCAGAATGGCACCACGCCATCCAGCACGCCTGCCGAGCAGCCTGGCCCATCGAAGCCGGGCCGCCACAGGAAACGCGTGCCGACGGGGAGCCATGTCGCAGGGCGTGATTCTCAGCAGTCCGCCTCCACTCCTGCTGTACCATCTGGGGAGACACCTCGACGTAGTGGTAGGGCCCGTAAGGCAAAGAAGTTAGGCACATAAGTTGGCATGGGTGCAGGGCACAGTTTAGTTGTAGGGGGTAGAACATCTGTATGTGAATGTCACAAATAAACTCACTGTTGCACTTAACTTGTAAGACTCTGTGCTATGTCCGGTGCCAAGGGGCTCATGAGGGTGACTGAGTGACGCTGTGGTTAACGAGCGGTTCAACGTCGGTGCCGGATGTGCTGTCCCTTTCCTCCCTGCCTCCCAAAATCGGACACCATAGTCCTCGGCACTCCGACGCCAGCTACCCCACACGGGCACGTGATGAAATGCCCGATACGAAGGCTGTCATTCAACATGGCACTGATCACACCCGCTTACACAATCATCAATGTTGTGCAATCCCGTAGTGCCACAGTGGTAAGATGATGTGGAATTGGTGCCGTGTACGCGGGGGGTGCAGTGTGGTGCCCGTGTGCATGACTGGTGGTGCAAGTGGCAGTGTTCAGCGAATCACTCCCCCACGGTGCGTGAACACTGCGGCCACCAACGCGTCATGTGCCCGCTGTCCTCGACGGTGCCGTCGTGCAGCCTCCTGGACATAACCAGCACCCGGGCAGTGTCTGTGTCCTGCACCCCTCCCCCACCCTGATGCACACCATCCTCCTCCTCCTCCTCTTCCTCCTCCCCTTCGTTTGCGTTAGCTCCAGTGCCGTCGGGTCCTCGCTCCGACTCCTCCACCAGTGCATCTCCCTCTGCATGGCAATGTTGTGCAGCGCCCAGCAGACCACAACTATGCGACCGACCCTGTCGGGCCAGTACTGCAGGGCCCCTCCGGAGCGGTCCAGGCATCTGAATTGCACCTTCAGCAGGCCAAAGCACCGCTCCACCACACCCCTGGTTGCTGCATGCGCCTCGTTGTATAGGCTCTCCGCGTTGGTGTGAGGCCTCCGTATTGGCGTCATCAGCCATGACCTCAACGGATAGCCCCTGTCGCCCAGCAACCAGCCCCTTAGCCGGGGGGGGCATCCATCGAACATTGCGGGGATGAACGACTGTGCCAGAATGTAGGGGTCATGCACATTCCCGGGTACCTTGCACACACGTGCATGATCTTCATGTGGGGGTCGCACACCACCTGAATATTCATGGAGTATGCGCCCTTCCTGTTCATGAACACTGCCCTGCTGTCTGCAGGTGGGCGCATGGGGACGTGCACACCATCGATGACACCTTGGACCATCGGTATCCCGGCCATCTTGGCGAATCCACGTGCCCGTGCTTCCTGCTGTGCTCAGTCCTCGGAGAATTTAACGTACCTGTCCGCGATGGCGTACAAGGCGTAGGTCACGGCCCTCATGCACCTGTGGACCGATGCCTGTGAGATCCCGGATAGGTCCCCGCTCGGCGCCTGGAAGGAACCGGTAGCGTAAAAGTTTAGGGCCACCGTCACCTTGACGGAGACTGGTATCGCGTGTCCTCCTCCCATTCCACGTGGTGCGAGGTGCGCCACGAGCTGGCATACATGTGCGACCGTCTCCCTGCTGAACAGTAGTCTCCTCCTGCATGTGATGTCCGTTAGAGCCTCGAACGACATTCTGTCACGGTACACCCTCGGCCTTGCTGGACGCCTGTGGCGCCCTGGCACCACCATCAGTGGATCCTCCTCCTCCTCCTCCTCCCCCCCAAGCACTTCAATATCAGTGCCCGCTTCCTGTGCATTCCTCGCCTTCGGGGTCAATGTTCCCCTCGGCAGCCCCATGGACATTCCGGGCCTGAGCGCCTGCGGCCTGCGCGGCAACGATGGGCCACTCCGCGGCCATCCCCTCTGCTGCAGCAGCAGCCGCTGCATCTGCAGCCACTGTGGGCCGTCTCAGTCTACGCTGCCGGATGGCCACCTGCAGAGCTGCGGCTCCAACCACGGCAGTGAACATCGCTGTCTGGTTGGCATACATGGTGACCTGCAGGTGGGTGGTGGGGGGCAGAGAAACAACATGATACACGGAGGTTCTTCCACACCTCGACGGCCGGGTTGCATGGGATACCTGTGTGGCCTGGTCGCGCTGCAGATACGCAGCCAGCCTAACACCTGGTCACTGTCTGCGTCCAACGGTAAGTTCACACCGTCCTCCTCACCAGTGTGCCAGTCGCCTGTGCCCATCAGTCACATGACAACCTGCGGCCGTGTCCTCGTCACCGTCCTGCCATATCAGGGCGGCTGACATGTGGCCTCCGCAGATGGACGACACCCTCCACACTCTCCCTCACCCCCCCTCCCACCTCCACTCCCTCCTTCCCCCTCCCCCCTCCATATTCTCCCTCACCCCCCCTCCCACCTCCACTTCCTCCCCCACCCCTCCCACCTCCACTCCCTCCCTCACCCCCCTCCCACCTCCACTCACTCCCTCACCCCCTCCCACCTCCACTCCCTCCCTCACCCCCTCCCACCTCCACACTCTCCCACCCCCACCTCCACACTCTCCCTCCCCCCACCTCCACACTCTCCCTCACCCCCTCTCCCACCTCCACACTCTCCCTCAGCACCCCTCCCACCTCCACTCCCTCCCTCACCCCCCTCCACTCCCTCACTCACCGCCCCACCTCCACTCCCTCACCCACACCCCTCCCACCTCCACTCCCCCCTCACCCCGCCTCCCACCCCCACACTGTCCCTCCCCCTCCTACCTCCACACTCTCCCTCCCCCCACCTCCACACTCTCTCTCACCCCCTCTCCCAGCTCCACACTCTCCCTCAGCACCCCTCCCACCTCCACTCCCTCCCTCACCCCCTCCCACCTCCACTCCCTCACTCACCCCCCCCACCTCCACTCCCTCACCCACACCCCTCCCACCTCCACTCCCCCCCTCACCCCGCCTCCCACCCCCACAGTCTCCCTCCCCCTCCTACCTCCACATTCTCCCTCACCCCATCCCAACTCAATCCCCCCCCCCCCACCTGCACCCCCCCCCCACCCCCGTTGGCCGCAGCGTTCTCGAGAAGCTGACCCGGTCTGCAGGAGCTCCGGAACAGTCCGCTCACCTCCTCACTGCTCAGCGTCAGCCAGCACGACTGGCTGACGACTTTATTTACCAGGTGTGAACGGCGATGGCGTGAACTGGGGTCACGCCGTCGGGACTTCGGCCCATTCGGGCCGGAGAATAGCGGGGGTAGCGGAGAATCGCCATTTTGGGTGTCTCGGGCGATTCTCCGGCCTGCGCTGCGCAGAACTCAACGGGGCCGATCTCGCCACTTGGGTGAATCGCGGGAGGGCATCGGACCGGCGTTGCGTGGAAAAATGGCACGCCAAGCGATTCTCCCAACCGGCGCGTCATCGGAGAATCACGCCCGGGATTTCCCATTGAATTCGCCCCACACCGCCGGGAAACCTGCGGCGGGGATGTGCCGTCGGCAGGACCAGAAGATCCCGCCAACATGAACGGTCGGAAGATTTCACCCTGAATCTTTCATTTCAGAATGATAGCGCAGTATACTACTGTAGAGTGTTCATTGCATAATTGTCATGTACTTTATTTGTGGAACATGTATTCAGCACAGATTTATAATGTGTAAAATAATGTAACAGACTGACACCATGTAACTATATTACTTTTAGAAGAATTAATGGGGTGTCAGAGACCAAAATGAGCACTTTGTGTTAAATGACACGTTTCATGACCACGTAATTAGTAACCTTACTGAAATTTCTATAGGATAGATGGCAGCGGAGAACAATCATGTTGAGTGTGGGCCATAATAATCATTCAGCAAGAAAACTATTTCTTAGAAAGGCCATATGATTTAAAGCTGAGCTAGTTCACAGTCAGCTCCCTGGAAACACTGACTAATGGAATCCTGTTTTTTATTGCAAATGGCTTATGAGAATTTCGAATGTTAAGATGAATGTGGGAATGGTCTCTTGTTTACCCTTAAGTTGCAATGTAATGTATCCTGGATATAAAATGTCCTCACAACCAACTGCAGATGCTGCTTAATAAACCTGCAGTAATTAAAGCACAGTCTTCACAATTAGTGTAAGCTTCATTTCACATCAACTACATGGAACACAATGACAGCTGCTACATGGTGAAAATTGATCTCCAACTAAATGGCATATCAAAATAGAATACATTAAATATAAGTAAAAGAACACATTTTAAGGGATGATTTCATTCCTGTAATCTCCTCTTAGACATTTGACTATTGCTTTATTAATACTCCTGTATGGTCAACATCTTGTATTTCATTTTCTTATCTCTCTGCTTTGTTTTCCCTTTCTTCCATTTCATGAGATGGGAAAGAGAGATGTTATACACCGATGATCTTGCAGGAGTATACTTGATACGCCTTTTGGCTGCTACTGGAGTAATTACATAGAGCATTCATCACAAAACCAACACATTTGGTCCAGGCAGTCTGTGCCATCTCTTATGCTCCTCTGAGGTCTCCTCCCATCCTTCCTCATCTACCTCTGTCAGCATGCACCACTATTCTCTTCTCCCTCAGATGCTCAACTATGCCCTTAAATGCATCTATATTATTTGCTTCAGCAACTCCCCAATAATGTGGTAACAAGTTCCACATTCTCACCACTCTCTGGGTAAAGAGGTTTCTTTTCAAGTCCATATTTGATATTTTGGTGACTATCTTATATTAGTAGCATCCAATTTTGCTCTTCCTCACTGGTGGAAACTCTTTGTTGGGGCGGGGGTGTGGAGGAGGCAGTGGGATTTGAATGGGGTTGGTGGCAGGGGAAGGATCCTCCTGGTCCCACAGACATTATTGAAAATGAAAAATGAAAATCGCTTATTGTCACAAGTAGGCTTCAAATGAAGTTACTGTGAAAAGCCCCTAGTCGCCACATTCCGGCGCCTGTTCGGGGAGGCTGGTACGGGAATTGAACCGTGCTGCTGGCCTGCCTTGGTCTGCTTTAAAAGCCAGCGATTTAGCCCAGTGTGCTAAACCAGCCCCTGATCGAACCTGGGACCTCGGTGCCGTGAGACTGCAGTGCTGCCACTCCGCCACCGTGCTGATTGAAGGCAAGATCAGGAATAAATCAGACATTAAGAGTGTCATGTTCCCACTTCCAGGTGACATTGCCTATAGCAGGTACACAGCAGAAGAGGTTACCCACTTAGGCCAATCAAATACTTAATGGGGGCAGTTTTTGGCTAATGTTGAGCACTCCGCTGTGATCTTCATACCGTCACAGCAGACTCCCACTGAATGTGGAGCTCTCTGGAGGCAGCTTCCAAACAGCAGGCCAGGGGTACCATGGGAGCTGGAATCTCCATGCCACAATGACATGACCATGGAGATTTTTGGCTGCACATGTGGCTGAAACAAATCCTCCAGAGCAGTTCCTCCTCCACTTTGATAGCTCTACTGGCTTCACGTCTCTTTATTTTTCTCATTCAAGCTTCTGAAGAAGCCTCCATTTTGAAGCATCCACTTGGTCCCCCTCAGGAACCTGCCTGTCACCCTTAATTGGTCATTACCCGACTCATTCCTGGAATGAGGAACTTATCTTATGAAGAAAGTTTGGACAAATTGGGCCTATAACAATAGTAGATTGGATGAATGAAAAGTGATTTTACTGAAACATAGAAGGTCCTGAGGAGATTTGATAAGAGTAGATACCAGGGACAATGTTTCCACTTGTGGGAGAAACTAGAACCAGGGGATACGTTTTAAGAATCAGAGTTTTACCATTTAAGATGGAGATGAGGAGAAATTGTTTCTCACAAGAGTGTTGCAAATATGTGGAATTCCCTTCCTCAGAGAGAGCAGTGGAGTTTGGGTTATTTAATTTATTTGTGGTAGCATTAGACAGATTTGTAATACACAAGGGAGTCAAGGGTTGGTTGTGTGTGTGTGTGTGGGGGGGGGGGGGGGGGGGGGCAGACGGGAAAGTGGAGTTGAGGCCACAACCAGATCGACCATGATCTTATTGAATGGTGGAGCAGGCTCGAAGTCTGAATGGCCCACTCCAGTTCCTAAATCCTGCTTGTTCCTATGACAGTGGACACGAAGACGGCCAATGAAGAGGTCACCTTCTAGAAGATTGCACCCATGGGTGCACTGTAACGACCTGCACGGTCGAGACCAGGAAATAGTGCAAACAGTTGAAAATAATCTATCAGCAGAACATTCTGTCCTCTGTGCCTGCTCTGTCAGAACCTTTCACAATGTTCAAGGTCTCTATTCAGTCGCCCCTCGGGCTTCTCCTTTCAAGAGAAAAGAGCCCCAGACTGTTCATCCATTCCTGGTATGATGTTTGCAAATCTTTCTTCTATCCCTCCAATGTCTCTGTGTCCTTTCTTTAAATATGGTGACTGGAGCTACACAAGGTTTCAAAGGTTGATTTATACAATCTATGGTGAAACAGTCCAACAAAAATGGACCTTTGTTTGATTGGAAAGGTGGGGCTGGATTCTCCGCCCCTTCGCACCACTTTTCTGCCCCGAACCGTCGGCGGGATTCTCTATTACGCCGGCCAGTCAATGGAGTTTCCCATTGTGGGGCAACCCCACGCCGTCGGGAAACCCCCGGGCGCCAGCAAAACGGAGAATCCCGCCGGCGGAGAATCCCGCCGATAATATGGGAAAAAGTAATCTGAGATGTATGTGGAGTTTCCCCTGTGCCTGAAGTTTAGGGAGATAAATACATTTAATTTTTTGACAAAGCGTAATGAAAAGACAGTCTGGGTGGTTTTTGAGAATTGAGGAAAAACCTTTTTGTAGTTGCTTGAATAGAGATAAATTGAACATAGTCTCCATTTACGATGTCACTATTTAAATTTGGAATAAAAGCGATATCCTTTTTTTTAGCGGGTTATATAAAATTAATAAAATGTTTTCTAAGGCAATGTATATGTGAACATTCATAATCTGTTGTTTTAATTCCACATACTTGCGCGCCGATAGTTTAGGAATTCAAATGTTACATGTTCATGAGTGAGGTGATCAGCAGCTGGGGAGTGGCAATGGAGCTGCAACTGATAGTAGGGTTTTCCAACATCAGTCGTTATCTGAAGTCATGAAATGGAAACCAAACTTTTAGGAGAAGAATAAAATCTAAAATTTGTGCAGATCACGCTATTTGTGGACTAGGGGAAAGAAAGAGTGGTCAAAAACAATGATGAAATAAAGGAGGAACGTCCTCTACAATATGCATGTGTAAGGTGGGGTAAAAACTACCCAAGCTGTCTTTTCACCTGGACTGAGTTTTCTGAGCTATAGCTTCTGTTTTCAACTCACTTAGCTTGTACAAATTTTGGATGATGACTATTAGAAATTTAGAATTCTACCAGCAGCTGTGACAAAGGAATTCAATGAATAAACAACAAAACATGTTACGGTCTGGAATCATATGGAGGGCGCGATTTACCGGCCGCGTTGCACCCAATCGGTGGCGCAGTGCACAAACGGGGACCAGGCGGAATGACACTTGGTGGAGTCTCCCAGGAGATCGGAGGCACCCAGGTGGTTGCCCTTTGGGCAGAGTAGCAGCATGGCACTGCTGGTGCCACCTGGACACCTTGGTGCCACCAACCTGGCACCCTGACACTGCAAGCTTGGCACCCTGGCAGTGCCATCTGGCTTCCAGCCTGGCACTGCCAAGGTGCTCAGGCTGGCACTGCCAAGGTGTCAAGTTGGCATTTTCCCATGGCAGGAATCTGGCCTGAGGATGCCCTGCCCATGGGTCCTGGGGTGCCCGAGGAATTGGTGAGTTGGGAGGGTTCAGGGGTCCCATCAGAGAGTCGAGAGATCGGGATGCCATTGTTCCAGCGAGCGAAGCTCCTCAGTGAAGGATGTTCCCTGCTGAGGCCCCAAATTGCAACAAAATCCCGATAAATCTTATGATGATTCTCACCGCTGCGAGCGCCTGGAAATGCATGGCTAAACGGGCTCGTCACGGGATCCTGTTGCAATTTAGTTAGATTCCTGAAAGGAAAAGCTAACTATTGTGTTGGACAGTAACGTTTGTTCAATGAGATGGGGTGATAACTAATGGGATGTGTATATTGTATGAAGAAAATGTGATTGACACTAAGATAAAGTAAAAAATTGCAATAACACATTGGGATAATCATAGGAACATAGAAAATAGGAGTGGAAGGAGGCCATTCAGCCCTTCAATCCTGCTCCGCCATTCATTATAATCATGTTTGATAATCCAACTCAGAATGCCTAGATCCACTGCAATTCACATACTGTCAAACTGGTCCACAACAGACACCATCTCCCTGGTCCTACACTCATCCCTGGAGCATGTCAACAACATGGACTCCTACATCAGACTCCTCTTTATTGACTACAGCTCCACCTTCAACACCGTAATCCCAGCCAAGCTCATGTCAGAGCTCCAAATTTAGGATTTGGCTCCTCACTCTGCAACTGAATCTTCGACTTTCTGATCCATAGACCATAATCAGTAAGAATAAACAACAACACCCTCTCCACGATAGTCCTCAATACCGGGGCCCCGCAAAGCTGCATACTTAGCCCCCTACTATATTCCCTATACTCACATGACTGTGTGGCAAAATTTGGCTCCAACTCCATCTACAAGTTTGCTGACGACACAACCGTAGTGGGTCGGATCTCAAACAATGATGAATCAGAATACAGGAGGGGATAGAGAACCTAGTGGCGTGGTGTAACAACAACAATCTTTCCCTCAATGTCAGCAAAACTAAAGAGTTGGTCATTGACTTCAGGAAACGAAGTGTCGTACACACCCATATCTGTATCAACTGGGCCGAGGTAGAGATGGTTGACAGTTTCAAATTCCTAGGTGTGCGCATCACCAACAATCTGTCCTGGTCCACCCACGTTAACGCTACGACCAAGGAAGAAGCACAACGCCGCCTGTACTTTCTCAGGAAACTAAGGAAATTCAGCATGTCCACATTGACTCTTACCAACTTTTACAGATGCACCATAGAAAGCATCCTATCTGGCTGTATCACAGCCTGGTATGCCAACTGCTTGGCCAAAGAACGTAAGAAACCACAGAGAGTCGTAAATACCGCCCAGTCCATCACACAAGCCTGCCTCCATCCATTGACTCTGTCTACACCTCCTGCTGCCTTGGGAAAGCGGGCAGCATAATCAAAGACCCTCCCACCCAGCTTACTCACTCTTCCAACTTCTTCTATCGGGCGGGAGATATAAAAGCCTGAGAATACGCACTAACAGAAAGGATGACATGATATTGGTGTACCAATGCAAGTGTGCAGTTGTGGTTGGACAAGTATCTTTCATGAATGTGTGGAATGACTAACATGCGGAAATGCAATGTGAAGTGCACTGAAGGATGGATCTCAAATCTGCTTAGTTACTGGACAACAGCACAACATCTTTAAGATCACTTGTATTTTAGTAATAATTTTTCAATTTTCAAGGCATTGACAATTGCCCTTAGTTCAAAAAGTGTCGGTGGGGTTACAGATTGTTGGGTGATGTGCACACCTAGGAGTTTGAACCTGTCAACCATCTCTACCTAGGCCCAGTTGATGCAGATATGGGTGTGTATGATACTTTGTTTCCTGAAGTCAATGACGAGCTCTTTAGTTTTGCTGGGTTACGCGGATAGGTGGAGGTGTGGGCTTAGTGCTCTTTCCAAGGGCCGGTGCAGACTTGATGGGTTGAATGGCCTTCTTCTGCACTGTAAATGATATGATTCTATATGACTCTTATGACACATACTTTCAGGATAAATTGAGTTAGCAATAATTGGTTAGAGGGATTTAAATTAAATGAACTTGTCTAAGTTGATTGTAAGGTTAGGGAATATTCACAAGATAGATTCAAGGGAATAACTAGACAATTTGAGGATATAATTGGGAGTTTAGAACAGACTAGCGAGAGATTGTGTTGAGTTATAGAAGGAATATTATTTTTTAAGGTTAAAAGACAGGTACCTAATAATGACCTGTGCACTTTTTAATTCACTATAAATATTTTTATAATTAAGGGTTTAGTATGGGTACATCTGGTATGACAATTGTCACATTGGAAAAGTAGTTACCAAAATATTTTTTTATTCTTGGTGAGGATCTACCCTGTGGAATCAAAGGTTTTTATGTGCTAGTTTCCGAAACTAAATTTTCGGTTGATATGACTGACCTACAGCAATGTTTTGGTACTGTCCTGGTTTGGCTAATATGAAGACTAACATGATGTTTCAGCTCTCATGTAAAGAATTGAATACTGCTGACCAACTTTCAATTTTGAGTGGATAAAATCAGATTAAATATAGGTTATGCGAGTAATCGGTGTTAGTGTACATTTTTCCTCGAGGTGCGGATTGAGATTTATTTGTTGTTACCATCTATGAATTTTATTGTTAACTACATTTTTTAGTTACACGGCTCAGTTGAATTTCTATTAGTGAGACAATGGGCAGTCAAGGCAGCTGGGATACTTTACAAGAAGGCTGTTGCTTGTGAGAAACTACACGTAATTGGTTTATGACTTTGTTGCCCTAGAGTCTTGAGTTTGAGCAGCTATTTGCTGTCTTAAGCTCAGTTGGCTAGACAGATGGTCCATGATGCAGAGCGAGGCCGGCAGCAAGGGTTCAATTCTGTACTGGCTGAGATTATTCATGAAGACCGACTTCTCAACCTTGCCCCTCGCCTGAAGTGTGGTGATCCTCAGGTTAAATCAGCACCAGTCAGCTCTCCCCCTCGGGGGAAAGCAGCGTTTGGTCACCTGAGAGTGTGGTGACTTTGTTTTTATTTGTTTTGATTCTATTAATAGGGAAAAAAAACTTTTCCATTGAAGAGAGAGGTTAAAGCTCCCAGGCAGCATGGCTATGACTAATTTTACTGACGATCATAAAGAAATTGGGGAATTGGAGGCATAAAGGCATACAGTCTGCTCACTATTTGAGTCTCTTCAGCTGAATGTAATTGACCCAGGAATCCTGTAAGAACATAGAACTAGGAGCAGGAGTAGGCCATCTGGCCCCTCGAGCCTGCTCCACCATTCAATGAGATCATGGCTGATCTTTTGTGGACTCAGCTCCACTTTCCGGCCCGAACACCATAACCCTTAATCCCTTTATTCTTCAAAGAAACTATCTATCTTTAAGATCCAGCCCTTGGTCTCTCAAAGTTACACAAGTTTCCAATGAAATTTGATAATAACACTTTAAACAACAATATCTGCTATATAGCAAAATAGCCTGACAGAAATTACTGATTAGCTTCAGTGACACCGCTTGAGCCACACACTAATTTTAATAGGTAGCGTTCCTATGCACACAGAATAGGTAAATACCCTTTCAAACTTTGTAGTTTTTCTCTTTCAAAAAATAAATTCTGGTATGAATTTATCAGACAACAAAGAACAACAAAGAACAAAGAAATGTACAGCACAGGAACAGGCCCTTCGGCCCTCCAAGCCCGTGCCGACCATGCTGCCCGACTAAACTACAATCTTCTACACTTCCTGAGTCCGTATCCTTCTATTCCCATCCTATTCATATATTTGTCAAGATGTCCCTATCGTCCCTGCTTCCACTACCTCCTCCGGTAGCGAGTTCCAGGCACCCACTACCCTCTGCGTAAAAAACTTGCCTCGTACATCTACTCTAAACCTTGCCCCTCTCACCTTAAACCTATGCCCCCTAGTAATTGACCCCTCTACCCTGGGGAAAAGCCTCTGACTATCCACTCTGTCTATGCCCCTCATAATTTTGTATACCTCTATCAGGTCTCCCCTCAACCTCCTTCGTTCCAGTGAGAACAAACCGAGTTTATTCAACCGCTCCTCATAGCTAATGCCCTCCATACCAGGCAACATTCTGGTAAATCTCTTCTGCACCCTCTCTAAAGCCTCCACATCCTTCTGGTAGTGTGGCGACCAGAATTGAACACTATACTCCAAGTGTGGCCTAACTAAGGTTCTATACAGCTGCAACATGACTTGCCAATTCGTATACTCAATGCCCCGGCCAATGAAGGCAAGCATGCCATATGCCTTCTTGACTACCTTCTCCACCTGTGTTGCCCCTTTCAATGACCTGTGGACCTGTACTCCTAGATCTCTTTGACTTTCAATACTCTTGAGGGTTCTACCATTCACTGTATATTCCCTACCTGCATTAGACCTTCCAAAATGCATTACCTCACATTTGTCCGGATTAAACTCCATCTGCCATCTCTCCGCCCAAGTCCCCAGACAATCTAAATCCTGCTGTATCCTCCGACAGTCCTCATCGCTATCCACAATTCCACCAACCTTTGTGTCGTCTGTGACACTCCACAGTATCTCTAGGATTTTGGCAAACAGTCACCAAACGTAATTTGATTTCATCAGAGTGATTGCTGACAACGTTGACTCACACAACAAGACCTACCAGGCCTGTCCCTTCTCCATCTATAACACTCTTAGCTGCTATTTCCCTATACTACCATGACATGCTCTGTTCGAGCTACTTGTTATTGATTAGGCTTGCCTTCTCCTGCGAGCTGAGAGTAGTCACTTTGGTTGGGTGAGCTGACTATGAAGACAGCTCCTGTTGCCATAGAACAGGGGAAATTTTAACCCCCAAAATGGGTGAGATGCGTTGGGTGAGACGTTAAGATATTAAAAATATGAATCCTGATCAACCTGCCCACTTCCAGTTTCAAGGATGATAGCATGGTGAGACAGGTAACTTCCAGACAGCAGTACAGCAATGAAAATGTTATAATGATATTTACCCACCATTTAAATTTAACCCTAAGTGAGTTTTCTGAGCTAGGGGGAAGCTGGCATGTAAAGATTGGGAGAAAAGAAATCCAGGGAGTTAAGTGCCTTTCTGTGACTTGTTTACCTACTTCACTAACCTCCCGCAATCAGTAACCTCCGACTCCGCTGATTTCCACCTTATCCTTCCAATCTCCTACCAACTCTTCCGATTCATGCCTCCACTTGATTCGTCTGATTTTCAGCTGGCCTCTGATGTCCCCCAAACCCCCGTTTCAATCTTTCCTGTCACCTCCAATCACTCCCTACTCTGGATCCAATCTTCCTTCCAGACTCTGATATCCCAGCAGCCACCCAGCCTTTCCAGTCCCCCTCTGCCCCCTCTTTGCTGCCCAACTGCCGCCTGGTTTTAAAAGCCTAACCTCCTGTTGCCAGGTTGCCTCAATCTAGCTGGATGTACTGGAAATGGAGATTTAAAATGCTGATCAGGTCCTGTCATTAAATTGAGCGGGAACTGCGGAATACCTGTTCGTTCGGGCTTCCCAACCTCAAAGGAGCATTCCATCCCCACCCCCTACCCCCACTCCCGACCCTGCTCTCTCCCACTTCTGAAAATTCAGCCCAATTAAGTCTTGCGTTTCCACATGTTACACAATAGTTCAGCAGATAACCGACAATCAGTAATCAAGGAAGTAAAGCACACACAATAATCTAACAACTCTCACACACTCTGCTTGAGTCTTAACATTTTACTAACAATGGCACAACAAGGTTGAAGCGCACGTGTATACAAGGTGCAAATATGAGTATTGAGATTAAAGGAAAATCGGTGCTTGTTGCTCATTTATTATTTATGGAAACCGAAATGCAGTTAGTGGCATCCGAGTAAGATGAATCATTTCATTGCAAATTTTGCAATCTTGTTTGTCTTTATTATGTTACTATTATACTTCTTGCACCATAGTTGTCATTTTAGAGACAAATTAGGAGATGGTGGCCAAAAGCAATGTTTTATTTAAGTTTGGCTGTTTTTTTTCCCTTCTTTATTGGTAGTTCTTTGCTGTCTGCCCATTTTTGATTCACTTTTATCGGTTTCATGTTTGATACTTTTTGCTGCTTGGTACATTGTCCACTTATAATGATGTGGTTTGATGCTGTTTTATGAAGATAATGTTTGAATCAGTTTGGTGCAAATGTGATTGAGGCAAGGAAAGGTAGAGTGAGGCAGCAGAGGGGTGAGGTGCAGCAGAATGGAGGAGGGAAAGGGAGTGGAGGATCACAGGCCTTAGAAGAAGGTGGAGAAGTGTCCATTTATTGTGATGTTGCACAGGGGGGAGTCAAGACCTAGAATAATGTTCAGGTCAAGTTGGGGGAACATGATCCTGTAATTTGCAACTGCGCCTCCCAAAACATTATGTCATAAGATTAACATCATATTCAATAGAAATTAATGGCCCTGATATGTCGTACATGAATTAACATAAAACAGCCTCTAGCTCACCTGAGTAACACAACATCTGTTCAGTATAGGCACGGCAAACTATTTCAGATGCTAGAAATCTGGAATATCAAAACAAATGTTGAAAATACTCATCAGATCAAGCAGCAAACCTGAAATGTTAGCTCTGTTCCACCAAAGTTATTCTGAAAACGCAGTATAAGGTGCTCAAGTCGATTGAGTCCAGATGCCCACGTGGCTGAATTCCACAAGCATATTAAAATTTAAAATGAATGTTTTTCATGTAGTTTTCACTCTGGCATATGGATACAATATTACTCAGTTGATCAGCATCTAATGAGTTTTCTTTCCTTCCAGGCAGCTGATCATAAAAATGCACTACATCATTATCACATCAAATGATCCGTTCTCTAAATTATTTCTCATCAGTTAATGAGAGGTCAAATCCTTGACACTAATTCTTGCCAATGATGCAGCAAGCTGCCTCATGGTTACAAAAACAAGTTTCCTGGAACAAAATGTTCTTTTTTTAGATCACGTCACTGAAACAAGACTTGCATTCTAGGTCAAATGGAAATAAAAAATTGCTTCGGGAAAAGTGAATAATTCCTTCTTGCCTTTCTTTTCCAGATCTTTCTGTTGACAGTATGCAGCAAGCTCTCCACCAGTCTGTCTTCATGTCAGCCATGTCTGCTCACCCAGTTCGTGATCTCCCACTTTGCTGGGAGCAGCACTGCAAACTACTGCCTGGAGTAGTGAACTTCCAAGCTAGCAAGGTGTCCAAATGGAATAGTGATGAGGTACAGAACATTGGCAGAAACTGGGGTTTACTGAGGAAGGTGATGGGAAAAATCAAAGAAAAATATATTGGCACGTATGCAGTATCACTTGAGCTTTTATGTAGAAATAATATACTATTTAAGTCCATTAAATATTCAAGAATACATGATATGCTGCAATATATTGTACTTTATGCAATGTTTGTGCCTCAAAAGTTAATATGGTGGAGGAAACTTGCATTAATGCCATGATACACATGCCAGGCTGCTGGTAGTTTCCACCACTGACCCTACTTAAATTTGCAGTGTCAGTGGGATTTGCCGTTAGGAGGCCTTTGGTGATTTGTGGCGCATCTGGCCAGCTATCATGCAAAGTGGCCCAAATGCCAAACCAAACTAAACTGATCAAAGGTTCCCCCTCCATTGAAAAAAAATAATGCTTTACTGCTTTCACTAAAATACTTTTGGATCTTTATCACCAGGAACCTAGGCCGTAACTCTGGCCCACTGTCGGTCAGATCTCCAAGTTCCAACCTTGGAGATACAGGACCACAGGAACTCCGATTTAGGAATGTATGGAGGCAATGGCGGATGGTGAAAGCGACGCTTGAAACATTGGCACAAGGCCACGGCTTCCTGTTTACAAGTTCCAGCTTAGTATGTGGCTATTCCAGCAAACTCCTGAAGACAGCAGGAATCCACGAGAACAGCCATAGACTTTCAGACCCATATACTCAATTAGTGGTTGCTGCTTCCCCAGAACAACAATAAAACTTATTTATAGAGATGCAGCAGAAACTGGAAATGGCTGCAAAATATAATAATGGGCTGGATTTTTCGGCCACGCCTGCCACAAAATTGGCACAGATGGGCCATGTAAAGGTCCATTAACCTCGGGCGGGAATTTCCGTTCGCCGGGCGCGGCCGAAAGTTTCCTCCCAATGTCTTGTTTTATGCCAGTAACATTGTACATCCAAGAAACATTTGGGGTAATTTTGACTCTCCTGATTTTCTGTTACGTTGAAGTTAATAGAAATGAAAATTTCCCAAGCACGAAAAAATAATTAACATTCTTGCACACCAAACCATCAAGCATTGGTAGAAGAAAGCAATATATGCAATTGCGTAGAAACTTATTTTGTAGAGATGGGGAACTCAATTGGGTGGATTGGAGCATTGCCTATTTTCTAAGCTGCAGGTGGCATTTTGATTTCCCAAGCTGATTGAGATATGGGAAGCAGTGGGTACAGCAATACCTAGAAGATTGTTGCCTAGGATGGGGATGAGATTGGACAAGGTGGTTGAGAAACATTTTGATATTTAAGTATCAGCTTGACTCAATGGTAGTGCTATGATTTCAGTCAGAGTTTTGTGAGTTCAAGCCTCACTTCAGGATATAATGTAGCCGGACACTTCTAGACAGCATTGAGGATGTCTTTAGGATGAGACATTGAACTGAACCACCTGTCCAACAGTTCAGGGGGATATAAAAATACTATGGCACAATTCACAGAAAACAGGATCTTGTCCCGCACCAATAGCAGGCAATGTGATTACTTAACTAATTATTATTTGAAGGACCTTACTGTACTCCAGTTGATGACAGTGTTTGTCTACACAACAGTGACTACTTTTCAAAAGGCAATTCATTGACTGCAAAGTATATTGCATGTAAGTGCTTTCTAGTAATTCCAGCTTATGAGTTCATGTCTACTTTGAAATCAACGGGGTAAATCTTCCGTCCTAACCGCCACGGGAATAGAATCATAGAATTTAAAGTGCAGAAGGAGGCCATTTCGCCCATCGAGACTGCACCGACCCTTACAAAGAGCACCCCACTGAAGCCCACTTATCTACCCCATCCCCGTAACCCAGTAACCCCCACTTAGCATTTTTTGGACACTAAGGGCAATTTAGCATGGCCAATCCACCTAACCCACACATCTTTGGACTGTGGCAGGAAACCGGAACACCCAGAGGAAACCCACGCAGACACGGGGAGAACGTGCAGACTCCACGCAGACAGAGACCCAAGCCGGGAATTGAACCTGGAGCTGTGAAACAACTGTGCTAACTGCTGTGCTACCGTGCTGCCCTAATCATTGCGGGCAGGATGGAAAATCTGGCAGACCGCTTGACCTCGGCAGGAATTTCAGGCCTCAGGGTGGATGCGGCTGTAAAATCCACCCAACATATTTTTGTAATCTGAGTCTGCTGCTAATGCTGGAGAGTGGAATTCCATGGTCCAAGAGGTACAGGAAACAGGACTAAATTCACTGGACATGGAGCAACATAACCATCATCAAACATATCAGAAGAATAACTAAATCCTGTTACTGAAAGAAAAGCCACGTACCATGGAAACACATACTTCAAATTGACGAATAAATTAATGAGAAATGATGACATGAGAAAACAGGGGCGAAATTCTCCCCAAACGGCGCGATGTTCGCCGACTGGCTCCCAAAACGGCGCCAATCAGACGGGCATTGCGCCGCCCCAAAGGTGCGGAATGCTCCACATCTTTGGGGGCCGAGCCCCAACATTGAGGGGCTAGGCCGGCGCCGGAGGGATTTCCGCCCCGCCAGCTGGTGGGAAAGGCCTTTGTTGCCCCGCCAGCTGGCGCGGAAATGACATCTCCGGGCGGCGCATGCGCGGGAGCGTCAGCGGCCGCTGAAAGTTTCCCGCGCATGCGCAGTGGAGAGAGTCTCTTCCGCCTCCGCCATGGTGGAGACCGTGGCGGAGGCGGAAGGGAAAGAGTGCCCCCACGGCACAGGCCCGCCCGCGGATCGGTGGGCCCTGATCGCGGGCCAGGCCACCGTGGGGGCACCCCCCGGGGTCAGATCGCCCTCGCGCCGACCCCGGAGCCCGCCTTGTCCCGCCGGTAAATAGGTACTTTAATTTACGCCGGCGGGACAGGCAATTTATCGGCGGGACTTCGGCCCATCCGGGCCGGAGAATCGAGCGGGGGGGCCCGCCAACCGGCGCGGCCCAATTCCCACCCCCGCCGAATATCCGGTACCGGAGACTTCAGCAACCGGTGGGGGCGGTATTCACGGCAGCCCCCGGCGATTCTCCAACCCGGCGGGGGGGGTCAGAGAATGACGCCCCAGAAGAGACATTACAGTCCTCACTCATTGCTCATGATTGATCCAAAAAATACACATACTTCAAACAATTGTACATTTTTCTCACAACAGATACAATGACGAGATATAATTTGAATTAGTAACTAGATTTAATTTGACAAAGCAGTGACAGCCCTCAATTCACAGTTTAAATTCTGTAATATGTCCCAAACACTTGTCCAAAGATATTCCTTTAATAAAGCAAAATCGTATAAATGGTACATTATGAAGGACCCGTCACTCAATTTGAAGTCTACGTTTACAAAACAGGCACTTCCCTCACTCACATTAACCAACAGACAGAATTTTAAGTGGTGGCTGCGGCAAACCATCTCAGTGGGCCCCAGAGCTGAGTCAGTCCATTGACTGGCTGATGTGGGAATTCCACCCCTGTTTGGAAGGAAGAGCTGCCGGCCAAACTGGTCTCTTAAGACTCAAAATTCGTCAAAGGGAGGACAGGTTGTCCGACCCCTCCCCCATTGCTGTTAAAATGCTATCAGATGTTGGTGGCCAACAGGCATGGCACCACCACTACACCCTTACCCACCTTGCCACACACCTCCCCCCTGCCTGCTAACCCATTCCCGGAAATGGGGAGAGAGGCGTAAAATTCCAACACGGGGGGGGGGGGGGGGGGGGGGGGATTCTCCGTCGCCCAACACCAAAATTGGGATCGGTGATCGGGCGGAGAATGGCTTCCGAAGCAGGAATCGGGGCAGGTGCCGGTTTGACGCTGGTTGGCGATGCCTCCTCCAAATCGGCGTCTTGGAAGCGACCGCGTGCAGCCGCAATGTCGTTGGCATGTCATCAGCCGGTCCACGTGCGATGCTCCGCCCTCGATGGGCCGAATTCCCGACGACACAGGCCATGTGTGGTCCCAGCGGTCGGGAATCTGGCGTGCTGGCTGCGGACAGTGTCCAGCGGCGCCACACTCGGCTGGGATCCGTGCCGCTGGCTGCGGAGCTTCTGCTAGGGCTGGGGGGAGTGGTGCGGGGTGGCCGGGGAGTGGGCTGTGGGGTCGGGGTGGGTACAAGGTCCAGCACGGCCGCGCCATGTTTCCCGGCGTGACAAGTGGGGGTGTAAGTGTGCATGGCTGCAGCTTGTCAACACTGCGCATGCACGCCCCTGGACCCGGCGAATCTCCGCGGGATCCGTGGGTGTTCCACGCGGAGCCAGTGCTAGCCCCACACCGGTACCGGAATCGGTGAGCGATGCGCGTCAATTTCCCCATCGTGGAGCACCACACATTCTCCGTTGCCTTGGCACCTGGCTGCAGAAACTGAGAATCCAGCCCAATGTCTTTCAGCTGTGATTGGTGCAACAGAACACTAGAGACTGGAGAGAGCGTGAACCTGGTGAAGAACAGCTGATTGGAGAGGCTGGAACCTTCAAAAGGGCAATGCAGCGAAGGCCAGAGTCACAAGCCACCAGAGACTGGAGAGAAAGAGCGAACCTGATGAAGAATAACGGATTAGAGAGGTGGAAAATTTTAAAAGGGCAGGCAGTGACCCTTCACTGAATCCAGAAGCGGAGCTCCTGAGATGGGACATCAGGATTCAGAACATGATATTGGGCAATGTTGAGTTTGTTAGATGGCTGCTGAGTAAGATCCTGGACCTGGACTCACATCGATTGGTTATGGGGGCAGATTTCAACACGGTCCTGGATCCAAGGCTGGATCGGTTGAGTCCCAGTTCCAGGTCTGGGAAGGTATCAGCTATGACAAAGGACCTGCGGGGGTTTATGGAGCGCATGGGGGCGGGTTGATCGGTGGAGATTTGGGAGGCCAAGGAATAAGGCGTTTACATTCTACTCCCATGTGCACAAGGTGTATTCCCAGATAGACTTCTTTGTGTTGGACAAAACGCTGCTGGCTGATGTGGCGGATGCTGAATATTCAGTAATTGTGGTGTCAAACCACGCCCCGCACTGGGTAGACCTGCAAGTTAATAAAGGAAAGGCCTAGTGCCCGCAGTGGAGGTTAGATATGGGGCTCTTAGCGGGGGAGGAGGTGTGCGAGCGGGTGAGGGAGGTCATTTGGGGATGTATAAGGATCAATGACCCGGGTGAGGTTTCGGCGGGGTTGGTTTGGGAGGCACTGAAGGCAGCTCTTCGGGAGGAATTCATCTCAATTCGTGCCCATAAGGATAAGACTGAGCGGGCGGAGTTGGACAGGCTTGTAGGTGAAATTTTACAGGTGGACAGAAGGTATGCGGAGTCTCCGGTTGACGGGCTTCTGAAGAAGCGTCAGAGACTGCAGCTGAAATTCTGTCCACAGGTAAGGCGGAGGGATAACTTAGGAGAGTAAAGTGGGCGGTCTATGAATATGGGGGAAAAGCTAGCAGGTTGCTGCCGCATCAGCTGAGGAAACAGGAGGCGGCGAGAGAGATTAGGAAAGTAAGAGATACAGGGGGAAAGGTGGTTTCGGATCCGGCGGAAGTGAATGATGTGTTTCGGGAATTTTGTAGTGGATTAAATAAATCGAAACCCCCCAGCTGGGGAGGAGGTTATGAAGCTATTTCTGGGAGGGCTGGAGTTTCCGAGGATAGATGAGGAGTTGGTGGAGTGTTTGGGAGCCACAATTGGGCTGGGGGAGGTTATATACGGATTGGGGGCGATGCAATCGGGTAAGGCCCCGGGATTTGACGGCTACCCGGTTGAGTTTTATAAAAAGTTTTCTGGTGTGTTGGGGCCGTTCCTGGTAAAGGTTTTTAATGAGTCCAAGGAACTGGGAGTGCTCCCCCCAACGTTATCGCAAGGCATTGATTTCCCTTATTTTGAAGCGGGTTAAGGATCCAGAGAGTTGTGGGTCATATAGGCCAATCTCCGTGTTGAATGTGGATGCGAAATTACTGGAAAAGATCTTGGCCATGCGCATAGAGGATTGTGTTCCGGGGGTAATAGGGGATTTGTTAAGGGACGACACCTGACGTCCAACATTAGGCGGCTCCTAAATGTAATAATGATGCCTGCGGAGGGGCGCGAGGTCGAGGTGGTGGTGGCCATGGGCGCAGAAAAGGCCTTTGATCGGGTGGAGTGGAAGTACCTGTGGGATGTCTTGGGAAGGTTTGGATTCGGGCAGGTATTTGTGGATTGGGTTCGGTTGCTATATCAGGCACCAGTGGCGAATGTAAGGACCAACCGGGTTCGATCGGAGTATATTAATCTGTGCAGGGGGACAAGGCAGTGGTGTCCACTCTGCCCACTACTGTTTGCCCTGGCCATAGAGCCTTTGGCAATGGCGCTGAGGGCATCGAGCATTTGGCAGGGGATCGTGAGAGGGGGGTGGAACATAGGGTCTCGCTCTACGCGAATGATTTACTCCTTTATATAACAGACCAGTTGGGGGAAATCGCAGGAATTATGGGGATACTGGAGGAATTTGGCCGATTCTCAGGTTACAAACTGAATATGGGCAAGAGTGAGGTTTTTGCGATCAGGGCAAGAGTGAGGTTTTTGCGATCCAGGCAGCAGGAGAGGAGACTGAGGGAGATGCCGTTCAAAGTGGTGGGAAGGAGTTTTAGGTACCTGGGGATTCAGTGGCGAGGGACTGGGGTCAGCTTCATATACTAAATTTGGGCAGGGTGATTGAACAAATGAAAGAGAACTTCCGTGTGTGGGATGTGCTCCTGCTGTCATTGGCAAGGAGGATGACAGTCCTCCCGAGATTGCTGTTTGTGTTTCAGTGTCTCCCAATCTTCATCCCGAAGGCATTTCTTAGGAAGATGAACGCGGCGATCTTGGGTTTTATATGGGCCGGGAAAGCCCTGAGGGTGAAGAAGGTCCTTCTTAAGCGGGGGTGTAGTGAGAGGGGCTTGGCCCTTCCGAACTTTATTAACTATTACTGGGCAGCCAATATTTCAATGATTAGGAAATGGGTAGTGGGGGAGGTGTCGGTGTGGGAGCGAGTGGAGGCGGCATCTTGCAAGGGCACGAGTCTGAAGGCTCTGTTAACGGCACCTCTGCCGTTCTCGATAGCTCGTTACTCCACAAGTCCAGTGGCAGTGGCATCTCTAAGAATGTGGGGCAATGGAGGCAACGCATGAGACTGGAGGGGGCGTTGGAATGGTCACCGATCTGTGATAATCACCGGTTCGCTCCGGGGGGAGGCAGGATGGGGGCTTTGGGAGGTGGCAGCGGGTAGGGATTGAGATATTTGGGGATCTCTTCATTGAGGAGGGTTTCCTGAGCCTGGAGGAGCTAGTGGACGAGTTTGAGTTATCGGGTGGGAACGGATTCCGGTACCTGCAGGTACGGGATTTTGTCCAGAGGCAAGTTCCAAGCTTCCCTCACCTCCTCTAAGGGGGCTACAGGATAAGGTGATGTCTAAAATAGGGGTTGGGAGGGGAGGGTCTCGGAAATATATAATGAATTGATGGAATGGGAAGGGTCCCAATCGGGGAGGTGAAGAGGAAGTGGGAGGAAGAGTTGGGAGGGGAGTTCGAAGTCGGGCTGTGGGAGAAGGCCCTGAGGAGAGTCAATGCATCCTCGTCGTGTGCCAGGCCCAGCCTGATGCAGTTCAAGGTGGTTCACAGGGCTCGTATGACTGTGTCCCAGATGAGTAGGCTTTTTGAGGAGGTGGAGGACAGGTGTGGGAGGTGCGGGGGAAGTCCGGTGAATCATGTACGTATGTTTTGGGCTTGTCCGAAGCTGAGAGGATTTTGGCAGGAATTCTCAGAAGTCATATCAGAGGTCCTGGAAGGGAGGGTGACTCCGAGTCCAGAGGTGGCAATATCTGGAGTGTCGGAAGATCCAGTAGCCCAGGGGGGGAGAAAGGCTGATGTTTTGGCCTTTACCTCCCTGGTGGCCCGGAGATGGATTTTGCTGCGATGGAGGGACTCGAAGCCTCCAAAGTCAGTGGTGTGAGTCAGTGACATGGCAGGGTTTCTTAGGCTAGAGAAGATTAAGTTTGCCTTAAGGGGTTCAATACAGGGGTTCGCTTGGATGTAGCAGCCGTTCATCGACTTTAGGGAAAACTGACCGTCAGCAGATTGGGGGTGGGGGGAAGGGGAGGCATGGAAGCGAAGAATAAGAGCAGGGAATCTAATATATGGGTAGCTAGGAGTTAGGGCGGGGGGAAGTTGGGTATGTTATTGTGGGGGTTTTGCATGTGTTGGACCGCTCTGTTTAGAATGTTAAAATTATAAATGCCTCAATAAAATATTTTCAACAAAAAAAAAAATGAGTGTGTTAGTCCTCCAGCAAAGCCTGGTCTCCAGTCGTTTTGGATTTCCCTCCCACTGGGCCAGGACCTTGCTCCACTGGGACCTTGTGGTGGTTGGTGTGCAACGACCACCCCATGTTACAAGGATCCACGCACAAGCATCTTCCACCCTAACTGGACCCCACCCCACCCACTCGCCCAAATGAATTTCGGGACCTGGAACATCAGGATCTTTATGGGCAACCCCAACAACAACAGATCTGAACATCGCAATGCCATCATAGCCCGGGAGCTCTGGTATCACAACCTTGTCATCACCGCCCTAAGAGAGATATGACTGGCAGGAGAAGGCCAGCTTAAAGAACAAGCTGGCGGATATACCTTCTTCTGGAAATGCAAACCGTTAGAAGAACGTTGTCTCTGTGGGGTTGGTTTTGCTCTAAAAATCAAAGTCAGACATCTTAACTAACAACCCTGGAGGTGAGCAAACACCTTGTGAACCTACAACTCACCCTGGCCCAGAAGCAGCACATCACAGCCATCAATGCCTATGTCCCAACACTAGATGCAACGAACGAGACAAAAGAAGCACTGGAGGAGGAGGCACCACAAATATTCCCATCCGCAATGATGGAGGAGCCCAGCACATCAGTGAAAAGACAAGGCTGAAGCATTCGCAATAAGCTTCAGCGAGAAGTGCCGAGTGCATGATCCATCTCGGTCTCCTCCAGAGGTCCCCAGCATCATACATGACAGTCTTAAGCCAATTCAATTCGATCCATGTGATAAGAAATGCCTGAAGGCACTGGATACTGCAAAGGCTATGGGGCCTGAAAATATTCCTGAAATAGTACTGAAGACCTGTTCTCCAGAACTTGCCACACCCCTAGCCAAGCTGTTCCAGTACAGCTACAACACTGGCATCTACCTGGCAATGTGGAAAATTGCCCAGGTCCTGTATGCAAAAAGCAGGACAAATCCAACCCGGCCAATTACCACCCGATTAGACTTCTCTCAATCATCAGTAAGGTGATGGAAGGGGTCATCAACAGTGCTACCAAGCAGCACTTACTTAGCAGTAACCTGCTCACTGAAGCTCAGTTTGGATTCCACCAAGGTCACTCAGCTCCTGAAATCATGATAGCCTTGGTTCAAACATGATCAGATGAGCTGAGAGTGACTGTCTTTGACATCAAGGCAACATTTGATCGGGTATGGCATCAAGGAGCCTGAGCAAAACTGGAACCAATGGAAATCAGGGAAATGGAAATCCACTGGTTGGAGTCATACCTGGCACAAAGGTAGATGGTTGTGGTTCTTGAAGGTCAGTCATCTCAGTCCCGGGACATCAGTGCAGGAGATCCTCAAGATGGTGTCCTAGGCCCATCTTCAGCTGCTTCATCAATGACCTTCCTTCCAACATAAGGTCAGATGTGGGGAAGTTCGCTGATAATTGCACAATGTTCAGCACCATTCGAGCCCCCTCAGATACTGAAGCAGTTCACATGCAAAGGCAGCAAGATCTGGACAATATCAAGGCTCTGGCTGACAAGTGACACTTAACATTCGCGCTACACAATTGCCAGGCAATGAACATCTCCAATAAGAGAGAATAAAACCATTGCCCCTTGACATTCAATGGGATTACCATCACTGAATTCCCACAATCAACATCTTGTGGGTTACCATTGACCAGAAACTGAACTGGACTAAGAGCAGGTCAGAGACTAGGAAGACTCCCCAAAGCCTGTCCGCCACTGACATGGCACAAGCCAGGAGTGTGATGGAATACTCCCCACTTGCTGGATGAGTCCAGCTCCAACAACACTCAAACTCGACACCATCCAGATCAAAGCAGCCCGCTTGATTGGCACCCTTTCCACGAGCATTCACGCCCTCCACCCCGATGCACAACAGCAGTAATGTGTACCATCTACAAGATGCACTGCAGGAACTCATCAAGGTTCCTGACCCACAACCACTACCATCTGTAAGGACAAATGCAACAGATATCTGGGGACAGCTCCACATGGGTATTCCCCTCCAAGTCACTCACTATCTTGACTCAGAAATATATCCCCGTTCCTTCACTGTCACTGGGTCAAAATTCTGGAACTCCCTCCCTAATAGCACAGTGGGTGTACCTATGCCACATGGACTGCAGCGATTCAAGAAAGCAGGTCACCACCACCTTCTCAAGGGCAATTAAGGATGTGTAACAAAATACTGGCATAACCAGTGAAGCCCACATCCCATAAAAATACATTTTGAAAAATGTGCTCACTTAAGGTTAGAGATAGCTCTCACTGAACCTCTAGTTTCTGATTGGATCCAGTTTCTATATTAACCGATAAGAGGATAGCATCCTGAGGTCCTTTCGCAGATGGTAGTGGCAGTAACAAGTACTTCTTGCAACAAACAGTGGAAGCTTTGGCTGAGGCACATGTTTGCTGCTGCAGGTCTTCCCGTTCATTTTAGCTACAACGCACTGAAGGCAAGACTTAACAGTCACAGTAAGCCCCAAGTCTGGGACATTTTTCATGAGCAAACAATAAACAGATGAGGATCATTAACACGATGCCTGTTCAGAGGAATTGGAGAAAATCCAGGTACTTTGGTGGGTCGACCCTTGTTAACGTGCAGCGAGTGGGAAATGTGGGGCGTCATTCTCCGCCGGCGGGAGTCTCCGTTCTGCCGGTGCCCGGGGGTTTCCCGACGGCGTGGGGCTGCCCCACAATGGGAAACCCCATTGACCGGCCGGTGTTACGGAGACTCCCGCCGGCCGGTCGGCGCAGAAATGTGGCGGGGCGGGTAGGAGAATTCCGCCCGTGATCTCTGTTGGCATCTCACCAATTTGGAGGTGGGAATTCAGACAGTGTGGCTGCTTTCTAAGGGAAGAATGCACACATTCAGAATTTACAGGAGCAAGCATTTTCAAGTCAGTTAAGGTGAAAAGAACCCATGTGTTATATAGAAAAGAAGCAAATGAGGATCCAGTATATATATTGATTTAGAGGCACCTCTCGACTTATATTGCTCATGGCTGGTGGACAGGAGGTGGAAAAGGGCCAAAATGTGTCACTTGACCTTACTTAACATGTTTCAAGCAGGAACTCTAGTCACTAAGATTCATGTATGCCTGAAAATTACACCACAAATAATAACAGTGCTAAGTGAGTGAGAACATAATCACTTTATTTTCAAACTGCTACTACCCCATCCCATTTTTGAATGTGGACTGGATGGCAACTAAATGTACATTGCCTGTATTCTGTTAGAAGTACTGTATATTGGCAGGGCTTCCATTATTCTTCGCTGGATATATGACCTTCTGGATTGTAGTGTATCTCTCTGCTGACCATTATGAGCTACGTATCAATCACCCTTTGTTCCAGTGACATTTAACTGGTAAGCTTTGGAGTAGTCTTACTAATATATTTCAGTGTTCATGACTAAACAAGAATGCTGCAGTGCCCCAAACCCCTTAATTAGCACTGTCTTGGTGTCTCAATAAATTAAAATTGAGAATTAAGTTGAAATGTAATAGCTGTTTAGATATGTTGTGAAGCTTATCATATATTGTGTTCCCCCTAAGAAACCAAGATGGGTGACTAGCACCTTAAATTAGGATACTTCCCGTCGTGGAAAAGAAGAAAGCTTAAATTAGTAGGTAGTGATTAGGGAGACACAGAGCTTTCCAACACAGAAAAAGGCCCTTCAGCTCATCGTATCTGCACCAGCCATCAAACGCTTATCTATTCTAATCCCAGTTTCCAGCACTTAGTCCGTAGACTCAGTAGCCTGGAAATTGCTTCAGGAGGGAAAAGTCTGAGGTAGGTAAGTTGTTATGTAGAATACGTTGAGAGTGCGGTCAGTTTTGATTAGGACTCAATGGAGATGAAAGGGAAGAGGAGGAATTTAGATAATATAGAAAAATGCCATTTGTGCAACATAAAAGGAGCAATATTCAATCAACAGAATCTCAGAAACATCCTTCCCAGCCATTGAGGCTTTAAACCATTCCCATACTTAAAATGGTAGATCTCAACATTAGAACTGAACTAATCTTATGCACTATATAATCACCGTATCCATGACTAGTGGAAATAAATGAGAGCCTGGGCCTGACATTTATATATGATATTGATAAAATATAAATCCATTTACTAGGAACCAGCTGTAAACTCGGAACAGGAGTTTATTCTAATAGAGAAATTGAGCATGTACTTTTATTTCTGTTTAGGTATAAAGTAATAATATATTTCTGATAAAGGACTGATTAAAAAAAATAATTAAATAGTATTATTGGAAGTGTACATTTCTCACTGCTAGGTGAGTATGTGTTGATTCATTTCTATAATTTTACATAATTAATATTATTGCCCCTTTAAAACTTTGGTACTAATTTGTAACTACTGAGTATTTCTGTGGTATTTCATGGCCAAGATATTACAGTCACGCCGAAGTAGGCAGCAATTGAAATGGCATGCTGCATATACCAAAAAATTCTTCTGAATTTGTGTTATTTATGATGATATTTACATTTATATAGCAATAGATGACTTTTAAGGTATAGTTTTGCTCGCCTTCTTTCCCTCTACAGAGTCTTAATCATGGTGGATGTTGTAGGGAGATGGAATTACAACATTGTAGCCTGATTTTCTGACTTGCACCCTCCATTTCTAAAATGCTGTATTGGGAGAATATTAACCATTTAGTGTGCAACAATTACCATTTCGTAAGCAATCATTTTTTTATTTTCTAACCGAAATGTAATTACAACAATGAGCTAAACAAGAAACATTACCAGAGGCACAAAATGAGGTATAAATAATTGATTGTCATGGACTGTGTATTCAGGAGATTTTATTAAATTCAGCAACTTTGAGGTATCTGTTATTGTTTGCGTTCCTCCATTTGTTGAAAATGACAACCCTGAAGCTAAGATATAGAATTTACTAGATTTCATAAACTCTCCAAGAACTGATGTAGACTTGAACTCACAGCTACCATCCACAGTCTGGACACCTGCTGTTTAATTTCACACGGTTAGAAAGTTAGTTGCACCTTATACAGAAGAACGCTTTGTTGTACACTTACTAACTGGATAATCTGAGTAGTGCAAAAGACTTTCAAACTGTCATAAATGTGAAGGATGTTGCCTGCTCTTGTTCCTGCAGGTATGTGGTTCCCTCAGTGTTGATTAATGAAACATCAGTGCTTCCAAAAGGATTCTGCAGTGAGTTTATGCATCTCCCTCAAGGCTGACTTCTGTCAGCCACAAATTTGTACCACGAAAACTCAATACTACAGAAAGCCGAGAGGAGTATAGAAAGAGGAGAAGTGAAATCAAAAAGGAAATTAGGAAAGTAAGGAGAGAGCATGAAACAATATTGGCAAGCAAATCAAGGAGAACCCAAAGATGTTTTATCAATACATGAAAAGTAAGAGGACAAGAGTAAGAGGGTGGCACAGTGGTGAAAGCTGCTGCCTCACAGCACAAGGGGCCCAGATGCTATTCCGACCGCGGGTGACTGTGTGGCATTTTCACTTTCTCCGCCGGTCTGTGTGGGTGTCCTCTAGGCACTCCGGTTTCCTCCCAAAGATTTGCTGGTTAGGTGGATTGGCCTTGCTAAATTATCCCTTCGTGGGGTTGCAGGAATAGGGCACGGATTGGGTCTAGGTAGTGTAGTCTTTCAAAGGGTCAGTGCAGATTGATGGGCTGAATGGCCTCCTTCTGCACTGTAGGGATTCTAATAAGGAAAGAATAGGGCCTTAAAAGACCAAAAAGTTAACTTATGTCTGGAGATGGAGGATGTGAGTATGGTTCTTAATGAATACTTTGCATCTGTCTTCACAAAAGACATTGTCGTTAAGGAGGAGGAGTGTGATGTATTGGATGAGAGAGAGGAATGTCAGGGGATTAGCATCCTTGAAAATGGATAAGCCATCAAGGCCGGATTAAATGTACCCGAGTTATTAAAAGAAGTCAGGGAGGAAAATGTGGAGATTCTGATCTTCGTTTTCCAATCCTCACTGGATGCACGTGAGGTGCCGGAGAATTGGAGGTCTGCTAATTTTGAACCTTGAAAGTGGCAAATTGAATTCCACCAGCGAAGTGTGAGGTGATTTGTTTTGGGAGGTCCAAAAAGGCAAAGGAATACACAATAAGTGGGAGGATACTGAGGTGTAGAGGAAATGAGGGTCCTTGCAATAAATGTCTACAGATCCCTGAAGGTAGCAGGACAGGTTGATGAGATGGTTACAAAGGCACATGGAATCCTTTCATTTATCAGCCAAAGTGCAGAGAAAAGACACGGAGGTTATGCTGAAACTATATGAAACAGTAGTTCGGCCACAACTTGAGTATTGCGTGCAGTTATGGTCACCTCATTACATAAAGGATGGAATTGTACTAGATAGGGTACAGAGGAGATTTATGAGGACTAGGACTGTAAAATTGCAGCTATGAGGAAAGATTGTATCAGCTGGGGTTATCCTTCTTGGAACAGAGGAGGCTGTGGGCAAATTTGACTGAGATGTACAAAATAGTGAGGGGTCTGGATAGAGTGGATGGAGTGAATGCTTTACCGGAGAGGTCAGTGATGAAGGGGCATAAATTAAAAGTGATTGGTAGAAAGATGAGTGGGGAGATGAGAATTTTGTTGTCACCTAGAGTGTTGTGGAGGTCTGGAACTCACTGTCTGAAACCTTAACTCATTTAAAAGGTGTCTGGATAGTCACCTCAAGTCCCGCAATGCAGGATTATGACCACATTCTGGAAAGTGAGGGGGGGTGGGTGGGGATGATGGTGGTGTCTGGCTGAAGCCATATTAGAGAAATATGTCAATAAGCACTCAGTACAATTGTTTCCTTACCTAATTGTGTGGAAGGATTTGTTCACACTACATGTGCTAAAAAATTCCTTTTTGTACTGCGGATGTTTGGAGTTCTGATCTCTTAAGCTTGGGTGCCATAAAACTTAGGAGGAAAAGTAGGCCATTCGGTCCATCAAAACTGCTCCACCATTTAATGAGATCATGAATGATCTGATTTAATGATCCTCAACTCCACTTTCCCGCCTTATCCCAATAACTCTTGATTATCTTACGGATTAAAAATCTGTCTATCTCAGCCTTGAACATAACAAACCAGCCTCTAAAGCTCTGCGGTAATGAATTCCACAGATTCATTACCCTCTGAGAGAAGAAATTCCTCTTCATCGCTGTCTTAAATGGACGGCCCCTTACTCTGAGATTATGCCTTTTGGTCCTGGACTCTCCCACAAGGGCAAACTACCTCTCGGCATCTGCCCTGTCAAGCACCCTGAGAATCCTACATATCTCAACAAGGTCACCTGCCATTCTTCTAAATCAATGAGTATAGGCCCAACCTATTCAATATGTCCTCCCAAGAAAAATTCCGTAACCAGGATCAACCTCGTGAACCTTCTCAGACTGCCTCCAATGCCAGTATACCTTTCCTTAGAAAAGGGAACCAAAACTAGAACATTGTATTAGCTTTCTTAATTACCTGCTGTACCTGCAGACTAACCTTTTGCATTTCATGCACGAGGACACCCTGATTAGTCTTCATTTCAGAGCTCTGCAATGTCTCACCATTTAGATAATATGCTTTTTTATTCTTCCTGCCAAAATGGACAATTTCACATTTTCTCACATTATACTCCATTGGTCAGATCTTTGCTCACTCACTCAACCTTATTTTTGTCCTATTATAGCCTCCTTATGTCCTCTTCATGTCTTACTTTCTTATCTATAATTGTGTCAACAGCAAATGTACCTTCAGTTTCTTCATCAAAGTCATTTATATAAACCAAACAGCTTGAGGTCCCAGCACTGATACTTGTGACACATCATTCATTCCAACTTGCTAAAAAGAAATATATGCATTTATGCCTACTCAGTTTCCTGTTAGCTAGCTAATATTCTATCTATCCCAATAGTTACCCCTACACCATAAGCTTTCAATTTCCGCAATAAAGTTTGAGGGCACCTGAAGATATCTTCTGGAAAGTGAAGTGCAGCATATACATCCTTTATTCATAGCTCATGTTACTTCTTCAAAGAACTCAATAATGTAAGTTCCCTCTCACAAAACCATGTTGACCCTGTATGATTATCTTGATTCTTTTCAAAATGCCCTGCTGCAATGATTTTAATAGCTCATAACATTTTCCAGATGTTAGGCTAACTGGCCTGCATTTCTTGCTTCCCGCCTCCCTTTTTGAATTAATGAGTTAAGTTTACTGTTTTCCAACTAAAATCTAGGGAATTTGGGAAAATTAAAACTGATGCATCAACTATCTCATTAGCTCTTCTTTTAAGACCCTCAAATGAATTCCATTAGGACCCAGGGATTTGCCAGACCACAACTCCATCAATTTGCTCAGTATAATTTTTCTGGTGATTGAAATTTTCTTGAGTTCCACCTTCCATTTCCTGATTAACAGCTATTTCTGGAATGTTACTTGCGTCTTCTATAGTGAACACTGATGCAAAATAACTGTTCAATTCATCTGCTATCTCCTCATTTTCCATTATTAGCTCCCCAGACACCCTGGCCGGGATTCTCCGAGCCTCCGCACCGCAATCGTGCCCGGCGTGGGGGCAGACAATGGGCGTCAGACCCGTGACGCCTTCGCAGGATTCTCCGACGACCGGAGAATCCCTGCCAGTCGAGCACGCGCAGTCAATGCGGCACTAGTCGGGGCTGTTGAAAGAGGCTCCCGTGGCGATTCTCCACTGATGACTAACCGAGTTCCCGCCGACGTGGTTCACGTATGGTTCCATCCAGCGGGAGCTCAGAGTCGCGGCTGCGGTGGCCGCCCTGGTGGGGGGGGACGGGGGGATCCGACAATGGGGGGGGCCTCCACGATGGCCAGGCCCACGACCAAGGGCCATCGATCGGCGGGCACAGGCGATCTGGTGGGGGGGGGTCTACTTCTTCGGCGTCAGCCTGCTGTCAGGGTCAGCCATGTTGCGCGGGGTCGGCGCCGCAAAACATGCGCGGACCCGCAGCTGGAAGTGCAAGGCCCTGTATCGGCAGTGGAGCACTCCGGGGCCCTGTAAGCCCCCTTAAAAACGGAGAATCACCCTGGACTTTCTAGAAAAAAGTTTGGAGTGATTCGCGTCCATTTTCCCGCGGGCGTGGAGACATAGCCCCATTATTGGAGAATTCCACCCCCTTTCTATCAGATCAACGCTCGATAAAATTTTTCATTTTAAAATATCTACAGAAACTTTTACTATCTGTCTTTATATTTCTAGCTCGCTTTCTCTCCTACTCTAGTTTTTCCCCCCTTATTAATATTTTCAACGTGCTTTTATGTTTTTTACACTCTGTTCAATCTTCTGACCTGCCATCCACCTTTGTGCAACTATATGCATTTTAAGTTTGATACTATCTGTAACTTTTTTAGCTAACCACTTAGAAGTAATATGCATCTTAAAAAAAGACTTACAGATATGCTGCACTTCTGGATTTCCCGAACATTTCCTGACCCTATGTTCCCAACACATCGCTGACTTGAAATCCAACTCGCTGTGTCTATCATTTTGTGAAAAATTTTACGATGTTAGCAAATGAGAAAAAGTCTGAGGCATTAGGTTGATACTTTGACACTAATATGAGGGATATTTCAATTGCTACATTATATAATTGGCCGATGGCATTTTCTGTAGAAGGTACTGTTGTCAATTTAATTAATATCAAGCTGAGGATTGTGCAAACATTGTCAAATTACATTAATATCTTAGGAGCTATATGAGAGACAGCACTCTGAGACTCAGCCATACTAAATTGTCAGGCTGGTTATGTCTACTGTGTCAAAGGATCTCTGCATGTTACATAAATACTCCCAGGACGACAAATAGTTAATATTAGGAGGGTGGGAAACGTGCTTTTTCATAACCTCAGAAAGATGGAAAGATAAGTTTATTAAGTTCCTAGAAAGTCCTCTCTGCAGCAGACTGGAATGATAGTGTCATGGTGCAACGCTCAGCCTGGTGTGAAATTATATAATGGGGGTGACCCAGGGTTAATGTCTTCTTTAAAATAGCTCGAAAAGCAATTACCTCTAAATAAATTAAGTCTTTGTGAGCTAATACTTGCACAGTGCAAACTCAAGGACAAAATGAAACTGAATTGGATCCTGTAAAGAAGGACCAACATATTTAACATACTTATATGAAAGGTCCAGGACCAGTTGTTCCACAGATATAGCAGACATGTTACTGAATGTATTGCAAGATGGTGGTCTCCATTCTAACTCTATTAATGTTATATAGTTCCCAGAGTACTGTACATTGGATTTCTGATGTTATAAATGAGGTAACTGGACTTCCGGGTGCGGCTATGCAGAGCTAGGTCGCACATTCGGCAGCTCCTGCTTGGAACGGACTTTTGGGCTCTTTTACAGGGCCCCCACGGCATTTGTTTGACATTTCCCGGTGTGGGAAGAAGGCGGCAATATTCCCCCGACAGTGTCCCCCAGGAAGGGTATGTCTCTTGGTTGCCAGACACACGCAGAAACAGTGAAAGATTTGGCTGCAACTACAGGATAAACAGGGCCTCTTCCAGCATGCAGGCGGGGGAAGGGCAAGCTTAAAGCTGCAAGCTGACCTGAGGGCCTGTATCAAAGGTGAATTCTAGCAGCAGAGGGAACAACTGTGAAAAGACCTCATCAAGGCCACTGAAGGGACTTCCGGTTGCGGTGATGCCTAGCTAGCCGCACGCTTCGGCGGCTCCAGCTCCGACGGACCTTCGGGCTCTTTTAAGAGCCCCAACGGGGAATTTTTCGACGACGCAACCCGGTGTGGGGCGTGTGAGAAGGGAGTCCCCCCCAAACGAAGGAGGAAAAAACCGGCGGCGGCGGCTGCAGCGCGAGGAATCGTCGACCAAAGGGTCAGAAAGAGAGAAGTACAAGATGGCGGCGGAGAAAGCGCAGGCGACATGGGGGCCTGAGCATGAAATTGTGAGACGGTGCGTGGAGCTGCTGAAGAGGGAGGTGCTGACCCCGTTGCTACAGGCAATTGAGGGGCTCAAGGAGACATTAAAGACCCAGGAGACAGAGCTCCGTGTGGTGGAGCAGAAGGTGACAGATATTGAGGACGAGATCCTGGGCCTGGCGGTTAAGACACAGACGCACGAGGCACTTCATAAAAAGTGTACTGAAAGGATCGAAGCCCTAGAAAATGGAGCGCGAAGGAAGAACCTTCGGATACTGGGTCTCCCTGAGGGTGTGGAAGGAGTGGACTGTGGAGCGTACGCAAGTACGATGCTGAGCTCACTGATGGGTGCTGAGGCCCCTACGGGCCCCTTGGAGGTGGAGTGGGCAAATCGGATTCCGGCGAGAAGACCAAAAGCGGGAGAACCACCCAGGGCGATAATCGTGCGATTTTACCGCCTTAAGGATAGAGAAGAGGTCCTGAGATGGGCCAAAAAGGTGCGGAGTAGCAGATGGGAGAATGCAGTGGTACGGGTATACCAGGATTGGAGTGCGGAGGTGGCAAGAAGGAGGGCGAGCTTCAACCGAGCCAAAGAGGTGTTGCATAAAAGGAAGGTGAAGTTCGGGATGCTGCAGCCGGCAAGACTATGGGTCACGTATCAGGAGAGACACCATTATTTCGAGACGGCGGAGGAAGCATGGACCTTCATCAAAGAAGAGAAATTGGATCGGAACTGAGGGACTGATGCTGCAGGAAATGTTATTGTTAATGTTACGGTGGAAGTTAATTGAGAAGTAAACAGGGAAGGGGGGAGACATTGGGGAAATGTGGGCGCCGGTGAGGGGGGAAAGACGGGACATAGTTGGAGAATGGGGAAGGGGAGGGGGAGGGGAAAGGGAGCTGCGCCATAAGAGGCGGGTCAGGTAAAGGGATGTTCCCGCACCAGAAAGAATAAGGCGGGAAGACAGGCGCAAGGCGGATGGGAGTTCCCCACATGGGGGGGGTCGAGGAGTGAGCAGGAGTAGCCGGGGTCAGTTGAAGTTAGCTGACTTACGGAAGTAATATGGGGGGAGCAATCAAGCTAGAAAGAGATCTAGCGGGGAGGGGAGGAGGGAGGGAGAAGGGGGGGGGGGACAACTGGGTTGCTGCTGCGGAAATCCAAAAGGAAATGGCTAAAGAGTGGGTGGGCGGGGATGGTGTGCGACGCTGGGGGAGCGAGCGGGAGCGCGGAGGCGGGATATGGGACTGGCCTAGAGAAGGTAATGGCTAGTCGACACGGGAGGGGGGCAGGTAGCCCCCTAGTGAGGCTGATCACGTGGAACGTGAGAGGCCTGAACGGACCGATAAAAAGGGCCCGAGTGCTCGCGCATTTGAAAGGACTAAGGGCAGACGTAGTTATGCTCCAAGAGACGCACCTAAAGGTGGCGGACCAAGTTAGGCTAAGGAAAGGATGGGTGGGACAGGTGTTCCACTCAGGACTGGACGCAAAGAATAGAGGGGTGGCCATTTTGGTGGGGAAACAGGTCGCATTTGAAGCAAAGAACATCGTAGCAGATAGCGGAGGTAGATATGTAATGGTGAGTGGCAGGCTGGAGGGAATGGAGGTCGTGTTGGTTAACGTGTATGCCCCAAACTGGGACGTTGCGGGATTTATGAGACGGATGCTGGGGCGTATACCGGACCTGGAGGTAGGAAACTTGATTTTAGGAGGGGACTTTAATACGGTGCTGGACCCGGGGCTAGATAGATCCAGCTCAAGGACCGGAAGAAGGCCGGCAGCGGCCAAGGTACTTAAGGGGTTTATGGACCAAATGGGGGGAGTGGATCCATGGCGATTTCTTAGACCTAGGGCTAGGGAGTATTCCTTCTTCTCCCATGTCCATAAAGTGTACTCCCGGATAGATTTTTTTGTTTTGGGAAGGTCGTTGATCTCTAGGGTGGAAGAAGCTGAGTACTCAGCCATAGCGGTTTCGGATCATGCCCCACATTGGGTGGACCTGGAATTAGGAGAGGAAAGGGAGCAGAGAACACTCTGGCGATTAGATGTGGGACTGATGGCGGATGAGGGAGTGTGTGCAAGAGTGCGGGGGTGTATTGAGAGATACCTGGAGGTCAATGACGACGGCGAGGTCCCGGTGGGAGTGGTATGGGAAGCACTAAAAGCGGTGGTCAGAGGAGAGCTGATCTCCATTGGGGCCCACAAAAGGAAAACAGAGGCCAAGGAAAGGGAAAGATTACTGGGGGAGATTTTAAGGGTGGATAGGGAATTTGCAGAGACCCCGGAGGAGGAATTGTACAGGGAGAGGAGACGACTCCAGACGGACTTTGACCTTCTGACCACCAGAAAGGCGGAGGTACTGTGGAGGAAGGCACAGGGGAGGAGGTATGAATATGGGGAAAAGGCGAGTCGCCTGTTGGCTCATCAATTGCGAAAGAGGGCAGCAGCGAGGGAAATAGGAGGAATTAGAGACGAAAGGGGAGACACGGTGCGAAGGGCAGGAAAGATAAATGAGGTGTTCAAGACCTTCTATGAGGAACTGTATAGGTCTCAACCCCCAGAGGGAGAGGAGGGGATGCGGCAGTTCCTGGACCAATTGAGGTTCCCGAAAGTGGAGGAGCGGGGGGTGGTAGGCCTGGGGGCACCGATTGGGGTGGACGAGGTTATTAAGGGACTGGGAAGCATGCAAGCAGGGAAGGCCCCAGGACCAGACGGGTTCCCGGTGGAGTATTACAGAAAATATGTGGACTTGTTGGCCCCATTGATGGTGAGGACGTTCAATGAGGCCAGGAAAGGGGGGACTCTACCCCCGACGATGTCGGAGGCGACGATATCGTTAATTTTGAAGAGGGATAAAGATCCGTTGCAGTGCGGGTCCTATAGACCCATTTCATTGTTGAACGTGGACGCCAAATTGTTGGCAAAGGTACTGGCATCGAGGATAGAGGACTGTGTCCCGGGGGTGGTGCACGAAGACCAGACAGGGTTCGTAAAAGGGAGACAACTGAATGTTAACGTGCGACGACTATTAGGGGTGATAATGATGCCCCCAGTGGAGGGGGAGGCAGAGATAGTGGCGGCAATGGACGCAGAGAAGGCATTTGATAGGGTGGAGTGGGAGTATTTATGGGAAGTGTTAAGGAGGTTTGGGTTTGGGAACGGGTTTATTAGCTGGGTTAGACTTCTTTATGGGGCTCCAACGGCAAGCGTAGTTACAGGTCGACATAGATCGGAGTATTTCCGACTATATAGGGGAACAAGACAGGGATGCCCGCTGTCTCCATTGTTGTTCGCGTTGGCAATTGAACCTCTGGCCATGGCGTTGAGAGACTCCAGGAAATGGAGAGGGGTGATTAGAGGGGGAGAAGAACACCGAGTCTCGTTATATGCGGATGACCTATTGTTATACGTGTCGGACCCAGCGGGGGGAATGATAGAGGTTATGCGAATTTTGAGGGGGTTCGGGGATTTCTCGGGGTATAGGCTAAACATGGGGAAGAGTGAATTATTTGTGATACATCCAGGGGACCAGAGTAGAGAGATAGAAGGCTTGCCTCTAAGGAAAGTGGAAAGAAACTTCCGATACCTGGGGATTCAGATCGCTAGGAGCTGGGGAACCTTGCACAGACTTAATCTGACACGGTTGGTAGAACAAATGGAGGAGGACTTCAAGAGGTGGGACATGCAGCCTCTATCGCTGGCCGGCAGGGTGCAAGCAATTAAGATGATGGTCCTCCCGAGGTTCTTATTTGTATTTCAATGTCTCCCTATCCTAATCACTAAGACCTTTTTTAATAAAATAGACAGGAGCATCACGAGCTTCGTGTGGGCAGGGAAAGTTCCGAGAGTAAGGAGGGGGTTCCTTCAGCGTAGTAGGGACAGAGGAGGATTGGCACTACCGAACTTGGGCGATTACTATTGGGCCGCCAATGTGGCAATGATACGTAAATGGATGATGGAGGGTGAGGGAGCGGCGTGGGAAAGACTGGAGAGAAAGTCCTGTAAAGGGACGAGTTTAGAGGCGCTGGTGACGGCGCCGCTACCGATCTCACCTAAAAAGTTTACCACGAACCCGGTGGTGGCGGCAACATTAAATATCTGGGGACAGTGGAGGCGACAGAGAGGGGTGCGGGGAGCCCTGGTGGGGTCCCCAATCAGGAACAACCATAGGTTCGCCCCAGGAAGAATGGATGGAGGATTTCAGAGCTGGTTCCAGTTGGGAATTAGGAGGGTGGGAGATTTATTTATAGATGGGACTTTTGCGAGCTTGGGAGCATTGGAGGAAAAGTATAAGTTGCCCCGGGGAAATTTCTTGAGATATATGCAGGTGAGGGCATTTACTAGACAACAGGTGAGGGAATTTCCATTGCTCCCGACACAGGGGATACAGGACAGGGTGCTTTCAGGGGTGTGGGTCGGAGAGGGCAAGGTGTCAGAGATTTACCGAGAGATGAGGGAAGAGGGGGAGGAGTCGGTGGGCGAACTAAAAGGAAAGTGGGAAGAAGAACTAGGGGAGGAGATAGAGGAGGGTATGTGGGCTGATGCCCTAAGCAGGGTAAATTCCTCTTCCTCATGCGCCAGGCTTAGCCTGATTCAATTTAAGGTGCTACATAGAGCACACATAACGGGAGCAAGATTGAGCAGGTTCTTTGGAGTGGAGGACAAATGTGGGAGGTGTGGCGGGAGCCCGGCAAACCACGCACATATGTTTTGGGCATGCCCGGCACTGGAAGGGTATTGGAAGGGAGTGACGGGAGTGATTTCGCGGGTGGTGAAGGCCCGGGTCAAACCAGGCTGGGGGTTAGCTCTATTTGGAGTTGCGGAAGAGCCGGGAGTGCAGGAGGCGAAAGAGGCCGACGTTGTGGCCTTTGCGTCCCTAGTAGCCCGGCGCAGGATCCTACTCATGTGGAAGGAGGCGAAACCCCCCGGACTGGAGGCCTGGGTAAATGATATGGCGGGGTTCATTAAACTGGAGCAGATAAAGTTTGCCCTGAGAGGATCGGCTCAAGGGTTCACCAGGCGGTGGCAGCCATTTCTCGACTACCTAGGGGAACGTTAGAGGGAAGACAGATGACCAGCAGCAGCAACCCAGGGGGAGGGGGGGGGGAGGGGGGGTTTAGTTTAGGTCAAAGATAAAGGGGTTTTGTTACTTGTGTATTGTTTAAAATTTCTGTATTGTTATTGTTGCGTTTGCTTTGTAAGAGGGGAAAAATTGTTGTTTGGGAAAAAATTTTCAATAAAACATTTATAAAAAAAAATAAATAAATGAGGTAACTGGAGATAAATGCTTTGGAAACTCATGGTCATTTAGGACTGTGGGGCCTTTTCCCTTGGGATTTCTCTGCCTGGAGTGCCAGTACTTGCTCCTTCTTCACCTGCCACAGGCAAATGATGCCTGAGATCCCAGTGGATTTTCTGCTGCCTGTCACTTACTGAGCCACCACATGGAAGATGGTAATGAGGTCTGGAAAGTGTTGTTAAGTATCCAAATATTAAGTGATTTGGTAATGGTCTCCTAATCCTCCAGATGTCCCCAGAGACTTAGGTGGGAATGTTGGCAAAATGTGAATGATTTTGGAACCAAGCTTCAATCCACCAATTTATGCTTATTGCGCGTAACCCCCTCGGGTAAATCCACGGATTTCCCAGGCTTCCTGAAACTTGCCATGGAAGTCAAGGTGAGCATACAACTTACTGGGCTGATTAAAAATCATGCAGATAATCTAATAAATACTCAGGGCTCACAGCTTTACCTACTCAAGAGGAAGGGGTTTATCACAGCACCTTTGTTGAGTTTACTTTCTGTACTTTGGAAGTTTTCTGAATCAGATCAAAATGGGCAGCTCTTTAGTTGCCTTAGGTTGGATCTCAAACAAGAAGCAATATGATCAGCACCAGCAGTAACTTGTTAACTGAGTTGCAGCTGAACTTCAAGTGGAGCAGCTGAGGCATGCAGCCTACAGGAGGGACCACACACAAAGCAGGGTATGAAGGCGGAGCTGAGCTTACTTGACCTACCAGAACAGTAGCACATCCAGAGAAACACATGGTTGCTTTGGTGGCAGACATATGTAACTTCCTACAAGAAGTGTGCTCCCCTCTGGATCTGGCAGCCCACACATTACCAGTGATTGTCAAAGTGATCATCACCTACAATTCTTCTGCCACAGGATTTTTCTAGGACTCGACCATAGACATATCCAGGATCTCCCAGATGGCAGCTCACACTTTTCTGTTGTTTGCCCAGGACTTCGACTCTGATGTTATTTTGCATGATGCAAAAGCATTATTGACTACAAATACACGGCAATATATGTACACCCATATACTGAAGGACCATTCATGAACTGACAGGGTTTCCACTCCCAACAATATGTGTCTAATCGCAAAATAAATCTATGCAGGTGCATGCAAGATTTACAGGGAGATTGCACAAATGCATTTGTGCATCTTGACAGTCCAAAATTCTTGATGACTTTGGACCTGGAAACAGACTCAAATGGCTGTTGGGGAGACAAGAGAATCCCCCTTCAAACTTGGCTGATGACAGGTGTGAGAAACACAACCAATGAAGCTGGGAGCATTACAATGAACGCCAGGTGAAAGATGTGTTGTTCAACAATTGATAGGCGGCATGGTGCGGAGTCTGCACGTTCTCCCGTGTGTGCGTGGGTCTCCTCCGGGTGCTCCAGTTTCCTCCCACAGTCCAAAGATGTGCAGGTTAGGTGGATTGGCCATGATAAATTGCCCCTAGTGTCCAAAAAGGTTAGGTGGAGTTACTGGGTACGGGGATAAGGTGGAGGCTTAAGTGGGGTGCTCTTTCCAAGGGCCTGTGCAGACTCGATGGACTGAATGGCCTCCTTCTGCATTCTATGGTGGCACAGTGGTTAGCACTGCTGCCCCACAGCGCCATGGACCCGGGTTCAATTCCGGCCTTGGGTGACTATGTGAGGTTTGCATGTTCTTCCCGTGTCTGTGGGTTTCCTCTGGGTGCTCCAGTTTCCTATTCGTGTCCAGGGACTTGCAGGTTAGGGGGGGTTATGGGGATAGGGCAGGGGAGTGGTCCCAGGTTGGGTGCTCTTTCAGAGGGTGTGTGCAGACGCGCTAGGCCAAATGGCCTCCTTCTGCACTGTAAGGATTCTATGGTTCTATGTTCAAGGTGTGTTTCGGGTACTTGGATAGATCTAAAGGTACTATTCAGCATGCACCAGCCAAGACATCCAGGTAGGCCACACTGTCATGTGCTGAGAATTGGAGCTACAGGAGTCACAAGGTGCAGAATGCACCTAAGCTTCAGACGAACCTGAGGAGGCTGACAACATTAAAGCTACTCACATTTCTGCCAGGTTTGATTTGAAAGTAATCAAGACAATAATGCAAAAGACAGGGAAAGAAAGCACAACTAAACACTGGATCAACCTATATCAAGAATTCCAACTGCCTTTGATAATGGATATTTACGCGCTGCATATGATTGGATCAAGAAGGCACTTTGTCCTACCATCAGCACCGTTGCCCCCACTGAAATCGGCAGAAAAGAAGTACTCACCAGCAGATATCCCACTGACTTGAACCCTACTGTGACCTGTACTCCCATGGGACATACATCTCTGTCTGCATTTGATGCTCTCCATCATCTTCCAGACATGGTTCAGTTAGAAAAAGTGCCCTCACCACTTGACATGAAAAGCCATGGATTGCTTAGAAAACAGAAGGGCAGTCAGCAAGTACGGAATTCCAGCTGAACTACAGAATGTCCCATCTGCTGCCACAACTTCATATCCTCCTCCTCCTGTTAGAGGGCAGGATCAATTCCACAGGACATCCAACACGAAAACCATATTATAACCAACTCGGAAGATTGCAACAACTACAGGTGCATCTCGCTCTTTAGCATCACTGGAAAGGCCTTTGCTTCAACATTTGACCCCACTGTTCTCAAAGTATTATCCAATCTCCCACCTCCCTTTCCTTAATAAAGACCTTGAATGTACTGTCATTGCTTAAATCCAATCCCATCTGTCCCCAAACTCCATGTTTGAATCCCTACAATTAGGTTTCCACCCCTGTCACAATATGAAACCGCCCTTGTCAAGTCACAAGTAACACTCTATCATCTGTGACAAATTTTTCCTCCTCATCCTTCTGGCCTGACACCATTCTCTTCAAACTCCTTTCCTCTGGATAGGAATGCACTCTTTTCGTTGCATTTGTTTCTATCTATTCTTATCCAGAGTATCGCTTGCAATGGCTTCTCTTCCTGCTCCTGTTACATCTGAATCCGCCAAGGATCTATCCTTAGTCCCTTTCTATTTCTATCTACTTGCTGCTCTTCAGCACAGTGTTAGTTTTCAAACATACGATGACACGCAGTGCTACCTCACCATCACCTCTCTCAACTCTTCCACTTTTGCTTAATCATCAGACTGTTTACCTGACACCTAATATCTGATGAACAGAAATGTGCTCATAATAAATAATGAGGAAGACTTAGTTCCCTAGATTTTGGTCCCTGCTCCAAACTGTTTCCTAGCTATAGTTTCCATCTCTCTCCTTGACAACTGTTTGGGATTAAGCCAATCTGTCTGCAACCTTGGTGTCACAGATGATCTAACATGAGCTTCCGATCTCACATGTCTCCAATCACTATGACCACCTATTTCCACCTCTAACATTTCCTGACTTCACCCCCGTGCATCTCACCTGCTGCTGAAACCGTTATTTATGCCGCTGTTAACTCAAGACTTGACAATTCCAATGCACTCCTAACTGGTCTTTCACTAGTAGACTTGAGACCATCCAAGTCTCTTTTGACTGTGTCTTATCTTGCAGCCAGTTCCATTCCTATTCCCCATCACCCCTGAGTTCACTGACCTACATTGGCTCCTTGTTGAACAATTTCTTGATTTTAACAATCTCATTCTTGTTTTCAAATTCCTCCGTGGCCCTTTTCTCTCCCTCTCTCTGTAATCTCCTCCAGCCCCACAACACCTCTGCACTCATCTAATCCTGGTTTCTGGAATATCGCTAATTTTAATTGTTCAAACATGGGTGGACGTGCCCCCTGCAACCTTGGTCCCAGGCTCTGGAAAACCCTTCCTCTGCTTTTCTGCCCCTCCACCACACTTTCTTCCCTCAAGACTCTCCTCAAAATCTACCTCTTTGACCAACCTTGTGGACATCTAACCTAATATTTTCCTTTGTGGCCCTGTGACATTTTGGTTTTATGAAGCTCTTGTGAAAAACTTTGGGACGTTTCATTAATTTAAATATAATATGGAAATATAAGTTGTTGCTCTTGTTGTATTCAAACTGGAGGTTAAGGAGTTCAGTGAACCAATTAGTTTTGCAATTCATCATTAAATGTCAAAGTGCTGTTGGTGACCAACCAAATGCTTTAGTTTTTAAAAACTTGATATTGGAGTTGGAATTCCCTGGGTTCTGCTGGCCTACGTTAACTCAAGCTTGAGACCAGCAGAACCTTGCCAGAAAATGGCTGAGACACGTTGCGCGTGCTGGGTCATCGCCAGTTCCAGGAGTTTCTTTTGCCTGGAGAGTGTCAGAAACTCCAGCATTCGTCCAGAGATAGACTAAAACAATCTATCTGACGTTACAAAGCAGCTCCTGTAAATATAAGTATTATCATCAGGAGTTCAAGATTTATGATGTGCATAAATGACCTTAATAGCAGTGTATAGTTTTCTGATGTATTAAAATAGTTGACATGGTTGAACCGATAGGAATGAACATTCCAATCCATGACTGTAATCCTGCTGACAGCGAAGAGAAGTATATTTAATAAGTTGGCAGTATATGTGGAAATTGTTTTGAAAGCCAAACTTTTTTATAAATTAACAATGATCATCATGACTACTTTATTAAGTATTAAAGCAACAATAACTTTATAGTGAATAGTACCATATTAATTCTTGCTGTTTTGGTTCATGAAGAAACAAATAAAGAAACTAAACCCTAATTACAGGCAATAGTAAATTGAAAGGCAGAAGACAGAAATGATCTTGAGACAGAAACGTTCTGCTACAAAGGGTAATTTAAATCCACAAAAAGAAGTGGGCTTGGGTCAGTAAAAAAATCTGAAACAAGCACCCAACCTACCTTAAGCCCCCACACTTTCGTTTTTAACAGAGGCTGGACAAGGAATGGGCAACCATTCCACTCTCAGGTGGAAGAGGCTGTGCACCACTATTTTTACAAGATTTCCATTTTGACCCATATTGACTGGGTTTCCTGAAGAAACCTGGCAATTAAAAGGAGGTTAAAAAGGACTACATCCATAAAGTAAGTGTTCTTGTCGCACTGATTGTGCGCCAGAAGGACCAGGGGTGTTCAATTCAGACACTTCAAGCCAACCTGTAAACTTACCGCCAACCCCAACCAATCACTGATTCCCCCATCACTGGCCCCTTCCACTCCATGGTCCAGTCCATATGACTCTCCTTCATACCCCAATCTCTAACCTCTCTACCTTAAATACTGCCGAACCTCCATCTCTGCCCTCGATCTCCAAATCTTTTCAGTCTCTCTCCAATAATCCCTCAATAATTCCAGCCACCCAAACCACTCTGTGCCAACATAATCCTGGAAGATCTCTACCCCTTATTTTCCGGATCTGGATAAAATACTTACATTTACCTCCCTTTTTGGTCCCAATGTTATCTCATCTTATTAACAGTTCCCTCTCCTTAGATCCGTGATTCCCAAACTATTTCCAATGTAAACACTTGAAAATTAATGTGATCCGAGCGCACCAGCAGAAACAACAAAATAACTAGTATTGTATAATAGCATAGTAACATTCAGTATATAATTATAAAGTTGTAAATTTCTAATACATCTAATAAAACATAATTAAAAATCTGGACTTCCAGTGATGACATATAGAAAGAGGTCGCACGTAAGGTAGCTCCCACTAGAGTCCTTGGTTTTTGGTTCTTTTCACCCAGTTGCAGGGGGAAATTGATGGACAGATTCATCCCATTTGAGAGACTTTTGTGTGAGGATGTTAAAAGGTGCAAAAAAGAATATTGGGAAGAAATGTGTGAGCGGTAGCCCTTCTGAGGACCTGAGCAAAGTGTGGAGTCCTGCTGGATCGAAGATCGTGGAGGAAAGCTCATTGGATGGGGCTGCACCTATTACAGTAGACAAGCTGATGGAGGTAATGGCTGTCAAATTTGAAAGACAATTTGGCAAGCATTTCAAGAGGCAAGGGAAAGAGATACTGGAGACCCTCAAAAGGTCAGTGGTTGACGCATTGGTCCCAATAAAGGAGGCTTTGGGGAACATTTTGGAGAAGGTGTGGGATCCTATGAGGTGTTGAAGGGGGTGTATGAGACACTGTCACGATGTAGCTGAGCTGCAGAGGGTGGAGGACAGGAACAAGGGCATGAGAGCTAAGGTTGAAGACCTGGAGAACAGGTCAACACAGCAGAACCTCAGGATCTTGGAGATCCCTGAGGGAGTGGAGAGTCTGAGGCCAACTGAATATTTTGAGTCGATGTTCCTGAAGTTGATGGGGGAAGAGGGTCGGGTCCCCTGCCTTCGGGCTTGATTGGGCCCACCAGTTGCTCCAGGCGCAATATACTGTTTATGTATAAAATTGTAAAAAAATGAATTTAAATGTTTTAAAAAATAAATAACTATAAAAATCTGAGTTTTTAAAGTACTTTTTTAAAAATATTATTATTTTATGCACTCATATAATTTTCAGCCATATTCCCTGGTGACTGAAGAGTCCGTAAAGCCCCTCTCCCCACATCCACCTACCCATATTGTAATCAGATTCCCCGTCTCACCACCCCCCCCCCCCCCCACCCACCCACCTAAAATCAAATCACCTGGTCATTATGACATGGCTGTTTTCGAGACTTTGCTGTGTACAAATTTACTGCCACATTTCCCACATTCTAACAGTGACTATACTTCAAAAGTACCCAATTACCTGTAAAGCCTTTTGGAAAGCATTCCATAGAATCCCTACAGTGCCGAAGACCCATCAAGTCTGCACTGACCCTCCAAAAGAGCACTCTAACTGGGCCCACTCACTGCCCTATCCCCATTACCCAGCACATTGATCATGGCCAAGCCACCTAACCTGCACATCTTTGGATTGTGGAAGGAAACCCATGCAGACTCGGAGAGAACTTGAAAATTCCACACAGACAATCATCCAAGGTCGGAATCGCACCCAGGTCCCTGACACTGTGAGGCAGCAGCACTAACCACTGTGCCACCATTGAAGACAAGAAAGTTACTATATGAATACAACTTCTTTCATGTTTCGCAAAACATGTGTTCTTTTTGTTTTTTCAGGTAGCAAACTTTGTTCAGACTCTCCCTGGTTGTGAAGAACAGGCAAAGATCTTTAAAGAAGAGGTAAGAAATATTGAAACCGCCATTGTCTGAAATTTCATAGGTTATAAATATTTTAATAATAATTGGATCACTGGATATTATTTTGAGCAGGCTGTTGTAATATTCTGATGCAAAGTTCCAGTATAAACCATGGCGATACCTCTTAATTTAACTTTCTCATGGAAAATATTCCTTATAACAAAGGTGTAAACAACTATGCACTCCAGGTGCAAATGTGACTGTTTTTCCATTTGCACCTTTGTTTTAAGCATTAGGTGTTAATTTATAATCCCATCATTTTAACAGTGAGAGTCTTGAACCAGTGGCAACTTGTAAATCAGAACATAAAAGAACAAAATGGAATGTCAGATCACGGGTTCTCCTAGCTAGTCAGAAACATAAATTAATAGTTCCTAAAGGTGATTATCTATGCACATGTCTCTGATATGTAATTAAGAAATAGAAAGATAGATTTTCCAAGTTGTCAATTACAGTAATTACATAAAGCACCATAGGCGAGGATCAGAAAATCATGGCAGCACTTGGTACTTTGACAAAGTGACTTCCAGTTACCTGTTTGCATCGAGTTGGGGCAAGGACAACCTGCTTTCTAAATCCAAGTGCAGCCTGGAATGTGTATATTCCATGATTATTCATTTATGGGATGTGGGTGTCGCTGGCTAGACCAGCATTTATTGGTCATCCCTAGTTGTCCCTGAGTAGGTCGTGGTGAGTTGCCTTCTTGAACCACTGCAGTCCCTGATGTGTAGGTACACCCACCGTTCTGTTAGGGAGGGAGTTCCAGATTTTGACTCAGAGGCAGTGAATGAACGCAATATATTTGCAAGTTAGGATGGTGAGTGGTTTGGAGAGAATCTCCATGTGGTGATGTTCCCATGTATCTGTTGCTCTTGCCCTTCCAGATGGTAGTGGTTGTGAGTTTGGAAAGTGCTGCCTAAGGAACCTCACCATGTGGACGGTACACACGGTTGCTACTGTGTGTCGATGGTGGAGGGATTAAATGTTTGTGGAAGGGCTGCCAATTAAGCGGGCAGCTTTGTCCTGGATGGTGTCAAGCTTCGAGTGTTGTTGGAGCTGCACTTATCCAGTCAAGTGGAGAGTATTCTATTACAGTCCTGACTTCTGCCTTGTAGGTGATGGACAGGCTTTGGGGAGTTCAGAGGTGAGCTCCTTCACCACAGTTCTCCTAGCCTTTGACCTGCTCTGGTGGCCGCAGTATTTATATGGCTAGTCCAGTTCAATTTCTGGTCAATGTTAACTCCCAGGATGTTGATCGTGGGGGAATTCAGAGATCATAATGCAATTGAATGTTATGGGTCGATGGTCAGTTCCTCTCTTGTTGGAGATGATCATTGGCCTGGAACTTGTGTGGCACAATGTTAGTTGCCACTTGTCAGCCCAAGCCTGAATATTGTCCAGGTCTTGCAGCATTTGAACACAGATTGCTTCAGTATCTGAGGAGTCGCAAATGATCCTGAACATCATGTCGCTAACATCCCCACTTCTGACCTTATGATGGAAGGACGATCATTGATGAAGCCCCTGAAGATAGTTGTGTCTAGGACACTACCCTGAGGAACTCCTGCAGTGATATTCTGCAGCTGAGATGATTGACCTCCGACCATCACACCCACCTTACTTTCTGTCAGGTATGACTCCAACCAGCAAAGGGTTTCCCCCGATTCCCATGATTCCAGTTTATCTACGACTTCTTGATGCCATAGTCGGTCAAATGATGCCTTGATGTCAAAGGCAGTCACTTTCAGCTCACCTCTAGAGTTCAACTTTTTGTCCATGTTTGAACCGAGGCTTGAATGAGCTCAGGAGCTCAGTGACCCTGGTGGGATCCAAACTGAGCGTCAGTGAGCAGGCTATTGCTAAGTATGTGCTGCTGGATAGCTCTGTTGATGGCCCTTCCATACTGATGATGAGGGTATTCTGATGGGACAGTAATTGGCTGAGTTGAATTTGTCCCAGTTTTTCTGTACAGGACATAGCTTGGCAATTTTCCACTTTGCTGGTAGATGTCAGTGTTGTAGCTGTACCAATTCAAAATATTGAGTTGTAACGATACAGTCATGTGTCATAACTGTATGTAAATCATTTTGAATTTATTAGCAGCTCTTAACCTCTTTAATACCATTAATTTATGTAGATAACTATTGGAGTAAGACTGGGCGGCGAATGCAGCCACGATCAGGAAGTGGGTGGTGGGTGAGGGGTCGGCATGGGAGCGTATGAAGGCGGCTTCATGCAAGGGCACCAGTCTGGGGGCGTTGGTAACTGCGCCTCTGCCGTTCCCGCCGGCATGGTACTCCACCAGCCCCGTGGTGGTGGCGGCCCTGAGAATCTGGGGGCAATGAAGGAGACATGTGGGAGCAGAGGGAGCATCGGTCTGGTCCCCAATCTGTAAAAATCACCGGTTTGCCCCGGGAAGTATGTATGGGGGGTTCCGGATATGGCGGGGAGCAAGGATTGAGAGGATGGGGGATATGTTTATAGAGGGGAGCTTTCCGAGTATGAGGGTGCTGGAGGAGAAGTTTGGGTTGGCGAGGGGAGACAAATTCAGGGGCGGGATTCTCCGACCCCCCCCCGCCGGGTCAGAGAATCGGCGGGGAGCGGCGTGAATCCCACCCCCGCCGGCTGCCGAATTCTCCGGCGGTGGGGATTTGGCGTGGGTGGGAATCGCGCTGCACCGGTGGGCAGCCGCTAGCAGCGGCCCCCCTGCGATTCTCCGGCCCACTATGGGCCGAGTGGCTGCCCGTTTTTTGCCGGTCCCGCCGGCGTAAATTAGAGTAGGTCCTTACCTGCGGAACCTGGCGGTGCAGGCGGCCTTGGGGGCGGGGGGGGGGGGCGCAGGGTGATCTGGCCCTGGGAGGTGCCCCCACGGTGGCCTGGCCCGCGATCGGGGCCCACCGATCCGCAGGCGGGCCTGTGCCGTGGGGGCACTCTATTGTTCCGCGTGGCTGCTGTGATCGTCCACCATGGCCGACGCGGAGATGAACCACCCCGCGCATGTGCTGGGATGACGCCAGCACACGCTGGCGCTCCCGCGCATGCGCCAACTCGCGCCGGCCGGCAGAGGATTCCGAACCTTTCGGGTGGCCCGACGCCGGAGTGGTTCTCGCCCCTCCTCGGCGCCGAGACCCCTCGCCCCGCCAGGTAGGGGAGAATCCCGGCCCAGGTATCTGCAGGTGCAGGACTTCCTACGTAAACAGGTGTCAACCTTCCTGTTCCTACCACTAAGGGGGATTCAGGACAGGGTAGTTTCCAGAGGGTGGGTAGGAGAAGGGAGCGTCTCAGGCATTTACAAGGAACTTATGGGGTCAGAGGAGATGCAGACCGAGGAGCTGAAGCGCAAGTGGGAGGAGGAGAGATTGAGGATGGTCTATGGGCGGACGCGTTGAGTAGAGTCAACACGTCCGCAACATGTGCCAGGCTCAGCCTGATACAATTTAAGATCGTTCACCGGGCTCACATGACAGTGGCCCGGATGAGCAGATTCTTTGGGGTGGAAGACAGGTATGCAAAATGCGGGAGGACCAGCGAACCATGTCCACATTTTCTGGGCATGTCCGAAGCTGAGGGGATTTTGGCAGAGATTGCAGATGTCATGTCCACGGTGTTAAAAAAAAGGGTGGCGCTGAGTCCAGAGGTGGCGATTTTCGGGGTGTCGGAAGACCCGGGAATCCAGGAGGAGAAAGAGGCAGGCGTTCTGGCTTTTGCTTCCCTGGTAGCCCGGAGACGCATACTATTAGCTCGGAGGGACTCAAAGCCCCCGAAGTCGGAGATCTGGCTATCGGACATGGCTAGCTTTCTCTGTTTGGAGAAAATCACGTTCGCCTTGAGAGGGTCACTGTTAGGGGGCGAGATTCTCCACCACCGGGTCGGAGAATCGGCGGGGGCTGGCGTAAATCCCGCCCCCGCCGGTTGCCGAATTCTCCGGCACCGGAGGTTCGGCGGGGGCGGGAATCGCGCCGCGCCGGTTGGCGCCCCCCCCCCCCCGCGATTCTCCGGCCCGAAGGGCCGAAGTCTCGCCGGTAAAATGCCTGTCCCACCGGCGTAGATTAAACCACCTACCTTACCGGCGGGACAAGGCGGCACAGGCAGGCTCCGGGGTCCTGGGGGAGGGCGAGGGGCGATCTGGCCCCGGGGGGTGCCCCCACGGTGGCCTGGCCCGCGATCAGGGCCCACCGATCCGCGGGCGGGCCTGTGCCATGGGGGCACTCTTTCCCTTCCGCCTTCGCCACGGTCTCCACGCGCCGCCCGGAGATGTCATTTCCGCGCCAGCTGGCGGGGCACCAAAGGCCTTTCCCGCCAGCTGGCGGGGCGGAAATTCGTCCGGCTCGGGCCTAGCCCCTTAAGGTTGGGGCTCGGCCCGCACCTTTGGGGCGGCATGATGCCCGACTGATTTGCGCCGTTTTGGGCGCCAGTCGGCGGACATCGCGCCGATACCGGAGAATTTCGCCCAGGGTTCGCCCGGAGGTGGCAACCATTCGTCGACTTCTTTGCGGAAAATTAATCGTCAGCAGAAGGTGGTTGGGGGGTGGGGGGGGGGGGGGGGTCAGCTTAGCTTAGAGTAGGGGGTTAATAAAGGTGGGACCTGTAAGGGAGGGAGATGGCTTGTGCGCTATGTTTATAGTTTCATGTACATTGTTTATTGTGTTGGTATAATACCAAAAAATACCTCAATAAAATGTTTATTAAAAAAAAACTATTGGAGTAAGGGGGAAAGAAAAAGTGAGGCCAGAGGCAGCAAGATAACTGAAATGTGGAAATATGTGGGAACAATGAAATTCCTCATTCAATTCAGATGAATGGATTTAATTTATGCCTATAAGCTTACAGCAAATGAGTAGGATTTTCTGAAGGATATATGTGACTTAAAAAAGATATTTCTTTATTCTCCTCCTTTTTCACATTTTCTCCCAAATTTACACCCACCAACAATAAACAATAATCAGTAACAAGTATGTCAATCCCCATATCAATAACAACGATCCCATCCTCCCACCAAACCCCAAACATTAGCCCGCATGTTCACATAAATAAATGACAAAAAGGAATCAGGTTTCACCCATAATCACCATCAACGCACACCGCCCCCTCCCCCCAACCCTCCACCCACTCACCCCACTAATGTTCGATGTTGTCCAGTTCTTGAAAGTGCGTGATGAATAATGCCCATGAATTGTAGAACCCCTCCATCCTTCCCCTCAGTTCAAACTTAACCTTCTCAAGAGTCAAGAATTCCAACAAGTCCCCCCGCCACGCCAGGGCACAGGGTGGAGAGGTTGTTCTCCATCCCATCAGGATCCGCCTTCAGGCGATCAACGAGGCGAAGGCTACAACATCTGCCTCCGCACCCATTTCCAACCCTGGCTGGTCCGACACCCCGAATATTCCCGCCCGGGTCCAGTTTCACGTGCACCACTTTAGGAATTACCCGAAAAACCTCCTTTCTGTAATCCTCTAGCTTTGTACAGGCCCCCCCCGCAACGTTCACACACATCTTCTACTGCTTCAAAGAATCGGCTCATCCTCGCCCTCGTGAGGTGCGCTCTATATACCACCTTCAGCTGTATCAGCCCCAACCTCGCACACGAGGTGGAGGCATTCACTCTCCGGAGCACCTCACACCAGAACCCCTCCTCCATATCCTCTCCCAACTCTTCTTCCCACTTTGCTTTGATCCCTTCCAGTGGTGCCTTCTCCTCTTCCAAAATAGCTCCGTTATCCACTAACACTACCCCCTTCTCCAGTCCCCCTGTTGTCAGCACCTCCTCCAGCAATGTGGAGGCCGGCTCCTCCGGGAAGTTCTGTATCTCCTTTCTGGCAAAATCTCGAACCTGCATGTATCTAAACATTTCCCCCTGCTCCAGACCATACTTCGCTTCCAGCTCCTTCAATCCTGCAAACCGACCCCTAAGAAACAAATCTTTCAGTGTCTTAATCCCCTACTCCTCCCATTTCCGAAAATTTCCATCCCACCTCCCTGGCTCAAATCTGTGGTTCCCCCGAATCAGCATTTCCCTTGACCCTGCCCCCAACCCAAAGTGTTGGCGAAACTGCCTCCAATGAAGCTATTATTATCGGACTCCCTGAGTACTTCCCGGGGCTATCGGGAGCAGCGCTGTTGCTAGTGCTTTCAATTACGACTCCCTGCACAAACTCTCCTCCATTCTGACCCACTGGGAATCAACCCCTCTTACCCAGCTCCGCACCTTAGATATATGTGACTTAACTTAAAATCTGTTGTGTTACTGTGGAATTGGACATAGCAATGCACAGATTATTTGGCAAATAGAAATGTCCTTTCCAAATGCCAAAACTCATGATTTTTTTATGTGCACAGTAAAGTTTTTCATTTTGGAGCCATTTTCTTCATGACCTAAAATGCAACTGTTTACAATTTAGCATGAGCCTTTAGCATATATAGTGTGACGATGGAAATAGTGTACAGATTGGAACCTGATATCTGAGTAAGAGTCATTCTGCATTCATCAAGAAAATATTAAAGGCAACTCCAGTGACTCTGAGTAAGTTTTGCCTCTCCCTTTATACAGTAATCTGCCAGCTAGCAGATTGTTCAACAGTTGTGGAAAACCCTCAATTTCATCCCATAAGAATTCTACAACGGAGATTCTACATTCTACGGGCAGCACAGTGGCACAGTGGTTAGCACAGTTGCTTCACAGCTCCAGGCTCCTAGGTTCGATTCCCGGCTGGGTCACTGTCTTTGCGGTTTATGCACGTTCTCCCCGTGTCTACGTGGGTTACCCCCGGGTGCTCCGGTTTCCTCCCACAGTCAAAAGACGTGCCGGTTAGGTGGATTGGCCATTATAAATTGCCCTTAGTGAATAAAAAGTTTAGGAGAGTTTAATGGGTTCAGGGGATAGGGTGCAAGTGAGGGCTTAAGTGGGTCGGTGCAGAGTCGATGGGCCGAATGGCCTCCTTCTGCACTGTATGTTCTATGTTCTACTGTGAGGAACATCTTAGCAACAATGTTAGTGTGATATCTGGGCCTGCTTCTAAGCAGTGTCTCTTGCTCCAGGGAAGAACTGATGACAGGGCAACTCACAGGTCTTGTTCCACTGACAGGCACTCCCTCCTTTTGGTTTTTACTTGAGCCAGTGTTGAGAATGTCAACTCACACAAGTAGGCTGTGGGAAACGGTAAAAGTACTGCTGTAGCTCGATCTGAAATGAATGAATATTCTTGTCCCGCAAGCAACCAAATGTGTTCAGAGGCATCTCTGCAAATTTCAGTTTCCCTGTCCAATCCATCCTGAGCTCTGCAAATTCCTCTTGTTCCTTCAATTACAATTTATTTGATGATTCAAATGGATCACGTCACTCAAAATCTCCCCGACTCATGAAGAGGAAGTAGCATTCAAACTTCTCTTGTAGTGTTTTAAGATATGTGGAGATGAGGTTGAGTATAGTTTTGCCCGCAGGATTTTCAGATGTCAGCTTGACCATCTCAATCAACCCACTTGCCACTTTTTCCTGCCAAAGGACCAGTTTTGACCTGAAGTCTTGAAGTTTATTTGTGCCAGTCAGAATTTTCTCGTTTTCCCCTGCCTTTTAACATTCAGCTCATTCAGATGGCTGAATACATTTAAAACATAAGCAAGAATCATCACATGTTAAATCTTTGCGTGGCAATCCAAGTAGAGCCGAAAACTGTTTCAGCATGTCACAGAGGTATGTTTCCATTCGACAGCCATCATACCTCTGTGTTGCAAGAGTAAACCCTGGTATTTGGCTCCCATATCTTCACACAAAATAGTAAACAAGCGTGATTTTGAAGGATGTGACTTCATATAATTCACAATTTTGACTGGTCTAACACTGCAGTTAACTCAGATGGCATTGTTCTAGCAACAAGGGCTTCATGGTGCAAGATACAGTGACTGACATGGATGTCAGGGTTCTGGGGCGTCATTCTCCGACCCCCCGCCGGGTCGGAGAATGGCCGTTGGCCGCCGTGAATCCCGCCCCCGCCCCCGCCGAAGTCTCCGCTCCCGGAGATTGGGCGGGGGCGGGAATCCAGCCGCGCCGGTTGGCGGGACCCCCCGCTGGATTCTCCGGCCCGGATGGGCCGAAGTCCCGCCCAGGAATTGCCTGTCCCGCCGACGTAAATCAAACCTGGTATTTACCGGCGGGACCAGGCGGCGTGGGCGGGCTCCGGGGTCCTGGGGGGGGGCGCGGGGCGATCTGACCCCGGGGGGTGCCCCCACGGTGGCCTGGCCCGCGATCGGGGCCCACCGATCCGCGGGCGGGCCTGTGCCGTGGGGGCACTCTTTCCCTTCCGCCTCCGCTACGGCCTCCACCATGGCGGAGGCGGAAGAGACTCTCCCCACTGCGCATGCGCGGGAAACTTTCGGCGGCCGCTGACGCTCCCGCGCATGCGCGGGGAAACTGACAGCGGCCGCTGACGCTCCCGCGCATGCGCCGCATTTCCGCGCCAGCTGGCGGGGCAACAAACGCCATTTCCGCCAGCTGGCGGGGCGGAAATCCCTCCGGCGTCGGCCTAGCCCCTCAATGTTGGGGCTAGGCCGCCAAAGATGCGGAGACTTCCGCACCTTTTTGCCGGCGCGATGCCCGTCTGATTTGCGCCGGCTTTGGCGCCAGTCGGCGGGCATCCCGCCGTTGGGGGAGAATTTCGCCCCTGTTCTTTCACCTTACTCACAAATCATTGACTTTTCCCATCAAGGAAACTGCTCCTTCAGTCAGATATGGCATTCGGCCCAGTCAGGTTTAGTCCCTCCAGATAATCAGTTGTGAAATGAAAGATTTCCTCTCCAGTCATGTGACCAGGCAATTCTATGCAAAAGAAGAACTTCTTTTGACAGAATCCCCATCAACATAACTGACACTGGCTAAGAGCTGGCAGTGTATGCCAATATCTGTGGAGTCATCAGTCTGCAGGGCATATTTTTCACTCATTTCTAATTGTTGTTGAAACACTTGCTCAATATCACCTTATGTTTCGTCAATATGCCGTTTGTTTATACTATCAGAAAGAGGAACTTTGTCGATACCTTTGGCAGCACTAGCTCCAGACATTACTCTCACATTATTTTTACATGCTGGCGTATACGGGTTTCTGCATTGGTGATCAGCCACCAGATAATTTGTCTCCTGTGCATTATCCGAATCCCGCATAAGCTGCATCATATGTTGATTCGTTTTACATTTTGTTTTCTCAAGCGCTTTTGAAGTACTGCATACCCTTGCTGGAGAGTGAATGTATTTTGCGCTGAAATGGTGCTTCAACTCACTTGATGTCATTGCATCATATGAGAGTTTCTCCCTGCAAATTAGGCATTCTAGGACAGGGCTACAAAGATCCATGGGTCAAGTACCTGTGACTATACTGTGTATGAACCTCGTTTTTGCTCTCCTAAGGTTCTATTCTTTCGACTACATCTGAATCCGAGATGGATTCTTTACTTCTTTTCCTATTCATGGAAAATGTGGTCAAACACATTGCACTCCACAACAAATGCCCTCAAGCAGCAACTGACTGGTACAATTTCAGTTCTTTGGCCATGCCAAGCCAAACATTACCTTACCCCAACACCACACAACCCGGAGTTACCAACCTTTGGATCTTCAGGGTTTTTTTTCGGGTCTCTTCGACCACTAGGGCTGCTCCCAAGCCCACCTCACAAAAGGTCTACTCCTTGATGCACTTTCTCTAAATGGAGTCAGTTTCTCCTTTTCTTAAATTTATTGGTTCCTATTTCTTACTTCTGTCTGCTTCCCTTATTGGGAACTTTGTTTTTTAAATTCTTTCTACCTACTCTCCTGTTTCTTCGATTTCTCCCAGTATCCCTCACTTCTCCCATGGTTTCTGCACCCTTTTTGTGTTTTTGCTCATGCGCAATGGGGCCTTCGTCTTCACCTCCATGGTTGGCATCTCCAAGTCCTGGGAAACTTTGGACCTTCCGCACATGTGACAGCTGGGAAGGGATAACACATGCAAGGTTCAGATGTTTTACGTTGGTCAGACTTATGCACATGCAGTTGACCAACATAAAAAATCCAAACCACCCACATGTGGCCTATTCCCAGCCAGCACATGCACAGTTCGGTTTACCAATGTAAAACAAAAATCACAATTGTGCATGTGCAGCCCTTTCCCAACCCAAAGTCCGTCAGAACTTGAAGATGCTGACCACGGAGCTGAAAATGAAGGTTAGATTTAGTCTATTTACATTCATTTTTAATCATTTTGAATTGGCGGCACGGTGGCACAATGGTTAGCACTGCTGCCTCAAAGCGCCAGTGGTCTGGGTCAATTCCAGCTTTGGGTGACTGTCTGTGTGGAGTTTGCATGTTCCCCTCTTGTCTGCACTGGGCCTCCGTTTCTTCTCACAGTCCAAAGATGTGCAATTTAGGTGGAATGGCCAACTAAATTGCCCCTTAGTGTCCCAAAAGATGTGCAGGTTAGATGGGGTTGCGAGGGTAGGGTGGGGCAATGGGCCTAGGTAGAGTGCTCAAGTCAGACTCAATGGGTCGAATGGCCTCCTTCTGCACTGTAGGGATTCTATGGATTCTCCTTCGGAATCCTATTTCGCAGCACACCGGTGGGGAACTGCTGATATATGCTATAGCCAGGTAGACAGAATTACCTCAGTGGGTTGAAGCAGTCAGTAGCTGAGCCTTGCAGATCAGTAATGGTTCCAAGTTCAATCCCTGGTCTGTATTGAATATAGCAGACAAGATTTGGTGGTGAGAAGAAGCGAGCTATAGGTGCCATTCTTTATTGCCACTATGCTGGAAATACACACACATGAAATAATTGGTGAATAGGCTCAGCTGCTCTGCCTTCAGTGGCCAAATACTCACTACAAAGGTTCACACATGAATAATCATCACTTAAGCTACATACTGAAGAGTACCCACAACCAGTGGAACTGTGCCCCTCCATAGAGTCCATGTCTTCTCAAAAGTAAATTAAAATAGCGTGAAATGAAAAACAGTACAAGCACAAGGCTGTTTTCCACTTACTATTTACAAATCATTAAGATAAATATTTCATCAATGTGTTTTCTTGATAATGTGATATGGTTATCTATTCAATGTGTGCAACATAAATTGTAGACTTTTCTTAGATTATTTAATGTTGCTGAAACGATTGAGTCTCTACAGTTCATTGACTTTTGCACTCATTATTACAAAAGCCCCAATTAAGAATTATTTTTGTGCGTGGGTTTAATTACCCAGCAATATAATAGGTTAAAAAAGATAGAGGGCGGGATTCTCCGAAATGGAGGCAGAGTGTTCGCGTCGTCATGAACGCCGTTGAGGTTCACGAGGGCGCGAAACGGCCCCTATCCCGACCGATTCAGGGCCTGATAATGGGCTAGGAGCGGCGCCACGTCATTTACACGCGCCAGGCCTTGGCACCGCATAAAGGCGGCGCCGCATACATACTGGCGTCACCGCGTGTGCGCCGGTTGGCCGGCGCCAACCCGTGCATGCGCGGTTGCCTTCCTCTCCGAGTCCGCCCCGCAAGAAGATGTCCGACGGATCTTGCGGGGCTGCGGAAGAAAGGAGGTCCTCCTTCAGAGAGGCCGGCCCGACGATCGGTGGGCACCGATCGCAGGCCAGACCCCATTTGAAGCCCCCGGTGCAGGATCCCCCCCCCCCCCGCAGGCCCCCCAGCGATCCCACGCTGTTCCCACCGGCAGCGACCAGGTGTGGACGGCGCCGGGGGGAACCCGCCGTTTTGGGCTGACCGCCCGGCCCATCCGGGTGGTGCCAGGGAATCACCATTTTGGGTGTCTCGGGCGATACTCTGGCCTGTGCCGCGTGGAACTCGACGGGGCCGTTCTCGCCACTTGGGAGAATCGTGGGAGGGCGTCGAACCGGCGTCGCAGGAAAATCTGGCGACCCAGGCAATTCTCCCAACCGGCGCGGGAGCGGAGAATCGTGCCCAGAATTTCACTGAATTCTATTTGTAGTATGTAAACTTGTGTAATTGAATGACTTAATTGTTAGGACTTCTATGAGAAAGGATACACCTATAGAGAATGTGTGTTATATCTAGCGGAACATTACAAATACGTCATATAAATGATCAAGAAACACACTGATGGTTTGCTTTCCTACCAGGAATCGCTGTTTAAAATAAGCAAAACCGCACTGTCACAACGTTTGTTTTAAAGGCTGTCATTTGCAGCTGTTGGTTACATTTTGAATTTGTACTTTAGCTATAGAAAACCCTATAGTGATCCTTTAGAACTGAAGTATGTTACCAAGCAACTTCTGTTATACGTTTTAGTTACCGTTGTATGAAGAGTCAGAAGTCCTGTTCCTTTTCACCAAACACCATTTATTTCACTGCCACAGCCTCTGCACAAAACTCCAACACACCACCTGACAGAGGCCACCTGAAGCCCCTTTACATATCAGTGTCAATTAATGGATGCTTAACATAAATGAGACAACTAATTGCAATGTCTCTTAACCCATTACTTAACAACTTCTGTTATGTCCACGCATCAGAACCTTTGTTTCAACCTACTCATGAAGTGTTGCAGCTTGATCTTGAGAACATTATACCTCATTGTAATGCTTTTCATTTCTTGTTTGGGCCATCTCAAGGAGTAACAAACTAAAACTGAAGAGATTATTCTCGGCTTCCAAAGAGTTATCACCTAGGGCACGATTTAACAGAAAATGTTCTGAAGTGTTATTTTGGGTGCAGTTGGCGGTGTGTTTCTCAACGGCCGCGTTGGTGAGATTGCAGCCCGTATTTAACGGCACTTAGTGCCAGAAATGAGCCCGCGTGAGCTTCTTGTCATTACTGGGTCCCGCGCCATCAGATTCACCAGACTCACCAGGCATCTCGCCTCTAAGAAGGGGAACTGCATGTAAACGCTCCCTCACCACTCGGTCGCAGTCAACACACACACGCAGACCTGCTCTTGCTTTGGGATGGCCATCGATTCGAGACGGGACATCATGTTCCCCCAAGGGGGTTGGAGGGCAAGCAGCAGGGTCAGCAATGCACCTGGGAGGCAGTGGCAGCAACTGACAATGCAGGCAGCATGTCCAGGATGACCGCCGTACAATGTCGGAAGAAGACCAATGACCTCCACCGAGCTACAAGGGTAAATCACCACCTCTCTCCTGGCATCAGTTCCGCCTGCCACCTCTCAAATTCCCAAACCGCCCCCCCAGCCCCCCACAAATCATTGCCTAACATCTCACACCTTCCCCACATCTGATCTTCATGCTTGTTCCTCTGAAACCCCTGACACCCACCTACACAACCCTTCATGTCCAGGTGTGGTGCCCATACATACCATCTGATATAGACCCCCCCCACCCATCCACCCCCCCCAGTCCATCAAGCATGTGGCTCACAATGCCCTCACTTTGTTCCCGGAGAAGAAGATTGCCCATAATAAGCGGGAAAGATCCAAGCTGGGGGCAGAGTGGCAGAGATCCTGGACCTCATCCCCTATGAGGAACGGCCCCTGGAGATCACGGGGTTGTCCGAGGAGAGAGCAATCACCAACAGCGAGATTGGCCTGCACTGCAGAGGTGAGGATCCATTGCCCCTTCGCCCAGATGACCTGTCTCAAGGAGTTGCTCATGTCAGACAAAATGATCCTTCCTTCTCACTGACCACATTTCCATTGTCTCGCAGGATCTCAATCTGATGGGGCTGGGCCATCCGGAGTCACTGCCCCCCCTCCCCCACCCCTCCCCTCCACCCAAGAGACCACTCGGAGGTGAGCTCCGAGGAGACCACCATCGAGGCTTCAAAGCTATTACCCGCACCCTCGACCAGCACAGAGACACACATCAGTAGCCGATACTAATGGACAGGCATCTGGATCCCAGTCTCGTGAGCACCAGACAATGACTGATGCACATCAGGTGGAGGCAGGAACATCCAAGGGAGTCAGCAGTCGGAGATCTGCTGGATCCCAGGACTCAGCTGAGTTCGAGCCAGATGCCGAGCCTCTGGACAAAGTTATCCCAGAGCTGATGCAAACGATATGTCACAGCCGTGAGATTAAAGAGGGGATGTCAGCGACATTTCAGTGAGTGCATAGCCGATTGGCAATGGGTGCTGGAGATGATGCCAACAATGCATGGCCAACTCAGCTATGGTGTGTTTGGATTTGGGTTGATTGTCATGTGTACCAAGGTACAGTGAAAAGTATTGTTCTGCTTATAGTCCAGACAGATTGTTCCATACATGAAAAGCATCGGATATATGATAGATACACAATGTAAATAGACATAAACCGCAGTGGAAGGCCTGGAGCACGACATCCGCGTCTTGCGTAATGGTGCCCAAGGTATGGCTCAGTCTGTGATGACTGTGGCTGAGGGCCTAGACATCATGTCCCAGTCGCTGAGAGACATGTCCCAGATGCAGGTGGACATTGCTGAGGCACTGCAGAGCATGGTCCGGTCACTGACGAGCATCGATGAAGACGTCGACACCATGGTGCAGACAATGGAGAGCCACCAGGACTGGCAGGGCCAGATGTCGCAGAGGCCTCTGGAGCTCACTCCAGCTGTCCTTCCATCCCATGGAGACCCCCAGGGCCCTACGGGCACCTTCAGGGAGGAGGAAGCGCTGGGGGTCAGCATGGGCCCTGCCACCAAGGAGATGACAGCAGAACAGGGTGGATCGGCGATGCCAATCACACCAGTAAATCGGCTAGAGCCACCAGGCTCCAGGCCCTCCAGAGGACGTCCGTCAAGGGCATCAAAGCAACAGATCGTGGAAAGCAGTTGGCTGCTTCCCCCTCTGTTATGCATCGTAGGGCCACACCTAGATGGAGCAGTAAATCATGAAAGATCAAGAAGAGAGAGGATCACTGAGTGGGCACAAGGGGGCATGGGGGAGCACTACCTGTAGCTAGGGGTAACGAAAATGTCAAATGTTCACAATTAAAACATGTTATACCTGATATATGTCAAGCCTCTCTCATGTTAGTCTGCACAGTTGGCATGCCTGAACCTCTGCCCTCGGCTCCCCGCACCCCCGCTTCCCGGGCACCGTGGTCGAAGATCAAAGGTGGATGGCGGGAATGAGGGGTGAGAGGGTGAGCTGACTGACAAAGCCTTGCCCTATGAGAATCAGGTGAGGATGAGGGCCTCCATGGTCTTCTGGGCATGCCAGACACTTGGCGCTGCCTATGCTCTGTCCTCTGGCTCTTCCTGCAGGTCCTCCCTGGGCTCTTCCTCCATCCCCTCCTGATCTGCTTCCTCCTCAGACGAGGCCGCATGTCCTTCCTCTTCCCCTCCATGTTGCCCCATTGCTGTGCCAGATTGTGGAGTGAACAGAAGACCACCACAAAGCAGGAGATCCTCTGGGGGGGTGGACTGCACCACCAGAGTGGGCCAGGCATCAGAATCGCATTTTGAGTAGTCTGATGCACCATTCAATGATAGCACAGGCAGCAACATGGGTGTCGTTATAACGGGTTTCATCCTTGGTCTCCGGCCTCAGCACCGGCGTCATCAACCAGGACCTCAGGGTACCCCTTTTCCCCCAAGAGCCAACCCGCCATTCTGGGCTGGTGCTCGAAGACACCAGGGATCTCCGAGTGTCCCAGGATGTAGCTGTCATGCACGCTCCCTGAAACACATGCATGATCCGGAGGTGGTGGTCGCACACGAGTTGAACATTCAGGGAGTGGAACCCCTTCCTGTTAATTAAGGGCACTCCCTGATGCCCCTTTGAGCGCAAAGGATCATGCGTGCCATCAATGACTGCCTGGACCTGGTGCAGCCCGGCGATAGGGGAGAATCCTGCAGCCTGGGCATCTTGAAGGGCCTGGCCCAGCTCAAAGTTCATCAAGACTGATGTCCGGGCATATAGGGCATCTGTGACTTCATGGATGCACTTGTGGGCTGTAGCTTGTGATATGCCGCAAAAGTCCCCACTTGAGCCCTGGAATAATCCGGTTGCATAGAAGTTCAGAGCTGTGGTGACCTTCATGGCCACCAGGAGCGGGTGTCCTCCTCCTCCATAGGGTGGCAGGTCCGTGAGGATGTGGTACAGGTGCCACGCTATCTTTTTTTCTGAGACCGAGTCTCCATCGGCTGTCCATCTCCTTGAAAGACCAACAACGCCTGTACACCTTGGGCCATCGCTGGCATCTCCCTCTGGGTTCCCTTCCCCGCTGATGGGCAGCCAGGTTTACAGTCTGTGGGACGGCCCACTACACCTGGGGTGCTGCCTCCAACCTGTATCGACGGTGCTGCCTTCCCCGGCGTCTGGCCACCTGGGCTGCCACCAGCACCGCAAGGGCAGCCACTGTGGACCGACAGCACCAGCCATAGTTATATCTGTAAGGAATTGGAGAAGGAGAGAGAGTGACAATCAATTAGGACTTCAACCCCGGGACCCTCAAATAACCCAAGCCTCCCCCACCTTTGCACATCCCGCCTTCTCTTAGAGTGCCATCCAGCGAGCCAGTTGTGCTGGAAACCCTTACTCTTGCACACTCACCCCTGGCCACAGCAAAAGCCCCTAGACTCCAGATCACTGCTGGGAACATTAGAGAGACCGTGCTCAGGTGCCCACCCCTGATCCATACACCTACCCTATGGTCACGAGGATATACCCCAAGTAAATTGCCCCTGTTACGGGTATCCACAGTATGTAAAAATGCCTTGAAGGCCTCACAGACGAAAATCTCCTCCACCCGGCCCAGGGGTGACGCCTGACCTGGAACACTTCAGCCAATGTTCATTCACATTCACCTGAGGAAGGAGCAGTGATCCGAAAGCTAGTGATTCAAAACAAACCTGGTGGACTTTTACCTGATGTTGTAAGACTTCTTACTGTGCTCACCACAGTCCAACACCGGCATCGCCACATCAAATAATAGTGGTATAGTGGATTATCTCTGTTACCAGAGCAGTGGGTATTAATATTTATATGGTCACAAACCAAGAGTACATTAAAGAAATAAAACTCCTTGCCATTGATGAAGATCATGGGATTAATGGTAACACCCGCATGCATGCATTTTAGAGAAGGCTACATTGTGGAAACAAATTGTTTGTTCTGTTGCCCGGTGCTGTTTTCTATGTGCAAGTGATGAAAGTTTTCCCCAGTAAAAGGCTTCTGTTACAGCTTGTATACTGACTTATTAGCCTGGAAAACATTCTCTGTGATGGAATGGAGTAATCAAATAGCACAAAAAATGAAGGCAGTAGACACCTCAGACTCTTTTGTTGAGTTCATCTGAAGGTCAAGGTGAATAAACAGCAATGCTTGCTGACAGCATCATTTATGAAGCACAGCTGGTCTTCATACATGTCACTGTATTTGTTCTTTAACCTACAGACCCAGCTAGTTAAGTGGAGGAGTGTGTGGGGAATAATGGTAATCTTTCTTCACTGCAAGAAGATATGCTGTTCTCTTCTCAGGTTGCCCTCATTCTCCACCAGCCAGGGGTCTTTTTTTTTTCCAACTACTCTCTTTGAGATTTTCTCAAGTTTTTAAAAAAAAACGTTTTCAGGGGCTCCTTTTTCATTCTCACTAACTCCATTATTAGGTGATGCAGTCGCTCAGTAACATTACTTTCTGTATTGGTGATTTTTTTTCAGGTTTGCCTTCTTTAGATAGACAAGATCGCAAACAAACCAAAATGAAAGGCTGTATCATGTATAGCAGCTCATCCAATCTCAAGCCAAGGATTAATCAAATCAAAATAATAACCCAAGTATCAATGCTAGACTAAAAGCATATTTTGCAAAGTAACACCTTTATTTGTTATTAGATGGCCTGTGCAATAATGATTTAAAACCAGAACAGAGAAAACATTGAGTAAGTAGATAACAGCAGTTCTGATTGAAATGTTAGTTTCTATTATAACCAAAAGTAACAAACACTTATCTATAGAGTGTGTGTAAATTAGACACCCGGGTTCGAATCCCGGTTTGGGTCACTGTCTGTGTGGAATCTGCACATTCTCCCTGTGTCTGCTGGGTTCCCTCCCACAAGTCCCGAAAGACGTGCTTGTTAGGTGAGTTGGAGATTTGGAAAAGACGCACATGCAATTGGTCAGTGCTAGGTGAAAGTTCCAGAGGAATAGCAAGACTCCATGATAACGTGCTCTGTATCAGATTGCTACCTTACCACACGAGACACAATAAAAGGATCCTGGTTTGGACAGATCAAAGTGTTTGGCGAGTTACTTCATAAAGTACAAGGGACCAAACACAACAATCACAAGCTACGTTTGAAGTTTTGAGCGTGAATTCTCCCCATACTCCTTTATTTTGAACCCTGCCACCAACACAAACAGGAGAAGAAGAAAAAGCTAGCAAGAATTACAATGTTTTGATTTTCTTTTATTTTCCAGAATTTCAGCTCTCAAAAAAATCAGTCGGAAAATGTAGGAGCAAACTACAAGCCCTCTTCTCTGCCCACCTCAGTGCCAGATAAACTCTAATCTGAATAAAGACATATTCAATGAAGTGGCTGACCCTTCCAATATACAAACAAACCTGTCTATTCCTATACACTTCAATGGCCAAATACAGCATCCACGTTTTTTCTGCACTATCTCAACTACCATGGATACTGTGTTAAACTGCTGTAACTTTAAGCTCTTTCCATACTTTTTCTCTTTTTGTGGAATTTACATCGTGTATCAAATGTGGAGTCACGTGGAGAGGCAACGTCTTACTGCTCCCAGGCATTCCTGCAGATTGTTAGTCATCTGGGTAAACAGGGCTGTAGTGGGATTTTAACGTTCTCTCAATGCAATTGTCTCAACATATTGATCGTGGACCAAAGAGACTTGTATTTTTTCTTTCATGAGATTTGAGCATCGCTAGTAAGGCCAGCTTTTATTTATTGGCCTTGAGAGGGCTATATTGAAGCCTGTCAGTAGGGGCTGTGCTGTGGATAGCTTTGGAGTTGCCATTAAGTGATCATGCATGACTGAACGTTATGTAGATGATGGAGTCTACATTTGGTACCTGAAATTGAAGGTTGCAATTCACGAATTCACTCTCGAATTCTTTTATATGCCAGCTCCCTGAGGTTCCACACGTTGCATTAAGCAGCCGAGGAAGGATTCAAGCTGGAATTGAGATCAGATTAGAGGAATTGACCTAACTCAATTTGCTCCAACTCACTCTTGCTCACTGTTTCAACCAGCATTCTCTCTTAACTCTCTAATTAAATCCCTTGCTGTAGATGTATCTGAATTGGTGTTTCCCATGGTTGATGTAGGTGATACAGATACAATGACATGCTGGGTTTATTGTGTCCACTGTCATTTGCTTCCAGGTCTTCCTGGATGTCTACAGAAACAGTGGCAAGCAAATTGGTATATGCTGTAATACAGCGTGTGGCATGCTGCCAGTTTCCAATGTACACCTGCATACAATGAAAGAGTAATGGGGGGAAAAATAATAAGAAAAGGATGGTACTCTATAGAAGAGTTAAGGACCAGAAATTGCAAAACCCCGTGATTGGAACTTCATTGTTCATGTCTGTTATAAGCCAACTTCTCCTATAAGCAAGGTGACATTTTGAAGAGCGGATACAGTGACAACCAAGTGCTCACCCTTTAACTCAATTCGTGCCAATTATCAAAATGCCTTTTGTTGGACGTACGCTTTGTGGGCAGAACTTCTAGTACTTCTGTGCAACAGGAGTTGCCTATTTCAGTTACATTTGCGAAGCTTGCCCTACAACAGTGGTTGTGATTGTGTAAAAGATCTCAAACATTTCCTGAGTATTTTGCTTGCTGCACCAGTGAAATTGCATCAGATTTAGATTAAACTCTTTGTGGTATGCTTACTGAGTGTAGGCAAATACTGGGGATTCTTGCCTTGGAAATATTCCTGAGGCTTCTAACTTCATGCAAATGTGTTTTGAAACACTCTGGAGATGTGCGGTGGTCTTCACTCATGCTTTCACCTTCCAACACATTGCGACAGATGTTAGGAATGATCTTAGCCCCAACTAGGGCATCCTCTTTGCTGATTCTCGACGAGCAACATCTTAAAAATGTAGTACCCTGTGACATCCTTTCTTTGTTGCATTTCAATGGGGAAAATTTTCAAGTTTCACATTGCATACCATTCTCTATTTAAATAGCACCAGCCCTTTAAGATCTGCTGCATTGGATTTTCCACCAGCAAAATCAGCCTTGTGTTGCAAGTCCTGGTTGAATCTGCACAGGAAGCTCACAGTCACACTTAAATTGGCTGACCTTGAGGAAACGTGCGATGTGATTATGCTACCCATTTAACAAAAACCTTATTTGTTTCAATCCAGTGATATTAACGCTGTTTTCTGAAATTGACCAATCCTGGAACCAAGGATCCATAGGTCTTTGATCATCAGCATACTAGAATCATCTTTTGCTGACTCTTCTGGACTTCCATTGGTTAGGTAGTTGCCTTCATTAAGATTTTAGTAGTACAGACCTGCATAAAAGGACTGTATTGATGTATCATCTAGAATGTCCCTTCACAAATAATTTACTTAAGGGATTACATTTAGCATATCAAGATAAAATAATGGTTCAAAGCATGATCAAAGTGAATAATGAATTTCTATCTATTTTGAATTCAGTTACATATATTTTTTCACCAGTGACTTTTCTTTTGTTTTACAGCAGATTGATGGAGAAGCATTTCTTTTGTTGACACAGGTGGACATAGTTAAGATCATGAGCATCAAATTAGGCCCAGCCCTGAAGATTTACAACTCCATTCTAATGTTTAAGAATTCTGAAGGTAATTTGGAATAGACATTGTGGATTGAAAAAGGCAACTGTTAAAGTGATGCTCTTCTTTCCTGCCAGTGAGGATTAAAGTGAATCTCTTCTCATGATGAGTGGCACAACAAACTGTAGATCAATTTATCAGCAAGATTAACAGGGTACACTGAAATATACTAAAATATTGTTGATTTAAAGAATTTTTGGTTATAAATGCTTGTTAATAAGACATGATGAAGTCATTAAAATATGTTGTAGTAGAAGATGATACATTTGGAAGTTGCACTTGTACAGTAGATATTTAATCACATTTCACATACAATTGAGATGAAATTACAATTTTACAACGTGAGAGTTTTAAAAACAATCAAGTTGGGCAAAAGTAGTTGTCTATCTATGTGATAACTTCATTAAAGTCTAAAATGGATCTACGCACTTTAATAGTGTTGAGTATATGGATGTTACCCAAAGCTTAGAGCATGGCAGGAGATAATCTGCAAAAAAGAGCACAATAACAATAACTTAATTACTTTAGAGTATATATTGAAATATGCTACAATAAAAGCAGCTTTTCAGTTACAACCATAAACATACCTTTTTCTTTGGATATGTATAGGTAGTGAAATTCCATAGTTCATATTTTAGATATGTTTTTTAACGCACATTATACTGCTACATATGATCATGTGACTAGGAATTCCGAAATTTGCTATTAAATGAGCAAGTTAGTTTTCGCTATTGATTATCACACAGAGTATCTCTTCCTTCTGATATTGGCACTCCAATTCACATAGAACAAGGAGCAGACATGTTAGCAGAATGCAGGAGTTCTTGCATCCTCTTCCACACTTTCTGCCCGCATTACAAACATAAGCCCCTCTCTTCCATAGACACAGGTACACAATTTAAAATTTTTGCTTCAAAAATATTGTGAACTATGGCACAAACCAAATATACAGCAGAATGCTGTTAAATGCTTTATTTGTCTAATAAGCTGACCTGATAGGATAATGCAAGAATTAAGTTTACTTAATCATGCATTGTGCTGTCTATGTGATAAATATAATTTTCAGTGGAAGTATAGCTTGTATCTTCCCTACATCTACAATTCGTATCTGTAGAAGAAACCAATATTGCAGAAACTCTGAATATGTATATACCACAGAGTTTGTAAATTATGAAACTTCACTGTTCTCTACTATTCCATTGAGCTTTATTCTTAAAGATTCCATAACTAATTCATGATGAATTCCGAAGGTATTGACAACTTACGCCTCAAGGAGCAAAGTGCACCCTTGCCATAAGTAGTAGGTGCTCAAATAGGCCTGGGCTCAATAATAAATTAGTGATTTTTCTTTTTATAAACATAGTTGTGTTTTGAAGTGATGGAAACGTGCTACACTCGCTTGTTGCTTGCTTTTATGCAGTGGTTACTTTTTAATTTGTATTATCAAGTTGCAGGACTTTACTGATTTGTATATTATGTTTTTTGTGTAATTAACAGTACATTGCAGTTGATGTTGTGCTTGTTATTTATGTTTGCACAGAATTTGATCCAAAATGTTATACTTTACCTTAAAAAAAGTTCTCTAATGTATAATGTGTTTTATTATGTATTGTATAAGTAATATATACAATATCTACAATGGGTTAGGGTGTGTTTATTCTTAAAACTAATGGTATTTTAAACTGAAAATTAGCTTACAAAGATAGAACATAATTTAAAAATAAATTTCTTACAGAGCAGGAATGCAATATGGTGCATATAAAACTCTGGTATCATTTCGTGATTTTCTATATCATGAATCAACTACACAACCTCTCCTTCAGTTAGCCTCAGTTTTTGTTTGCTAATGGCTCATAATGAAGGATACAGTTAACATTGTTACAGTTTTTGTTTCAATCATCCAGAACTAAGTAGGACTTCATGAAAGAGCTGAGTTATGAGAAGAGTAGATTTTGTACTTTTTCAAAATACAGCACATAGAATAAAAGAAGACTAGAATAGGCCAGTTTAAACAGTAGCATCTATTTTTCTGGAAAACGCAGTTTAAGGTTTCCATTTTTTAAAAATCAGACGTGGATGGGATACTGAAAAAAAGTTTTATAAGTTAGTTTTCTGCCTTTGCATCATCTAGAACAGAAAGTTATTTCTCTGACTCAAAATTTGTGCCTTGACACTTGCAGAATTTGGCAAGTAAAGGAACAATTTATAAAAATCACCAAGATTTGAGACAATTCTTACTTTTTAGATACATCAGGAAATGTGATGGATATAAAATGCAGAAATAATAGATCTGGCTATTTAAACATCAATCAGTAAATGCCATCAACAAAAAATATAAAACACACAGCTGAAGTTTACACCTAAAGAGTTTGTTTTACAGTGACAAAGAACATCTTTTATAAGTTTATATGATATACAGTAATTGTCATGATAACTTTAGGATACTTCTACTTTAACATCACCAGCGACTATATATTACCCTTCAGTACTGATACTGACATTAAGGCTTCAACAAAAAACCTCAAATGCTATAAATTACATGGTTACAAAGCGATGGTAAAATGGCATTGAATGCTTTTGTACTGTCGTTGAGTTAAATTGCCATTATTAATAAATCACATTTTTCCCATTCAGTGAACACAGAGCCATAAACTTCAATATACTGTGCTTCTAAGTCCAAAACGTCTCAGTTCATGGAACGAGTTTGTTATATTTGTTATACTGTGTTTGTAAATTCATTAAATGTTGAAATACATTATTGAAAAAGTTAACTGTTTTGCAGGGAATGATTTAAAATAATTTCTCTTATTCTGGCATGCGATACGTTATCTTTAGTTGGATACTATTTTTGACTGTGATGTTGATCAAAGTGAGCTTGCAATTTTTAAAAAATAAAGTTCTGTTCAGCTCAGACTTCCTACCCTCTGATCTCCTTTCTGTGGTGTGCTAGTTTCAACTGGCAATGTAAAACCCAAAGATAGTTTAAGTGGAATCAGTATGTAGCATTTCCAACATCAGCCTATGCATAGAGTCATAGAGGTCTACAGCACAGAGAAGGCCCTTCAGACCAGCGTGTCTGTACCGGACAAAACAACCATGGAAATATTCTAATCCCATTTTCCAGCACTTGGCCCACAGCCGTGTATGCTTTGGCATCGCAAGTGCACACCTAAATACTTCTTAAATGTTATGAGGGTCTCTGTCTCCACCACCTGTTCAGGCAGTGATTTCCAGACTCCCACCACCCTCTGGGTAAAAAAAAATTTCCCCACATCCCCTCTAAACATGCCCCTCAGTTTGCACTGAGTGCTGAATTTGGTGCATTTGAGTGCGATAGTGAGAGTTTGGTGACCGAGGGAGTATAAGGCTTCATTTTTATCTAAAGTTTAGTCTTTCTTTTATTTAGTTAATTAACTTAAAAGTTGCTGTTTGGTTTAGAAGAAGGTGAATTTTCAATAAGCTTTAAACAGGCTTCTACTTGTAGGCACTTGCAGCTGGAGCTTGTTAATTAGTTAATTGGATTAGGCCAGTTTTCAGAGGCTAGATTCACAGTATAAAAGTGATCCCCTACAGTGCAGACTTTGTTTGCACTGAGTGCTGAATTTGGTGCATTTGAATGCGATAGTGAGAGTTTGGTGACGGAGGGAGTATAAGCCTTCATTTTTATCTAAAGTTTAGTCTTTCTTTTATTTAGTTAATTAACTTAAAAGTTGCTGTTTGGTTTAGAAGAAGGTGAATTTTCAATGAGCTTTAAACAGGCTTCTACTTGTAGGCACTTGCAGCTGGAGCTTGTTAATTAGTTAATTGGATTAGGCCAGTTTTCAGAAGCTAGATTCACAGTATAAAAGTGATCCCCTACAGTGCAGACTTTGTTTGCACTGAGTGCTGAATTTGGTGCATTTGAATGCGATAGTGAGAGTTTGGTGATCGAGGGAGTGCTGAATTTGGTGCATTTGAGTGCGATAGTGAGAGTTTGGTGACCGAGGGAGTGTTGAATTTGGTGCATTTGAGTGCGATAGTGAGAGTTTGGTGACCGAGGGAGTTAGGTGAGGAGGGAGTAAGGTGCTCCTTTCATTTTGTTTCTGACATTTCCGCAAAGAGTGCGAAGAGAGCCAGGAGTTTACAGAAAGTGTAGCTGACTGGGAGCAGGGTCGGAGGGCGGAGATCTAGTTAGTCCACAGGGCAGCTATATTCTGTCAGGTAAGAGGGGATGGAGGCTAGGCCAGTTACATGCTCCTCCTGCAGGATGTGGGTGGTGAGGGATACCACCGGTGTCCCCACTGACTATACCTGCGGGAAGTGCACCCAACTTCAGCTCCTCAAAGACCGTGTTAGGGAACTGGAGCTGAAGCTGGATGAACTTCGGATCATCCGGGAGGCAGAGGGGGTGATTGAGAAGAGTTACAAGGAGGTAACCACACCCAAGGTACAGGACAAGAATAGCTGGGTTACAGTCAGGGGGGAAAAAACAAACAGGCAGAAAGTGCAGGGATCCCTCGTGGCCGTTCCCCTTCAAAACAAGTATACCGTTTTGGATGCTGTTGGGGGGGATGACCTACCGGGGGAAGGCCCTAGCGGCCAGGTCTCTGGCACTGAGTCTGGCTCTGGGGCTCAGAAGGGAAGGGGGGAGAATAGAAAAGCAATAGTTGTAGGAGATTCAATGGTTAGGGGAATAGATAGGAGATTCTGTGGTCGCGAGCGAGACTCCTGGAAGGTATGTTGCCTCCCGGGTGCCAGGGCCAGGGATGTCTCGGATCGTGTCTTCAGGATCCTTAAGGGGGAGGGTGAGCAGCCAGAAGTCGTGGTGCACATTGGTACCAACGACATAGGTAGGAAAAAGGGTGTGAAGGTAATAAACAAGTTTAGGGAGTTAGGCTGGAAGTTAAAAGCCAGGACAGACAGAGTTGTCATCTCTGGTTTGTTGCCGGTGCCACGTGATAGCGAGGCGAGGAATAGGGAGAGAGTGCAGTTGAACACGTGGCTGCAGGAATGGTGTAGGAGGGAGGGCTTCAGGTATTTGGATAATTGGAGCGCATTCTGGGGAAGGTGGGACCTGTACAAGAAGGACGGGTTGCATCTGAACCAGAGGGGCACCAATATCCTGGGAGGGAGGTTTTCTAGTACTCTTCGGGAGGGTTTAAACTAATTTGGCAGGGGAATGGGAACCGGATTTGTAGTCCAGCAACTAAGGTAGCCGATATTCAGGACGCCAAAGCGTGTAATGAGGCAGTGGGGAAGGGAACACTGACAAAGGAGAGTACTTGCAGGCACGGAGATGGGTTGAAGTGTGTATACTTCAACGCAAGAAGCATCAGGAATAAGGTGGGTGAACTTAAGGCATGGATCGGTACTTGGGACTACGATGTGGTGGCCATCACGGAAACTTGGATAGAAGAGGGGCAGAAATGGTTGTTGGAGGTCCCTGGTTATAGATGTTTCAATAAGATTAGGGAGGGTGGTAAAAGCGGTGGGGGGGGGTGGCATTATTAATTAGAGATAGTATAACAGCTGCAGAAAGGCAGTTCGAGGAGTATCACCCTATTGAGGTAGTATGGGTTGAAGTCAGAAATAGGAAAGGAGCAGTCACCTTGTTAGGAGTTTTCTATAGGCCCCCCAATAGTAGCAGAGATGTGGAGGAACAGATTGGGAAACAGATTTTGGAAAGGTGCAGAAGTCATAGGGTAGTGGTCATGGGAGACTTTAACTTCCCAAATATTGAGTGGAAACTCTTTAGATCAAATAGCTTGGATGGGGTGCTGTTTGTGCAGTGTGTCCAGGAAGCTTTTCTAACACCGTATGTAGATTGTCCGACCAGAGGAGGGGCAATATTGGATTTAGTACTGGGTAATGAGCCAGGGCAAGTGATAGATTTGTTAGTGGGGGAGCATTTTGGAGATAGTGACCACAATTCTGTGACTTTCACTTTAGTAATGGAGAGGGATAGGTACGTGCAACAGGGCAAGGTTTACAATTGGGGGAAGGGTAAATACGATGTTGTCAGACACGAATTGAAGTGCATAAGTTGGGAACATAGGCTGGCAGGGAAGGACACAAGTGAAATGTGGAACTTGTTCAAGGAACTGGTGCTACGTGTCCTTGATATGTATGTCCCTGTCAGGCAGGGAAGAGATGGTCGAGTGAGGGAACCATGGTTGACAAGAGAGGTTGAATGTCTTGTTAAGAGGAAAAAGGTGACTTATGTAAGGCTGAGGAAACAAGATTCAGACAGGGCATTGGAGGGATACAAGATAGCCAGGAGGGAACTGAAGAAAGGGATTAGGAGAGCTAAGAGAGGGCATGAACAATCTTTGGCGGGTAGGATCAAGGAAAACCCCAAGGCCTTTTACACATATGTGAGAAATATGAGAATGACTAGAGCGAGGGTAGGTCCGATCAAGGACAGTAGCGGGAGATTGTGTATTGAGTCTGAAGAGCTAGGAGAGGTCTTGAACGAGTACTTTTCTTCTGTATTTACAAATGAGAGGGGCGATATTGTTGGAGAGGACAGTGTGAAACAGATTGGTAAGCTCGAGGAAATACTTGTTAGGAAGGAAGATGTGTTGGGCATTTTGAAAAACTTGAGGATAGACAAGTCCCCCGGGCCTGATGGGATATATCCAAGGATTCTATGGGAAGCAAGAGATGAAATTGCAGAGCCGTTGGCAATGATCTTTTCGTCCTCACTGTCAACAGGGGTGGTACCAGGGGATTGGAGAGTGGCGAATGTCGTGCCCCTGTTCAAAAAAGGGACTAGGGATAACCCTGGGAATTACAGGCCAGTTAGTCTTACTTCGGTGGTAGGCAAAGTAATGGAAACGGTACTGAAGGATAGGATTTCTGAGCATCTGGAAAGACACTGCTTGATTAGGGATAGTCAGCACGGATTTGCGAGGGGTAGGTCTTGCCTTACAAATCTTATTGAATTCTTTGAGGAGGTGACCAAGCATGTGGATGAAGGTAAAGCAGTGGATGTAGTGTACATGGATTTTAGTAAGGCATTTGATAAAGTTCCCCATGGTAGGCTTATGCAGAAAGTAAGGAGGCATGGGGTCGTGGGAAATTTGGCCAGTTGGATAACGAACTGGCTAACCGATAGAAGTCAGAGAGTGGTGGTGGATGGCAAATATTCAGCCTGGAGCCCAGTTACCAGTGGCGTACCGCAGGGATCAGTTCTGGGTCCTCTGCTGTTTGTGATTTTCATTAATGACTTGGATGAGGGAGTTGAAGGGTGGGTCAGTAAATTTGCAGACGATACGAAGATTGGTGGAGTTGTGGATAGTAAGGAGGGCTGTTGTCGGCTGCAAAGAGACATAGATAGGATGCAGAGCTGGGCTGAGAAGTGGCAGATGGAGTTTAACCCTGAAAAGTGTGAGGTTGTCCATTTTTAAGGACAAATATGAATGCGGAATACAGGGTTAACGGTAGAGTTCTTGGCAATGTGGAGGAGCAGAGAGATCTTGGGGTCTATGTTCATACATCTTTGAAAGTTGCCACTCAAGTGGATAGAGCTGTGAAGAAGGCCTATGATGTGCTCGCGTTCATTAACAGAGGGATTGAATTTAAGAGCCGTGAGGTGATGATGCAGCTGTACAAAACTTTGGTAAGGCCACATTTGGAGTATTGTGTACAGTTTTGGTCGCCTCATTTTAGGAAGGATGTGGAAGCTTTGGAAAAGGTGCAAAGAAGATTTACCAGGATGTTGCCTGGAATGGAGAGTAGGTCTTACGAGGAAAGGTTGAGGGTGCTAGGCCTTTTCTCATTAGAACGGAGAAGGATGAGGGGCGACTTGATAGAGGTTTATAAGATGATCAGAGGAATAGATAGAGTAGACAGTCAGAGACTTTTTCTCCGGGTGGAACAAACCATTACAAGGGGACATAAATTTAAGGTGAAAGGTGGAAGATATAGGAGGGATATCAGAGGTAGGTTCTTTACCCAGAGAGTAGTGGGGGCATGGAATGCACTGCCTGTGGAAGTAGTTGAGTCAGAAACATTAGGGACCTTCAAGCAGCTATTGGATAGGTACATGGATTAAGGTAAAATGATATAGTGTAGATTTATTTGTTCTCAAGGGCAGCACGGTAGCATTGTGGATAGCACAATTGCTTCACAGCTCCAGGGTCCCAGGTTCGATTCCGGCTTGGGTCACTGTCTGTGCGGAGTCTGCACTTCCTCCCCGTGTCTGCGTGGGTTTCCTCCGGGTGCTCCGGTTTCCTCCCACAGTCCAAAGATGTGCGGGTTAGGTGAATTGGCCAATGATAAATTGCCCTTAATGTCCAAAATTGCCCTTAGTGTTGGGTGGAGGTGTTGAGTTTGGGTAGGGTGCTCTTTCCAAGAGCAGGTGCAGACTCAAAGGGCCGAGTGGCCTCCTTCTGCACTGTAAATTCAATGATAATCTATGATTAATCTAGGACAAAGGTTCGGCACAACATCGTGGGCCGAAGGGCCTGTTCTGTGCTGTATTTTCTATGTTTTCTATGTTTATCTTAAATCTATACCCCTGGTTATTGGTCCTCCAGCAAGGGGAAATGTTTCTTCCTGTCTACTCTATGCCCCTCATAATTTTACACATCTCAATCATGTCCCCCCTCCGACTACGCTGGTCCAAGGAAAACAACCCCAGTCCATCCAATCTCTCTTCATCGCTAAAACTCTCCAGGCCAGGCAACATCCTGGTAAATCTACTCTGCACTCTTTCCAGTGCTATCACATCCCTCTTAAAATGTGGATTCCAGAACTGCGCACAATACTCTAGCTATGGCCTAACCAACATTTTATACAGTTGCAGCATAACCTCCCAGCTCTTAAACTCTATGCTTCAGCAAATGAAGGTCAGTCTACCATATGACTTCTTAACCACTGTATCCACCTGCCCTGCTACCTTCAGGGACTGGTGTACATGCACATCAAGGTCTCTCTCGTCCTCGGTACTTCCCAGTGTCCTGCTGTTCATCATGTTCCCTTTCCTTGTTTGTCCTGCTCAAGTACAGCATCTCACTTCTCTGGATTGAATTCCAATTGCCACTGATTATCCCATCTGACCAGCCCATCTGTATTCTCCTGTAATCTAAGGCTATCCTCCACTATTTACCACCCCACCAATTTGCGGATCGTTTGAAAAATTACTGATCAATCTTCCTACATTGATATCTAAATCATTGATGTAAACCACACAGCAAGCGCCCAAAACTGATCCCTGCGGGAGCCCACTGGACTCGGGCTTCCAGTCAGAAAAACACCCCTTAACCATCACCCTCTTTTTCCTGTCATCAGATAAGTTTTGGATCCAATTTGCCAAATTTCCTTGCAGCCCACGGGCTCTTATCTTCACTACCAATCTCTCATGCGGGACCTTATCAAAAGCCTTGCTGAGGTAGACTAGTCAAATACATTGCTCTCATTTATATACCTGGTAACCCCATTGAAAAATTCAATCAAGTTAATCAGACATGGGGCACGATTTAGCGGGAAACGTTCTGAGTGTCATATCGGGCGCGACTTTCCGGGTGCTTTCCAACGGCTGACCCAGCAAGACAGCAGCCCATATTTAACGGCTTCATGGCTAGCTTGCCAGCTGATTCGCTGAAATCGCACCCGGCATCTCCCCCAGAACTAACGCCCAGGCAGTACACGCGATGGCACCACGTAAACCTGCTCCATGCTTCGGGGATGTCAACCTGGCCAGGCTGCTGGTCACCGGGGAGGTAAGACAGGACACCATATTCTCTCGAAGGGCACGGAGGGCCAGCAATAGGGCCGCCAATGCCGCCTGGAAGGCAATGGCAGCAACCATCAGTTCGGACAGCGTGATCAGGAGGACCGCTGTCCAAAGTTGGATGAAGACCAAGGACCTCCACCGTGCGGCAAGGGTAAGTAACGACGGCCCCTGGCATCAGTCCTGCCTGCCACACCCTTTCTCCCCCCCCCAACAAGTTGGCAACTGGCACTTCGCAACCCCTCCCCACATCCAATCACCGCACCTGTGCCCCAGCACACCCTGACACCCACCAGCACAATCCCTCCATGTCCACAACCCGTGCCCACACATGCCACCTGCGATAGATCTCATCAATGCATCAATGCGTGCGGCTCACAATCCCCCCTCTCTGTCCTCGCAGGAGAGATTGGCCCATAACAAGTGGGCAAGACCCAGATGGGTGGCAGGGTTCCAGACATCAGAATCCTCACTCTGTATGAAGAATGGGCCCTGGAGATCGCGGGCTTGGCTGAGGACAGAGCGGTCACCGACAGTGAGGTTGGCCTGGATCGCAGAGGTGAGGATCCATTGCCCCTTCACCCAGATGACTTTTCTCAAGTGAGTTGTTCATGCGAGACAAAATGATCCTCCCCTCTCACTGACCACATATCCATTCTCTCGCAAGATCTCCACCTGATGGGGCCGGGCCATCCAGGGTCCCCCACCCTCTTGCCACCAAACAGAGCACCTCGGAGGACAGCTCTGAGGAGACCACCATTATAGTGTCAAAGCTGTCCTACTCGCCCTTCACCAGCTCAGAGACACAAACCTTGGTGTCAACATTAAGTGGACAGGCTTCTGGGGCACTATCTGGTGAGCATCACAGTTGCTGATGCTTAGCAGGTGGAGCCAGGAACATCTCAGGGAGTCAGCAATCAGACTTCTGCTGAATCCCAGGGCTAGGGTGGCGACCGCAGTGGAAAGCTTGGGGCATGATGTCAGCGTCATAAGTCTTTCCCTGTTAATACCTTGAATATGTTGATCAGATCACCCCTTAACCTTCTAAATTATAGCGCAAACAGTCCTAATTTGCGTAATCTGGCCTCGTAATTTACGCAGGTATCATTTTTGTAAACCTCTCTCAAAGGCCAAAATATCCTTCCTATGGTGTGGTGCCCAGAACTGTTCATGGCATTTTAGGAATATATACACCTGAACCCCTCAATTTCTTTGGATAACCACTGTACTTAACCTCTTTCCTTTTCGAACAGGGTTTATCAAACTATGGGTCGCGACCCACGGGTGGGTCACAGGCTGGTGTCGGGAAGGTCGCGGAGCAATCGGTCACGGTGTTCCCGATCGCGGGAGAAGCACCCAATGGCCATAACTTTTTTAAAGTGAGAATGCCGGCCACGACCGGCTTTAAGTAGAGAATCCTGGCTGCAGCAGGCTTTTAAATATGAACGAATCAGTCTTCCTGCCAGAAGCGATGTTAGAGAGCAGGTCACACGCCCGGCACATACACTGATTTCACGTGCCCTGTCAGCCCAAGCTTTTGGCGTGAAATCAGGAGAGGTTCGTCCATTTTCTAGTTGCGAGCAGGCAAGGCAACAGGATTGTGAAGAACTGAAGATGGATCGTTTTAAACAAAGAAAAACTGAAATTGGGAACAAAGTAGTGTAAGGATTATTTCTTGAGTTGTGGCTTTGTTAATTGTGCCAATGCAAATCAGGATACAAAGTCCATGTGTGTTATTTGTAGGGAAGTAGGCATGGCGAGTTTGAGGACAAACCTCTTGATTTTTTTCAAAGGATGCAGTGAGAACCTAATTCGTCAGCTCAAGTTCTTAGCAGAAATGTAACATTGCATGATGAAGCAAGTGAGATCGTGAGGGTCGAGCAGGCTCACCTGTCGCACTAAAGGTAAGCGAAAATGGTGCGTCACAAATGTCGGTCGGCACAGATCCCATAGGTCGGCCAGTTGGTAAAAGTGGGTCCGGAAAAAAAAGTTTGAAGAAAACTGATTTAGAAAGTACTCTGCTCTATCTTTTTTTTGGTCCAAAATGGATAACTTCACACTACTTGCATTGAATTCCATCTGCCACAATGTTGCCCGTTCACCTATCCTGTCAGTATCTCCTTACAATGTTGTGCTATCATCTAGACTGTCTACAATGCCACCTAACTTTGTATCATCAGAAAATTTTGACATATGACTTTCTGTGCCATCATCCAAGTCATCAATGAATAATGTGAATAATTGAGGCCCCAACACAGATCCCTGTGGTAAACCACTAGTCACATCCTGCCAATTATAGTACTTACCCATTAACACCACTCTGTCACCCTGTCACTCAACCAATTTCCAAACCATGTCAATAATGTGCTCTCAACTCTGTGGGCTTCCACCTCAGTTAACAATCTCCTATGTGGGACTTTGTCAATTGCCTTCTGGAAGTCCATATAAATAACATCCATAGACATTCCCCTGTCGACTATCTTAGTCACCACTTCAAAAAATTCAATAAGATTACTCAGGCATGATCTTCCCTTCACGAATCCATGCTGGCTCTCCCTGATCAACCAAAATGTTTTGATGTGTTCAGTTACCCATCCCTGATTATAGCCTCCAGCAATTTCCCCACCACAGATGTTAGGCTAATCTGTCTGTAGTTCCGGAAGTCACCCATTTTCTCCTGAAAATGTGGAGTGACGTGCAGTTTTCCAATCCAAAGGGACTACTACTAAATCTGAAAGATTATAGTTAGGGCATCTACAAAGTGCTCCTCTACTTCCTATAACATCCTCGGATGGAAATTGTCAGATCCTGATGATTTGTCACTCCTTAGTTACTTTAATTTCCTAGTTACTGATGCTGTACTTATGTTGATTGGCCTGTGGCAGATGGTAAGAGAACTAACATAAAATTAAACCAACTTTACTTTGTCCTCTCCAATCTATTTGTTACAAATGCATCTGTCCATGACAACATTGGTAGGAGCGGCCACCACACAGTCTTTGGGGAGAGAAAGACCCATTTTCACACTAACGATACCCATCATGCTGTGTAGAACTACAACATGCTAAAAAAAATTCAAAATGTAGCAGCTCAAAACTGGGTATTCACAAGGTCTATGGGCCTTTAGCGGCAGCAAAACTATTCCATCACAGTCTGTAACCTCGTGACCTGGCATAGCCCTCATTCTCCCATTACCATCAAGCCAGGCAACCGACCCAGTTCAATGATGAATACTGAAAAGCATACCAGGAGCAGCACTAGGTAGGCAAAAAATGAGGTACCAACCTGGTGAAGCTACAGAACAATACTACATGCATGCTAACAGCAAAAGTAACATGCTATAGACAGAGCTAAGTGATCCCATAACCAAGGGATCAGATCAAAGGTATGTAGTGCTGCTACATCCAGTCATGAATGCTGGCAGACAATTAAACAATTAACATGCTGGCAAACAATTAAACAATTAATGGGTGGATATGGCTCCATGAAAATCCCCACCCTCAATGATGGAAGAGCCCAGTTCATGAGTGCAAAAGACAAGTTTGAAACCTTTGCAACCATCTTCAGCCAGAAATGCAGAATAGATGATGCCAGTCTTCAGCCAATTTGATTCACTACAGGTGATATCAATACACAACTGAGGGTATGGGATGCTGAATAGCTTTGGACCCAACAATATCTCAGCTAGAGTGCTAAAAACCTATGCTGCAGAGCTAATTTAGCACAGCTGCAATACCAATATCTACCCAACAGTCTGGAAAATTTGCCAGTTGTCCCCTGGCCACAGAAAGCAGGCCAAATCCAATCTGGCCTATGACAGCCCCATCTGTCCACTCTCAATCATAAGCAAAGTAATGGAATGTGCCATTGGCAGTACTATCAAGTGGCTCTTAGTCAATAATAACCTGCTCTCTAATGCTCCGCTTTGATTCCTCCAGGAGGGCTCTGCACCAGACTCCATTACAGCCTTGGTCCAAATTAGCTGAATAATTGAGGTGAGGGAGAGTTTGATCAAGTATGGCATCAACACGCCTGAGCAAAATTGAAGTCAATGGAAATCAAGTGGAAAATTCACCACTGCTTAGTCATACCTCGCACAAACACGGCAGCACAATGGTTAGCACTGTTGCTTCACAGCGCCAGGGTCCCAGGTTTGATTCCTGGCCTGGATCTCACTGTCGGTGCGGAGTCTGCATCTTCTCCCTGTGTCTGCGTGGGTTTCCTCCGGGTGCTCTCATTTCCTCCCACAAATTCCGAAAGATGTGCTTGTTCAGTAAATTGGATATTCTGAATCTCCCTCAGTGTACCCGAACAGGCGCCACGCCAGAGTGTGGCGACTCGGGGATTTTCACAGTAACTTCATTGCAGTGCTAATGTAAGCCTACTTGTGACACTAATAAAGGTTATTATTAACAAAGTTGTTACGGTTATAGGAGCCAATCATCGCAACCCAGGACATTCCTTCAGGTGTTCATGGGCTGTAGTACCCTCAATAACGACGTAAGAGAGTAGAACGGTAAAGAAGGCTTTAATAAGCTGAGAACTAGCCTGATGCCGAGATGGGTGCTTACTGGGTGCCGCCTACAGAGCGGCCCCTTATATACGACTCCCTGGTGGGCGGAGCTGGAGGCGGAGTCTCCCAGGGTTCCAAGCCCGGTCTTAAAGGGAACATCACCTTACATGATGATAAGGGTACAGTAACACAGTAACCATTCATCACATTCACCCCCTGTTTAAAAGAAATGCAAAGTCCGGCAGGGGTGAAGTGGAATCACAAGTCTATTCGTTTCGGCAGCCTGATCGTCCTCGCCGACCTCCTCAGCTCGGGCGGTGGTGTGTCGGACATGGACGTCTGAGGTGAGGGTACATCCGGGAGCACGGTGGTCGCGGCTTTGGTAGGGGGTCGTGGCGCAGGGGGGATAGCTGGGGCTGGGGGTAGTGGTGCCGGCGCTGGCGGGGAGTGTGGAGGGGGAGCGCTAGGGGGCGCGCGCAGTCGGTGTCCACCAACAGAGGGGAATGGGGGGCCATCAGTGGGTGCCAGGTCCCGCAGGGAAACTGTGAGGGGGCGGCTTCTGTAGTGGGGGAACTAGCGGGTGCCAGATCCCGGAGGGAAACCGTGTCTTGCCTGCCGTCGGGGCGCTCGACGTAGGCGTATAGGGGGTTCGCATGGAGTAGTCGGACCCTCTCGACCAGGGGGTCCGTTTTATGGCTCCTCGCATGCCTCCCGAGAAGAACAGGTCCCGGAGTCGTCAGCCAAGGTGGAAGCGAGACCCCGGAGGTGGACTTCCTGGGGAAGACAAACAAGCGGTTGTGAGGGGTCTCATTCATGGCCGTGCAGAGGAGCGACCTAATGGAGCGTAGGGCATCGGGTAGGACCTCCTGCCAGCGGGTGGTTGGGAGACCTCTCGACCGTAGGGCCAGAACGACAGCCTTCCAAACTGTCGCGTTCTCCCTCTCCACCAGCCCGTTTCCCCACAGGTTATAACTGGTCGTTCTGCTCGAGGCGATGCCCTTGCTGAGCAGATACTGATGCAGCTCATTGCTCATGAACGATGTACCCCGGTCACTGTGGATATAAGCGGGGAAACCAAACAGGGTGAAGATGCTGTGCTGTGCCTTAATCACGGTGGCCAAGGTCATGTCGGGACAGGGGACGGCGAATGGGAAGCTGGAGAACTCATCGATGATGATTATGAAGTAGGTATTGTGGTTGGTGGACGGGAGGGGAACTTTGAAGTCCACGCTTAGTCGCTCAAAGGGCCCCAAAGCCTTTATGAGGCGAGCCTTGTCTGGCTGGTAGAAGTGCGGTTTGCACTCAGTGCAGATCTGGCAAGCCCTGGTCATGGCCTTGACCTCCTTGGTGGAGTAAGATAGGTTGCGGAACTTGATAAAGTGGGCGAGCCAGGTAACCCCCGGGTGACAGAGATCATTGTGGATGGCCCGCAGGCGACCCTCCTGCGTGTTGGCGCACGCACTGCGGGACAGGGCATCTGGGGGCTCGTTGAGCTCCCCTGGACGATACTTGATATCGTACGTGTAGGTGGAGAGTTCGATCCTCCACCTCAAGATATTATCATTTTTAATTTTGCCACGTTGTGCGTTATCAAACATGAAGGCTACCGACCATTGGTCGGTAACGAGGGTGAACCTCCTACTGGCTAGGTAGTGCCTCCAGTGCCGCACGGCCTCCACAATGACTTGTGTCTCCTTTTCGACTGCGGAGTGCCGAATCTCGGAGGCGGTGAGGGTCCGGGAGAAGAAAGCTACTGGCTTGCCTGGCTAGTTGAGGGTAGCAGCCAGGGCGATGTCTGACGCATCACTCTCTACCTGGAAAGGGATGGTTTCGTCCACCCTGTGCATAGCGGCCTTGATGATGTCTGCCTTGATACTGTTGAAGGCCTGGCGGGCCTCAGCCGTCAGGGGAAAAACTTTTGACTGAATGAGTGGGCAGGCCTTGTCCGCATAATTAGGGACCCACTGGGCGAAGGAGGAGAAAAACCCCAGGCATTGTTTCAGGGCAGTGGGGGAGTGGGAGTTCCATGAGGGGGCGTATGCGGTCGGGGTCGGGCCCTAGATCTCCATTTTCCACGACATAGCCAAGGATGGCTGAGCGGTTGGTGCGGAACACGCATTTCTCCTTATCGTACGTGAGATTAAGGAGTTTGGCGGTCTGGAGGAATTTTTGGAGGTTTGCGTCGTGGTCCTGCTGATCATGGCCGCAGATGGTGACGTTATCTAGGTACGGGAAGGTGGCCCGCAGTCCGTACCGTCAACCATTCGGTCCATCTCTCGCTGGAAGACCGAGACCCCATGAGTGACGCCGAAGGGAACCCTAAGGAAGTGATAGAGGCGGCCATCTGCTTTGAACGCAGTGTACTAGCGGTCCTCCGGGCGGATGGGGAGCTGGTGGTAGGCGGACTTCAGGTCCACTGTGGAAAAGACCCGATACTGCACAATCTGGTTGACCATGTCAGATATGCGTGGGAGGGGGTACGCGTCGAGCTGCGTGTACCGATTGATGGTCTGACTGTAGTCAATGACCATCCTGTGCTTCTCCCCAGTCTTTAATACTATCACTTGAGCTCTCCAGGGGCTGTTGCTGGCCTCGATGACCCCTTCCCGCAGAAGCCGTTGGACCTCCGACCTGATGAAGGTCCTGTCCTGGGCACTGTACCGTCTGCTCCTGGTGGCGACAGGTTTGCAATCCGGGGTGAGGTTCGCAAACAGGGAAGGTGGGTCGACCGTAAGGGTCGTGAGGCCGTACACTGTGAGTGGGGGTAGGGGTCCGCCAAATTTTAAGGTTAAGCTTTGGAGGTGGCACTGGAAGTCCAGGCCGAGTAACAGGGCAGCGCAGAATGGGGGGGGGGGGGGGGGGGGCTTGGAGCCGGAAGTTGCTAAACTCTACGCCTTGGACGGTGAGGGTCGCGATGCAGTACCTCCGGATTTCCACGGAATGGGATCCGGAGGCCAGGGAGATTTTCTGGGTGACTGGGTATACCGGGAGGGAGCAGCGCCTTACTGTAGTGGGGTGAATGAAGCTCTCCATGCTCCCGGAGTCAAAAAGGCAGGTCGTCTCGTCCATCGATCTTCACCGTCGTTGTTGCGAGGTTGCAGGGCCAGGACTGGTCCAGGGTGATCAAGGAGAGCTGCGGCAGATGCTGGGAGGCCCCGGGCTGGTCAGCGGTGGTGGAGGTAGCGGCAGGCGATGAACGGCCAGACGAGCAGGGGTCCTGAGACGCCATCCAAAATGGCGCTGAAGATGGTGGCGCCCATGGCGGGGGGCATCAAAGATGGCGGCGCCCATGGGGCACACGTGGTTTGCAGTGAAGAAGATGGCGGCGGCGCCCCTGGGTCGCACGTCCCCCATGTGCAGGAACACCAGGCCTGGAAACAGCGGCGACCGACCAGGCCTGGCAAACAGAAACAAAGTGTCCCTTCTTGCCACATCCGTTGCATGTCGCACTCCGCGCTGGGCAGCGCTGCCTGGAGTATTTGTTCTACCCGCAAAAATAGCACTTGGGCTCCCCAGGGTTGGCTGGCTACCGCGCGGCGCAGGCTTGCGGTGAGCTGGAGTTGGCAGCTGGTGGGGCCTACGATGCCCATGAGGGTGCCGCGCGGTCGGGGGCATATGCCTGGACCTTACGGGAGGCCATTTCGAACGAGTTAGCGAGCTGCCTAGATCCCGCAAGATCAAGATTACCCCCTTCCAGTAGCCACTGGCGGACGTACGCAGACCTCATGCCCCTCACGAAAGCGTCTCAAATTAAAAGTTTGGTGTGCTAGACTGCCGAAACTGCCTGGCAGTCACAGTTCCTACCTAGGATCTGCAGGGCACGCCAGAAATCGTCCAGAGACTCCCTGGGGAGTTGCTGTCTCGTGGCCAGGAAGTGCCTGGCATATAGTTGATTTACTGGTTGAACGTAATGTCCCTTCCGGAGCTCCATCCCTTCGGAATAAGTGGGTGCATCCCGGATGAGAGGAAAAATGTCAGGGCTCACCCGTGAATAAAGGACTTGGAGCTTCTGCGAGTTTGAGGGTTCCTCAGCGGATGTTCAGAGTAGCTTTCGAAGCAGGCTAGCCAATGCTCAAAGGCGGACGTAGCGTTGGCTGCTTGAGGGCTCAGCTGCAGGCGATCAGGCTTGATGCGGAGATCCATCGTTTTAAAAATCTTTGCTCAATAAATTGATGCACTATCAATTACCACAAAGACGAGAGTAGTGAAATAATCGAGGCTTTATTGAGCAAAGATGTTGTGCCTCCTGTAGCTGGAACCAGAATGGCTGCAGCACCGGCGAGCACACACATCTATACACCGCCTACTGGGCGGAGCCAGCAGGCAGGGATTTACCCATGTACCTCTACTATACGGCCTTACCGTAATACTACTTAGTGGTGACTACCACACCAACCATGTTTCCCATCAATTTCTACAGTTTCAACATTGGATGCAGAAGCTAACTGTTAATCCTCATGTTCAGATGTTGTCAGTTGTAGCTTCAGCCCAATTAAAGAGAGGCCTCTGCAAGCACTTTCAGAGCATGGTCATACACAGTCCCTATCAAGAAAATCTAGGTATAGATTTTTTTTTTTTAATTGTTCTGGAGCCATGCTGGCTATCTCCCTTTTACTTTGTGGCAATTACCTGAGGCCTGCTGTACTATGTTTCTACCCGCAACCCGACAAAAGTCTCAAGTAAAGGTCGGAGAATATTCTTCTGTAGGGGCGGCACAGTGGTTAGCACTGCTGCCTCAGAGGGCCAGAGACCTGGATTCATTTCCGGCCTCGGGTAATTGTTGGTGTGGAGTTTGCACTTTCTCCCTGTGCCTGCGTGGGTTTCCTCTGGGTACTTCGGTTTCCTCCCACAGTCCAGAGATGCACAGGATAGGTGGATTGGCCATGCTAAATTGCCCCTGAGTGTCCAGAGGGTTAGGTAGGGTTACGGGTGGAGGCATAGGCTTAAGTAGGGGGCTCTTTCCAAGGGCTGGTGCAGACTCAATGGGCCGAATGGCCTCCTGTACTGTAGGGATTCTATTCTAGAACAGATTCCAGAGATGCAAATATGAGTAGGGTCAGGAGGGTGCCTGCAAGACATTGGATTGCAGTTTTTAAAGGTGAAAGCACCTTAATTATTGATTATTTGATTATATGTGTTATGGCATAACTCATTGAATATCATTGTACTGTACTGCAAGATTTTGATACCTCTATTCATTTTTAGGGTTTGTTATTACTTTGTAACATCTATGGATCTTATTCTTTAACCACAGTTTACATTAGGCAGTTCAGTTTGAACTTCTGTTACCTAGTGAATGAGCAGTGAAGGCAGTTGGGATACTTTACAGAAAGGGTGGTGTTTGTGAGAAACTACACTTAATTGTTTTATGACTTTGTTGCCCAAGAGTTTTTGAGTTTGAGCAGCTGTGTGCTGTCTTAATTGCCCACAATACAATTAAGAGCTTTTTTAATGAACTTTGTAGGAATGAGTATGTTCATGTGAATGTTTACGATCGGTGTACTAGTGACAAGAGAATGTGATATTGTTTATACATTGGAAATCTGTATCTAAAGGATGTAGCATTTGTTCGCAATAGAATGTAAACACTGGGGCCCTGGGAAAAAAGGGATCAGCATTTCTTTTTGGTCTATATGACTCGAGTAACAGAGGTGAGATGATGCAAAATGACTCTCAGACTAAGCCAGTAGGAGAGGTGAATTTGGACTATTTCAAATCAGGGAGGAGGAATGATGATGCAGGGATAAAAGTTGGAATATTAATATCTTTGTTGGCACAGTGTGACCCTGGTTTCTGTGGTATGACTCTTCTAGACACGGTTCTACATCACTTCAGAGGCAAAGAAGAGAGAGACATCGTCTGTGCTGATGATGCTCAAGGAGTCCTAGAAATTTGAGGGATGTGATGAATGATATCTGTATACATATGTACCTTTAATGCGTAGGCCCCTTTAAGACTGGGTTTGGAACCCTGGGGGACTCCACCTCCGACACCGCCCCCAGGAAGCTGTATATAAGGTTACATTCAGTAGGCAGCGTGCAGTGAGCACACTTCTCGGCAGCTGTCTGGTTTTCTGGTTATTAAAGCCTTTGTATTATCAAACTCCTCTCCTGAGTCGTAATTGAGGGTATCTCAATTTAATAACCAGACCACATCATGATGGACAGCGGTCTAAAGCCGGAGAAGCTCAATTTGGACGCTCGGTCGCCGGAAGCCACTGAAATTTTTAAATACTGGCTCCGGTGCTTTGAGGCCTAGCTGAATTCCTCAGAGACTGAAGTTGACGGATCTCGCAAGCTGAGCTTACTACATGCCCGGGTGGGCCACCGACTATCCTCCGTGATCGAGAAAGCTACGACGTACGAAACGGCGGTCAAAGACCTACAGAAACGCTTCGTAAAGCCGATAAACGAGGTACACGCCAGACATTTGCTCTCGACCTGCCGCCAGCGCTCCGGGGAAACGCGAGATGAATACTTGGAGAGACTCACCGCGCTCACCAGGAACTGCGACCATAAAGAGGTGACGGCAGAAGTCCACATGAACTTACATATTCATGATGTTTTCGTGTCCGGTATCCGATCCACGTACATCCGGCAGCAGCTACTAGAAGACGGAGCGAAGGACCTCCAAGGCACGGTAACGCTCGCCTCTTCCCTGGAAGCGGCCCACCATAATCTCCGCACGTACTCCGCAGACCTTGCGAACCCCTCTCGATCCCCTCCAGACTCGGCCACGCTTCAGGCCTGCGCCGCGCAGCGACCCGCTCACACCGAGGGCCCCCAATGCTATTTCTGTGGGCAAGGCCAGCATGTACGCCAGCATTGCCAAACCCGCTCCGCTATCTGCGGCGAATGCGGACAGAAGGGGCACTTCACAAAGGTCTGCCTGGCTGGGCCCAAAGGTCAGAAACAAAAGTCTCATTGGGCCCAGAAATCGAACTCCCGGGACCGCAGGCCCCGCAACACCGCCGCGCGGAGGCCGGACATGCCTACTTCCGACGCATCATCGGCCTCGTGCAAGTCATGGGGGCGGCCATCTTGGTGGTGGCCATCTTCAAATCTCAAAACGTGCGACCGACGGCGGCGGCCATTTTGCGAGTCCGATTCAACCGAGGACTCTGCCCGCAACTAGGAGCGATCACGCTCGATCAATCTCGGCCCAAGCACCTGCGAAACTCAATGATGCAGGTTCAAATCAACGGCCGCGACACCCCCTGCCTTTTTGACTCCGGGAGCACGGAGAGTTTTATCCATCCAGACACGGTAAGACGCTGCTCCCTGCACACCTATCCCGCCTCCCAAACTATCGCCCTCGCATCTGGGTCTCATTCGGTCCAAATCACAGGGTATTGTGTCGCGAACCTCGCTATCCAAGGTGCCAAATACACCTGTTTTAAACTTTATGTCCTCCCTCACCTCTGCGCCCCCCTGCTGCTCGGTCTGGACTTTCAGTGCAGCCACCGAAGCCTGACACTGAAGTTCGGCGGACCCCTGCCCCCGCTCACGGTATGTAGCCTGGCGACACTCAAAGTTGCACCACCCCCCCTCTTCGCGAACCTCACCCCCGACTGTAAGCCCGTCGCCACCAGGAGTCGGCGGTACAGTGCCCAAGTGTGGTATTATCAGGTATTGCGGTACGTAAGAGGCTGATGACCATTGGTTAAACCTAGGAGTTTACCATTGGCTGTTGATACGTAGCTCCGCCCTGACAGGCGGAGTATAAGAACCGGTGCCGTCCCAGCAGCCTTCACTTTCTGTACCGAAGCTGCTGGGGAACAAGTTCCAGTCGATTAAAGCCTTCAGTTATGAAATCACTTCGTCTTGAGTGTAATTAATCGTGCATCACCAAAACATGACTTTCATCAAGTCAGAGGTTCAGCGGCTACTAAAAGAAGGGGTCATAGAGGCTAGCAACAGCCCTTGGAGGGCACAAGTACTGGTAGTCCGCTCCAGGGAAAAACAACGTATGGTGGTGGACTATAGCCAGACCATAAACCGCTTTACGCAACTCGATGCGTACCCAATTCCCCGCATAGCAGAAATGGTGAACCAAATCGCCCAGTATCGAGTATTCTCTACGGTCGACCTGAAATCGGCCTATCATCAACTCCCTATCCGCCCAGAGGACTGCCCCTATACAGCCTACGCTGTGCGGCACTGGAGGCACTACCTAGCCGATAGGAGGTTCGCCCTTGCCACCGACCAACGGTCATTCGCCTTTATGTTCGATAACGCACAACGGGACAAAATTAATAATGATAAAATTCTGAGGTGGAGGATCGAACTCTCCACCTACACGTACGATATTACATATCGTCCGGGGAAGCTCAACGAGGCCCCAGATGCCCTGTCCCGCGGCACGTGCGCCAATGCGCAGAATGACCATCTGCGGGCCATCTACGATGACCTCTGCCACCCGGGGGTCACCCGGCTTGCCCATTTCATCAAGTCCCGCAACCTACCTTACTCCACTGAGGAAGTCAAGGCCATGACCAAGGCTTGCCAGATCTGTGCAGAGTGCAAACCGCACTTCTATCGACCAGACAAGGCTCGCCTAGTAAAGGCCTCTGGGCCCTTTGAGCGACTAAGCGTGGACTTCAAAGGGCCCCTCCCGTCCACCAACCGCAACACCTACTTCCTCACTGTCATCGACGAATTCTCCCGCTTCCCATTCGCTGTCCCTGCCCCTATATGACCTCGCCCTCCGTAATCAAGGCACTGCACAGCATCTTCACCCTGTTTGGTTTCCCCACTTATATCCACAGTGACCGGGGTACATCGTTCATGAGCGATGAGCTGTGTCAGTATCTGCTCAACAAGGGCATCACCTCGAGCAAAACGACCAGCTATAACCCGCAGGGAAACGGGCAGCTGGAGAGGGAGAACGCGACAGTTTGGAAGGCTGTTCTTCGAGCCCTACGGTCAAGAAGTCTCCCAACCGCCTGCTGGCAGGAGGTCCTACCCGATGCCCTACACTCCATTAGGCCGCTCCTCTGTACGGCCACGAATGAGACCCCTCACAACCGTTTGTTTGTCTTCCCCAGGAAGTCCACCTCTACACGCTTCCATGTTGGCCGATGACTCCGGGACCAGTTCTACTCCGGAAGCATGTGAGGAGCCATAAGACAGACCCACTGGTCGAGAGGGTCCAACTATTACACGCAATCCCTCAATACGCTTACGTCGAGCACCCCGACGGCAGGCAAGACACCGCTTCCCTGCGAGACCTGGCACCCGCTGGCTCGCCCACCAACCGATGCTCCCCTCCCCGGCTGTCAACTCCGACAGCGCCCCCCCCCCCCCCCCCATAGCGCCCCCCAGCCGGCGCCGGCACCAATCTCCCTAGTCACCCCGGATACCCCCCCCCCCTGCTCCAATGCGGGCTCAGACAACCGTGCTCCCGGATATACCACCACCGAGGATGACCGTATCCGCCGCACCACCGCCGGAGCTGAGAAGGTCGACACGGGCAATCAGACCACCCAAAAGACTGAACTTGTAATTCCACTTCACCCCCGACGGACTATGCGTTTTTCAAAAACGGGGTGAATGTGATGAATGATATCTGTATACATATGTACCTTTAATGCGTAGGCCCCTTTAAGACCGGGTTTGGAACCCTGGGGGACTCCGCCTCCGGCACCGCCCCCAGGAAGCTGTATATAAGGTTACGTTCAGTAGGCAGCGTGCAGTGAGCACACTTCTAGGCAGCTGTCTGGTTTTAGTAATTGAGAGTATCTCAAGGGATGAAGGCCTTCAATGTTGTCTTCACTGCTTTGTGATAAGTATATGTAAAATCTTACTTAATAAATTCAACTTTATTCATAAATACCAGTTATTTGTACCTTGTTAAGTTGTGAAGCATAACTGAAGACCCTAGTGTTAGAAATTAAGAATTTGGTACTTAGAAATGTTTATTAGAAGGGCTTTATACCACAAAACCCTAAATTCCTACAGTGCCACAGAATAATGAGTGGAATGTCAAGGATTACTCAATACCTATAGTGGACAGAAAGGCATAGGTTCCAGACCTGCTATTACCCAAGGTGTGCTTCCTGCAAGCTTCACCCCCCATTTGCAGCCTTCTGATCTATTTTGCTTGTCACTTAACACAGCTCAATATATTTAGATGGCAAATTGTGATCTGAGCTACTCTTGCTAAATAATGAATGTCACTACTGATTTCCCCGTGTTGCTGGCACTGATGCCTGATGTCGCTGTGTGGATTTAGCTATGCTGTAAGGTGCTTCTCCACAAAAATCGAACAGAAAAATTATTCTCAGCAAATTCTGTACCTACTCTCATGGATGGGCAAGGAGAACTGCAGAGAACAAAAAATTACAAAATATGCTGCTCTATAAAATTGTGTACACTTTCTCATAGTTTGCAGGTGACCATTTCCCCATGATCTCCTGGCTCTCATACCCCAATAGTTGCCTATGCTTTTCACTATAGCCTACCTACATCCACATACTCTAATAAGATCAGAAATAGAGACATATAAATATTTTACTTAATATTATATTATCAATTTGCATTCATTTAAAATGTGTTTTTACATTAACAATTTATCAATAATTGTAAAGATAGGTGCTAAGTAAGGTTCCCTCCAAGCTACCCAAAAAACTTGATTTTTCTCCAAAATCGAAACAGCAACCCCGACTGCATTTCCTGTATCAATCATCCTTATGAGTTCTGTGAGTGATTTCATGGTCACCACATGCTTTATAATTGCAACCGATAGCTTCAAATTTCAACATTATATTTTTATTGCAAGACTTTTTTTAATGTTAAAGATACAATTTCTAATTTCTGTTTTTCTGGTTGGATTTTAATTTACTGGAATCCCAGTAAGACAATGGAAAGCCTGCCAGCCAGCATAAAAAACAACATGCATTCTACCCAAGTGGGATGAAAACCACGTGGGGAGCATGAAAGACACGGGCTTTGTAAAAACGCTGGCGTTTCACTCTGGACTTTCCTTAAGAAGGTCCTAAGCGAATCTCCTACCTGCAGGGGGCTGGCAGTGGAGTGCTTCTCGCAGCTCTGGCTGCGGATACGGGGCCCCGCACTTCCGGTCGGGAGTCCGCGCATGCGCACGGCGGCGGCCTGCGGCGGCCGCGCCATGCAACATGACAGACTCGCACTGTGGGCCGTCATCAAAAATATAGGTCCCACCAAGATCGCGCACACCCGCGGGTCCGTGCCGCCCGATCGCTCCCCTGGCCGTCCATGAGGCCCCTCCGGTGATCGATCTCCCCGCCCCCCCCCCCCCCCCCCCCCCAGCAGGGTGGCCGCGGACTGAGTCCGCAGCCACCACCCAAGGTCCCCGACGGCCGATATATGGTTAGAACCACGCCATTGGGAACTTGGCCAGTTTTGCACGGAGAATCGCAGGGGGGCGCCTCTGTCAATGGCCCCCTATCCACGCTGCGTAGATCACGCCTGAGCGACTCCCGAGCGATTCTCCGGAGAATCACTTCAGCGGCACAGGTCCCGATTTCTGGGTAACCGGCCATGCTTATTTGACATAGAACTGTTTACCAAGCCAGAGAGCAGAGATTAGAAGGGTATTCTGCGAGGCTGCAAAGATCTGTGGGTGTCTCTCTCTCTCAAAGGCATTGTTCACAGATATTGCAGAGTAACCAGCCCGAGTAGAAGAAAACCACTGCAAACCAAAATCTTTTGGGGATAAAATGTAGAAATCCACTTTGCACAACTGCACCCAGGAAAACAACGGAACAAAACAACCGCAACATGGAGTCATTGCATTGAGACCAGTCAAAGGACAATTAACTGTATATTTCTTCGATTCTTTTTATTTTTCTTCACAAACTGCAAAATATCTTTAAGTCTATCATCAGTACTAGTGTGTGTGTGAGGCCCAGGGAATATATCTGACATATGAATGAGGGTTACAATTTACCTATTTTTTTTACATTCCGGAAGTAAGGTCAAAAATTTATCTTGTTCTTTGATGTAAATTCAGAAAACCTGATTAATTTTTAATCTGAAAACATACATAGTAGGACGCCTGCAGTATTGGCAAAGCATATCCTGGCTAAATTCTCAACTAAACCCTGTTACAGCCAGATAAATTTGGAGAGTAAATGTGGTAGTATGCATTAGGGGTCATGTGGGACTGTGAAGCCATGATGTCATTGGCTGACAGATCCCGGGTCCTGGTTGGACGTTGACCTCTAGCTCCGCCCTGAAGGCGGAGTATAAGTACCTGGAGTCCTCCCCCGCAGGCAGTCTACTACCGAACTGCGGGGGAAACAGTCACGCTTAATAAAGCCTCATCGACTTCACTCTATTCGTCTCTCGGAGTCTTTGTGCGCTACAGTAAATTTTCACCCCTTCTCATAGCAGAAATTTGGGGACTAACACATGAAATTAGATCCCACAGAGAATGAGAGAATTGGAGTTGGGAAAGTAAGTTAAAAAAATAACTACCACATGTTTATTTTTTGTTTACAATATTAAAGTGCAAAAATGTCTTCATTCAAAGGCAGTACCTTTCGAGGACAGATGTTCTAATGATCTAGAACAAAGAAAAGGACCAGAAAGGCCCTTCGGCCCTCCAAGCCTGTGCCGACCAAGCTGCCTATCTAACCTAAAACCTTCTGCATTTCCAGGGTCCATATCCCTCTATTCCCATCCTATTCATGTATTTGTCATGACGCCCCTTAAATGTCATTATTATACCAGCTTCCACCACCTCGGACAGCGAGCCCCAGGCATCCACTACTCTCTGTAAAAAAATTTTTAAAACATCCCCGCACATCTCCTCTAAACTTTGCCCCTCGCACCTTAAACCTATGCCCCCTATAATTGACTCTTCCACCCTGGGAAAAAGCTTCTGACTATCCACTCTGTTCATGCCCCTCATAATTTTGTAGACTTCTATCAGGTCGCCCCTCAACCTCGGTCGTTCCATTCGAGTTTATCCCACCTCTCCTCATAGCTACGTTCTGTTCCTCGAAAAGCTGAAGAATATAGCAAAAGGAGCTAGCGTTAGAATTTTGACCAAAAGCAGGGAAGCCTGAAATTTTAAAACTAGTGGCTAGAATTAGATTGAAAACCTGCAGAGATTGCAACAGACTGCCTAATTTTAGTGGAATTACATATCGAACAGGCAGCTAGTGCTAGAATTCCAAGCTAGGAGAAGAGAGAGAGTAAAGGAGAGAAGAGAGAAGGAAAAATAGAGAGAAGGGAGAGAGAATGAGCTTGCCAAAGAGAACAAGAAAGGGTGACAAGAATCTGTCAACTGCAGAGGGGGACGTCCCCTATGACCACTGAAAGCACCCCTAGCTCAGTTCCGAGTCCTGAGTGATTCAAGTTTTCCCATTTCATCCCCAAGTTTGATGAGGTAGAGATGGCTTCCATCTTCATCACTTTTGAGAGAGTAGCTTAGCAAGTAAGGTGACCAGTAGAAAGCTGGACTCTGCTCCTAAAAAGTAAACTATAAAGCAAAACTCACAAAGTTTAGTCCCTGTTTACTGATGACAGTCTGGCAAATAACGAGGTGGCAAAGAAGGCTACTTTATGTGTGTACGAACTGGTGACGGAAGCAGGACTGTCAGAAATTACATACCCTCCAAAAACGACATCACTGTATGTACGTTGAATTTGAACAACTTAAGCAGCTTGAGTTTGATCGGTGGATATGAGCGCTTAAGGTCGAAGTCATGTATGAAAACCTTTGAGAAATAATGCTCCTTGAAGTGTTCAGAAGTTCACTTCCCCTCCCTGTAAAAACACACACACAGGAACAAAAAGTGTCAAGAACCAGACAGGCAGCAACTCTGTTTGATGATTATGCGCTTGTCCACAAGCTCTCATCCCAAAGGCAAAGCTTTCCTAATAACTCCGAGTAGCATGAAAAGAATAGAAGGTGGGAGAGTGAGAGGAACCAAGCAGCCATGGGAGAGAAGGGATGGCTGGAAACACAGAGAGCCTTCCTCAGGCCAGAAAGATGGTGCTGAGAAAAGGAGTGAGGCTCGGACGCCTGTGTGTTTCAATTACCCTAAGGCCAGATACCATTGTGCAGCTTGTTGGAAGTTACAAAAAAAGGCCTGCAGGATTTATTAGGGCACATAGGCCCTGTGCAGAAAAAGAGAGCCAGGCAGAGAAGATGGACAACATTTTGCACTGAAGTGCTACTTTGGGTAGAGTGCTTCAGTTAGATTTTGGTGAGGGAGGGAGCTGTTCCTTTCATTTTCTTATTTTATACCGAGTAGCAGTCTTGCAACGGGAAGCATCGGGGCCACCAACAGCGGCTTTCAGAGGTGTTGTCACAGTTTCAGAAAGTGAAATTGGTAAGTGAGAGAGTATATTCTTGCTGCTTTTAAAGTATAATATATTGGCTTAAATAAAGGTAGGGACTTTGTATTATAATAGAAGTGTACTGAAATGAAGGAAGGTCCCCAGCTTAACTAAATTTTCTTAAAGGGAGTCACTAGCTTAATCTACAGAGAAGTCACAGCAGGAGGTGTCAGACCCTTGGTGTGCTCCTCTTGCGCAGTGTAGAAATAAGGGAAGCTTCCAGTGTCCCTGATGCCCACGTGTGCAGGAAGTGTGCCCAGCTGCGGCTACTGGTTAACCAAATTTTGGAGCTGCGGGTCGATTCACTGTGGAGCATCTGCGATGCTGAGAATGGTCATGGATGGAACGTTTAGCAAAGTGGTCACACCATAGTTTAGGATTGCACAGGCAGAAAGGGAATAGGTGACCATCAGGGAAGAAGTGCAGGAGTCCCCTGTGGTCATCCACCTCTCAAACAGAGATACCGCTTTGGACCAGTGGTCATGATACACATAGGTACCAACGACTTAGGTAAACAAAGGGATGAGAATCTGGAAGCTGAATATAGGACATTAGGAGATAAATTAAAATACAGGACTTCAAATGTAGTAATCTCAGGATTACTCCCAGTGCCATCACTAGTGAGAGCAGGAATAAGAGGATAGATCAGATGAATTCATGGCTGGAGAAATGATGCACCAGAGAGGAATTTAGCTTCTTGAGGCATTGGGACCAGTTCTGGGTACGGTGGGACCTGTGCAAGCTGAACGGGCAGAACTGGGACCAATATCCTCGGGGTGGCTTTTGCTCGTGCTATTGGGGAGATTTTAAACTAGTTAAGAGGGGCATGGGAAACCAAGGCTTAGATGGATCAGATGCAAATCAGAAAACAGATGGTAGAACATTAGTTACTGATGTAGCCAGAGACTCGGAAAGATAAAAGAAACAAGGGTTGAAATATATCAAGGGGTTGAACTGATTCTACTTCAATACAAGGAATATTACAAACAAAGCAGATGAACTAAGGGCACAGATAGACAAATGGCAGCAGGTGCTATTGCAGAAACCTGGCTAAAGGAGTGGCATAGGTGGCACAGTGGTTAGCACTGCTGCCTCACAGCGCCAGGGACCCGGGTTCAATTCTGACCTTGGGTCACTGTCTGCGTGGAGTTTGCATGTGATCTGCGTGTGTTTCCTCTGGGTGCTCCGGTTTCCTCCCACAGTCCAAAGATGTGCTGGTTAGGTGGACTGGCCACGCTAAATTGTCCCTTAATGTCCAAAGATTAGGTGGGGTTATTGGGATGTGCGGTTTGGACCTAGGTGGCGTGCTCTTTCAGAGGGTCAATGGGGAATCTATAAGCCGAATGGCCACGTTCTGCACTGTAGATATTCTATGATTCTAAAATTGGCAGCTCAATATCCCTGGATATAGAGTTTTCAGGAAGGACAGGCTGGGTGACAAAAAAGGAGGGCGGGGTTACATTGCTGTTTAAAGAATCAATTACAGTTGACTTCCGGTGGCGGCGATGAGTGAGTGAGCCGCACATTCGGTGGCTCTCACTCCGGCGGGATTTTGTAGCCATCTGGGATGGCCACGTCCCGATTACAAAATGGACACTTTGCAAAGAATGCAGGGAAAATTGGACAATACCGAGAAAGCAAGCAGGTGCAAGGTTTGTCTGTTGATTGGAGCTATAGCTCCCAGACAAGACCGAGACTGCAGAACCATCTACATACTGATGAGCCATCTCTGGGGACAAAATTTAGGTAAACAATGCTAATACAGACACCCCGGTGCCAGAGGAGACTAAAACAAAGCAGACCAACAGCCACCTAGGACACGCCCAGCAATCAGGGAACCCACCACTCTATTGGAGGAAAATTGATAAGAACGATTGGGAAATGGCCCAATTAATTGGGGCCAAGTTCAAGGCCCGCCCAAAAGTGCACAAAGCCCTTTTGAGTATAAAAAGGACTCCCCAAAAGAGAATTGCTCTCTTGGCCTTGGCTCTCAGCGAGGAGAGACCTGCCAAAGCTGCTCCAGACCAAGTACGTTCCAAGTCAGCGCACGCTATGAGATAGACGCTCTTAGTTGCTATCCTGTAAACAGCTCAACCCAGCAGCCTCAGAACTGAGCAACGGCCATTTTTCCTCTGACTGAGTGGGCACCCGAAGCTAAGTATAGGCTTTTAGTAGTAGTGATAGTTTAGATTGTAGAAGTTTTATGCATGAGTATATTTGACTGTGTGTGTAAAGAAATGAGCATTGATTTTGAACTTACTAACTGGTGTATCGAGTCTTTGATCAGTATTCGGTTTTGAACCTTGTGGCGGTATCGAAAGATACCTGGCGACTCTTGAGCAAACGTAATTAAACAGAGCCAAATTAAGAGAGAACAAAATTAGCAACAATTTGAGGACATGGTTCCCCAGTTTTGCAGGACTGCGGAGCGCTGGAAAGACGGCCACGGAGGTGCTGAGGAACGGGCAGAGCTACATGGAACTGCAGGAGAGCAGAAGGGACAAAAGCAAGGTGCAGGGGAAGCTGACCCGGGAGCAAATGGGGCAGCACGGTAGCCTTGTGGATAGCACAATTGCTTCACAGCTCCAGGGTCCCAGGTTCGATTCCGGCTTGGGTCACTGTCTGTGCGGAGTCTGCACATCCTCCCCGTGTGTGCGTGGGTTTCCTCCGGGTGCTCCGGTTTCCTCCCACAGTCCAAAGATGTGCAGGTTAGGTGGATTGGCCATGATAAATTGCCCTTAGTGTCCAAAATTGCCCTTAGTGTTGGGTGGGGTTACTGGGTTGTGGGGATAGGGTGGAGGTGTTGACCTTGGGTAGGGTGCTCTTTCCAAGAGCCGGTGCAGACTCGATGGGCCGAATGGCCTCCTTCTGCACTGTAACTTCTATGATAATCTATGATAATCAAAGATGGCGGACCTACGAACCTCGGACCCGGCGATCCAGCAAGCGCTGGAAAACATGCTGCAGGTGATAAAAAGCCGTTTTGAATCATTGCAGCGGGATAACTTGGATCCACTTCAGAAGGCAGTGGATCAGCTGAACCAGAGACTGAATGCCCAGGACGAAAAAGTTAAGGAGCTGGGGGAGGCGGTGGAGGAACAGGCGGATGTGCAGACGATGGCTGCGCTAGAAGTCGATGGGTTGAAGGAGAGACAGAGGAGACTGCTGGACAGAGTAGAGGAGCTGGAAAATAGAGCCCGCAGACAAAATCTGAGGATTATCGGCCTCCCGGAGGGGGCTGAGGGAGCAGATGCCACAGCGTTTGTGGCTGACCTGTTGATGCAGCTGATGGGGGCTGACACCTTTCCACGACCGCCGGAGCTGGAGGGGGCACATAGAGTACAGGCAACGCAGATGCGTTCGGGTAGTCCCCCCACCCACCTCCGATGGTGATCACGTTCCACACCGCTCCCCCCCCCCCCCCCCAACCACCCCCGTCCGATGGTGATCAGGTTCCACAGGTATGTGGAGAAGGAGCGGGTGCTGCAGCGGGCAAAGAGCGCCAAAAGCAGCACGTGGAATAACAGTGTTCTTCGCATTTATCAGCACCTAAACCAGGAGGTGGCCAGGCGTCGAGCAGCCTTTAAACAAGTTAAGGAGGTGTTATTTAAAAAGCACGTGAAGTTTGGTCTGCTCTTCCCGGCTCGTCTTTGGGTCACACATCAGGGCCAACACCACTACTTCTCCGAGCCCGAAGAAGCGATGGACTTCGCGAGGGATCAGGGGCTGGTCCTGAAAAAAGGACCCAAGGACGCAAGCTAGGGTCTGAGAGTTATTGTTTGAGGGGATGCCTACTGTGCCTGGACTGACGGTCGACTGTTTACTGCTTTAAAGGTGCCATGTGTTGTATTTTTGGGCAGCTTTTGCCTACGGGGGGGTGCGGGGGGGAGGGGATCCCCCTCTCGTATGCTCTTTTTTTTTTCTTTTCTCTTTTTTCTGCTGTTGTTGGTACCTTTCGTCAGGTTCTCTGGGTGTGCTGGAGCCTTCATTGTAACATAAAGGTGGCCGGTAAGCAATGGGGATTAAAGATGTTGGTTGTGGAGTTTTTATGTCTATGGTTTTTATGTTTATTTCGGGTGGGTGATATACGGGTACTGTGTTACTGTGTTGCTATTTTATTAATGCTCAGAAAGGCACGTGGGTTAACACTTTTCTGTGTACACAGCTGGAACTGTGTTGTACCTGGAGCAGCCTCGCGTTGCTGTTTGATGTTTCCAGCTTGTTTGATCTTTCCCGTTTTAGTGAGGCTGCTCCAGTGGGTCGGAGTGGGGGAAGGTGTGTTGATGAGTGGGGAGATGAGGTCGGGGAAACAATGGGAGTGAGACAAGTGGGCGCCGGAGGCTGAGTCACCAGGCTAGCAGATTGGCTAGTCAAGGGAGTCAGGTGGGGGGCGTGAATACAGCCAGTAGATGGCAGGGGTGGGGCGGGGGGGGAAGTTATTCTGCTGACGTGGGAGGGGTCTGAAGTAGGTAATGGAGAGGAGGTCGGGGGTGGAGGCGGCCAAGAGGCGAGCCAAGAGCGGTGCGGCGCATGGGCCGGGGGCGGGCCCAAGAAAGGTTATGGTGACCGGCGTGGGTGGGAGGGGGGGGCGGTGTGCCCCCCCAACCAGGCTGATCACCTGGAATGTCAGAGGACTAAATGGGCCAGTCAAAAGGGCACGTGTGTTCGCGCACTTGTGGGCTCGAAAGGCGGACGTAATTATGTTGCAGGAGACACATTTGAAAGTGGCTGACCAGATTAGGCTAAGGAAGGGCTAGATCAGCCATGTCTTCCACTCCGGCTTGGACTCTAACTCCAGGGGGGTAGCAATTATGATCAATAAGCGGGTTCAATTTGAGGCAGAGGGCGTAATCGCAGATGGCGGGGGCAGATTCCTTATGGTAAGTGGCAAGCTGGAGGGGAGGAGAGTGGTGCTGGTGAACATATATGCGCCAAACTGGAACAACGCTGACTTTATTAAAAGAGTGCTGGGGAAGATCCCTTCCTAGACTCACGCAAGTTGATGATGAGGGGGGCATTTAATACGGTCCTCGACCCGGGGCTGGACCGGTCATGTCCCAGAACGGGTAGGCTCCCAGCAACGGCAAGAGAGCTGAAAGGGTTCATGGAGCAAATGGGGCAGTGGACCCACGGAGAGCCAGACAGCCGACGGGAAGGGGCTACTCATTCTACTCGCATGTTCATAAAGTATACTCTAGGATTGATTTCTTTATCTTGAGTAGGGACTGTGTAGGGGAGGTAAAGAATACGGAATACTCGGCAATCACTATTTCGGACCATGCCCCGCACTGGGTGGACCTGCAGGTCGGGGGGGGGGGGGGGGGGGGCGGGGGGATTACCAATGCCCGCAATGGAGGTTAGACGTAGGATTGTTGTCGGAGGAGGGGGTATGTGAGAGACTGCGGAAATTTTTGCAAAATTACTTGCAGGTGAACGATACGGGGGAGGTTTCAGCAGCGACCCTGTGGGAGGCTCTGAAGGCAGTAGTGAGCGGGGAGCTGATCTCAATTCGGGCTCACAGGGATAGGGCGACAGAGCAGAAATGGATAGACTGGTTAAGGAGATTTACCGGATAGACGAGGAGCATGCGGCGTCCCCGGGGGAGGACCTACTCAGGGAAAGACAGAGACTGCAGGCGGAACTGGGGGTGCTATCCACGAGTAGGGCCGTGGAACAACTTAGGAAGGCAAGGGGAATGGTGTATGAGCATGGGGAGATGGCCAGCATATTGCTAGCACAGCAACTCGGGAAGAGGGAGGCGGCCAGGGAAAGTGGTGTGGTTGACGGGAAAGGGAGCAGATTGGAGACCCGTTGGGACGGAATAAGGTATTTCGGGACTTTTATAGTAAGCTCCACACTTCAGAACCCCCGGAGGAGCCGGAGGAGATGAAACGGTTCCTGGACGGACTAACCTTCCCAAAAGTAGGCGGGGGACTAGTGGACGGGCTGTGGGCCCCGATTAGAGCGGAGGAGGTACTGGGGGGCCTAAAGGCCATGCAGTCAGGGAAAGCCCCGGGGCCGGATGAATACCCAGTAGAGTTTTACAAAATGTTCTCGGAGATAGTGGGACCGGTCCTGACTAGGGTTTTTAATGAGGCGAGGGACAGAGGGACTCTGCCTCCGACAATGTCGCAACCAACCATCTCACTGATATTAAAGCGGGACAAGGACCCGGAATCCTCCGGGTCATACAGGCCAATCTCCCTGATCAATGTGGACGCCAAGCTCCAGGCTAAGGCCCTGGCGATTAGAATTGAGGACTGCGTACCGGAGGTGATTGGGGACGACCAAACAGGGTTTGTGGATGGCAGGCAGCTGACAGCCAACTTGAGAAGATTGCGTAATGTGATTATGATGCCCCCGACGGGCAAGGAGGTGGAGGCAGTGGTGGCAATGGATGCTGAGAAAGCCTTTGACCGGGTGGAGTGGGACTATTTGTGGGAGGTACTCGGACGGTTTGGGTTCGGGGAGCGACTGGTTAATTGGGTCAGACTATTGTACCAGGCCCCAAATGCTAGCGTAAGGACGAACAGGATAATGTCAGATTACTTCAGACGACATCACGGGACCAGACAGGGATGCCCACTCTCCCCGCTGCTGTTCACGCTGGCCATAGAACCGTTGGCGATTGCGCTGAGAGCTGCAAAGGGGTGAAAGGGAATGACTATGGGGGGGGGGGGGCTGGCGGCGGGGGGGGGTGGCGGGTGGCGGGTGGCGGGGGGGGGGGGGGTGGCGTGGAACACAGGGTCTCTATGCGGATGACCTGCTCCTGTACGTGTCGGACCCACTGGCTGGGATGGAAAATATACTGGAAACATTGAGAAAGTTTGGCCAGTTCTCAGGGTACAAATTAAATATGGCCAAGAGTGAGATGTTTGTGGTGCAGGCAAGGGGCCAGGAGAATAGACTGAAGGAGCTGCCATTTAGGCTGGTTGGGGAAAGTTTCCGGTACTTGGGGATACAGGTGGCACGAGACTGGGGCAGGTTACATAAGTTAAATTTGACTAGGGTGGTGGAACAAATGAAGAGGGAGTTTCGGAGATGGGATGCACTCCCGCTGTCACTTGCGGGGAGGGTGCAGATGGTAAAGATGACAATCCTCCCAAGATTCCTGTTCATCTTCCAGTGCCTCCCGATCTTTATCCCACGGTCCTTCTTCAAAAGGACCAGCAAACTCATCATGAACTTTGTCTGGCCAGGAAAATCCCCGCGGGTGAGGAAGGCGATGCTTGAAAGGAACCGCAGCGAAGGGGGACTGGCATTGCCAAATCTGATCAACTACTACTGGGCGGCTAACATAGCGATGATAAGGAAATGGATGGTGGGTACGGGATCTATCTGGGAGAGGGTGGAGGCGGCTTCGTGCAGGGGCACCAGTTTGGCAGCCCTGGTCACGGTTCCCCTACCGCTTGCGCCGGCCAGGTACCCCACCAGCCCGGTAGTGGGAGCGGCCCTGCGGATTTGGAGCCAGTGGAGAAAGCATGCAGGGGAGGTGGGTGCGTTGGTCTGGGCTCCAATTTGTGATATCCATCGATTTGCCCCCGGGAACGTGGATGGAGGGTTTCGAAAATGGCGGCGGGCGGGGGTGAGGAGGGTGGGCGATATGTTCCTGGAGGGGAGCTTTGCGAGTTTGAGGGGCTTGGAGGAGAAATGTGGGCTGGAAAGGGGAAATGACTTTAGGTACTTACAGGTGCGGGACTTTGTACGCAGACAGGTTCCATCCTTTCAACGCCTCCCGCCAATAGGAATCCAGGACAGAATAGTCTCTGGAGGAGAAGGAGGAGAGGGGAGAGTCTCGGATATTTACAAGGTGCTCATGAAGGGAGAAGAGTCCCAGGCGGAGGAACTGAAACTCAAATGGGAGGAGGAGCTTGGCGGGGAGATGGAGGACGGGGTATGTGCGGAAACCCTGAGTAGAGTAAACTCAACCGCAACATGTGCCAGGCTCAGCCTGATTCAATTTAAGGTCGTTCACCGGGCCCACATGACAGTAGCTCGGATGAGCAAATTCTTTGGGGTAGAGGACAAGTGTGCTAGATGCGCGGGAGGACCAGCGAACCACGTTCACATGTTTTGGGCATGTCCTAAGCTTAGGGGTTACTGGGAGGGATTTGCGGGGGTCATGTCCCGGGTGCTGAAAACAAGGGTGGTGATGAGTCCAGAGGTGGCAATTTCCGGGGTTTCCGGGAGTCCAGGGGGAGAAAGAGGCCGATGTTCTGGCCTTTGCTTTCCTGATAGCCTGACGGTGAATACTGCTGACATGAAGGGACTCAAAACCCCCGAAGACCGAACTATGGCTTTCGGACATGTCAAGTTTTCTGGGTATGGAAAAAATCAAGTTCACCTTGAGGGGATCTGTATTGGGGTTCGCTCGAAGGTGGCAACCATTCATCGACTTCTTCGCGGGAGCGTGAACGTCAGCGGGGGGGGGGGTGGATTAGAGTAGAGTAGGAGGGATAAATAGGAGGGTAGTGTCTATGGGAGAGGAGTGGGTATGTGCAGTATGGTTTGGTTGAAGTGTTGGTTTTTCATTGATGTTTGCATATTTCTGTAATCTGTAACTGTTTACAATGCCAAAAAATATCTCAATAAAATTGTTTGTTAAAAAAAAAGAATCAATTACAGTTGTGGGAAGGGATGGGATACCAAACAAGTTAACAAATGAGGCTTATTGGGTTGAGCTTAGGAAGAAAAAAAAGGGCAGTCACACTACTAGGAGTATACTACAGACCTCCAAGTATTGAGGGAGATAGATGAAGATATATGTAGAATTTCTGCCTGGAGGAATAAGAGGGCAACAATAGTAGGAGACTTTAACTGTCCCAAAATCAACTGGGTTTCAAACAAAATAAGAGGCATTGAGGGTAAAAAATTCATGTACTGTGTCCAGGAAAATATTTTTAAACAAGATGTGACAAGCCCAACGAAAGACACAATTCTGGATCTAGTCTTGGAAAAGGAGGATGGGCAAGTGGGTGAAGTGACAGTGTCCGACGATTACGGGATAATGACAAGAATTCAGTTAGATTTAATATTATTGTGGAAAGGGACCGAGATAAATCAGGAGTAAAAGTTTTAAACTGGGGAAAGGCAAATTTTACAAAACTGAGAAGTGACTTGGCTGAATTGGACTGGACAAGACTGTTCAAGGAAAAATCAGTGGTAAATCAGTGGGAGGCACTAAAAAGTGAGATCCTGAGGGTAAAAGCAGATATGTCCCCTCCAAAAATAAGAATGGTACTGCCAATTGTAGACCCCTATGGCAGTCTAGAAAAATACAGGGGAAGAAAAAAGAGAAAAAGAAAGCTTATGATAGTCACAAAAAACTCAACACTGCAGATAGCCAAGAGGAGTATGGAAAGTACAGGATCAAGTAAAAAGAAAGGAAATCCAAGAGAGGGCATGAAGAATATTATCAAACAAGATTAAGGAATACCCAAAGATTTTTTACCAGTACATAAAGAGTAAAAGGATAGTAAATAAAAACATGGGACTGATCCGAGATAAAGAAGGGAACTTGTGTGAAGATGCAGGTGATATGGGAAGAGTTTTAACTGAAATTTTTGTCTCCATATTCACAAAGGAAAGAAATGATACGGATACAGTAGTCCAAGAGGATATTTCACCATCTGCAGTGGCAGGATTTGAACTTGGGTCTCCAGAGTATTACTCTGGGTCTCTGTTTACTAGTCCAGTGCCAATACCACTACACCACCGCCACCCCGTGTGGTGAAGGCCCATCAGATGTTGAAGAAGGTCAGGGAGGAAATAGCAGATGCTCTGAGAATTATTTTCCAATCTTCACTCGGCATAATGGAGATGCCGGAGAACTGGAGGAATGCAAATGTGGTTCTGTTGTTTAAGAAGGGTATGAAGGAAATGCAAAATAATTGTAGGCCCGTTAGTCTTACGGTGGTGGGCAAATTGTTAGAATCAATCCTGAGAGAACCGATAAACTGTCAATTGGAATGGCATGTATTAAATCAGGGATAGTCAGCATGGCTTTGTTAAGGGAAGGTCGTGCCTTAGAAATATGTTTCAATTCTTTGAGGAAGTGACAAAGAAGATTGATGAGGGTAGTGTAGTGGATGTTGTCTATATGGATTTTGGTAAGGCATTTGACAAGGTCTCACATGGCAGACTGGTCAAAAAAGTAAATGTCCATGGGATACAGGGTAATGTGGCGAATTGGATCCAAAGTTGGCTTAGTAACAGGAAACAAAGGTAATGGTCGATGGCTGCCCTTGCGAATGGAAAGCTGTTTCAAGTGATGTTCCACAGGGTTCGGTGTTGGGACCCCTGCTGCTTGTTTTATATATTAATGATTTGGACTTGAACATGGGGGCACGATTGATAAATTTGCAGACAACACAAAAATTGGCCGTGTCATGGATAGTGTAGAGGATTGCTGTAAGCTCCAAAATGATGGGTTGGTGGAGTGCGCAGGAAAGTGGCAGATGGAGTTCAGCTCGTATAAATGTGAGGTAATGCATTTAGGGAGGTCAAACAGTAAAAGGGAATACACAATAAACAGGAAGAGAGAGAAGTGAGAGATCTTGGCGTGCATGGGTCTCTAAAGGTAGCAGTACGGGTAGATAAGGTTGTAAAGAAGGCATATGGAATGTTCCCCTTCAATGGCAGAGGTATAGAATACAAAAGTAGGGATATAATGATGGAACTGTATACGGCACTGATGAGACCACAACTGGAGTATTGTGTGTATTTCTGGTCAGCACATTACAGAAGGATGTAATTGCTCTGGAACGAGTGCAGAGATTTACCAGAATGTTGCCAGAACTGGAGAATTGTAGCTACGAGGAGAGATTGGAGAGGTTGAGGTTGGAACAGAGAAGGCTGAAGGGTGACATGATGGAGGTATACAAAACTGAGAGAGGTAGAGATAGAGTAGACAGGAGGAACCTGGTTCCCATGGCATAGAGTTCAAAAACCAGTGGTCATTAATTCAAGCTAAGTGGCCAAAGGATTAGAGGGGACATGAGGAAAAACCTTTTTATGCAGCGAGTGGTGGGTGTCTAGAATCCGCTGCCTGAGTTGGCGATGGAGGCAGAGACTTAAACTCTTTTAAAAAGTACCTGGATCTGCACCTTAAGTGCTGTAAGCTGCAGGGCTGTGGGCCATGGGCAGGAAGATGGGATTAGAAAGGGCACCTAGGTGTCTTTGGTTAGACATGGACTAGATGAGCTGAATGGCTCCCTTCTGGGCTGCATCATTTTTATGGTTCTAAAGCAGACCAGGCTGTGGCCGCAGCAACACAGCACTGTAGGTGCGGTGAGTTTAATAAAGTCCCTTAAGAGTTGCAAGGATTTTGTTCAGTGTCACCATTTCCTCAGCAAGCCAAGGAAGCCTATAACCATGCTGAGGGATACTGAGGCCAATCTCTATTAGTGGGAAGAGACATGACTCTTCTCCCAAAGAGTGCAGTTCAGGCCAAAGTGCTGGTAAAGATATCAGGGGGGAGTATATTCCTACACCTTTATACTGGGTGCACCTGGAGTTTGACTTGATTTCGGAGCCGGTGATCATGGGAATCACCACTAGTTTATCTGTGAATAGGGTTGTCCTGCTCCGTGGGAATGACCTGGTGGGATCAAAGCTGGTAGCATCCTATAGTTTTAGAAAAGTCAAGTGATGATAGGAAGACAAAGCAGCTCTAGGGATAAAGTCCCTGGCATTTTTCCTGACTGTGTGGTAACCGGCTTCAGACAAAAAAGCCCAGTCATGGGAAGCCAAACAGGCACTGCAGATAGTTTAGAAGACCCTAGGGGTGTAATAAGTGGGTCTTCCGTGATTGCGGCTCATAAAGCCGACCTGGTGTGTAGCGCACAAAGACTCCCGAGAGACGAATAGAGGTGAAGTCGATGAGGCTTTATTAAGCGTGACTCGTTCCCCGCAGTTCAGCAACAGACTGGAGCTGCGGGGAGAATTCCTGGTTCTTATACTCCACCTTCAGGGCGGAGCTAGAGATCAACAGCCAACCAGGACCCGGGATCTGTCAGCCAATGACATCACGGCTTCACAGTCCCACATGACCCCTAATGCATACTACCACATTCACCCCTTGTTAAAAATGAACCCGGCGGGGTGGTGCTTCGCATGGTGGTAGGGGTTTACAAGGCTGGTCCTGGGAGGAAAAAAACTTTTGCATGTCATTACAGTGCCCTACACTGGGCTATGTACAGGGTTTTTTGTTTTGAACTATTTACAGTATTCGTAAGAGGGAAAAGGAGAAGAAAAAAAAACAAAAACATTCTCGTTAAAGTCCCCAACATTCTAGTGTTACACCGATGCCACGAGTCGGGCGGGCGGTCTGGTCGTCCTTGTCGATCGCCTCAGCCCCGGTGGTGGTGGTGCTTGTTCCAGTGTTGTCGCCTCCGGGAGCTTTACGATTTCTGCTTCAGCTTCACTTCTAGTCGGACCTGGGAGGAGGACCGATCCTCCCGGGAAGGGGGCTGTCGCGGGGTGCGCCAGTGGCAGGGAGGGGGTGATTGGTGTCGAGGGGGTGTGTGTGTTGCCGGCGGGCGCCAGATCTCGCAGGGAGACCGTGTCCTGTCGGCCGTCGGGGTACTCCACGTAGGCGTACTGCGGGTTCACGTGGAGGAGGTGAACCCTCTCGACCAACGGGTCAGACTTGTGCGCCCGCACATGTTTCCGGAGCAAGATGGGTCCTGGGGCCGCCAGCCAGGTCGGCAGCGACGTTCCAGAGGAGGACTTCCTGGGGAAGACAAGGAGGCGCTCATGCGCCGTTTGGTTAGTGGTGGTACACAGTAGTGACCGGATGGAGTGGAGGGCATCCGGGAGGACCTCCTGCCACCGTGAAACTGGGAGATCCCTGGACCGTAGGGCCAGTAGGACGGTCTTCCAGACCGTGCCGTTCTCCCTCTCTACTTGCCCGTTCCCCCGGGGGTTGTAGCTGGTCGTCCTGCTCGAGGCTATACCCTTGCTGAGCAGGAACTGGCGCAGCTCGTCACTCATGAAGGAGGACCCCCTGTCGCTATGGACGTATGCGGGGCAACCGAACAGTGTGAATATGGTGCTAAGGGCTTTAATGACTGTGGCCGCTGTCATGTCAGGGCAGGGGATGGCGAAGGGGAAACGGCAGTACTCGTCCACCACGTTCAGGAAGTATGTGTTGCGGTCGGTGGAGGGGAGGGGCCCTTTGAAATCCAGACTGAGGCGTTCAAAGGGACGGGAAGCCTTGATCAGGTGCGCACTATCCGGCCTGAAAAAAATGCGGTTTGCACTCTGCGCAGATGTGGCAGTTCCTTGTGACTGTACGGACCTCTTCCACGGAGTAGGGGAGGTTACGGGACTTTATAAAATGGTAGAACCGAGTGACCCCCGGGTGGCAGAGGTCCTCGCTGAGGGTTTGGAGACGGTTAATTTGTGCGTTGGCACATGTGCCGCGGGATAGGGCATCGGACGGCTCGTTCAGCTTTCCGGGACGGTACAAGATCTCGTAGTTGAAGGTGGAGAGCTCGATCCTCCACCTTAAGATATTGTCATTTTTAATTTTGCCCCGCTGTGCATTGTCGAACATGAAAGCGACCGACCGTTGGTCAGTGAGGAGAGTGAATCTCCTGCCGGCCAGGTAATGCCTCCAATGTCGCACAGCTTCCACTATGGTTTGGGCTTCCTTTTCCACTGAGGAGTGACGGATTTCTGAGGCGTGGAGGGTTCGGGTGAAAAAGGCCACGGGTCTGCCCGCTTGGTTAAGGGTGGCCGCTAGAGCTACATCGGAGGCATCGCTCTCGACCTGGAAGGGGAGGGACTCGTCGGTGGCGTGCATCGTGGCCTTTGCGATATCCGCTTTGATGCGGCTGAAGGCCTGGCAAGCCTCTGTCGACAGGGGGAAGGTCGTGGTCTGTATTAGGGGGCGGGCCTTGTCTGCGTACTGGGGGACCCACTGGGCGTAATATGAAAAGAACCCCAGGCAGCGTTTTAGGGCTTTTGAGCAGTGCGGGAGGGGCAGTTCCATGAGGGGGCGCATACGTTCGGGGTCGGGGCCTATTATCCCATTGCGCACTACATATCCCAAGATGGCTAGCCGGTTTGTGCTAAAAACGCACTTGTCCTCATTGTATGTGAGGTTCAAGGCTTTAGCGGTCTGGAGGAATTTTTGGAGATTGGCGTCGTGGTCCTGCTGATCGTGGCCGCAGATGGTTACGTTGTCGAGATACGGGAACGTGGCCTGCAACCCGTGTTGATCAACCATTCGGTCCATCTCCCGTTGGAAGACCGAGACCCCATTTGTGACGCCAAATGGGACCCTTAGGAAGTGGTATAATCGCCCGTCTGCCTCGAAGGCTGTGTACTTGCGGTCACTTGGGCGGATGGGGAGCTGATGGTAGGCGGACTTGAGGTCCACGGTGGAGAAGACCTTATATTGGGCAATCCGATTGACCATGTCGGATATGCGGGGGAGAGGGTACGCATCTAGCTGTGTGTACCTGTTGATGGTCTGGCTATAGTCTATGACCATCCTTTGCTTCTCCCCTGTCTTACCTATGCTCTCCAGGGACTATTGCTGGCCTGGATTATGCCTTCCTTCAGTAGCCGCTGGACTTCGGACCGAATAAATGTCCGGTCCTGGGCGCTGTACCGTCTGCTCCTAGTGGCGACGGGTTTGCAATCCGGGGTGAGGTTTGCAAACAAGGATGGGGGCTCAACCTTGAGGGTTGCGAGGCCGCAGATAGTGAGTGGGGGTATTGGGCCGCCGAATTGGAAAATTAGGCTCTGCAGATTGCACTGGAAGTCTAATCCCAGTAATGTGGGCGCGCAGAGTTGGGGAAGGACGTAGAGCCTGTAGTTTTTAAACTCCCTCCCTTGCACCGTTAGGGTCACTATGCAGAAGCCTTTGATCTGTACGGAGTGGGATCCTGCAGCTAGGAAAATCTTTTGCGCACTGGGACGGATGGTCAAAAAACAGCGTCTTACCGTGTTGGGGTGGATGAAGCTTTCTGTGCTCCCGGATTCGACCAGGCATGGTGTCTCGTGTCCGTTGATCAGCACCGTTGTTGTCGTCGTCTGGAGCGTCCGGGGCCGTGCTTGGTCCAGCGTCATTGAGGCCAGACGTGGTCGTAGTGCTTCAGCATCTTCCTCGAACCCCGTGGAGCCGTCGATGCTGGGGTCCATTGTTGCCGTCCAAGATGGCGGCGGGGTGAACAAAATGGCCGCCCCCATGCATCGCACATGGCTGGGGGGTCACAAGATGGTGGCGGGGGTGGACAAAATGGCCGCCCCCATGCGTCGCGCAGGGCTGGGGGGTCCCAAGATGGCAGCACCCCTCCTCCCCTCGTGGTGGCCGGGACCCAAAATGGCGGCGCCTGCGGGTCGCACATGGGGCGCTGGGGGGGGTTGGGGAGCGTTTGGAACGCACAGGACTCCTTCTTCTCCGGGGACAGCGGCGACCCCCCGAGACCGGCACACAGCCGCGAAATGGCCCTTTTTCCCGCAGCTCTTGCAAATCGCTGCGCGGGCCGGGCAGCGCTGCCGGGGGTGATTCGCCTGGCCGCAGAAATAGCAGCGGGCTCCCCGGGACGACTTGGCGTCTGAACCGCGCAAGCCTGTGGGGGTGGAGGGGGGTTTGTCGCAACGGGGGTCCACGGAGCCCAAGGGGCTGCCGCGCGGTCGGGGCCGTAGGCGCGGGCGTTTCGCGCGGCCACATCTAGTGAGGCTGCAAGGGCCCGTGCCTCTGAGAGTCCTAGCGACTCTTTTTCTAAAAGTCTTTGGTGGAGTTGGGGAGAGTTCATACCAGCCACAAACGCATCGCGAATTAACATGTCCGTGTGTTCAATCGCGTTTACCGGCGGGCAGCTGCAGGCCCGTCCCAAAATTAGCAGCGCGGCGTAGAATTCGTCTAGCGATTCTCCGGGACTTTGCCGTCTCGTTGCGAGTTGGTAGCGTGCGTAGACCTGGTTCACTGGGCAAAACGTAGATGCTCTTTAGTGCTGCGAACGCCGTCTGGAAATCCTCTGCATCTTCTATGAGAGGGTAAATTTCCGGGCTTACCCTCGAGTGCAGGACCTGTAGTTTCTGGTCTTCTGTGACCCGGCCGGGGGCCGTTCGGAGGTAGGCTTCGAAACAAGTCTGCCAGTGTTTAAAAACTGCTGCTGAGTTCACTGCGTGGGGGCTGATCCTCAGGCATTCCGGGACGATCCTGAGCTCCATAGTCCTTTAAGCACGCTTAATAAATTGTAGCGCACAAAGACTCCCGAGAGACGAATAGAGGTGAAGTCGATGAGGCTTTATTAAGCGTGACTCGTTCCCCGCAGTTCAGCAACAGACTAGAGCTGCGGGGAGAATCCCTGGTTCTTATACTCCGCCTTCAGGGCGGAGCTAGAGATCAACAGCCAACCAGGACCCGGGATCTGTCAGCCAATGACATCACGGCTTCACAGTCCCACATGACCCCTAATGCATACTACCACATGGTGCTAACAAGGTTAATGTAGACTGTCCAAACTGAAGCTGAAGCAGAGGAAGTTGCAGAGTGCTATTATTTTAAAAATGAGGTACTGAGGACTTCCGATGGCGGCTATGGTGTCAGTTGTTGCACGTTTATCGGTCTTTTCCCACCCGAATTGTGTGGTGTTGAATGGCAGACATTGCACGAGCACGGAGGCAAAGTAAAACTCCTCTGGTGGGACTGGTTTATGTCTCATTGGACAAGAAGTGCCACGAAAAAGAGACAGCAGCTTGAGCAAGAGAGTATTTGTGGTGCAACACAGGAGAAGATGGTGGTGAGTAGGGAGGGGCAGCGCTGCCCGCCCAGTGACCTACGGAGCAACTGGTGGAATTCCTCAACAGCAAGTTCCAGCATCAGAGGAAGGAGGCCTCAGAGGACTTGGTTAAGGTGGTGGAGCCACTTAGGGTGGCGATCGAGTGCATGGAGTAGAGCAGGCATTGTCAAAGTCGGGGGCGCGACCTGCGGGTGGTTCGCGGGCAGGTGTCAGGAGGGTTGCGGAGCGTCCGTCGTGGCGCCCCTGATCATGGAAATCCATGTGCAACAGCCGCAGCAGCCAGCTTTTAACTATGCCGGCTGCGAGCGGCCTTCAAAATGGGCAGGAACATATTTTAAAAATGCGGCCGCACTGCGCATGCGTGCCCGATCATCAGTGCGCATGCGCAAAACTATGCGCATGCGCACCGATGATTGGGCACGCATGCACAGTGCAGCCGCATTTGTTTTATATGTAAAAAGGCTGCTCGCAGCCGGCATAGTTAAAAGCCGGCTGCTGCTCGCTCTGCCCGGTTCGGAAGTGCTCAGTTCCTCTGAACAAAGCTGAGGCCGAGTTTCCCCCCCGGCGACTAGCACCATCGGACCCACCCGCAGAGATCCAGCGCCATGGCCTCCACCTCGGAACTCGCCTGTATCTACAGCGCGCTCATCCTGCACGACGGTGAGGTCACTGTCACCGAAGACAATTTCAATGCCCTGATTAAAACAGCTGTGTGACCATTGAGCCTTTCTGGCCTAGTCTGTTTGCCAAGGCATTGGCTAATATTGACGTCGATAATCTGCAACGTTGGTGCTGGTAGCAGTGCCCCAGCTGCTGCAGCAGTTGTTTCCACTGCTGCCCCTGTTGCTGCTGAAGAGAAGAAACAGGAAGAATCTGAAGAGTCTGACGATGACATGGGCTTTGGTCTTTTTGATTAAATGTGCCGAGCAACAACATTGTTACAATTTACAAAAAATAAATAAAAATTGAATATAAAAGCCGGCTGCTGCGGCTGAAGACCGCGAATTTGCGCAATCGGAGGCGCAGAAGATTTTTTTTAAAATTCTATGTAATCTTCCTGCCTGAGGGAGGCAGAGAGCAGGTCACGGCCCCCGAACGTCGCCATCACGTGCTTTGGGCCCGAGTGCGATTCCTCCATTTTTGTCAGCAGCAAACAAGGTAAGAGGAAATGGTGGGTCACGAAGGTCGGCTGGTGTGGGCCGCGACGGTCTGCCGGCAAGGGCCGCAAAGGTCGGCAAGACGTGGCCCGCGAAGGTCAACCGGCGTGGGTCCCGAAGGTCGGCCAGAGTGGGTCCCGAAGGTCGGCCGGCCTTTGTGAGAATACCTTTAAGAAATGGGTGTTTATAAATGGGTGTGTATATAAATATCTGTAGTGAGAGTACCTTTAAGAAATGGGTGTTTACTACTGCAGTGATGTCAGAGAGTGGGTGGAGCTGGGCTGTCTGTCAGCTTTATAATTTTGTTTTAGGCTGTTTGCTGCAGGGTGTGTTTTAGTTTTGTTTTCAGTGTTGGAGCTAAAGCCAGACCAAGTAGATGTACTGCTGTTATCTCTGCCATCAAAAGACCATCTCTTGATCATTTGGTGAATTCAGAATTATAAATGTTCTCAATAGCGAATGTAAACCTAATGTGCTTCTGTTGAAAGGTGTTTTAAGTCTTATGGATGTTAAAAGGAAAGCTTAAAGGATTACTTAGTGTGGGGGTTCTTTGGGGTATATTTGAATTGATGGTTGCTAAACTGTTAACTTGAGTTCGTAGAATAAACATTGTTTTGCTTTTTAAAAATACTTTTCCATTTCTGCTGTACCACACCTGTACAGTGGGCCGTGTGCTCCCTATACCACAATATATTAAAAGTTGTGGGTCAGGTAAACTCCATGCTACACTTTGGGGTTCTCTAAACCCTGGCCCATAACAAATTGGGGGCTCGTCCGGGATAAAAGTCTATCTATTGGATTGGCTTTGTGAACTTAAAGACAGTGAGGGGTGAGCATATTGTGGTTGCTTTTCAGGTGTGGTATTCTAGTTTAAGTAAGGAGTGTGTTGTGGACAATGGCTCTTTCAGAGGCTCAGACGTTTTGGGGGGTGGAGACTGTCACACGCAGTACCTTACAGACAGAGTCGAAAAGCAGACTGTTAGATTTGGCAACAACATTGCAGTTAACATTACCTGACAAAATGTGAAAAGATTAGATAATTATGGCGGTGTCTAAGCATTTAAAGTTGCCTGAGATACAGTTTGACTCACTGGAAATGGCAAAAATTGAGTTGCAAATTAAACAAATGGAACATGAGAAAGAATTAAAGCAGCTTTAAAGAAAGAGAAAGAGATCGAGAGGAAAAAGAAAGAGAGAGAGAAAAGAAAAGGAGAGAGAAGAAAGGGGGAAAGAAAGAATAGCCCTAGCAGAACAAAAAGAAAGAGAAAGGGAGATACAGATCATGGAAAAAGATAAAGTGAGAGAGTTTGAACTTCAGGAAATGGCCATGAAACATGACAGTCAGTTAAAATTGGCAGGCGCAAAGAGAAATGTACAGTTGGTGGATAGTGATGAGGATAGTGAGAAAGAGCGTCAAAGTCGAAGGCTTGGTGGTAATCTATTTAGATATGTCCAAGCATTGCCAAGGTTTGACGAGAAGGAGGTGGAAGCCTTTTTCATTTCATTTGAGAAGGTGGCTAAACAAATGAAATGGCCACAGGACATGTAGGTACAACTGATTCAAACAAAGCTGATAGGTAGGGCTAGTGAAGTGTTTGCATCACTACCGGAGGAGGTATCTGGGATGTATGAGGAGGTGAAAAAATCCACCTTAGGTGCATATGAACTAGTGCCTGGAGCCTACAGACAAAGGTTTAGAAATTTAAGGAAAGAACCTGGTCAAACATACATGGAGTTTGAAAGGATCAAACAGAGTAATTTTGATAGGTGGATAAGGGCTTTGAAAATAGACCAAACCTATGAAGATCTCAGAGAAATTATACTTTTGGAGGAGTTTAAAAATTCAATTCCGGATGTAGTGAGAACTCATGTGGAAGAACAGAGGGTTAAAACTGCGAGGTTAGCAGCAGAAATGGCAGATGATTATGAATGAGTTCATAAATCAAAGCTTGGTTTCCAACATCAGTTTCAGCCTGTGAGGGATAGAAACTGGGGACATGAGAAATACTCAAGTGGTAAAGGTAAAGGTGAGCTGACAGGAAATAATGAGAGTGTACCTCAGATTAAAAAATAAATCCAGGAGGGTGGAAAAGAAATGAAAAATTTCAAATGTTTTCACTGTAATAAACTAGGCCGTGTAAAGTCACAGTGTTGGTGGTTGAACAAAAGCACTGGGAAGGCTGATGTGGTAAAACAGGATAAGACAGTACGTTTTGTTAAAGTGGTAAAGGAAAGCCCAAGTGAAGCGAAGGAGGTGCAAACGATTGTACAGCCTGATCAAGAGGTGATTGATAAGAAGGTGCCAGATCTCTTTAAAGAATTTACTTGTGTGGGTAAAGTTTACTCGTGTATCAGGAGGAGCAGGTAAAGAAGTCACAATTTTAAGAGATACGGGAGCTAGTCAATCTTTAATGGTAAGAGATGAGGAGTTATGTAGTTTGGTAAGAATATTGCCAGAAAAGGTGGTAATATGTGGAATTCAGGGTGAGAGGAGTAGTGTTCCATTATATAAGGTAAAGTTGGAAAGTCCAGTGAAGAGCGGTGAAGTGGTAGTAGGAGTAATTGAAAAAACTATCTTGTCCAGGAATACTGTTTATCTTGGGTAATGATATAACTGGATTGCAGGTGGGAGTGATGCCTACTGTGGTTGATAAGCCAGTGGAAAATCAGACAACTGAAGTGTTGAAGGATGAATATCCTGGGATTTTTCCGGATTGTGTAGTAACAAGGTCGCAAAGTCACAGGTTAAGACAAGAGGAGAAATCAAAGAGTGAAGTTGAAGTGCAATTATCAGAAACAATTTTTGAAATGATGGTTGAAAAAGAACAATAACAGGTGGAGGATGAGGCGGATATTTTTAGTTCAGGAAAATTGGCAGAGTTACAACAAAAAGATATAGAAATAAAACGGATGTATCAGAAAGCATATACGGAAGAGGAATCTGAGTGTATACCAGAGTATTATTATCGTAAAAGTAATGTCTTGATGAGAAAATAAAGACCTTTACATATGCAGGCGGATGAAAAGTGGGCAGAAGTTCATCAAGTAGTATTGCCGGTAGGGTATAGAAAGGAGGTGTTGCGAGTTGCACATGAGGTACCAGTGGGAGGTCATTTGGGTATAAGGAAAACTCAAGCTAAAATCCAGAAACATTTTTATTGGCCTGGACTACATAAAGATGTAATTAAATTTTGTCAATCATGTCACACATGTCAAGTGATAGGGAAACCTCAAGCAGTGATAAAACCAGCGCCCTTAATACCCATTCCAGCATTTGAGGAACTTTTTACAAGGGTCCTAATTGATTGCGTAGGACCGCTTCCTAAAACGAAAAATGGGAATCAATATCTTCTGACGATAATGGATGTGTCTACTAGGTTTCCAGAGGCCATTCCAGTACGTAATATTACAGCTAAAAAGATTGTGGAGGAGTTATTTAAATTCTTTACTAGATATGGTCTACCCACAGCAATACAATCGGATCATGGATCAAATTTTACCTCCAGGTTATTCGAAGAAGTTATGGATAGCTTAGGAACAAAACAATTTAAATCAACTGTGTACTGTCCAGAATCACAGGGAGCGTTAGAAAGGTGGCATCAGACATTAAAGACAATGTTGAGGGCTTATTGCCAAGATTATCCAGAGGATTGGGATAAAGAAATTCCATTCGTACTGTTTGCAATTAGGGATGCACCTCATGAGTCAACCAAATTTAGTCCTTTTGAACTAATTTTTGGTCATGAGGTATGAGGACCAATTAAATTGCTTTAGGAAAAATTGGTGAGTGATAAATCAGAAATTCCATTATTGGATTACGTGTCAAATTTTAGGGAATGATTAAATAGAGCAGGTGAATTGGCTAGACAACATTTAAAAGTTACACAAAATGTCATGAAACGGGTAGCGGACAAGAAATCCAAAGTTCATAGTTTTGCCACTGGAGATAAAGTTTTAGTATTGTTATCAGTGGTAGGTGAACCTTTAAAAGCTAGGTTTTGTTGACCTCATCAGATTGAAAGGAAATTAAGTGAGGTGAATTATGTGGTTAAAAACGCCGGATAGAAGGAAAACTCACCGAGTGTGTCATGTGAATATGCTTAAAAGGTACTTTGAAAGGGAAGGAGAGAAGAAGGTGGAGGTTTTAATGATTCTAACTCAAAGTGATGAAGCAAATCCAGATGACTGTGAATTTGGCATACCTCAAATTAAATTGGAAAACAAGGATGTTCTTAAAAATTAGGATAAATTGTTGAGTTACCTTCTAGAGGAAACGCGAACTGACCTGAAAGGGTTATTGATATCACGTGGGCAAGTTTGTGGAGATAAATTGGGAAGTACTAAAATGGCTATACATGATGTAGATGTGGGAAATGCTGTTCCAATCAAACAACATCCATATAGACTTAACCCTTTAAAATTGGCACAGGTTAACAAAGTGATTGAGAGTATGCTTAAAAATGGCATAATTGAAGTGGGTTGCAACCAATGGAGCTAACCCATAGTGATGGTACCAAAACCAGACGGTACCCAACGGTTGTGTATGGACTAGAGAAAGGTTAATGCAATTCCAAGAACGGACTCTTATCCTATCCCACATTTGGAGGTTTGCATTGAGAAAGTGGGACAATCAGCTTTTATTTCCAAACTGGATTTACTTAAAAGGTACCTTTTAGGCAGGTACCTTTATCTGAAAGGGCGAAGGAGATTTCAGCTTTTTTGACTCCAGGTGGTAAATACCAATTCAAAATCATGGCATTTGGCATGAAAAACGCCCCAGCCACATTTCAACGGTTAACTAACAAAGTTGTTTCAGGATTACCCAATTGTGTGGTATACATCGACGATCTGGTAATTTTTAGCCAGACATGGAAAGTTGATTTAAAACATATGATGGAGTTATTCGATCGACTTCAGGGGGCGGGTTTGGTGATAAACCTAGCCAAAAGTGAATTTGGAAAGGCCCAAGTCACTTTCCTTGGCCATACAATCGGACAGGGTCGAATGGTCACATGGGATGTGAAACCAACAGTTATTGAGGAGTTTCCGATACCCCCAAGACGAAGGGGAATAATGCGATTTCTTGGCATGAGTGGATTTGATCGAACATTTGTGCAAACGTTTTGTAGCGTGATTGCTCCACTCATGGACTTGCTGAAGAAATGTGACAAATTCCAGTGGACAGCAGAGTTTCAACAGGCATTTGACTGCCTGAAAGCTGTGATAACCAATGCTCATGTGTTGGAGAATTACAAGGGACTCTGTGATCAGATTGAACTAAAGTATCTGACTTTAAAGAGAAATACCGAGGCGTAGAGCAATGGACGGATCGTGCAGAGACCTTCTTGTTCAAAGAGACTGTCAATCGAGACGGATTTCAATTGGAGGAAAAAGAAGGAAACAAAATGGACTATATTATTATACCTGTTTGTGTGTGTTTTTTGAAACAAAAAAGTATATTTACTGTGTACATTTCTTAAAGAATGGTGAAAAGGTGAACAATGAACCATCTTGAAGTTGATGGGGTTTTTTTTTTCTTAGGGGGAGGTGTCATGTGAGAGTACCTTTAAGAAATGGGTGTTTATAAATGGGTGTGTATATAAATATCTGTAGTGAGAGTACCTTTAAGAAATGGGTGTTTAGGAGACTTCCGGTTGCGGCTATGCCTAGGTAGGTCGCACGGTCGGCAGCTCCCACCGATAACGGACGTTTGGGCCCTTTGTAGGAGCTCCAGCGGAATTTGGACGAAGATTCTCGGTGTGGGAAGGAAACAGTGAGGGTCCCCCAGCACTATATGGAGTGGACCAGGAGTGGAGCGGTCAAAAAAGTGGCTTTAGAGAAGAGAGGAGAATGGGCGCGAAAAAACAAGATGGCGGCGGGCAGGGATCAGGCAGCGTGGGCCCAGTGGTCCCGGGAGCAGCAGGAGTTTTTATGAAGCTGCTTTGCTGACTTGAGGGCGAAGATGTTAGCCCCTATGAAGGCGTCGATTGAAAGGCTGGTGGAGACCCAGAAGATGCAGGGGACGGCGATCAAGGAGGTGCAGCAGAAGGCCTCTGATAATGAGGACGAGATTCTGGGCCTGGCGGTCAGAGTGGAAGCGCACGAGGCGCTGCACAAAAAATGGCAGGAGAAGCTGGAGGACCTGGAGAATAGGTCGAGGAGGCCGAACCTGCAGATTCTGGGTCTCCCTGAAGGCGTGGAGGGGCCTGATGCTGGGGCGTATGTGACCACGATGCTGAGTACGCTGATGGGCACGGGGGCCTACCCGAGGCCCCTGGAGCTGGATGGGGTGCACAGAGTCCTGGCAAGGAGGCCGAGAGTGACCAAGCCGCCAAGCGCTATGGTGGTAAGGTTCCACCGCTTCACCGACAGGGAGTGTGTCCTGCGATGGGCGAAGAAGGAGTGGAGCAGCAGGTGGGAGAACACCGAGATCCGGATTTATCAGGACTGGAGTGCAGAGCTGGCCAAGAAGCGGGCAGGATTCAATCGGGCCAAGGCGGTCCTCCACGGGAAGGGGGTGAAGTTCGGGCTGCGACAGCCGGTGAGGCAGTGGGTCACATACCAGGACCGACACCATTATTTTGAGACTGTGGTAGTACGCATTAGGGGTCATGTGGGACTGTGAAGCCATGATGTCATTGGCTGACAGGTCCCGGGTCCTGGTTGGACGTTGACCTCTAGCTCCGCCCTGAAGGCGGAGTATAAGTACCTGGAGCCCTCCCCCGCAGGTAGTCTACTATTGAACTGCGGGGGAAACAGTCACGCTTTATAAAGCCTCATCGACTTCACTCTATTCGTCTCACGGAGTCTTTGTGCGCTACAATTTATTAAGCGTGCCTAAAAAGGACTATGGAGCTCAGGATCATCCCGGAATGCCTGAGGATCAGCCCCGACGCAGTGAACGCGGCAGCAGCTTTCAAGCATTGGCAGACTTGTTTCAAGGCCTACCTCAGAACGGCCACCGGCCGGGTCACAGAAGACCAAAAACTACAGGTCCTGCACTCGAGGTTAAGCACGGAGATTTTCTCTTTCATCGAAGACGCAGAGGATTTCCAGACGGCGTTCGCAGCACTGAAAAGTCTCTATGTCCGCCCAGTAAACCAGATCTACGCTCGCTAACAACTCGCAACGAGACGGCAAAGTCCCGGAGAATCGATAGATGAATTCTACGCCGCGCTACTAATTTTGGGACGAGCCTGCAGCTGCCCGTCGGTGAACGCAAATGAACACACGGACATGTTAATGCGCGATGCTTTTGTGGCAGGTATGAACTCCTCCCAAATCCGCCAAAGACTTCTAGAAAAAGAGTCGTTAGGACTCTCAGATGCACGGGCCCTAGCAGCCTCCCTAGACGTGGCCTCGGGTAATACCCGCGCTTACGGCCCCGACCGCGTGGCAGCCCATTGGGCTCCGTACGTACCCGTCGCGACAAACCCACCCCCCCCCCCCCCCCCGGACACCCCACAGGCTTGCGCGGTCCAAACACCAAGTCGCACCGGGGCGCCCGCTGCTATTTCTGCGGCCAGGCGAAACACCCCCGGCAGCGCTGCCCGGCCCGCGCAGCGATCTGCAAGAGCTGCGGGAAAAAGGGCCATTTCGCGGTTGTGTGCCGGTCCCGCGAGGTCGCCGCTGTCCCGGGAGAACAGGGAGCCCTGCACGCCGCTTACACTCCCCAACCCCCCCTGCGCCCCATGTACGACCCGCAGGCGCAGCCACTCTGGGTCCCGACCACCGCGGTCCCGGGAGAACAGGGAGCCCTGCACGCCGCTTACGCTCCCCAACCCCCCCCCCCGCGCCCCACGTATGACCCGCCGGCGCTACCAATTTGGGTCCCAACCACCGCTGTCCCCAGAGATGAGGGAGCCCCGCGCATTCCTAACGCTCCCCAACCCCCCCAGCGCCCCATGTGCGACCCGCAGACGCCGCCATTTTGGGTCCCGGCCACCACGAGGGGAGGAAGGGCGCCGCCATCTTGGACCACCCCAGACCTGTACGATGCATGGGGGTGGCCATTTTGTCCACCCCCGCCGCCATCTTGTGACCCCCCGCCATGTGCGATGCATGGGGGCAGCCATTTTGTTCATCCCCGACGCCATCTTGGACGGCAACAACGGACCCCAGTGTCGACGGCTCCACGGGGTTCGAAGAAGACGCTCAACTACTACAACCACGTCTCGCTTCAATAACGCTGGACCAAGCTCGGCCCCGGACACTCCAGACGACGACGACAACGGTGCTGATAAACGGACACGAGACACCATGCCTAGTCGACTCCGGGAGCACGGAGAGCTTTATCCACCCCGACACGGTAAGACGCTGTTCCTTGACCACCCATCCCAGCGCACAAAAGATTTCCCTAGCTGCAGGATCCCACTCCGTACAGATCAAAGGTTTCTGCATAGTTACCCTAACGGTGCAGGGGAGGGAGTTCAAAAACTACAGGCTCCACGTCCTTCCCCAACTCTGCGCCCCCACATTACTGGGATTAGACTTCCAGTGCAATCTACAGAGCCTTACCTTCAAATTCGGCGGCCCAATACCCCCACTCACTATCTGCGGCCTCGCAACCCTCAAGGTGCAACCCCCGTCCTTGTTTGCGAACCTCACCCCGGATTGCAAACCCGTCGCCACTAGGAGCAGACGGTACAGCGCCCAGGACCGGACCTTCATTCGGTCCGAAGTCCAGCAGCTACTAAAGGAAGGCATAATCCAGGCCAGCAATAGTCCCTGGAGAGAACAGGTGGTAGTAGTGAAGACAGGGGAGAAGCAAAGGATGGTCATAGACTATAGCCAGACCATCAACAGGTACACACAACTAGACGCGTACCCTCTCCCCCGCATATCCGACATGGTCAATCGGATTGCCCAATATAAAGTCTTCTCCACCGTGGACCTCAAGTCCGCCTACCATCAGCTCCCCATCCGCCCAAGTAACCGCAGGTACACAGCCTTCGAGGCAGACGGGCGATTATACCATTTCCTAAGGGTCCCATTTGGCGTCACAAACGGGGTCTCGGTCTTCCAACGAGAGATGGACCGAATGGTTGATCAACACGGGTTGCGGGCCACGTTCCCGTATCTCGACAATGTAACCATCTACGGCCACGACCAGCAGGACCACGACGCCAACCTCCAAAAATTCCTCCAGACCGCTAAAGCCTTGAACCTCACGTACAACGAGGACAAGTGCGTTTTTAGCACCAACCGGCTAGCCATCCTAGGCTACGTAGTGCGCAATGGGATAATAGGCCCCGATCCCGAACGTATGCGCGCCCTCATGGAATTTCCCCTCCCGCACTGCTCAAAAGCCCTGAAACGCTGCCTGGGGTTCTTTCCATACTATGCCCAGTGGGTCCCCCAGTACGCAGACAAGGCCCGCCCTCTAATACAGACCACGACCTTCCCTCTGTCGACGGAGGCTTGCCAGGCCTTCAGTCGCATCAAAGCGGATATCTCAAAGGCCACGATGCGCGCCATCGACGAGTCCCTCCCCTTCCAGGTCGAGAGCGACGCCTCCGACGTAGCTCTAGCGGCCACCCTTAACCAAGCGGGCAGACCCGTGGCCTTTTTCTCCCGAACCCACCACGCTTCAGAAATCCGCCACTCCTCAGTGGAAAAGGAAGTCCAAGCCATAGTGGAAGCTGTGCGACATTGGAGGCATTACCTGGCTGGCAGGAGATTCACTCTCCTCACCGACCAACGGTCGGTAGCCTTTATGTTCGATAATGCACAGCGGGGCAAAATCAAAAACGACAAGATCTTAAGGTGGAGGATCGAGCTCTCCACCTTCAACTACGAGATCTTGTATCGTCCCGGAAAGCTGAACGAGCCGTCCGATGCCCTATCCCGCGGCACATGTGCCAACGCACAAATTAACCGCCTCCAAACCCTCCACGAGGACCTCTGCCACCCGGGGGTCACTCAGTTTTCCACTTTATCAAGTCCTGCAACCTCCCATACTCCTTAGAGGAGGTCCGTACAGTCACAAGGAACTGCCACATCTGCGCAGAGTGCAAACCGCATTTTTTCAGGCCGGATGGTGCGCACGTGATTAAGGCTTCCCGCCCCTTTGACCGCCTTAGTCTGGATTTCAAAGGACCCCTCCCCTCCACCGACCGCAACATATACTTCCTTAATGTGGTGGACGAGTACTCCCGCTTCCCATTCGCCATCCCCTGTTCTGACATGACCGCGGCCACAGTCATTAAAGCCCTGGACACCATATTCACACAGTTCGGTTGCCCCGCATACGTCCACAGCGACAGGGGGTCTTCTTTCATGAGTGACGAGCTGCGCCAGTTCCTGCTCAGCAACGGGATAGCCTCGAGCAGGACGACCAGCTACAACCCCCGGGGGAACGGGCAAGTAGAGAGGGAGAACGGCACGGTCTGGAAGACAGTCCTACTGGCCCTACGGTCCAGGGACCTCCCAGTTTCCCGGTGGCAGGAGGTCCTTCCGGACGCCCTCCACTCCATCCGGTCACTACTGTGTACTAGCACTAATCAAATGCCTCATGAGCGCCTCCTTGTCTTCCCCAGGAAGTCCTCCTCTGGAACGTCGCTGCCGACCTGGCTGGCGGCCCCAGGACCCATCTTGCTCCGAAAGCACGTGCGGGCGCACAAGTCGGACCCGTTGGTCGAAAGGGTTCACCTCCTTCACGCGAACCCGCAGTACGCCTACGTGGAGTACCCCGACGGCCAACAGGACACGGTCTCTCTGCGAGATCTGGCACCCGCCGGCAACACACACACCACCCCGACACCAATCCCCCAACCCCCCCCCTTCCTGCCACCGCCGCACCCCGCGACCGCCCCCTTCCCAGGAGGATCAGTCCTCCTCCCAGGCCCGACCAAGAATAAAGCCCAAGCTGAAACCGTAAGGCTCCCGGAGAAGACAACACAAGAACAAGCACCACCACCACCGGGGCCGAGGCGATCGACACGGACGACCAGACCGCCCGACCAACTCGTGGCGTCGATCTAACAGTACAATGTGGACTTTTAACGAGAACATTTTGTCTTTTCCTGACGATTACTGTAAATAGTTGAAACAAAAAAAAAAACCTTGTACATACTGTTATATTGAAGGTTTTCCTCCCAGGACCAGCCTTGTAAACCCTTACCACCATGCGAAGCATCACCCCGCCGGGTTCATTTTTAACAAGGGGTGAATGTGGTAGTATGCATTAGGGGTCATGTGGGACTGTGAAGCCATGATGTCATTGGCTGACAGGTCCCGGGTCCTGGTTGGACGTTGACCTCTAGCTCCGCCCTGAAGGCGGAGTATAAGTACCTGGAGCCCTCCCCCGCAGGTAGTCTACTACTGAACTGCGGGGGAAACAGTCACGCTTAATAAAGCCTCATCGACTTCACTCTATTCGTCTCACGGAGTCTTTGTGCGCTACAGATACGCCGGATGAGGCGTGGACTTTCATCAAGAAAGAGAAGTTGGGGCAGCACGGTAGCATTGTGGATAGCACAAATGCTTCACAGCTCCAGTTTCCCAGGTTCGATTCCGGCTTGGGTCACTGTCTGTGCGGAGTCTGCACATCCTCCCCGTGTGTGCGTGGGTTTCCTCCGGGTGCTCCGGTTTCCTCCCACAGTCCAAAGATGTGTGGGTTAGGTGGATTGGCCATGCTAAATTGCCCATAGTGTCCAAAATTGCCCTTAGTGTAGGGTGGGGTTACTGGGTTATGGGGATAGGGTGGAGGTGTGGACCTTGGGTAGGGTGCTCTTTCCAAGAGCCGGTGCCGACTCGAAGGGCCGAATGGCCTCCTTCTGCACTGTAAATTCTATGATACTATGAATTAATGGATTGCAGTATGTTATGGGGGTTGTTGGTGAGGGGGGGTGTGGCGGTGTTTGGGTGGGATTTTCCCCGCGTTTTCTTGTGTCTTTGTGGCTCCCCGATCCGGCTGATCACGTGGAACGTGAGAGGCCTGAATAGGCCGGTCAAGAGGTCCCGGGTGTTTTCGGACTTAAAGGGGCTCAAGGCAGACGTAGCCATGCTACAGGAAACACACCTGAAGATCGCGGATCAAACCAGGCTGAGGAAGGGATGGGTGGGGCAGGCTTTTCACTCAGGGCTGGATGCGAAGAACAGGGGGGGTCGCAATCTTGGTGATTAAGCTGGTGGCATTTGAGGCGGTGGGTATTGTGGCAGATAAGGGGGTCGTTATGTCATGGTGAGTGGCAGGCTGCAGGGGGCCCGGGTGGTGCTAGTGAACGTGTATGCAGGGCGCTAATTCCGAGCGTGGAGGGGGCGGAGTACTCGGCCATTGCGATCACGGACCATGCCCCGCACTGGCTGGAGCTGGGGATGGGGGAGGAGAGAGGCCAACGCCCGCTGTGGCGAATGGACGTGGGACTACTGGTGGATGAGGAGGTCTGTGGGCGGGTCTGGAGGTGTATCCAAAGATATGTGGAGGCCAATGATAATGGGGAGGTTTCGGTGAGTGTGGTCTGGGAAGCGCTGAATGCAGTGGTCAGGGGGAGCTAATCGCAATCAGGGCCCACAGGGGGAAGAGGGAGAGGATGGAGAGGGAGAGGTTATTGGGGGAGATAGTGAGGATGGGTAGGAGGTGTGCGGAATGCCCCGAGGAGGGGCTGTTGAAGGAGCGTCGGAGCCTTCAAACGGAGTTTGACTTGCTAACCACGGGGAAGGCTGAGGCCCAGTTGAGGAAGGTACAGGGGGCAGTGTATGAGTATGGGGGGAAGGCAAGTCGGATGCTGGCGCATCAGTTGCAGAAGAAGGAGGCGGCTAGGGAGATTGGGGGAATTAGAGATGGGGGGAACATGGTGCTGAGCTCAGCTAAGATAAACGAGGTCTTTAAGGACTTTTATGGTAAATTATACGAGTCAGAAACCCCAGAAGGAGGGGAGGGGATGAGGCAGTTCCTGGACCAACTGAGGTTTCCACAGGTGGAGGAAGGGTGGGTAGAGGGATTGGGGGCCCCGATTGAGATGGACGAACTAATTAAGGGGTTGGGGAGTAGGCAGGCAGGCAAGGCCCTGGGGCAGGATGGGTTTCCCGTAGAATTCTACAGGGACTTTTCAGAGCTGTTGACCCGTTGCTGTTGAGAACTTTTAACGAGGCTAAGGAAAAGGGAATCCTTCCCCCGATCATGTCGCAGGCTCTGATCTCGCTTATCCTCAAGCGTGATAAGGACCCGCTGCAATGCGGCTCCTTTAGGCCAATTTTGCTCCTTAATGTGGATGCCAAGCTGTTGGCCAAGATCTTGGCCACTAGGATTGAGGACTGTGTCCCGGGAGTGATTCATGAGGATCAGATGGGGTTTGTGAAGAGCAGGCAGCTGAATACGAATGTGCGGAGGCTTCTGAATGTGATCATGATGCCCTTGGAGGGTGGGGACGCAGAAGTGGTGGCGGCAATGGACGCGGAGAAAGCCTTTGACCGGGTGGAGTGGGAGTACCTGTGGGAGGTGTTAGGCAGATTTGGGTTTGGGGAGGAATTCATAGGGTGGGTCAAATTGTTGTATCAGGTCCCGGTAGCATGTGTTTCGACGAACCGGCGGCGGTTGGGGTACTTTAGACTATATCGTGGAATGAAGCAGGGCGCTGGCCATGGCGTTGAGGGAGTCCAGAAACTGGAGGGGCCTCGTTCGGTCGGGGGGGGGGGGGGGAGCACCGTGTTTCACTGTATGCGGATGACCTGCTTCTGTACATTGCGGATCCGGTGGAGGGGATGGGGGAGGTCATGCGGATACTTAGGGATTTTGGAGACTTCTCGGGATACAAGCTAAATGTGGGAAAAAGTGAGCTTTTTGTGATAAATGCGAGGGGCCAGGAAAAGAGATTGGGAGAGCTACTACTCAAGATGGTGGAGAGGAGCTTTCGGTACTTGGGCATCCAGGTGGCCAAGAGCTGGGGGGGGGGTCTTGCTCAAGCTCAATTTAGTGCAGCTGATGGATCAGATGGAGGGGGACTTTAGGAGGTGGGACATGCTGCCACTCTCCCTGGCAGGCAGGGTGCAGTCCGTAAAGATGGCGGTCCTCCCAGGTTCTTGTTCGTCTTCCAGTGCCTGCCCATTCTCATCCCCAAGTCCTTTTGCAAGCGGGTAAATAGGAGTATTACGGGATTTGTGTGGGCAAATAAGACCCCGAGCAGCCGGGGGGGGGGGGGAGTTGGCGCTGCCGAACTTGTGCAGCTATTACTGGGCAGCGAATGTGTCTATGATTCGGAAATGGGTAATGGAGGGAGAGGGGGCGGCGTGGAAACGGTTGGAAGCGGCGTCCTGTACAGATACTAGCCTGGGGGCACTGGTGACGGCACTGTTGCGGCTTCCGCCGAAACGGTATACCATGAGCCCGGTGGTGGCGGCGACATTGAGGATTTTGGGGCAGTGGAGATGGCATAGGGGGGAGGTAGGGGCCTCAGTCTGGACCCCGGGGCGTCATTCTCCGACCCCCCGCCGGGTCGGAGAATGGCCGTTGGCCGCCGTGAATCCCGCCCCCGCCCCCGCCGAAGTCTCCGCTCTCGGAGATTGGGCGGGGGCGGGAATCCGGCCGCGCCGGTTGGCGGGACCCCCCGCTGGATTCTCCGGCCCGGATGGGCCGAAGTCCCGCCCAGGAATTGCCTGTCCCGCCAACGTAAATCAAACCTGGTATTTACCGGCGGGACCAGGCGGCGTGGGCGGGCTCCGGGGTCCTGGGGGGGGGGGCGCGGGGCGATCTGACCTCGGGGGGTGCCCCCACGGTGGCCTGGCCCGCGATCGGGGCCCACCGATCCGCGGGCGGGCCTGTGCCGTGGGGGCACTCTTTCCCTTCCGCCTCCGCCACGGTCTCCACCATGGCGGAGGCGGAAGTGACTCTCCCCACTGCGCATGCGCAGGAAACTGACAGCGGCCGCTGACGCTCCCGCGCATGCGCTGGGAAACTGACAGCGGCCGCTGACGCTCCCGCGCATGCGCCGCATTTCCGCGCCAGCTGGCGGGGCAACAAACGCCATTTCCGCCAGCTGGCGGGGCGGAAATCCCTCCGGCGTCGGCCTAGCCCCAACATTCCGCACCTTTTTGCCGGCGCGATGCCCGTCTGATTTGCGCCGGCTTTGGCGCCAGTCGGCAGGCATCCCGCCGTTGGGGGAGAATTTCGCCCCCGATACGGAACAACCACTGGTTCATCCCAGGTAGGACAGACAGCGGGTTCCTAAGCTGGCACAGGGCGGGAATCAAAAGGATGCTGGACTTGTTTATCGATGGGACTTTTGCCAGTCTGAGGACGCTCAAGGAGAAATTTGGGTTGCCCCCGGGGAACACTTTTAGGTGCATGCAGGTTCGGGCGTTTGTGAAAAAGCAGGTGTGGGAATTCCCGCTGCTACCTGCCCTGAGGACACAGGACAGGGTGGTCTCGGGCGTGTGGGTGGGGGATGGCAAAGTATCGGACATATACCAGGAGCTGCAGGAGGTGGAGGAGGCCTCGGCTGAAGAGCTGAAGGGCAAGTCGGAGGAGGAGGAGCTGGGCGAGGAGCTGGATGAGGGACTGTGGGCTGACGCCCTGGGCAGGGTCAATTCCTCCTCATCTTGCGCCAGGCTGAGCCTGATTCAGTTTAAAGTGGTGCACCGGGCACAATTGACAGGGGCGAGAATGAATAAGTTATTTGGGGTGGAGGACAGGTGTGTGAGGTGCTCAGGGAGCCCAGCGAACCATGCCCATATGTTTTGGACATGCCCGGCACTTACGGAATTTTGGAAAGGCTTTGCAAAGGCGATGTCCAAGGTCTTGGACACTCGGGTAAAACCGAGCTGGGGGATAGCGATATTTGGGGTATCGGACGATCCGGGAGTGCAGGAGTCGAAAGAGGCCGGAGTTCTAGCCTTTGCTTCCTTGGTAGCCCGGAGGCGGCTCTTGTTAATGTGGAGGGACGCGAAGCCCCCAAGCGTAGAGGCTTGGGTCAGTGACATGGCGGGGATTCTCAGGTTGGAGAAGATGAAGTTTGCCTTGCGAGGGTCTTTTGTTCTCTTTGCATTAAATTTTCTTTTGTAGTGGTTTGAAAAAATTATTGAAAAATTTTGAATAAAAACATTTTTTAAAAAAGAAATGGGTGTTTACTACTGCAGTGATGTCAGAGAGTGGGTGGAGCTGGGCTGTCTGTCAGCTTTTTACTTTCGTTTTAGGCTGTTTGCTGCAGGGTGTGTTTTAGTTTCGTTTTTAGTGTTGGAGCTGAAGCCAGACCAAGCAGGTGTACTGCTGTTCTCTCTGCCATCAAAAGACTATCTCTTGATCATTTGGTGAATTCAGAATTATAAATGTTCTCCGTAGTGAATGTAAACCTAATGTGCTTCTGTTGAAAGGTGTTTTAAGTCTTATGGATGTTAAAAGCAAAGCTTAAAGGATTACTTGGTGTTGTATTCTTTGGGGGTTGTATTTGAATTGATGGTTGCTAAGAAGTTCACTGTATGTTTTAAAAAGGTTAACTTGAGTTCATAGAATAAACATTGTTTTGCTTTTAAAAATTACTTTTCCATTTCTGCTGTGTGGTGGTATGTATTAGGGGTAATGTGGTACCTGTGAAGCCGAGAGGCTATTGGCTGACAGGTCCCGGGTCCTGGTTCGATCTGCCGACTTCTGACTCCGCCCTGAAGGCGGAGTATAAGAGCTCGAGCTTCTCCCCGCAGCCTCATTCTGTTGCTGAGCTGCTGGGGACAAGTCTTGCTTAATAAAGCCTAGAGAGACTTCATCGCTTCTCGTCTCGCGTAAGTCATTGTGCGCTACATGCTGTACCACACCTGTAGAGTGGGCCGTGTGCTCCCCATACCACAATCTACTAAAAGTTGTGGGTCAGGTGAACTCCATGCTACACTTTGGGGTTCTCTATACCCTGGCCCATAACAGTGGGTCCCGAAGGTCGGCCGGCGTAGGTCCCGAAGATTTGCCAGTTGTAAAAATGGGTCCCCGGAAAAAATGTTTGAAAAACACTGGAGTAGAGGTAGGAGACACAGGATCTGGCGAATGGTGAGGGAGCATGAAGATCGGTTGACCTCGCTGGAGGCATGGATGTGGGAGGTCTCCGGCCTCCGTACTGGCGTCATTAGCTAGGACCTAAGCGGATACCCCTTATCCCCCCAAGAGCTAACCAGTAATCCTGGGGTGTCCCTCAAAGACGCATGGGGTCTCTGACTGCCCCAGGATGTAGCAGTCGTGCACACTTCCGGGGAAGCGTGCACACACGTGCATGATCATCAGGTGGTGTGTGTACACAAGTTGAATGTTCAGGGAGTGGAACCCCATTCTGTTAATGAAGGGCGCTCGCGGGCCCCTGGTGTGCGCAAGGCGACATGCGTGCCATCTGTTACCCTCTGGATCTGGGAGAATCCTGTTGCCCAGGCATCTTGATGGGCTTGGTTCAGGTGAAGGTTTATATAGTCAGCTGCCCAGTAAACAGGGCATCCATGACCTTAGGGATGCATTTGTGGGCTGTTGGTTGGGATAAGCCATCCAAGTCTCCGCTCGAGTCCTGGAATGATCCTGAGGTGTAAAAGCTCAAGGCTGCAGTCACCTTGACGGCCGCCAGGAGCAGGAATCCTCTTCCTCAAGGACATGGCACTGGTGCCGCACCGTCCCCTTGTTGAGGCAGAGCCTCCTGCGGCACATGCTGTCCGATATCCCTTCGAACAACCAGCGATGCCTGTACACCCTGGGCCACCGCCGGCCTTCACCTCTCGGTCCAAACCCTCGCCTGATGGGCGACTATATCCTCAGGGTGTGGGGCAGGCCCCTGCACATGGGCTGCCACCTCGAGCCTCTGTCGACGCTGCTGCCGCCACCTTCTGCAGTGTCTGGCTGCCTGGACTGCCACCTCCACCGCGAGGGAAGATGCTGCGTGGTCCACAATATCATCTATCATTGATATCTGTAAGTATTTGGAGAGGGTGAGAGACTGGCAACCATTTATGGCTCCCACGCCGGGACCCTCGGGTCCCACAGGCCTCCCCTATCCTTTAATTCCCTGCCATCTCTCCGGGTCTCATCCAATGAGCCGCTTGGTGCTGGGGGACCCTACCCTGCACACGCACCCCCGGCCACAGCAGGGGCCCCTGGGCACCGAACCCTAGCCCCATGTCGGGAGTAGTACTGGGACTTGGCTCAGGTATCCACCCCCCCTGCCAAATCCACACACCCACTCTCTGGTTGTGGGGATATGCCCACTGCTGCAGCCTAGCTCTTGGGTGTTTGATTGTTAGCTGCTGCCTCTGCAGTTGTGCAGCCTCCTGTGTTCAGGCAAAATGTCCAGGCCTCACAGTCTGGTTCGGATGCTGAGCAGTCACACCCGCCTGTGGCATGGCACGTCAACCAATGGGATCCGCTTGGGAATATTTTGTTCATTAAACAATCAACATTAACAAAGATTTGAAAATCAACTATGTAACATTCCACATATCGCACTAACCATTAAACAACAAGTAAATGTCACAGTTCCATATTGGTACCAATACAAAGCTATATCAGCTCATTTTCACCAGAAAAACAAACACATGGTATCACCCTCGCAGGTTCCTCAACAGAAATGGAGGATAAGCCTGAGAATGTGTTATCATATCCAGAACTTTGTTGTAGAAATGATCTGTCCATCAATGTGTTACTTGTTCCACATATCAGTGCCATTCAGAGCGTCCAGGAGTGCAGCTGTGCAGGCCCTCCCACATGGCTCAATCTCATCAGAAATCCTGGCATCCACATATTTCACTGGCGCTCAAGGTGCAGTTGAACATCCTTGACTTCCAGCATGTTTAACCCATGGTGACGTGCCAGTTACATGCAGCACTCACCACACCAGCAACAAAAACATCAGCAATCTGATAAAGCATTTCTTCAGCAGGTTATCAGATGGTCCATTTGGATCAATGTCGCTCACCAAGTCCCGCGGCGTCTTCTTGCTTCGAATCGGTTTGCCTTCTGGACTCACACGTCCCCCTGAGCCCGGTGTTCCAGGACCCAGGTATCTTAGAAAAAAATTGTCCTTCTTTCCAGCTACAGAAAAGGAGGGAAACAGCAACAGCAGCCTCCAGGCATCTGTCGCCATCAGCAGGAGCAGCAACAAACAACCTGCAGCTGTGAAGTGCTCACATTATTAGCATTGCCAATTCACTATCAGCGATAGTCTCCAGCTGTGCGGCCAACGGCCGACACGGTCGGTGGGGGTTAAAGTGACCTGCAGCATATTACCACAGACAGGGCTCTGTCCTGGGGTTGTTCCATGGGACGGACAGGCAGAAGCTGAAGTAGCCCCTGTTATGTGTATTCTTGATGCCGCTGAGCCTCTTGCCCCCCCCCCGCCCAGGGGCGATCCCCCACTGATGGCGGGCGACCCACCCAACTGAGCCCTTCCCACCCCCCCTACCTAGTACATGTGGTCGGTCGAGGACAAATACTACACAGAGCTGCAAAGGTACAGGCTCTAATGAATTCTCCCAGTTCTACAACAAAACGAGAGATAATGAGATTCCGAGGAATGTGTGGTTTCTACCGCAAGTTTGTCCCTAACTTCAGTACTAATGCTACCCCGCTAACAGATCTAATACTGAAAAAAGCAAAGCTAGTGTGGACAGACAAATGGCAAATCGCTTTTACAAAGTTGAAAGCCATTCTAGCAAACAAACCAGTTGGTTAGCAGCTCAAATTTCAACAAAGCATTTGAAGACATCAATGCTCGGGAACCGATTGGGTATTTCTCCAAGAAATTGAACAAACATCAGAAATGGTATTCCACTGTGGAGGAAGAAACCTTACGATTATTGGTAGCTCTCAAACGCTTTTGAGAAGAATGTCCAAAATGAGTACACAGGGAACATAGTCTAACAGACCACAACCCCAGAACTTTTGTGGAAAAATCGAAAACCAAAAATGCATGATTATTCCGTTGGAGTTTGTCTCTCCCATTATATCACTTAAATATTCCCATACTGCAGGGAGAGGTAACATGATTTCAGTTGCTCTGTCCAGAGTTTAAAACCGCATAGGAACAACAGTACAAACCCCAACCTAACAGACTCACACAGGGTAGAAATGAAGGTGTGAGGGTGTGTGTGAATGTGTGGGTGTAAACTTTGTTTAGCTTTTTTATAATTTGTGCTTTTCCCCAGTCTTGTAATTAAATGAGTGAATCCTATTTCATTACACGTGGGGCGCAGGTATCACAAGGAGTTTTTAAAAATAAAGATACAATTTCAAAAGCTTTTTTTTCTGGCTGTATTTTAATAAACTGTATCCTATTAAGACAATAGAAAGACTGCCAGCCAGCAGAAAATATAATTATTATAAAGAATGTGATAAATGATCTGATTGGGCATAGTCAACATAGATTTATGAACAGAAAATCATGTTTGATGAACCCGTTGAGTTTTTTTTGAAGATGTTACTAACAGAATTGATAAAGGGGAGTCAGTCGACTTGGATTTTCAGGAGGCTTTTGATAAAGTCCCCTACAGGAGGCTGATTAGCAAACTCAAGGTATATGGGATAGCAGGTAATATATCAGTGTGGATTAAGGATTGCTTAACAGCCAGAGAAAAGGAGTAAATGGGTAATTTTCGTGTTGGCAGTCTGTGAATAAAGGGGCACTGGAGGGATCAGTATTTGAACTCCAGCTGTTCACAATATATATTAATGATTTGGATGTGGGGACAAAATGTAATACTTCCAAGTTCCTGGATGACACAAAGTGAGGTGGGAATGTGTATTGTGAGGAAGATGCAAGGTGGACAAGAGTGGGAAAGTACATGGCAAATAGAATATAATGTGGAAAAATATGAGGTTGTTCACTTTGGTGAGAGGAACAGATGCGCAGTGTGTTTCTAAATTGTAAGAGATTAGAAAGTATAGATGTACAAAGGGACCTGGATGTCTTCATCAATAAGTCACTGAAGGCAGGAGCAGCAGGCAATTTGGAAGGCTAATAATTGGTATGTTGGCTCTTATCGCAAGAGTGTTTGAGTACAGAGTAGTGAAGTCTTGCTTCAATTGTATAGAATGTTGGTTCGACCATACCTGAAGTACTGTGTTCAGTTTAGATTCCCTTACCTTCGGAAGCATTTTATTGCTTCAGAGGGAGTGTGAAAAAAGTTCACCAGACTTGTTCTGGGATGGCAGGACTGTGCTGTGAAGAGAGACGGGGGAAACTGAGCCTGAATTCTGTAGAGTTTGAAGAATGGGAGGTGATCTCATTGAAATCTGCAAAACACCTAAAGGGTTTGACAGGGTAAATGCAGGTAAGATATTTCCCCTGGTTGGAAAGTCTCAAATCAGGGGACACATTTTTTTTTAAAAAGAGGAAGCCACTTAGGAGCAATTTGAGGAAAAAGGTTTTTTTTATTCAGAGGTTATGAATCTTTGGAATTCTCTACGCCAGAGAGTTGTAGAAGCTCAATAATTACATTTTTAATGTCTCATCTCAAAACAATAATAGTGTAAAATTCACCAGGAGATGGGGGGCAGGATTCTCCCATTCGGCGGCAGAGTGTCCACGCTGTTAGAAACGCCGTCGCATTTCACGACGGCAAGAACGGGCTGCTGGGAGTACCGATTCTGGCCCCTACAGGGGGGCAGAGATTAAACACATTTCTAAGTACCAATGATATGAAGGAATATGGGGACAGTGTGGTAAAAAGGCATTGAGTGGACGATCAGCCAGAATCATATTGAATGGCAGAGAAAGCTTGATGGGCTGAATGACCTACTCCTGCTCCTATACTCCTTTGTTATATTCCGCACAATTGAGATGAAAAGGCACAGACTCTCAAACCTCCTGGGGAGCATGAAAGATCCCGGGCAGGATTCTCCCAGCCCAGGGCCGGGCCGGCAAATCCCCGCAACCGGGCCATGCCGCCCCGACGCCAGCACGCGATTCTCCGCTCGTGGACCACTGTACACGGCCAGGCTGCTGTACATGGCCGGGCCGCCATACGTGGGATTCTCAGGATGGGCCGAGCAGCCGCTCTGAAAAGGCAGAGTCCTGCCGGGGCCCACCGATCGGCGGGCCGGCCTCTCGTTCCCCGGGCTTATTTTCTTCCACGCTGGCCCCTGAACACCCGCGCCATGTTGCGTTGGGGCCGGCGCGTTGAGGGAGGCCACTGCGCATGCGCGGGTTTGCGCCGGGATGGGAGGCTGGAGTGGCTTGAACCGCTCCAGCGCCGTGCTGGCCCCCTGTAGGGGCCAAAATCGGTACTCCCAGCAGCCCGTTCACGCTGTCGTGAAACGCGACGGCGTTTCTAACGGTGTGGACACTCTGCCGCCGAATGGGAGAATCCTGCCCCCCATCTCCTGGTGAATTTTACACTATTATTGTTTTGAGATGAGACATTAAAAATGTAATTACCGTTTTACAATGCAATGACTACAGCAGACATGGTAATCAAATTCCTCTGGAATATATAGCCACCAAGGCTTTTGAAGAACTGTTTCCCAAACCAGAGAGAAGAGATTGGGAGAATGTACTGAAAGGCTGCACAGAGCAGTATTTCTCTCCCTTGGAAGTATTGTGCATTGATATTGCAGAGTGACCATCCCGAGAAGAGAAAGTCTACTACAAACCAAAATCTTTTGCGGATAAAATGTGCAAATCCGCTCCATACAGCTATATCCAGGAAGACAACTGAACAATATGGCTGCAGTGTGGAATTACCACACGGAGACCAGCCAAAGGACAGTTAACCGTATATTTTGTTGATTGTTTATTTTTCTTCCTGAAGTGTAAAAAATATTTAAGTCTATCCTCATATTCTACGATCTGTATTGGGTAAGTGTGGGGTGCAGGGAATATGTGTAACATATGAATGAGGGTTATAATTTACCTAGTTTTTAAATTCAAAAAGTAGTGTCAATAAACTTATCTTGTTCTTTGATTTAAACTCAGAAAATGTATCTGATTAATTGGCAAATTATATCCTTGCCAGACATGGAGTGGTAAATTAGGGGAGTCAATTTTTACCCCATCTCAGGTTCTCAACATTAGAAGATAATATTGGAGCTTACTGTAATGTGGATGGATGTTGGCTTGTTCGCCAAAGATTTCTCTCTCTGCTATTTAGTGAAAGCTCCACCTAAAATAGAAATGAGAACATTTGCAGACAAACTTATTGGGCAAATTTCTGAATGTGTGTGCCCCTACTTGTTGGAATCATGGGCATGTTTCTCACAATGATTCACCCATAAATTGTAACGGATGGAAAATAGTGGGGAACACAGCTGCTAGTTGATTTTATAAAAGGCACCTGAGTGAGGAATGGTGCCAGCATTGGTACTTTCTGAGGAGGAAAGCTAACAATCTAAAAAAAACACTCTGCTAAACCCTAACCATGTTACAATGGGAACATACCAATTCTTCCCTCGGGGCTTTCCTGTAGGAGCAAAGCAAACTGCAAAGATCTATTTTCATTTATCCACTCACCCATCAAGCAAACACATCTACTTAACAGTGTTGTGAGGGAGCAGAATCTCCCAGTTCAAACAGGCAATGAAATAATATGTTTTTAATTTGACAAAACTAACATATATGAATTTGTAAGTATCATCCTTTATTCTACAATGATTTTAATTCAATTTCATTATCAGAAAGACAAATAGCAGAGATTATTGGGCAGAATGATGGCAGATTAAATTCACATGGGAACAAAAAAATCCAGAAAAGGGTTTTTTCAATTAACTCATGGAATATTTGTCACTGGCAAGGCCAGCATTCATTGGCCACCCCTAAATGCCCTTGAGAAATGCTGATGAGCTGCTTTCTTGACAAGTGAGTTGCTTGCAGGTCATTTTAGAGGGCAATTAAGAGTCAGCCACATTGGGATCAGCCAGTGTAATAACAGCAGATGTCCTATTCTAAAGGATGTTTTTTTGTGACAATCCAGTAGTTGCCTGGGGCGAGATTCTCCGAACCCCCGCCGGGTCGGAGAATCGCCGGGAGCTGGCGTGAATCCTGCCCCCGCCGGTTGCCGAATTCTCCGGCACCGGATATTCGGTGGGGGCGGGAATCACGTCGCGCTGGTTGGCGGGCCCCCCCCACGATTCTCCGGCCCGGATGGGCCGAAGTCCCACTGCTAAAATGCCTGTCCCGCCGGCGTAGATTAAACCACCTACCTTACCGGCGGGACAAGGCGGCGCGGGCGGGCGCCGGGGTCCGGGGGGGGGGGGGCAGGGCAATCTGGCCCTGGGGGGTTCCCCCACAGTGGCCTGGCCCGCGATCGGAGCCCACCAATCTGTGGGCGGGCCTGTGCCGTGGGGGCACTCTTTTCCTTCCGCTTTCGCCACGGTCTCCACCATGGCGGAGGCGGAAGAGACTCCCTCCACTGCGCATGCGCGGGAATGCCGTCAGCGGCCGCTAACGCTCCCGCGCATGCGCCGCACGGAGATGTCATTTCCGCGCCAGCTGGCGGGGCACCAAAGGCCTTTTCCGCCAGCTGGCGGGGCGGAAATTCATCCGGCGCGGGCCAAGCCCCTTAACATTGGGGCTCGGCCCCCCAAGATGCGGAGCATTCCGCACCTTTGGGGCGGCGCGATGCCCGACTGATTTGCGCCGTTTTGGGCGCCAGTCGGCGGACATCGCGCCGATACCGGAGAATTTTGCCCATGATCACCATTACTTGGATACAACGTTTCAATCCGGATTGGATTCATTAACCAAATTTATATTCCCCAGCTGAGGTTGGTGAAATTTGAACTCATATTTCTGGATCATTAATTCAAACTACTGTATCACCAGGTCAGCAACGTAACCACCAGGAAAATGGAAATGGAATAAATTGGAAAATTAGGACTGACAATAAATTGAAGTTTTTGCAGAAAGGCTTGGTGACAGTAGGTTATGGAAATCAGACGTATTAAAAGTCAATATCGAGTCCCAATAGTGAGGCAATCCAAGCTCCAACTTTATAAATCATTGATGGGGTGCGACAACACTTAGAACTGTGCACAGTTGTGGTCACCACAGTACATAAAGATATTGCAGCTATTAAATAAATACTGAAAAAGACAACCAGGATGTTTGCAAGGGATGATTCGGAGCACTTATGCAATTGAACAAATTCTCACTGGTAAAAGGAAAGTTGAGAGATGATATGACTGTTTTTTATAGGATTATAAAGCAATTAGGTAACGTAAACTATGTTAATTTATTTCTTCTTGTCCAGAACAGTGAAGCCAGGGGACATGGCTTGCGCTGGAAGTTGGAGGATAAATGTAAAATAAATTTACAGGATTTCAGTAAGAAAGTGATCAATCTGTGAAAGAGGCTCCAAAGGAAGATGGTGGAAGTAGTTATTCATTGAAATGCAAATTTGATAGATTTCTTTCAAAAAAATAACAGCTTGGTTGAGGAGCCAATGGTACGAAGCTACCATCTGTGGATTATGACTGAATGCCTCTAAATCAGAATCCCGCCTAAAAGTAACACCCTAGCGCCACGGATCACTTGTTGGCCTGGGATAGCCGACTCCAGTTGGTGCAGAGTGCCACTCGAGACTGGAGCGCAGCCGGATGGGCCTATAAACGCACAAAATGTTCATGGGGAACCTGGTGCTAAAATATTCATAGACGACCTGATTCTGGCTCAGGGTTTCGTACATAGCAGAGCAGCTATCTCGCTGCGATCTATTGAAAGTCATCCCTCGAGCCAAACCTTTGTCGACAAATGTGAGGTAATGCATTTTGGAAGGTCTAATACAGGTAGGGAATATACAGTGAATGGTAGAACCCTCAAGAGTATTGAAAGTCAGAGAGATCTTGGTGTACAGGTTCACAGGTCACTGAAAGGGGCAACACAAGTGGAGAAGGTAGTCAAGAAGGCATATGGCATTCTTGCCTTCATTGGCCGGGGCATTGAGTATAAAATTTGGCAAGTGGTGTTGCAGCTGTATAGAACCTTAGTTAGGCCACACTTGGAGTATCGTGTTCAATTCTGGTCGCCACACTACGAGAAAGATGCGGAGACTTTAGAGAGGGTGCAGAAGAGATTTACCAGGATGTTGCCTGGTATGGGGGGCATTAGCTATGAGGAGAGGTTGAATAAACTTGGTTTGTTCTCACTGGAACGAAGGAGGTTGAGGGGTGACCTGATAGAGGTCTACACAATTATGAGGGGCATAGACAGAATGGATAGTCAGAGACCTTTTTCCCAGGGTAGAGGGGTCAATTACTAGGGGGCATAGGTTTAAGGTGCGAGGGGCAAGGTTTAGAGGAGATGTACGAGGTAAGTTTTTTACACAGAGGGTAGTGGGTGCCTGGAACTCGCTGCCGGAGGAAGTGGTGGAAGCAGGGACGATAGTGACATTTAGGGGCATCTTGACAAATATATGAATAGGATGGGAACAGAGGGATACGGACCCCGGAAGTGTAGAAGATTTTAGTTTAGACGGGCAGCATGGTCGGCGCAGGCTTGGAGGGCCAAAAGGCCTGTTCCTGTGCTGTATATTTCTTTGTTCTTTGTTCTTTGGTACAGACAGTACATGAATGATTATAAACATGGCATATAGCAAGTGTAGCATGCTTGGGGAGGACTGATGAGTTTTTGAAACATTGGACAGGATTTTCACATTCCCTGCACCAAATAAAATCTGTGTAGCTTGTGGAACAAGAATGGTCACATGAATTAGGTTTAAATATTATAACTGTTAATGCATCTGCCAAGGAACCACGACAATTATATTTACAATTTCAATAAAATAGAACTTAAATATTTTGAATGATTAGGAAAAATATTTTCGAATTAATTTAATTCATTATGTCTAGTTACCACCATGTATTAATGTTATAGCACTAAAAATTCTAATAGCATTTGTGTTTAATTATAAATTTGAATACCATCTGCCATTTTAAAACCATTCTGCATTTAATTCTGCTACATATGCCGGGGACTGTTGTTGAAATGTGCTCCTTTGAGATCCCTAATTGCATAAATTTCTCAGTGCCTCCCTAACTAATATCGATGTCTTAGGCTGATGAAACATTGTACATTAATACAGATTTTAAGAACTGTGCAAAAAGTAAAAGTGGCTTCAGTATTTATTTTTAAAAGTGCAATTTCACTTTCTCGTCGTCCAATTCTCAACCACAACAGGGAGATCAAAAGCTTAGTCTCAGTGTCATGACACAGTGCCTGCATGATGGTATTATAAATCTTTAAAAACATATTTTTAAAGACTACATTTTTAAAATAAATAAAACTGGAACTTAAGATTGTTACTCAGAGCTACCAGACACTTCTTGTGGATTAAACCATCCTATCTTTCATGAAGGCAAAGAGGACAAAGATACATTTTCTGATATTAACTCACTGTGGTTTGGGCCAGGAGATAAATTAAATTCCATTGACACTTTCTTTGTAGAAATGCAAATTTGCTTTGTAAAATTTAAAGATTTTGGCCATCTGAAATATCACAGGTGAAAGAAGACATCAGACTGTTAATTAAATTATGATAATCTCTTATTTGGGACCATGACTCCACACTAATGTTCACCCGATACAGTGGCTACCTTCACTTCCAGCTAAAGATATATTAGAAAATTTGAACTGCTTTTCAGAGACATCTTCAGAGTTGCAGGCTGAATTCCAATAGTGTCCGACAGGAAATGTCAATTAAGCATTGACATTGCAATGAGCTAAGCAGCAAAATAATTATCTTGAAAGAGGATGCAATTTAACCCAAAAAATTCGAAGTTTCCTGCCGTTGGAGAAGATAAAGTAGGAGTTAAGGGGCTCTGCAGGGAGGTTTGAGAAAGGTGGGGGATGTTTGTGACCGTGTTTGAGGAGCTGTTCGTCGGCGGGGGAGGGTGAAAAAGGGAAAGGATTTTGTACAGACTGTATAGTTGATTGTTGGGAAGTATGTTTCCCAGATTGTTTATTTGCTGTAACGTGTTTTGATACATGGTTGTAATAAAATACATTTTTAAAAAAAAAATTCAAAGTGTGGTAGCGAGTGGGGACTATCGCGAGCTTCCCGACGCTCAGACCAGCGAGGCTGTTACCACTATAAAATGTTCATTGGTCCATTAACAAGGCCCCACAGACTTCTCGCTGCAAATGATGGTCCCGCTGGCTGATCCACCAGGAGTGTGCTCGCCAGCCCCCTGCTAACAACGGAGAGCAGCACTTAAACCACTGATGAACACCCAACCCCACTCAGATCACAGCCAAACTCATCTAGGACAAATTTCTGAATGCATGTGACCCTACTAGTTGGAATCACACACATAGTTCAATCATGGGCATGTTTCCCACGATGATTCATCCATAAATTGTAACGGTTGGAAAATAGTGGACGCAGGAGAGGCCAGACTGGATGCCCTGTTCCCCCGAGGGTCTCGGAGGGTCAGCCACAGGGCAGCCAGTGCCGCCTGGGAGGAAGTGGCAGCGGCTGTCAGTTCAGGTAGTGTCACCAGGAGGACTGGCACCTCGTGCCATAAGAAGAACAACGGGCTGCACGAGTGGGTTGGCACCGGACGCGCGACCCCCTTCCCCCCTCCCCCCCAGGAATATACCTGGCATTGCCCCCACCCAGCACTGTTCCGTGCCCCAGCCCACCCATGTCCAGCAGCACCGCATACGCCCCATACTCCCCATCCCCATACTCCCCACCCTCCAGTCTGCCCATCCCCGCATACTCTCCATCTCCCCCGCATATGCCTCGTCACAACCCCCCCCACACCCAAATTACCCCCCCCCCCCGCAATGAACAATGTGTGCAGCTCACGATGACCCCTCTGTGTCCCTGTAGGTGACGTTAGCCCATAACAGATGGGAGAGCGCCTGGATGGGCAGTGGGGCGCCGGACCTCAGGGGCGGGAAGTCGGAGAATCCCCAGGGGGGCATGAATCCCGCCCTGACGCCGGCTGCCGTATTCTCCAGCGCCGGTTTTCAGGAGGGGGGGGGGCATCAGCCCCCCCCCCCCCCCCCCCAACCCCGGCAATTCTCCGGGCCCCGATGGGCCAAGCGGCCGTCGGTTTCTGGCCAGTCCCGCCGGCGTGGATTAGACATGGTCCCACACGTGGGACCTGGCAGGTAAGTCAGCTGGTGCAGCCCTCGGGGGGGCGCGGAGGGATCTGACCCCGGGGGGGACCCCCCACGGAGCCCGGGCCTGCGATCGGGGTCCACCGATCTGCGGGCGGGCATGTGCCGTGGGGGCACTTCTTCCTTCCACGCTAGCCCCTGTAGGACTCCGCCATGGCCGGCGCGGAGAAGACACTCCCCTGTGCATGCGCCAGAATGCACCGGTGGTTCCGCGCATGCGCAGGATCACGCTGGCCCTTCGGCGCATGCGCGGACGCGCGCAGTCCCTTTAGTGCCGACTGGCGTGGCGCCAACCCCTCCGGCATCCACTTAGCCCCCGTACGTGCGGAGAATTCTGCTACTTCCGGTCGGCCTGACGCCGGAGTGGTTTGAGCCATTTTTGATGCAGGCGTCGGGCCATCGCGCCGATTGCGGAGAATCCCACTTCAGAGTTATCATCCTCTGAGGAATGGGCGTTGGGAGTCACGGGGGTGGCGTAGGACAGATTTGTCACTGATGTAGAGGTTAGCGTGCAATGCAGCGGTGAGGTTACACCAGCCCCCACCCAAATGACCTGTCACACCTGAGTTTTTGATGCCACGCAGACTGACCCATTCCTCCCACTGACCATGTCTATTCTGCTGCAGGATTTCCATCCAATAGTGCTGGCCCCTCCGGCGTGGTTCTCCACTCCCCCCCCCCAACCTCCCATGAGATCACCTCGGAGACACCACTGTACTTGCGCACAGCTGATATCCCCCCCCTCCACCAGTGCAGAGACACACACCTGTGTGAGCGACAATAGTGGACAGGCTTCTGGGCACATTCTGGTGAGCACCACGCAGTTGCCGATGCACATCAGAAGGAGGCACGAACGCACAGGCGAAGCAGCAGTCGAAGGTCTGCTAGATCCAATTACCCAGCTGGATACCAGTCAGATGCTGAGCCTCTGGACCAGGTTTACCCAGAGCTCGTGCAGTCGATAAGGTGTGGACGTGATATTCAGAGGGGTATGTCAGTGACAGTCCAGCAGGGTCCAAAGCTGATTGGAGGAGTCCCAGAGGCTACGAGTGCAGGAGATAGCCCTGGCAGAGCGTGGCACCGAGGCTAGGGGTGATGACCGCAGTGGAGAGACGTGCACGACGTCGGCAGCATGAGTGGAAATGTCCAAGGCAAAGTTCATGTGGTGATGGCCATGACTGAACGCCTCAACAGCATGTCCCAGTCACTGGGGGATGTGACCCAGTCCCAGGTGGACCTTGATAAGGCGTGGGGGCATATCCTAGTCTCAAGTCTGCATTGCCGAGGCCCTCCAGAGGATGTCTTGGTCCCTGGAGGAGGTTTCGCAGTCTCAGGTGGGCATAGCCGAGGCACTGCGGAGCTTGTCCCAGTCACAGATGTGCATAGCTGGGGCACTCCAGAGCATGTCCCAGTCACTGGGAAGCATCACTGAGGGTGTCGACACTGCTGCAGACACTAGGGAGCCAACAGCCTTGGCAAAGCCAGATGACGCAGGGGCAGCCGGGCCTCGATCCAGCTGCCCCGAGGAGAACCCCAGGGCCCTATGGGAGGAGGGGGTGCCGGGTGCCAACCCGGGGCCACCGTACAGAATGCCAATAACACCCACCAGCTCCCCCAATACCCAACCTCCTGACAATGGCACGTCTCAGAGTCTGCACCACAGAACAGGGTGGCACGGCGGAGCATATGCCGCCGGCAAGTGCGCTGAGACTCTGGCCACAGGGCCCCCTGAGAATGCCTGCCAGTGGTATCGAATGCCACGTGATGTGGTAGGCAGCAGGCTGCCTTCACCTCTGATGTGCACCCTGGGGACACACAGAGGCGCAGCGGTGGAGTACGGAATGACGAGGATCACTGAGATGGCATGGGGGTGTATTGTAGGGGGGGAAGAGTTGGGGGAGGGTTTGGGTGAGTGGGGCAGCACCATAGGGAAATTGGGGTTTTGTGGACACATGTATAGCATTAAAAAAAGTTGACCTCGATCAATATAACACCTCTGGCACTTTCTTCTGCAATGTGGGCTGAGCACCAATCCCATGCCCCAGCTCCTGGAACATGGTCGTCCTGGATGCCTCTTCCCTCCACTGCCCCCCTCCCCTCGTGCCCACCCCGGCAGCAGACAGGCAGGGGTCAGACTATGGCATAGATTGAGGAGCACCAGCGTTCAGCTCTCAGTGGGTTATCATTAGCCCCCTGCCTTCGTTAGTGACCCGCTGACGGTGTCGACACAGTCCCATCACCCTGGAATGAAGTTACACAGATCCTGTGAGGGTGGGACAGGGTGGGGGGGAGGGGGGGGGTGGACCAGGCCGGGTCCTATATGAAGCGGGCGAGGATGAGGGCCTCCATGGCCCTCTGGGCTTGCCGGATTCTAGCCGCTGCAACATATCCTCCATCCACTAGCTGGTCCTGAGAGCCCTCCCCAGGCTCGTCCTCCAGCCCCTCCTGTTCCGGCGCCTCCTCGTCCTCGTACACCTCCTTGGAGGTGGCCGCATGTTCCTACTTCTCCAACTCCAGCACATCGCCCCGCTGTTGTGCCAGGTTGTGGAGGACACAACAGACCAGCACAAAGAGGCCAACCCTCCGGGGGGTTTACTGCAGTGCACCCCCTGAGTGGTCGAGGCATCGTAATTGCCTCTTGAGGAGTCCAAAGCACTGCTCAATGATAGCCTGGGTGGCCTAATGGGCCTTGTTGTATCGTGTCTCCGCACCAGTCATCAGCCTCCGTACTGCGATTATTAGCCAGGTCCTAAGCGGGTAACCCTCATCCTCCAAGAGCCAACCAGCCAACTTGGGGTGATCCACGGAGAGGCCGGGGATGTCAGACTGCCCCAGGATGTAGCTGACATGCACATGCCCTGGGAAGCGTGCACACAGGTGCATGATCTTCATGTGATGGTCACACACGAGCTGGAAGTGGAACCCCTTCCTGTTGGTGTAGGGCACTCCCAGATATCGCGGTGAGCACAAGGCAACATGCTTACCATCTATTAGCCTTTGGACCTGGGGCATCCCGTTGATGGCGGAAAATCCTGCTGCCCGGGCATCATGTTGATTTGATCCATGTCAAATTGCATATCGTTGGCTGCCAATCAAACACGGCCTCTGTGACCTCTCGGATGCACTTGGGGGCTGTGGCTTGTGAGATGCTGTACAAGTCCCTGCTCGAGCCCTGGAATGATCCTGGACATAGATGTTCAGGGCTGTGGTGACCTTGACAGTCACCAAAAGCGATTATCCCCCTCCTCCAAATGGTGCCAAGTCTGCAACGCACCATCCCATTGTTGAGGCGCCGCCTTCTGTGGCACACACTGTCCATTTGCCATCTGTTCGAAAAACCAGCGACGCCATGAACCTCAGACCGTCGCCGGCCTCCCCTTCTGGGTCCCTCCCTGGCCTCTTGGGCAGCTGGGTCCTCAGGGTGTGGGGTGGGGCCCTGCACATGGGCCACTGCCTCGAGTCTTTACCAACACTGCTGCCACTGCCTCCTCTGATGTCTGGCCTGCCAGCAGCACCACAAAGGATGCTTCCATGGGATCCAAGATATCATCCATTGCATGTATTATCAGTAAGGAATTGGGAGAGGGTGTGAGACTGACAACCAGCGATGTCTCCCTCCCCGAGACCCTCCATTGCTCCGTTGTCCCCCCCCCCCACTCACGTCCCCTGCCATTTGACATGCCCTGCCTATGCACCCCCGGCTGCAGCAGTGATCCTGCTCACCCGACCCCACACCCTGAGCCCCAGACACCCGCACGTAACGTTACCTGCACAGGGCACTGGACCCCTCCGCGGTGCACAACACCCACCCTTTGGGACCCAGCCCCTGGGTGTTCAGATGTTGGCTGATGCATCCGTGGTGTTGCCACCCGCATTGTTCGGGCACAATGTCCAGGCATCATGGTCTGATTGGGCTGCTAGGCTGTTATCCCCATATGGCATGCCTACCCACAGGGATTTACTTGGGAGCTGCGAAGTGCTCACGTAACTATGATTGCCAATTTGCAATAGTCTTCAGCTGCATGTTCATAGGCCTCCATGGTCAGTGGGAGCTATGGGTGGTTGATGGGGCAGGTGGGCTGGGGTTGCCCCTGGAATGGGACGACACAGTCGAGGGGTTGGCATGGCAGACCCGTGGGTGCTGAAACGCCCTTCTCCCCCCCCCTCTCCCAGTTGAGGCCATGGGCGGCCACCCACCCTGCTCTGCAAACATGGCCCTAGGATGGCAGCCCACCCCAACTGAGGTGCCCCCCCCCCCCCCCAGGAGCTCCTCCACCCCCCCCCCCCCTCTCCGAGCACCGGGGCAGCAACCCCAGTGCCCCTGGGTTCATTCCCCAGAACAAAGATAGCTACTCACCTCCTTGGGTGCACACAGCAGCCCTTCCACCATAATAATAATAATCGCTTATTGTCACAAGTAGGCTTCAATGAAGTTACTATGAAAAGCCCATAGTCGCCACATTCCGGCGCCTGTTTAGGGAGGCCGATACGGTAATTGATCCCGCGCTGCTGGCCTTGTTCTGCATTGCAAGCCAGCTATTTAGCCCACTGTGCTAAACCAGCCCCATATTCACATTTTTAAAAGGGAGTGTTAATCAGTGCCTCTGTGACCACTTGCTGGGGAGACCGTTTGATCACAGAAGGCCATTAGATAACGGGTTGCTCCCCTTAATTGTATGGAGATTGGGCTTAAGTGGTAACTGTTGGTTTCTCACCAGATTATTCTCAAATGGAAGCATGCCGATTAGATCTCAAAACAAATCAGCGCCCAGCACGGTTCTCAATCTTGGCCTCTCCCGCGATTTAACTGCCTCGGCACGCTCTCACTTATGTGCGACGTAGCCATTACGCGCCCTAAGCTTCTCTCTCACACCTTTAATCTGTCCCATCTTCAAGCCTACCTGTGACAACAACCTCCAGGCAGACCAACTCTAGAAACCATCACAATTACTGAGAAATCACTTCATTTTTAAGACCTTCACTTCAGCTAAAGTTACAACTCTCTTACAAACTATCAGGCCTGACTGAACAAAGACTGGGTTAAATTCCATCTTTTGAATTACTGTTTTCCATCAACTATACCTAGTTTGTGTGATAAGAAGTATCTGTTGTCCTGGAGGGGGTACAGAGACGATTCACCAGGATGTTGCCTGCAATGGAATATTTAAGTTATGACAAGAGGTTGGATAGGCTTGGGTTGTTTTCGCTGAACCAGAGAAGATTGCGGGGTGACCTGGTTGAGGTATACAAGATTATGAGGGGCATGGACAGCGTGAATAAGGAGCAGCTGTTCCCCTTAGTTGAAGGGTCTGTTACAAGGGGACACCAGATCAAGGTGAGGGATAGGGGGTTTAGGGGAGAATTGAGGAAAATCTTTTTTACCCAGGGGGTGGTGATGGTCTGAAATGCATTGCCTGGGAGTGTGGTAGATGTGGGTTGGCTCACATCCTTTAAAATGTACCTGGATGAGCACTTGACATGTCATAACATTCAAGGTTACGGGGCAAGTTCTGGCAAATGGGTTAGGTAGGCAGGTCAGGTGTTTTTCATGCATCAGTGCAGACTTGATGGGCCAAAGGGTCTCTTCTATGCTGTATTATTCGGTGATTCTAATTCTGTGATTCTAATAGTGTGGATCAGTCAGGTGAGTGGGAAGTCACATTTTTGTTAACCTCCAGGGCAAGTGTGTGAGAAACAAACTAACCTTAATTTATAAAATATAAAAGCTTGCTGCTGGGTTATTTAAATTGACTCAATCACTCTAAGGATAAGAACATTTATAGATCCACATACAAATATATTTAATCACAGGCAATAAAAGGTAACACCTTAAAATTGTCTGTGACATCAGTCAGACTTTGCTTACAATAAAGCCATGATTGAGCTTTGAGGGCATAGTATCTCGAGAAAAACATCAAAAGCAACAAGATTAGTGAACACTAGCATAAGAAAATCGGACTCAGATTCTGTACAGCTGAGATCTCATAGAAAAGACAACACTAAAAGCTCTGTGAATTTATTACACTTGTAGGTTAAAAATGGTTGTAATTGAAGATTTTCTGTCTTTCTTTTACCAGGTTGAGGGTGCTGCATCTTTTTAAACAAGTTCAATGGAGTTGAAATGATTATAAAGTGAATTAATGGAAACAAATAACCAAATATGATAAGCATCTTGAGAACTCCCTTATTTAGATGAATCAAAAATCCTCGGTGCTGAATTTATCCCTTCTGTCAAGTCCAAATTCAAGCAGGTTACCAATGGAAAAGGAAACAAAATTAAGCAGCAAGATTTAGGATAATCTCTCCTGCCTGACATGAATTTGGAATGAGTCCTCCAATGAATTCTCCTTTTCCACTTGCCAGTTATAACAGGATGTCAGCTTGACTCAGGTAGTACCCTTGCCTTTGAATTAGAAGGGCATGGATTGAAGCCACACACAAGGACCTGAGTACACAATCGAGTGTGACACTTCAGTACAGCCCTGAGGGAATGGAATGTGGTGTATTTCACAGGAGATATTAGCCAGTCCCACAATCTCTAACATCAAAAATGACAACAGCAGCAAGATTATGCAAACACTGCCAGTTCCAAGACATACACTACTCTGGTTTGGGGATCAGTACTGGGTCTAAATCCTGGAATTCCCTATATAATAATATTATTGAAGGAGCACTATCAGTAAGTGCATTTTCACAGTTTAAAGAAAAGGCCCTTTCTTTTTGCAGCACCCTCAACCTGGTAAAAGAAAGACAGAAAATCTTCAATTACAACCATTTTTAACCTACAAGTGTAATAAATTCACAAAGCTTTAAGTGTTGTCTTTTCTATGAGATCTCAGCTGTACAGAATCTGAGTCAGATTTTCTTATGCTAGTGTTCACTAATCTTGTTGCTTTTGACATTTTTCTCGAGATACTATGCCCTCAAAGCTCAATCATGGCTTTATTGTAAGCAAAGTCTGACTGATGTCACAGACAATTTTAAGAGCTATTATTTTTACGGGATGTGGACTTCTCTGGCTAGGCCAGCATTTGTTGCCCATCCCTAATTGCTCTTGAGAAGGAGGCGGCGAGTTGCCGTCTTGAACTGCTGAAGTCCATGTGGTGTAGGTACACCCAAAGTGCTATTAGGGAGGGAGTTCCAGGATTTTTCTCCAGCGACAGTGAAGGAACAGCAATATATTTCCAAATAAGGATGGTGAGTGACTTGGAGGGGAATGTTCAGTTGGTGGTGTTTCCATTGATCTGCTGTCCTTATCCTTCTAGATGGTAGTGGGCATGGGTTTGGAAGGTGCTGCGTAAAGAGCCTGGATGAGTTCCTACACTGCTTCTTGGAGATGGTGCGCACTGCTGCTACTGTGCGCCGGTGGTGGAGGGAGAGAATGTTTGTGGAAGGGGTGCCAATCAAGTGGGCTGCTTTGTCCTGGATGGTGTCAAACTTCTTGAATGTTGTTGGAACTACACTCATACAGGCAAGTGGGGAATATTCCATCACACTCCTGACTTGTTCCTTGTAAGTGGTGGGCAGGCGTTCGGGAGTTAGGAGGTGAGTTACGCACCGCAGGATTCCTAACCTCTGAATTGCTCTTGTAGCCACAGTATTTATATGGCTCGTCAAGCAAGAGATACATATCAATAACCTTCTCACTGATGCTCATTTTGGGTTCTGCCAGGGCTACTTGATTCCAAGCCTCATTACAGCCTTGGTCCAAACATGGAAAAATGAGCCGAGGTACTGCCTTTGACATCAGACAACTTTTTACCAAGTGTGGCAAGCTTGAGAATGTGATGGAGGCAGGTTCAATCGAAGCATTCAAAGGGGAATTAGTCTGTTATCTGAAAAGGAAGAATGTGCAGAGTTACGGAGAAGTGCCGACACAATGGGCTGAATGGCCTCTTTCTGTACTCTAACAATTCTGTGATCAAGGAGTCCTAGCAAAACTGAAGTAAATGAGAATCAAGGGAAAATTGGTTGGAATCAAAGGAAGATGGTGTGGTTGTTGAAGGTCAACAATTCAGCCCTAGGACATCACTGCAGGAGTTCCTCAGGGTAGTGTACAAGGCCAACCATCTTCAGCTGCTTCATTAATAACCTTCCCTCTATCATAAGATCCGAAGTGGGTATGTTTATTGATGATTGCACAGTATTTAGTGTCATTCACAACTTTTCAGATTCTATAACAGTCCATGTCTACATGCAGCACAACCAGGACAACATCAGGCTTTGGTTGATAAGTGGCAAGTAACAATCATGCCACGGATGTGCCAGCAATGACCAGTGAGAGAGAATCTAACCATCTGCTCTCAACATTCAGCAGCATTACAATCACTGAACACCACACCATCAACAACCTTGGGGAGATACCATTGGCAGCACTGTGTACCATCTACGAGATGCACTGCAGCAACTCGCCAAGCCTCCTGAGGTAGCAACTTCCAAACTCACAATCTCTACCACCTAGAAGAACCAGGGCAGCAGATGCAAGGGGACACCACCATTTGCAAGTACTGCTCCAAGCCACACACCATCATGACATGGAGCTATGTCATCATTCCTTCACTAATCTGGATTAAGTTTCCTGGAACACCCTTCATTAATGCAATGTTGATTTACCTGCACCAGGTGGACTATAATTGGTCAAGAAAGTAGCTCAACGCACCTCTCAGGGGCATTTAGGGATGAGTAACAAAAGCTGGCCTTGCCAGTAATGCTCACAGCCAATAAAAGAACAAATAAAATGAAGCAAAGTGAATTCATTACAGGCTAAAAGCTTTGATAAATGCCCTTGTAAACTATGAGATGCTCAAAAGCTCAGTTTCAAATTATCTTTCTATTGTGCCGATAGTATTTGAAGCTATTTTAGCAGATGTTACAGAAAAACATTTGAACCACAGTACGAAAATAATTTATAATAATTTGACAACAGGGATTTTTCTTCGATAAGGTAACAATTTCCACTGGGAAGCTCAAACGACGGTGAAAGTAAAAGTGCAAATTAGGCATTGATGACATCGGTGGAATAAACAGATCAGAGAAGAACTTAATGCATTTGGGTGTCATTTAGTTTCCTGATTATGGTTTTTTAATGCAATGAGAAGATAATGAGCATATTCCTGTACACAGCATGATGAGTAAGCACTCAAAAGCCTGTGGCGGCAGCTGCACATATACATTTTATCTTTGTGAGCTCCATGGGCAGGTATAAGGATTAGTAAAAGCATAGTTTTAATTCTGTTTTAATGGGGATAAGGTAGAAAACGAGGTTCTAATACATGTTAATTATCAAGGACATTGCCATTTACTGTATCTCTCACGGTACAAACTCAGGTGTACATTTCGCTTCATGAAGTTCCTGTTCAGACATCGGTTAATTTTCCTCCAATCTATATGGTGTGTTTTGTGTGGGGGGCACACAGATCTATCTGCCTGGTGTAGTGTTTGTTTGTTTGAGACTTAAATCAGAAATGGTGTGAATGATTTCCCTAGCTCTGCTTTGCTTTACAGGCGGCGGAGTACGCGGTTTTAAATGAGCAGAGAGAAAGCTTTTGTTGCTGAAGAGAGGAGAGTTTAAATGGCAATTACTCCCTCATGCTGCAGCGACGGTATCCTAGCAACCGCAGAGTCCGGGAAGGCGATCGTCAGATCAGCAGCTGCACAGGGGACAAATAACAACAAAACACAACCGGCCACTCCTCCCCAACCCCCCCATTGTTTTTGATTTAGGACAACAGATAAATAACGGAGGGCGGGAAAAAAAAATGCGAAGCCACCCAGATGATAACTGTTTACTTTCTCGACTTGCACAAGATGGGGAGCGGCCTGTCTTTGCCTCGGCTGCCCGGGGCCAGTGAAGAGGCTGAGAGCGGCCGGGAGGGCCGGAGCTCGCCCCCGACAGGCCCATCGAGGTCTCCCTGACTGAGCCGAGCCCAGCCGCCGGAGCCCTGAGAATCTGTCCGGTAAGTGCGAGCCCTCCCCATCTCATGCCACCCCTCCCCGGCCTCCATTTTGAAACGAGTGAGTTTAACTGTCAGCAACGTCTGGTAAATGTTTTTCTCTTCTCTTTCCCCCCCCCCCCCCCCCCCGGCGGGTTCCAAAGTTCGTCGGTTCCCTTCGATGTGACACTTTAGGAATACAATAGTGCTGTTTCCTGAGAGGTAAATGTGTTTTTAATTGCGTAAGAGTGATAATCGAGTTTGGTGCTACCCTCGATTTTTCACCATCGCTTAACGGAATATTTCCCGTTTTTAAGAAAACGTTAAGTAGATAATTAGAGGTTTTCGTTTTATCCGAGAAAGTGCCTAACATTCTTTGCCATGATAACATCGCCGCGAAGTAGCTTTGATTGCCACGGGTCTATTGTTTTCGAACGCTTTCAAACACAAGAGCTAAACAAGTCAACAAACACATCCATCTGTAGGCGACAGTCTTCCAGTGCCGTCGTTCAACGGCACAAGTATAAAAGTCACAAACAAACCGGAATCTGAATATACAACTTAATTAAAGTATTTTTTTTCGGGAAAATAAATTCTACCATTTATCAGTCTGCCTCCACTTGTTTTTACAATAAATATAATCCCACGTAAAAGTGCTTGACCAGGCATAAACTGGATGGAGTTGATCCGATTTCCAAGTTGGTACACTTTCGAGACAAAACTCACCTCTAAATTTGAGATTTAATTTTAAGATGAAATTGGTTTATGGGTGCTTTGAAAAATTTAATTGACATAATTTACTAGCAATGCTTTAATTTTAAAGAAATGTGTAAAAACACGAAATAATTATTCTTCCTTTTATTATCGTTATCACTCATTATCTACTTAAAATGTGACGTTTCCCTAGCCGGCAGAAGAGGCTAAAAACTGCGCACCAATTCTTTCCTTGCAAAGCCACAGGCTCTCACTTCGTTAAAATAATGTTGTCAGTACGGTTTGTCTGTTTCCCCCATAGAGATATACATTATAAGTGTTAACAAATTGGCATGATATTTGTTTTCATCGGTTTTCTAAACTAAAACGTCCTGATTTTCTGGAAAATAAAACGATCATTTTCCTCAACATGTAACCCCCTGCTGAATATGCTCTGTGTGAAACCTCTATTTACTTGTTCGAAGCATGTGCCTGTCTGAGGGTCTGTAAATCTAAAATATACTTTTGTATAAATTTGGTAATGTTTATATAACTTGGAAACACGTGGTGGCGTAATTGGAGTACCCATACAATGATTATTAATTCTGCTTACATGGTCTACTTGACATTCTAAGGCCAATTTCTAGAGTTCACAGTTTTGTGAAAACAAAATGTAAAGTTTATTGATTTTCGTTCAGATTGCCTGTTATATATGTATTGACGATAGACTGGCTGTACACATAGTGACAGCTAGAAAGGCTGTATAGAAAGGAAAGTTAACTGAAGCAACCTTACTGTATCTTGAGTGATAAGTGTGTCAGGCTACCAATAATTGTACTGCCAATCAGGCTTTAAAATGATTTTGCTTGTGGATCTACCTTTCTGCTAGTTAATTGATGTAACAGCTAAGGACATGAGACAAGAAAATAAATAGAAATAACAAGTAAGACCAACACTAATGCATTTGTTCGGTGCATATTGTCCTGGATTGCTCTTTCTCATTTTCCAAAGATTTGCTGTTTGTTAATTTGGACATTCTGAATTCTCCCTCCGTGTACCCGAACAGGTGCCGGAATGTGGTGACTAGGGGGTTTTCACAGTAACTTCATTGCAGTGGGTTGGCCTATTTGTGACAATAAAGATTATTATTATTGTTATTATCTCCTTCATCTTAATCATCAAAGTAGCATGCTGCTCCCTCTAAATTCATTTTTGCTCCATATTAAAATAATTAGAAATCGCTGGAAAAGTCAACTTAAAACTTTTTATGTTTTCCATTGCATGTTCTGAGCTACATTTTTGTAAATCTGTTTTAAAATGTTTATTTGAAATTATTATAGACACCAAGATGTTTAACCAGCTATTATATCAATGAGGTGAATGGAGAAAGGCTGTTTCAAACAGTTTTTTAAAAAAAAAAGTAACTTAACTTGCTAGTCTGCAGAAAACAAACCCTTTTCTTCTTTATTGGAAACTTGGGCAAACTATTGCTAGAATGTCTTGCAAATGTGGAAATATTGTGAATGTTATTCCTGTTCACATACAATATCTCATTTGCAATTTATGAAATTGCATATAGTCAATCAGATCTCTAAATCAGAGAGAACTGATTCACTAAAGAAAATGAAAAAAATCCTACACTCATATGGAATTGAGATACTGTAATATATCCAAGTATTTTATTATGATTTCTGGAAATCTTTGTCAACTGCATGTTTCTAAATCAGAATTCATAAACTTTGTGTTAATATTCTGACACCCATTCTCATCTTGTGTCCGTGGCGCATTCACTGCTTTCCCTCTTAAAAGCCCGTTACCAATTAAGTCAATAAAATGTTTTTAAAAAAGTGACTTGAATGTTTATTACAAAATAATAGGCCAGGGATGGGTTGGAGTTGCATGGGCCTCATTCATTTATTGATCCTTGATAAATCTGGATTGATATGAATGTGCAATTCTCACCTGCCTAAATTTAAACCTACACCAGTTTTATGGACATAATTTTGTCATTGTAAGTTTCCATTCATGCACAATTAATTGTATGATTTTAAAACAAAATTAATTAGACTTTTATTAATGCAAAATAAAATTATTGCATCTGTTTTTTTGGTTACTAGTGGACCACAAAATTTACTCCTCCCTTATGCTGATAACTTAATAAAAAGCTTGATTTTATAAAATAAATAAGCTTGTATTGTTCAATTTATAAGTCTTCTGGTTATCATTATTTTGTATGTCACCCTATCAAAGACTTTAACATGTAGGTCTCCATATGAAATATATTTACTAACCAAGAAAAATGACATGTTTATCATATAACATTGATTTGGAAAGAATTGTCACCATACCAACAGACTAGCTTGTAGTAGGAGTTACTTTTTAATGGACAGTTTATGACAGGGTCAAATGATTATCATGTATTCAGTAGGAAGAAAGCACTCACCGGCCACTGTGATAAAGATTTTTGTCTGCCTTGTTCCTCATTTGAAAATTTTAATTGGATGTGGAGACGGATTTGTTCTTTTCAGAATAATACAATGCAGAAGAGGCCCTGTACCGACGCATGAAAGACACCTGACCTACCTAATCCCATTTGCCAGCACTTGGCCCATAGCCTTAAATGTTATGAAATGCCAAGTGCTCATCCTGGTATTTTTTAAAGGATATGAGCAACCCACCTCTACCACCCTTCCAGGCAGTGCATCCCAGACTGTCACCGCCCTCTGGGTAAAAACGTTTTTCCTCAAACCCCCCCTAATCCTCCTGCCTCTCATCTTGAACTTGTATCCTCTTGTACCTAACCCTTCAACCATGGGGAACAGCTGTTCTATATCCACCCTGTCCATGCCCCTCATAACCTTGTACACCTCAATCAAGTCACCCCTCCGTCATCTCTGCTCCAGCAAAAACAATCCAAACTCTCTTCATAACTTAAATGTTTCATCCCCAGGCAACATCCTGATGAATTGCCTCTACACCCCCCCCCCCCTACCCCAGTGCAATCATATTGTTCCTATAATGGCATGACCAGAATTGCACACAGTACTCCAGCTGTGGCCTCACCAAAGTTCTATACAACTCCACCATGACCTCCCTGCTTTTGTAATCTATGTGTTGATTGATAAAAGCGAGTGTCCCATATGTCTTTTTCACCACCATATTAACCTGCCCTTCTGCTTTCCGAGGTCTATGGACAAACACGCCAAGGTCCCTTTGTTCCTTGGAACTTCCCAGTGTCAGTCCATTCACTGAATATTTCCTTGTCAAATTACTCCTTCCAAAGTGCATCTCCTCACACTTTTCAGGGTTAAATTCCATCTGCCACTTTTTTGCCCATTTGACCATCCCATCAATATCTTCCTGTTACCCAAGGCATTCAACCTCATTGTTAACCACCCGGCCAATCTTTGCATTATCCGCTAACTTACTGATCCTACCATCCACATAGCCATCTATGTCATTTTATATAAATGATAATCAATAGGGGACCCAGCACAGATCCCTGTGGTACGTCACTGGACAATGGCTTCCAGTCTCTAATGCAGCCTTCTGTCATCACACTCTGTCTCCTAAAGCTGAGCCAATTTTGAATCCACCTTATCAAATTTCCCTGTATCCCATGTGCATTTGCCTTCTTTATAAGTCTCCCATGTGGGACCTTGTCAAAGGCTTTGCTAAAATCTATGGAAACTACATCAACTGCACTACCCTCCTCTATACACATGGTCAAAAAATTGCATCAAATTTGTTAGGCATGAACTCCCTCTGAAAAAGCCACGCTGACTATTCCTGATAAAACCTTGCCTCTTCAAGTGGAGATAGATTCTCTACCTAATAATTTTCTTCAATAGTTTCCTTACCACTGACGTGAGACTCACTGGTCTGTAGTTCCCTGGCTTATCTCTACAATCTTTCTTAAATAGTGGGACCATATTAGCTGTTCTCCTGTCCTCTGACACCTCTGCCATGGCCAGAGAGGAATTAAAAATTTGAGTCAGTGCCCTTGCAATCTCCTCCCTAGCCTCCCACAGCATTGTGGGACATAATTCACCCAGAGGTGGAGATTTGTTCACTTTTAAGCCTGCCAACACCTCTGATAACTTGTCACTCCCAATGGCAATTTGCTGAAGTACCTCAGTCTCTCTCCCCGAGTTCCATATCTGCCCCCTCATTCCCTTGGGTGAAGACAGATGTGAAATATTTGTTTAACATCCTACCAATGTCCTCTGCCTCCACCCACAGATTTTCCCCTTGGTCCCGAATGGGCCCTATTCTTCCCCTGATTATCCTCTTCCCATTAATATACTTTGAGAATATCTTGGGATTTTCCTTACTTTTACCTGCCAGAGCTTTCTCATATCCCCTCTTTACTCTCCTAATTGCTTTCTTAAGCTCCCTCCTGTGCTTTCTGTACTCCACTAATGCCTCCTTTGATTTGCTCCCCTTGTATTTGCTAAAAACCTCTCTTTTCCTTCTCATCAATTTCATTGAATGTCTCTGGTCATCCATGGTTCTCTGGGTTTGTTACGCCTTCCTATTACCCTCGATGGAACATGTTAGGCCTGTACCCTCCCCATTTCCTTTTTGGACCCCCCCCCCCCCCCCCCCCCCCGCTCCTTTGTGGATTTCTCCACAAGTAACTCTTTCCAGTCTACCTTGGCCAGGTGATGCCTTATTTTACTCAAATCTGCTCTCCCTCAATCCAACACCTTTTTTTTTTTTTTTGCAACTTGTCTATTTCTTTGTCCATAACAAACTTAAATTGTACCATATTGTGGTCACTATCATCAAAATGCTCCCCCATCACACATCAAATACCTGTCCGGCTTCATTCTCCAGAATTAGGTCCAGAAATACACCATCCCTTGTCGGATCCTCTACATATTGAGCTAAAAGGTTCTCCTGTGTACATTTTAACAATTCCACTTCGTCTAAGCCCTTAACACGATGATTATTCCAATTAATGCTGGGAAAGTTGAAATCACCTCATATAATTACCCTATTATTATTTTTACACATCACTGCGAATTGTACACTAATTTGCTCCTCCATTTCTACTGACTATCTGGAGTTCTATAATACACGCCTAGCAATGTGGCTGACTCTTTTTTATTCCTAAACTCTACCCACAAAGCTTCATTTGATGCCTCCCACCAAAATATCATCTCTCCTTACTGCAGTAACTGACTCCTTAACTAATAATGCAATGCCCCCTCCTCTTTCAGCCCCTCCCCTGTCTCGCCTGACGATTCTATATCCAGGCATGTTGAGCTGCCAATCTTGCCCCTCCCTCAACCTTGTCTCTGTGATGGCGAGTATATGTCAATCCTCACCCTTAACTCATCTGTTTTACCTGTAATATTCCTGGCATTAAAGTAGAGGCCATCCAGCCTTGTCTTACTCCCTTGGAACCTACTACCACTGTATTCCCTCTGACTTGATTGCATTTCTGTATTATGCTGTGTCCCTATTCTGCTAACAGTCTGCATTCCCTTCCCTGCAGAATTAGTTTAAACTCCTCCCAACAATACTAGCAAACCCACCAGCAAGAATATTAGCCCCGTTCTGGTTCAGATGTAGACCATCCTGCTTGTACACGTCCCACCTTTCCCAGAAACGGTCCCAGTGGTCCAGAAATCAAAAACCCTCCCTCCTGTAGCAACTCTTAAACCATGCATTCATCTGCTCTATTCTCCTATTTCTGTACTCGCTAGCATGCGGCACTGGGAGTAACCGGAGATTACAACTCGAGAGGTCCTGCTCTTTAGTCTACTGCGTAACTCCCTGAATTCTTGATGCAAGCCCTCATCCCTCTTTCTACTTATGTCATTGGTACCACCATGTACCATTTACTCAGAGTGGTGCTGTACTGTTCTATGACCTCTGCCTTATCACCCTCCCCCTTCAGGATGCTCTGCAGCCATTCAGTGACATCCCGGATCATGTCACCAATACAATTTTCTTTAATTGTATTGTGGAGGGTGGGGAGGGGAGTTCACCTGGACTATGGTGCTACTCTTATCCAGGGCAGATTGAGTCGAATATTGGAATTAGCTTTGAAATAATGCTGGGCACAGTTGGATACAAGTAGAAGCAGTTTATTGAGATAACTTTGGGGAAAAAAGTTATTAGTGTTGCCTGGGGCACATGTTATGCTGCAGATTGTTCTGCAATGGACATAATCATGCTTGGTTCTGCAGGCTCAATTCTGTAATTCAAATTTGAATCAAGTGATTACTTCTGTTTCCCAGCAATTTGAGACAAATTGCTACTGATTAGTTAAAAGCAAGCTAAAGACTGACAGTTTTTTTAAAAGTACACTACAGATAGTTATATTGCCTAATAAGAGTTACTATTTTACTTGAGAACAATATTGAATTAGAGTTTATGCCTTTTAAATTAGGGTATTCATATTTGACTCATTTATTTTTCATAATCGTAGTTTAGTTTTCATTTTAGTGTGGGATCATGCTTGCAGCCATTTCTAATTCTGACAAATGAAATACTGATTAATATTCTGGAGAGAAGAAAATAGCTTAAATGAGGTGGGGAAAAATTGTCTCTGCACTATTCCTCATCTCTCCTATGAATTATGATTTGATTGTTCATTCTGTTATAGCAAACCATTAATTATGCTAGACAACAAAGAAGGTGTGTAAATGCAAGCACATCATATATAAAGTGGCAGAAAATATTCTTGGCTAGGTTCTACAGTATACTTTATTTTTCTTTTAAACTACCAAGGGGTTACGCGAGAGTCTGACATTTCTACAACTTACACTTTGTTCACCCACGATCTCAATCGCCTTTGTCCCATTAAAACTATTCCTCTCTTACCTTTATCGTTTCCTTAATATGGGTATCACCTCTATTCTCATAAGTCTTAGGGTTGCAAGCTTAGAGCATCAATGATGTGGAGATCAAGCTTAGAGCATCAATGGCAGACAATTGATTTCATCATTCATTGGTTGATCTGAATGGACCACATCGATCTCTCTCACGTCCTGCTCTCTACAAATCTTGCTCATTATTCCAGTATCATCTTGAAATGCAAAGATAACCCTGGCTTCTCTTCTCCACCAGAGACAATCTTCTTAAACCCTTCTCTCCTTCCTCATTCACACTCAACTCCAACAAGTGTGTGGAATGCGTGAATATTGTCTCAGTGGATCGGAAGGTAACACTATTCAAGAAAGGAGGGAAAGAGAATACCAGGAACTACAAGTCAAGCAAGAGAATACCAGGAACTACAAGTCAAGCTGATGAAAGGCAATGTGGAAATGCTAGAACCAATTATTAAGGAAGTGGCAAAAGGGCAGTTAGAAAAAAAAGTATGATCAGTGTCAGAAAAACAGGTAGTTTAAATAAGCTATAATTGTATTCTTAAATATTAGAAATAAGGTATAGATTTAAGTGGGTTTAATTTAGTAATTTTGTGAAGGATAGGATAAAATTCTAGTTAGATTCATGTTAAACAGATATGGGTATTTTGGTTTCAGTCCAAACCATGTTTCTATTGCGCGGAGAGTGTTTACAGTGGGAAAAGTAAACACTAACTTGCAGGAGGATTGAGCTGTTGAATAGCAACCAGGTACACTTTACGGAGAAGACCTTTTTTTTGAGTTTTTAGTTCTCCCTGTAACCAGAGAATAGAAGGAACTTTGCAGAGAGAGAAGGAACATCTCTCACAGCTTTTCTGGAAGAAGAGCCATACAACTGAGTAAGGGACAAAGAAGACAAGTTCCAGAAAATTGAAGAACAGCTAGTTAAGGAAATGCGAGAAATAAGTTTCCAGGAAGTCTGAAGTTAAACAAACAGAGGAAACTAGAACATAGTACTAAGCCACAGACGAGAGCTGAGAAGGAGTTGGCTAGTAAGAAGCCAGAAAGATATGTGAAGTGGTCCTAAGGTTTATGAAGTGAGAGGTGAAATAATTGTGGAAAAATCAGTAGCTGGAACTTTGAGTTTGTGTAAAACCATTCAAGACAAAGGAATCGTGAAAGGACAGGTGGAAAACCTGGAGGTAGATCTTTGATGAAAAGCATTGTTTGAAAGAATAAAGTGTCTTTTTGAGAATGGAGTTTGGAAATACTCATGTGACAATCATCTGGGGGAAAATTGAGGAGAAAACCATAGAAGATCGATTGAGTAGCATCTGCCATTTGGTTTCAGAATGGGGTGTTATCCTTGAAATCTCATGTATGCTTGTGAAGTTGAGGGGGAATGAAGAGATATTATATTATAATCAAACTTTACATGTTTAGTTTAAAATGGTTTTTTTTCATCTTTAAAAACAAATTGGCAGTCCTGTGACTCTTTTCCTCCACCTTGCCTCAGAAAAGTAAAGCATTACAGTCTTCTGAGTCCGGGTTCCATTCTGAGACCTTCTTATCCATTAGTAACACCAACTAGAATCGTTACATCAGACAGTGTTAATTTGAGGAGGCAGTGGTATTGTCGCTGGACTAATAATCCAGAGATCCAGTCATTCTCTGGGGATCCAGGTTTGAATCCCACCATGGCAGATGGTGAAATTTAAATTAAATGGGAAAAAATCTGAAATTAAAAATCTAAAGATGACCATGAAACCATTGTCAATTGTCATAAAACCCATCTGGTTCACTAATGTCCTTCAGGGAAGAAAATCTGTCGTCCTTACCTGGTCATTAGACTCCAGACCAACAACAATGTGGTTGACTCTTAAAAGAACTCCGGGATGGGCAATAAATGTCCCAGCCAGCGATGGCCACAACCCATAAAGAAATATTAAAAATATATATATATTGAACATTTTTTAATGAATACAGACTTTCTCAAGATGCAAAAACTCCATAAGATTCCCCAGCCGTACTGAGGCATTGGGTGGAGAAGCTGACCTCAACTCCATTAGCACCCGCCTCCAAGCAATCAGCAAGGCAAAGGCTAAGACATCCGCTCCTGCACCTGTCTGCAGGTCTGCCCCCCACCGCCCCCCCCCCAAACAGGGGGCTAGGCTTCAATTCCATCTGTAGAATTGCCGACATGGTGCTGAAGAAGGGAACCCAAATTCTCACCTGTCCAGAACATATGCACATGCTTTTCCGGGTCCCTCCCACAACAATCACACTTGTCTTCCACCACTCAACAACCAACTCATCCTGCCCCTAATAAAGTGCGGCAGGTGCACCACCTTCGACTGTATCAGCCCCAGTCTCGCGCACGATGAAGAAGTGTTCACCCTACTCAAGGCCTCAAACCACACCCCACTCATCTTAGTCCCCACCAGGGATGCATTATCCTTCCATAAAGGCACACTCCTCCTCCATCCCTATGAGCGACAGAACCCTCTCCAACAACAATGAGAATGGTGGCACTACTGAAAACGACGGGCGACCTTCCTCACAAAATCCCTCACCTGGAGGTATCTATAGTTTCTGACTGTGAAAGCCCAAACTTCTCTGATAACCCCTCTGGATTCGCAAACCGCCCCTCCAGAAACAAGCCTCCCAAACCTTCCACCGCCTTGTCCACGAAACCTGGCATCCAATCTTGTCGGCTCAGATATGTGGAATTGCTGCCATATTTTCAATGTTGCAACCACCGCCAGATTACACAAAAACCTCCCTGGAGAAAACGGAAGCCGGGTCGTCGCCAGAGCCCGCAGCCCCGACCCACTACATGAACCCAAAGTCATCCTCACCAAAACTGCCTCCTGGTCCCCACAGCAGCCCAACACCTTCTCCGTATTTGCCACCCAATAATAGAAGATCAGACTTGGCAACATCAAGCCCCCAGATTGCCTGTCCCTCTCAGAACTCAATCCTAGCAACCGTAACTGCCCAAATAAAGGACTAAATCCGTCTCTCTATCCCTACAAATAACGCTTTTGGAAAAAACCCAGCAAACGTTGGAATAGGAACAGAAACCATGGCAGAATATTGAACTTCATTGACGGCAATCGGCCAGTCAAGAACAGTGATGGTATCCCACCTCTACAGGTCAACCTTAACCCTACCCGGCAGAGTCGTAAAGTTTAATTTCTGAAGCCAAGCACAATCCCTCGTTATCTGCACCCCTAAATACCTAAAATGCGTGCCCATCAAACGAAATGGCAATTTCCCAGATTAGCTCCCTTCTCAGGCAGGGTAACCCAAAAGAAGGGCAGTCTTCTCAAAATGTAACTTGTACCCAGAGAACGCACCAAACCGCTTCAACAGCACCATTATGCTCCCTATTGCCGGCACTGTGTCTGAGAGGTACAGTAATAAGCCATCATGGACCTCGGGTGGTGGCCACGGAGAGAGATAGAGTGAAAGATGGTGGAGGGCTCTGGGGCGTTGTTGTCCATCCAGTGCTCTACTGAACAATTGGTTGACGATTTGAATGCTAAGTTCCTGCAACAGAGACCTAAAACATGAGGAGACGGGAAAGTGCACCTGGGAAGGAAACATACTATGGATCTACCAGGACTTGGGTGTGGAGTTGGCCAAGCCGTGGGCTGGGTTCAATTGGATCAAGGCGGACCTCTACAAGGAACAGGTGAAGTTTGGGGTGTTGTATCCTGCTTGTCCATGGGTCAAGAACCAGAATCGAGAATTCTATTTTGATACGCCTGAGGAGGCGAGTGAATGTATGAGAGACCATGGCCACGGAGACTTGTGAGGACATTGACTTTGGAGATGCGAATGTGGGTATGTACGCAAGGCGGATTGTGTATTTACTGTGTTTGGGTGCAGACTGGGTAAGTGTGTTTTACTGTTCTTGTGGACTTGTGGGTGAAGGGTGGCTGGGAGGTAGGGAGGTAAGCCGAAGCCCAGAGTGGGGGCCCACCATGCTAGCCTTCAGTCTCTGAAACTGCCATGGGTCCACCCACCCCATGTGTTCCCCAACAGCTCCTTTGCCATGGCCTAAATCTTCAGCAATCTAGGGCATGACCGGTCCAACCTAGGTTCCAACACCGTATTAAAATCCCCCCTCCCATAATCAGCCGATCCATGTCCAGGCCTGGAATCTTTGCTAAAGCCCGCCTCAGAAATTCCACACTGTCTTAATTTGGGGCATACACTTTCACCAGTACCACCAGCTTACTTCCAACTTCCTACCCCCGGGTCAGTCACACTAATCCCCACCTGAAAAGCCACTCTCTTATTGATCAACACCGCCAGCCTCATCTGGTCCCTCAACATCAGGTGTGTCTCCTGAAGAAGCACAACGTGAAGTGGGGGTTCTAACTGTGGAGGGAGGGGAAATGGGGGGGCGGCTGGGTTTTCTTTTTCTTTGTTTATGGGGGGGGCTAAGTGGTGGGTGGATAATGACGTAGGTGGATTTGGTGTGGCGTATTTAGTTAAGGGGAGATGATGGTGAACATCTTTGGGAGGGCCCAAAGTGAACCTGGGGGAGCTGGTCAAAGAAGGGCTATAGGCTTCCGGTTGCGGCGATGACCAGCTAAGCCGCATCTTTCGGCACCTCCCGTTTCAACGGACCTTTGGGCTCTTATCGGGAGCCCCAACAGAAATTTTTTGCGGCCAAACCCAGTGTGAGGTGACAAAGGAAGGAGTCCCCCCGGGTGTGGATGGAAAGGAGCGATAGTAGTGGCCGGATTGCGGAGGATCCTTTGGAGCAGTGGCAGAGAAGAGAAGGGAGAAGCAAGATGGCGGCCGAGGGAGCCCAGATGGTATGGGGCCCGGAACAGCAGGAGTTCCTCCGACTATGTGTGGAGGAGCTCAAGAAAGAGGTGCTGGCGCCGATGTTACTGGCAATCGAGGGACTAAAGGAAACACAAAAGGTCCAGGCGATGGAGCTCTGTGGAGTGAAGGCAAAGGCAGCCGAGAACGAAGACGAGATACAGGGCCTGGTGGTAAAAACAGAGACGCACGAGGCACTACACAAGAGGTGCATAGAAAGGCTGGAAGCCCTGGAGAACAGCTCGAGGAGGAAGAACCTACGGATTTTAGGTCTCCCTGAAGGAACAGAGGGAGCGGATGCTGGGGCGTATGTGAGTACGATGCTCCACACTCTAATGGGAGCTGAGGCCCCAACGGGCCCTCTGGAAGTGGAGGGAGCATACCGGGTCCTCGTGAGAAGACAAAAGGCAGGGGAAACACCAAGAGCAATAGTGGTGAAGTTCCATCGCTACAGGGAGACGTTCCTGAACTGGGCTAAGAAGACACGGAGTAGCAAGTGGGAGAACGTGGTGATACGCGTGTATCAAGACTGGAGTGTGGAGGTGGCGAGAAGGAGGGCGAGTTTCAACCGGGCCAAGGCGGCGCTCCATAGGAAGAAAGTCAAGTTTGGGATGCTGCTGCCGGCGAGATTGTGGGTCACACATCAGGGCAAACACCACTACTTCGAGATGGCGGAGGAGGCATGGACATTCATTCAGGAAGAGAAATTGGTCTAGACTTGAGAAATTGATGCCCGGAGAGGGATAGCGAGGTGGTGGCACAGAAATGTAGAGAGGGGAGGGCTAATGTGTAATAATGTTGGACGGGGAATTTTTTTTCTCTCTTTTTTTCCCCATCCCCCGATGTAGGGGACATGAAGAAATGAGGGCGCCGGTGGAAAAGGGGACAGGGAAAGGGAATGAGGGAACTGCGCCATTAGGGGTGGGGCCGAGAGGAAGGCGCGGGTATTTTCCCGCGCTATGGAAACTATGGCGGGAAAAAAGGGCGCAGGAAGGAAGGGAGCCTCACATGCAGGGAGGTCAAAGGATGGCCGAGGTCAGCCAGAGTTAGCTGACTTCCGGAAGCAATATGGGGAAAGTAATCAAGCTGGGGGGGGGGAACGACTAGAGTAAGGGGGAGCTGATACGAGACGAGGTGGTCGGGATGGGAGGGCGCCGTCTGGGGGACAGACGGGTGCGTGAGACCTGGGTAAGGAGATGGTTTAAAAAAGGGGATGGCTAGTCGTAGTCGACAGGGGGGGGGGGGGGTTTAAATGGCCCCCCAACCCGGCTGATCACGTGGAATGTGAGAGGTTTAAATGGGCCGATTAAGAGGGCAAGGGTGTTTGCGCACTTAACTACGTCTGCCTTCAGTCTCTTTATGCTCCAGGAGACGCACCTGAAGTTAGCGGATCAGGTTAGACTAAGGAAAGGATGGGTGGGGCAGGTATTCCACTCCGGGTTGGACGCGAAAAACAGAGGGGTGGCAATACTGGTGGGGAAACGTGTATCGTTCGAGGCTAAGACCATAGTGGTGGATAGTGGGGGCAGGTATGTGATGGTGAGTGGCAGATTGCAGGGTGAGGCGGTTGTGCTGGTGAACGTATATGCCCCGAACTGGGATGACGCGGGATTCATGAAGCGAATGCTGGGACGTATCCCGGACCTGGAGGTGGGAAACTTGTTAATGTGGGAGACTTTAACACCGTGCTTGACCCAGGGCTGGACCGGTCCAGATCCAGGACCGGGAGAAGGCCGGCAGCGGCCAGGGTACTTAGGGGATTCATGGAGCAAATGGGGGGAGTAGATCCGTGGAGATTTGCCAGACCGATGGGTAAAGAGTTTTCCTTTTTCTCCCACGTCCACAAGGTATATTCCCGGATAGACTTTTTTGTTTTGGGAAGGGCACTGATCCCGAGGGTGGCAGGAACGGAGTACTCGGCTATAGCCGTGTCAGATCATGCCCCGCAGTGGGTGGATCTGGAATTGGGAGAGGAAAGGGAGCAGCGCCACTCTGGCGATTAGACATGGGACTACTGGCGGACGAGGTGGTATGCGGAAGGGTGAGGGGATGTATCGAAAGATACCTGGAGGTCAATGACTATGGGGAGGTCCAAGTGGGAGTAGTATGGGAAGCGCTGAAGGCGGTGGTTAGAGGAGAGCTGATTTCCATCAGGGCCCACAAGGGGAAACGAGGGTAAAGACAGCGAGAGATTAGTAGGGGAAATTGAGGGTGGATATGAAGTATGCAGAGGCCCCAGACGAAGGGCTATACAGGGAAAGACTAAGATTACAGACGGAGTTTGACCTGCTGATCACGGGAAAGGCAGAGACACAGTGGAGGATGGCACAGGGGATGCAATATGAATATGGGGGAAAAGGCGAGCCGGCTGCTGGCCCAACAACTTCGGAAGAGGGGGGCGGCGAGAGAGATTGGAGGAGTTAGTGACGAAACGGGAAAGATGGAGCAGAGAGCAGGGAAAGTGAACGAGGTGTTCAAGACCATTCTATGAGAGGCTGTACAAGTCCCAACCCCCGGAGGGGAAAGAGGGAATGATACACGTTTTGGACCAGCTAGAGTTCCCGAGGGTGGAGGGGCAGGAGGTGGCAGGTCTGGGGGCGCAGATTGAGGTGGATGAGGTGATCAAAGGAATTGCAAGCAGGGAAGGCCCCGGGACCAGATGGGTTCCCAGTGGAATTTTATAGGAAGTATATGGACCTGTTGGCCCCGCTTTTGGCGAGAACCTTTAATGAGGCTAAGGAAAGGGGGACATTACCCCCGACAATGTCGGAGGCGACGATATTGCTAATTCTGAAACGAGACAAAGACCCGCTGCAGTGAGGGTCATACAGGCCCATCTCCCTCTTAAACGTAGACGCCAAACTGCTGGCCAAAGTGATGGCGACAAGGATGGAGGATTGTGTCCCAGGGGTGGTACATGACGACCAGACAAGGTTTATTAAGGGGAGACAATTGAATGACAATGTACGAAGGTTGCTGGGGGTGATGATGATGCCCCCACCGGAGGGGGAGGCAGAGATAGTGGTGGCGATGGATGCAGAGAAGGCATTCGATAGGGTGGAGTGGGACTATTTGTGGGAGGTGCTGAAGAGATTTGGGTTCGGGGAGGGGTTCATTAGATGGGTTAGACTCTTGTACGCGGCCCCGGTGGCAAGCGTTGTTACAAACAGGCAAAGATCGGGATACTTTCGACTACACATGGGGTACAAGACAAGGGTGCCCCCTGTCCCCGTTACTGTTCGCGTTGGCAATTGAACCATTGGCCACAGCGCTGAGGGACTCTAAGAAGTGCAGGGGGGGTGCTTAGAGGGGGAGAGGAACATCGAGTATCACTATATGCAGACGATTTGCTGCTATATGTGGCGGACCCGGTAGAGGGGATGCCAGAGGTAATGCAGATACTCAGGGAGTTTGGAGAGTTCTCGGGATACAAATTAAATATGGGAAAGAGCGAACTTTTTGTGATGCACCCCGGGGAACAGGGCAAGGGGATAGATGCTCTGCCGCTGAGGAGAGTAGCAAGGAATTTTCGATACCTGGGGATACAGGTGGCCAGGAACTGGGGAACCCTACATAAACTTAACCTGACTCGATTGGTAGAGCAGATGGAGGAGGACTTTAAGAGGTGGGATATGGTGCCCCTGTCATTGGCGGGCAGAGTACAGGAGGTTAAAATGGTGGTCCTCCCAAGGTTTCTTTTCATGTTTCAGTGCCTCCCCATCCTGATTACAAAGGCCTTCTTCAAAAAAATAGACAGGAGCATTATGAGCTTTGTGTGGGCGGGAAAGACCCCGAGGGTAAAGAGGGGGTTCCTGCAGCACAGTAGGGACAGAGGGGGATTGGCACTGCCGAGTCTGAGTGACTACTATTGGGCCGCCAATGTGTTGATGATCTGTAAGTGGATGAGGGAAGAAGAAGGTGCGGCGTGGAAAAGGTTGGAGATGGCGTCCTGTAAGGGAACGAGCCTAAAAGCGCTGGTGACGGCGTCGCTACCATTCTCCCCGAAAAGGTACACCACAAACCCAGTGGTGGTGACGACCTTGAAGATCTGGGGGCAGTGGAGGCGACAGGGGAGTGACGAGTGCCTCGGTGTGGTCCCCGATAAGGAATAACCACAGGTTCGTCCCGGGGAGGATAGATGGGGGATTTCAATGTTGGCAGCGAGCAGGAATTAGGAAGCTGAAGGACCTGTTTGTGGACGGGACGTTTGCGAGTTTGGGAGAATTGGAAGAAAAATATAAGTTGCCACCAGGGAATGCCTTCCGATACATGCAAGTGAGGGCATTTACAAGGCAACAGGTGAGGGAATTTCCGCGGCTCCCGACACAAGGGGTCCAGGATAGAGTGATTTTGGGGGCATGGGTTGGAGAAGGTAAAGTGTCCGAAATATACAGGGAGATGAGAGAAAATGGGAAGAGGAGCTAGGGGAAGAGATTGAGGCGGGGCTGTGGGCAGATGCCCTAAGTATGGTAAATTCCTCGTCCTCGTGTGCCAGACTTGGCCTGATTCAATTTAAGGTTCTACATAGAGCGCATATGACGGGAGCAAGACTGAGCAGGTTTTTTGGGGTGGAGGACAGGTGTGGGAGGTGCTCAGGAAGCTCGGCGAACCACACATGTTCTGGTCGTGTCCGGCACTGCATGAGTTCTGGGAGGGTGTGACAAGAATGATCTCAAAGGTGGTGGGGGTCCGGGTCAAACCAAGCTGGGGGTTGGCTACATTTGGGGTTGCAGAAGAACCGGGAGTGCAGGAGGCGAAAGAGGCCGACGTTTTGGCCTTTGCGTCCCTAGTAGCCCGGCGAAGGATTCTACTTGTGTGGAAAGAAGTGAAGCCCCCGGGCGTGGAGGCCTGGATAAACGACATGGCAGGGTTCATAAGACTGGAACGAATAAAATATGTGTTAAGAGGATCGGCTCAGGGGTTCACCAGGCGGTGGCAACCGTCCCTTGACTATCTCGCGGAACGATAATGGAAAAACAGAAAAGACAGCAGCAGCAACCCAGGGGGGAGGGGGGGGGGGGAGAGGGAGGATTATTCAGTGTTCTTGTTTTTCTTAGTTGTTGATATTTGCTTTTTGTTTATTTCTTTTTCCACCCGTTGTTAGTTTAATATATTATTTAAATAACGTTTAATGTATATTCCTTTTATTAAGTTGTAAAAACGGAAAATCTTTGTTTGAAAAACTTCAATAAAATATATATTTTTTAAAAAAGGGCTATAGCTCATCTGCGAGGCAGCCCCCCCCCCCCCCCCCCCCCCCCCCAGGGACCCAGTCGATTATGTGGAATATTCGAGCTTTGAATGGCCCAGGTAAAAGTCTCACGTTTTCACATATTTTGAGGGATTTGAAGGTGGACGTTGTGTTTCTTCAGGAGACGCACTTACAATTTGAGATTTTGTGGAGATGTATAACGTGTCGATGGAGAGGAGAGAGCTTTCCCTCCCGCCGTCTCGGGCTTCAATATCGCTTATTTTAAAGACGAACAAGGATCCGGATCACACTGCCCAATCTCGCTGTTGAATGTAAATGCGGATAGAGCATTGTATGACGGGGGTGATAGGTGAGGATCGGACGGGGCGGGATTTATGAAGGGCCGGCAGCTGTTGATGGAAGTACGGAAGTTACATAATTTGATTATGTTTCCCTTGGAGGGCTGAAAAGTTGAAGGGGTTGTGGTAGTGGACTCGGGGAAAGCTTTTGATCGGGTAGAGTGGGGGTACTTGTTCCAGGTGCTGAGGCGGTCTGGGTTTGGGCAGCGATTTGTGGACTGGGTTTGGCTGCTGTCTGAGGCGCTTAAGGCGAGTGTTCAGACTAACAAGGTCAGCTCAGCACTTTGGGTTACATTGGGGGGGAAAAGTCAGGGATGCCCGCTCCCCTTTGCTTTTTGCCCTGGCAATTGAACTGTTGGCAATGGCACTGAGGAGGTGTAGAGATAGTGGTAGGAAGGGGGGGGTTCTTTGTACGAGGATGATCTGTACATTTCTGAGGCCTGGTCGGGAACTTCGACAGGATCATGGGGATTTGGGGGGAGTTTGTCAGCTTTCCGGAGTACACGTTTAACATGGGGAAAAGTGAGGTACTCCCAATTAATGCCTGGGAACAGTTGAGGAGGTTGGGGAACTGCTGCTCTGGTTCGTTGGGTGAGTTTTCGTTACCCTGGGATACAGGTGGCATGGACTTGGGGGCCCAGCTGCATCAGTTGAATTTAGCACTGTAGGTGGAGGGAATGAAGGCAGACTTGAGGCGGGATTTATTACCATTGTCGTTGGCTGGTCGGGCCCAGACGGTAAAGTTTTTGTTTGTGTTCCCGAACCTCACTATTTTTGTGCCCAACTCCTTTTTTTAGGAAGGTTAATGGGATGATTTCAAGGTTCGTATGGGCAGAGAAGGCTCCGCAGGTTAGGAGGGTCCTGCAACCCCCCCCCCCCCCCCCCCCCGGGCGGGGACAGAACCACATTTAAGCACATTAGAGAACAACCGCCTACCCTTAACAAGCCCTGTTTGAGTTTGATCCTCCCCCATCAGTGCTCGGTGGACACTCCTCCAATCGGAACACCAGGATCTTAGCGTCTATGTTCAATAAAGAGATGGTTGATACGACCTGCACTCTACCGGGTCCTTATCCTTCTTCAGAAGTAGCCCTGCACTCCACCGGGTCCTTATCCTTCTTCAGAAGGAGCGAGATGGATGCCTGAATCATTATCACCGGGAGCGGCCCCCGAGCCATTGAGTTCTCAAATAACTCCGCTAGCAGTATATCAACTGGTCGGGAAACATTTTTTATAAAATTCCACTGGGAACCAGTCCAGCCCCAGCACCGTGCCCGTCTGCATGTTTTGATTGCCTTCTGAACATTCTCCGCCCCAAGTGGCTCTTCTAAATCTTCCCGATCTTCCTCCTCTAATGTAGAACACTCCAACCCCTCCAAGAACTCCCCCGTGTCTGACTGGTCCTCCGGCGCTTCCAAATTATACAACCTCTCATAGAACACCCCATTGACCTGCTCAGGCACAGCCTCTAGCCCGTATCCCGCACCTGAACAATCTCTTGGGAAGCCACCTTCCGCCTCAACTGGCTAGCCAACAAGCGGCTAGCCTTCTTCCAATATTCGTACATCGCTCTCCACAGCTGATGCACTGCTTTATCCATAGTCACCAGATTAAATTGCATTTACAGTTTCTTCCTACGAACCAATAGTACGGAAGTGGGATCCTCCGCATATTTACCATCTACCTCTAATACTTCTAACCATGAGCTGCTGGCACTCCTCCATATCGGCCTGCACCTTATATGAAATTGTCACCCCTCGCATCACCACCTTCAGCTCCTCCCATAGCACCGAAGGCGAGGCCTCTCCATTGTTAAACCCTACATACTCATCAATTGTCCTCGCTACCCTCGCACTAAACCCCAAATATGTTAACAGCTCTACATCTAAATTCCAGGCCGGCGGTTGGGCCGGCCCATCTCCAGCATCACATCTACCAGGTACTGGAAACAATAGCAGAATATTCCGTTCTCCCCAGCAACCGAGACCTCCCCATAACAAAAAAAAATCAATGCCCGCATAAACCTTATGTACCGGCAAGAAAAAGGAGAACTTCTTGCCCCCCCCCCCCCCCGGTGCAGAAACTGCCACCGATTCATCTCCCTCCCCCTCCTCACCTTTCTCTTAAATGCGATCAACACCTTCGCACACCCTTTCCCCGTCCACCTTCAAATCCAAAACTGTATTTCATTCACCATCAAGTCTGAGAACACGCACCAACAGATTCAAAAACAGCTTCTTCCCCGCTGTTACCAGACTCCTGAATGGCCTTCTTATGGACTGAACTGATCTCTCTACGCATCTTCCCTACAGTTGTGGCACTATACTCTGTATGCTTCACCCAGTGTCTATGTTTATGTATTTACATTGTGTATTTATCATACTTCCGATGTTTTTCATGTATGGAATGATCTGCCTGGACCGTACGCAGAACAATACTTTTCACTGTACCTTGGTACACGTGTCTAAATCAATTGATATGTATCCATATCGGGATAGTCTCCTCCACGCTCTTCATAAAATTCTACATCATCCCAATTTGGAGCATATATGTTAACCAAAACTACTGATGTGCCCTCCAATACCCCCCGAGACCATTTCATATCTGCCCCCCCCGATCCACCACCATCTTCTGCATCTGAAATTGGACTCTTATTGATCAGAATTGCCACTCCCTGGCCCTACTGACCAAGCCCAAGCGAAATACCTGGCTTACCCAACCCTTACAGAGCCTTACCTAGTCCTTCACCCGTAAGTGAGTCCCTGGAACAGCATTACATCGGCCCTCAAGCTCTTCAAATGAGCAATAACACTTGCCCGTTTTACCGGGCCCCCCATTGCCCGCACATTCTAGGTCACCAATCGAATCGGGGATCTCTCACCTCACCACCCCACCCCACCCTTGGATCAACCATTTCCCCCCCCCCCCCCCACATTCACTAACCAGCAGCACCCGCCCAAGATGGCGCCTCGCCCCACCTATCAGATGGGACAAAAAACAAACTCCGTCACCGTCAACAACCTATCCCTCCCCATCCCAAAGAAACCTCAACTACTTCCTCTTGAAACTGCTCCTATCTCCATCAACCCATCCACCCCTCCCCCACCACCATTCACATCTAGACGCACAACAGGAACAGAAGGCCACAGCCTCCCCACCTCACTCCCATTTACTAGTGAACTGCACTTGGCTAGCAGGGTTGCATCCACTCCCCGCCAGAGTCGCCCTCCCTAATAACCATCGAAAACCCATTCCCCACTGCTCTTACCCCCCCCTCACCATTTCCATATACCCATACCAACCCTTAAAACCACAAATGACAAAGGAGAGAAGCAACCCCATTCTACAAACACCCAAAACACTTTTCAATTAACAATACCATAATACAAAAGGAAAAATCAAACAAAGAAAATACAAAGCATGTAGCCCTCCAGCACCCCTATTTTAAAACAAAGTCCCACTTCCACTATTCTCAGTTCAATCCAAGCCCCTCTGCCTTCACGAATGCCCCAGCCTCCTCTGCCGTGTCGAAGAAGTGATCCCTGGAGTTGTACACGACCCTCAACTTTGCCGGGTGGACCACTCCGAAATGCACTCCGCTCTTGTAAAAAGCCACCTTCGCCTGACTGAAGGGCACCCGCTTTCTCACCAGTTCCACCATGAGATCCTGGTATTCTTTCTCTGGTTCTTAGAAATCCTCTTGTAACCAACTTTCAATTAGGACAGTGATGCGACCATCAATTCACTGAGAGACACGTTGAGAAGTAAACCGTGGTTTTAATCGGCTTACAACTGAGCCTGCCTGTGACCGGTACAACAATGAATGCGGCCCCGCAGGTCAGCTGCCTTTATATTTCCTGTAAGGGGTGGAGCCATGGGCGAGCCCGTACATGCCCCGACATGTTCCCCTGTGGGTGAAGCCGTACAATGGCCCATATGTGGAGACCACAGGGTTAAACACATAACGTAACACGATACAGCAGTAACATGATATCACAGTGCACTGGTGAATTAACAGTAGTTTCATTCACCACAGACTGGTTTCCATGCAAATTCTCCCCCCAAAACAAGTCGAAAAGGCCAAAAACTAAGGACTCTGGTGGGAGCGGCCCAACGTGCAACTCCTATATGTCGCCACCGGAAGTCAAACAGTGTCAATATGAGTTCACATGCAGGTAAGTCGAGCAAGCAATTAGGAATAGAAATGCTCTGCTGGCCTTTATTGCAAGAGGATAGGAGCAGAAGAGTAAACATAAGAACTAGGAGCAGGAGTAGGCCATCTGGCCCCTCGAGCCTGCTCCACCATTCAATGAGATTATGGCTGATCTTTTGTGGACTCTGCTCCACTTTCCGGCCCGAACACCATAACCCTTAATCCCTTTATTCTTCAAAAAACTATCTATCTTTATCTTAAAAACATTTAATGAAGGAGCCTCTACTGCTTCACTGGGCAAGGAATTCCATAGATTCACAACCCTTTTGGGTGAAGAAGTTTCTCCTAAACTCAGTCCTAAATCTACTTCCCCTTATTTTGAGGCTATGCCCCCTAGTTGTGCTTTCACCCGCCAGTGGAAACAACCTGCCCGCATCTATCCTGTCTATTCCCTTCATAATCTTGTATGTTTCTATAAGATCCCCCCCTCATCCTTCTAAATTCCAATGAGTACAGTCCCAGTCTACTCCACCTCTCCTCGTAATCCAACCCCTTCAGCTCTGGGATTAACCTAGTGAATCTCCTCTGCATACCCTCCAGTGCCAGTACGTCCTTTCTTAAGTAAGGAGACCAAAACTGAACACAATACTCCAGGTGTGGCCTCACTAACACGTTATACAATTGCAGCAGAACCTCCCTAGTCTTAAACTCCATCCCTCAAGCAATGAAGGACAGAATTCCATTTGCCTTCTTAATCACCTGTTGCACCTGAAAACCAACTTTTTGCGACTCATGCACTAGCACATCCAGGTCTCTCTGCACAGCAGCATGTTTTAATATTTTATCATTTAAATAATAATCCCTTTTGCTGTTATTCCTACCAAAATGGATAACCTCACATTTGTCAACATTGTATTCCATCTGCCAGACCCTAGCCCATTCACTTAGCCTATCCAAATCCCTCTGTAGACTTCCAGTATCCCCTGCACTTTTTGCCTTACCACTTATCTTCGTGTCGTCTGCAAACTTGGACACATTGCCCTTGGTCCCCAACTCCAAATCATCTATGTAAATTGGGATCAGTTGTGGGCCCAACACTGATCCCTGAGGGACACCACTAGCTACTGATTGCCAACCAGAGAAGCACCCATTAATCCCCACTCTTTGCTTTCTATTAATTAACCAATCCTCTATCCATGCTATTACTTTCCCCTTAATGCCATGCATCTTTATCTTATGCAACAACCTTTTGTGTGGCACCTTGTCAAAGACTTTCTGGAAATCCAGATATACCACATCCATTGGCTCCCCGTTATCTACCGCACTGTTAATGTCCTCAAAAAATTCCACTAAATTAGTTAGGCACGACCTGCCCTTTATGAACCCATGCTGTGTCTGTCCAATGGGACACTCTCCATCCAGATGCCTCGCTATTTCATCCTTAATGATAGATTCCAGCATCTTCCCTACTACCGAAGTTAAGCTCACTGGCCTATAATTACCCGCTTTCTGCCTACCTCCTTTTTTAAACAGTGGTGTCACGTTTGCTAATTTCCAATCCGCCAGGACCACCCCAGAGTCTAGTGAATTTTGGTAAATTATCACTAGTGCATTTGCAATTTCCCTAGCCATCTCTTTTAGCACTCTGGGATGCATTCCATCAGGTCCAGGAGACTTGTCTACCTTTAGCCCCATTAGCTTGCCCATCACTACCTCCTTGGTGATAACAATCCTCTCAAGGTTCTCACCTGTTATAGCCTCATTTCCATCAGTCACTGGCATGTTATTTGTGTCTTCCACTGTGAAGACCGACCCCATAAAACCTGTTCAGTTCCTCGGCCATTTCCTCATCTCCCATTATTAAATCTCCCTTCTCATCCTCTAAAGGACCAGTATTTACCTTAACCACTCTTTTTTGTTTTATGTATTTGTAGAAACTTTTACTGTTTTTATATTCTGAGCAAGTTTACTCTCATAATCTATCTTACTCTTCTTTATAGCTTTTTTAGTAGCTTTCTGTTGCCCCCTAAAGATTTCCCAGTCCTCTAGTCTCCCACTGATCTTTGCTACTTTGTATGTTTTTTCCTTCAATTTGATACTCTCCCTTCTTTCCTTAGATATCCACGGTCGATTTTCCCTCTTTTTACCGTCCTTCCTTTTTGTTGGTATAAACCTTTGCTGAGCACTGTTAAAAATCACTTGGAAGGTTCTCCACTGTTCCTCAACTGTTTCACCATGGAAGTCTTTGCTCCCAGTCTACCTTAGCCAGTTCTTCTCTCATCCCATTGTAATCTCCTTTCTTTAAGCACAAAACACTAGTGCTTGATTTTATCTTCTCACCCTCCATCTGTATTTTAAATTCCACCATATTGTGATCGCTCCTTCCGAGAGGATCCCTAACTATGAGATCCTGAATCAATCCTGTCTCATTACACAGGACCAGATCTAGGACCGCTTGTTCCCTTGTAGGTTCCATTACATACTGTTCTAGGAAACTATCGCGGATACATTCTATAAACTCCTCAAGGCTGCCTTGACCGACCTGGTTAAACGAATTGACATGTAGATTAAAATCCCCCATGATAACTGCTGTACCATTTCTACATGCATCAGTTATTTCTTTGTTTATTGCCTGCCCCACCATAATGTTACTATTTGGTGGCCTATAGATTACTCCTATCAGTGACTTTTTCGCCTTACTATTCCTGATTTCCACCCAAATGGATTCAACCTTATCCTCCATAGCACCGATGTCATCCCTTACTGTTGCCCGGATGTCATCCTTAAATAAAAGAGCTACACCACCTCCCTTACCATCCACTCTGTCCTTCCGAAAAGTTTGATAGCCTCGGATATTTAACTCCCAGTCGTGACCATCCTTTAACCATGTTTCAGTAATGGCCACTAAATCATAGTCATTCCCCCATCATTTTCACGATGATTTGTGCCATCAACTCATTTACCTTATTCCGAATAGTACGAGCATTCAGGTAAAGTACACTTGTGTTGGCTTTTTTACCTCTATTCTGAATCTTAACACCTCTATCAGTAACCTCTCCTAAGTTATATTTCCTCTTATAACCTTTCTCCTAATTTTCCTTGTCGTCGAACCCATATCTTCATGTAACAACCTGCCGCGTCGCTTACCATTAATGTTTTCACTTCCCGTTTTATTTCTTTTAGTATTCCTGGTCCTATTCGCTGAGCACCCCTCAGTCACTGTACCTTGTACTGTCACCCTTTGTGATTTTTGACTATGGCTTCTCTGCCTTACACTTTCCCCCTTACTGCCTTTTATTTCTGTCCCTGTTTTACTACCTTCCAACTTCCTGCATCGGTTCCCATCCCCCTGACACATTAGTTTAAACTCTCCCCAACAGCTCTAGCAAACACCCCCCCCCCCCCAGGACATCGGTTCCAGTCCTGCCCAGGTGCAGACCGTCCGGTTTGTACTGGTCCCACCTCCCCCAGAACCGGTTCCAATGTCCCGGGAATTTGAATCCCTCCCTCTTGCACCATCTCTCGAACCACGTATTCATCCTCTCTATCCTGACATTCCTACTCTGACTAGCTCGTGGCACTGGTAGCAATCCTGAGATCACTACCTTTTGAGGTCCTACTTTTTAGTTTAACGCCTAGCTCCCTAAATTCAGCTTGTAGGACCTCGTCCCGTTTTTTACCTATGTCGTTGGTGCCTATGTGCACCACGACAGCTGGCTGTTCACCCCCCACCAGAATGTCCTGCAGCTGCTCCGAGACATCCTTGACCCTTGCACCAGGGAGGCAACATACCATCCTGGAGTCTCGATTGCGTCCGCAGAATCGCCTGTCTATTCCCCTTACAATTGAGTCCCCTATCACTATAGCCCTGCCATTCTTCTTCCTGCCCAGCTGCACAGCAGAGCCAGCCACGGTGCCATGAACCATAAAGAGTTATTACTGCAATTGTACAGACTTTGGTACAACCGCACCTAGAGTTATGAGTATGTTTTTGATCGCCATGCCTAAGGAAGGATATACTGTATATACTCATGTCAAAGTTGGTCCCATACCTTTTGGCCAAAAAAACAATTTTTTAAGTATTGTGTAAAGGTTGACCCAAGTTTTTCAGGGATCATAGCACTTCCTGATTATTAATTGCTATGGTTAATTAATTATAGGCAAGTGTGGAATCTTTTTAGATTTCCCTCCGCCATTATATTATCTGTCAAAAAGACTAATGTGTACCATATGATCTATCATGATGCCTTTTGAGAAAGAATAACACGTGCACGGCTCAATTTAAACTGGAGAAAAAAGTGACAGAATAGGTTAACAGGTATCAGCAAAATGGCCCTATGGAACCACCTGACTCTGCTCCTTCAGAAATAAAGGAAGATAGTGGTGGAATTTACCGGCTATTCACGGCTGCGGGCTATTCTGGTCCCACTGACAGTGCATGGGTTTCTCGGCGAAGAGGAGTGCAGTCAATGGGAAATCCCCTTGACAATCGGGGCCAGGAAAGCCAGCCGACAGTCTGCCTCCGCCGCCGAAAAACACACCGGGTTGCGTGGTAAATCCCGCCCAGTATTTCTGAATTCAAGGTCGGTGCCTATGGTACACTGGATATGGAAATGGAAATGAAAATCGCTTATTGTCACAAGTAGGCTGCAATGAAGTTACTGTGAAAAGCCCCTAGTCGCCACATTCCGGCGCCTGTTCGGGGAGGCTGTTACGGGAATTGAACCGTGCTGCTGGCCTGCCTTGGTCTGCTTTCAAAACCAGCGATTTAGCCGTGTGCTAAACAGCCCCTATGAAAGGCACAATTTAGCACTCCATCTAAAAGCAAAGGTTTCATGGCATCTGTCACCCTTGCTCTAGTAAAAGTATCAAATTCTACTGTTTTGACATCTGACATTGAGAAGAATACGTACCACCTGGCCTGCAATACAAATATGCCTGAAATACTGATGAACTTCAACACATCAACAAATAAGACCGTAGATTGATTGGGAAAAAAAAAAAAAACATCCTTATAAAAATGACTGGCCAAGTAATTATTCACAGTGGTTCCATCTTGCATGGCAGATGGTGCAAAATTAAAGTCATTGGTGATCATTCAAGTGAAAATCTCCTTCCAGAGAAATTTCAGAAAGGTGTTGTCATCCATGTTCACATGAAAAGCTGAATGATTAAAGGTGGTTGCAAGAAATAGATGAACGAAATAGAATTTGAGAGCAGGAGGACTCCACAAAGGAAAAGGAATACTCATTTGGGACATGCCCAATCCCATCTTGTCGACAATGTAGTCCATGATGGTGAGATTTTTACAATCCCAGTTGATATAACTGATGGGGAAGATCCCAGGATGGAACCCTGGCTCAAAAGACCGCGGGCGGGATTCTATGTCCCCACTCCGGCGTGAAAAGCGGCACCAACCATTCCGCTGTCAATGGTTCCCGATAATGGGGAATGCTCTACTTCCTAGGGGCTAGGTCAGCGGCGGAGTGGTCCCCACAGTTCCAGCCGGCGCGGAACGGCCACACAATTCCCTTCTCTGCCCCGGCCCCCGGGCAATATGGCAGAGCCCTACAAGGGCCCGGCGTGGAGGAACATAGGCCCCCACAGAACCAGCCCGCCTGCTGATCGGTAGGCCCCGATCGCAGGCCAGGCCACCGTGCCCCCCGCCCCCCCTCCAGGACGGCCCCCACAGACACCTTCCCGGTCCCACCGTGTGGGGCCTGAGTAACCCACGCCGGTGGGACTCGGCCAAACCCGTCGGCCACTCGACCCGGCGCAGGGTCGGAGAATCCCGGCCTGTAACTTTATTAAAAAATTTTAAATGTGGAGGAACATTGTCACAGGACTGCAAATTTGTTTTAGCAAGGAAAATGCATTTATTATGAGAAGTTGAATTACTATACAGTACTCGTGTCCCGTCCAACACCGACATGGCAGTTGTTCTGGCACTTTTACAGTACTTATCTTGACTATGTTCAGCCTATGGACCTGTTTTTGAATAAACCTCAAGGACTGTATCCAAAATAAGTGGAAACATTGGGATGTTGGAAGGCAAGAAACATTCACTAAAGATGGAAATATACGAGCAACCGCCCTAGCAACATTGTGCCCCATGAACTTGATGCCAACATCGCTCAATTGGTACTGAGGACAAAAGCTTATGGAAAGATGATGCCAAAGTTACCTGTACAATCAGCGATAATGATGAAGATCCCTATGATGATATACAGCCAGACTGTTGGAACAAATCGTTCAGTGACTCAGATAGTGGGCAGTGTAATTTTTGAAGGATTTTCAATGTGAAATGTTATAGTAATTCATTTATGGTATGTTTTTATTTTGTTTTGAATGAAAGATGTATGCTTTGCAATGGTATGAAATTAGTAAATGTTATTACTATAAATTCATCAGCGTTGTTTATTTTTTTTTACTTGATTCCATTGCCATGGCATTTCCTGGATCCAAATCAATCAGGCATGTCTATCCCTTAAGTACATTACCCGTGTAAAAGTCGACCCTCTGACTTTTAGCCGAAAGATTAGTCTCAAACATTCAACTTTTATCCAAGTATACTTATCTTGACGATGCAATGAAGGGTCACCATATTGATTCCTGGGAAAAGAAGGTTGGCTGAGGAAGAGAGATTGAGTAGAAGAATGAGACTTGCTCTCGTTGAAACATAAAATGCTGAAAGGGCTTGTCATTGTTAGATGTGAGGAGACTGTTTCTCCTCCTTGGTCATAGATCATAGAATCTACAGTGCAGAAAGAGACCACTCGACCCATCGAGTCTGCACCGGCCCCTGGAAAGATAACCCTATCCAAGCCAACACCTCCACCCTATCCCAGTAACCTCACCTAACCTTTTTGGACACTAAGGGCAATTTAGCATGGCCAATCCACCTAACCTGCACATCTTTGGACTGAGGGAGGAAACCGGAGCACCTGAAGGAAACACATGCAGACACTGGGAGAGCATGCAGACTCCGCACAGACAGCGACCCAAGGCGGGAATCAAACCTGGAACCCTGGAGCTATGAAGCAACTGTGCTTGCTACTGTGCCGCCCATTGATGGGCATGGAACCAAGTTGTACAGTTTTCCGGAAAGGCAACCATCTGTTAAGGACCAGAGGAGAAATGTCTTCACTCAAAGGGGTGAATAAAGTATTTGGAATACTTTATCTTAAGAGTGCTGTGGATGGATCAGGCAATTATTATATTCAAGGTAGAGATTGGTAGATTTTGGAATCGCTATGAAACCCAAATTTATAGTTGAATAGGAGCTGGCAGCTGCAAATCCCAAAGAGCCTTGGGAGTTTCCGCACATGGGTAGCTCATGTGCAGACCAGTATTGATATTTTTTGGATCAAGGTCAATGGCCTTATGTGCCTGTGTGAAAGAAGAAAAAAAAGAAATGGCTCAAAAAATAAGAAATGGTACAAAAATCCTAATCACAGGACTTAGAAGCTGGGTCGCTGATGGGGGACAGGGAAAAGTCCCAGGGAGAGGGGACCGAGAGGTCCCACAGAGAGGCTCTATATGTTGTAAAAGTGCAGTGTTAGTGGGGGAGGGGGTCAGTGTGGTAGCGGGTAGAGGCGGCATCTTGTAAGGGCAGGAGTCTGGAGGCTCTGTTAACGGCACCTCTGCCGTTCTCGCCCCTTGATAGTGGCAGCCCTGAGTGTGGGGGCAATGGAGGCAGCAGATGAGACTGGAGGGGGCGTCGGAGTGGTCACCAATCTGTGCCAATCACTGGTTTGCTCCGGGGGGACTGGATGAGGGCGTTAGGAGGTCGCAGCGGGCCGGGATTGAGGAGATTTGGGGATCTCTTCATTTGAGGAGGGTTTCCCGAGCCTAGAGGAGCTGGAGGAGCAGTTTGAGTTACCCGGTGGGAACGGATTTCGGTACCTGCAGGTATGGGACTTTATCCGGAGGCAGATTCCAAGCTTCCCTTGCCTCCCTCTCGGGGGACTACAGGATAAGGTAATGTCGAAAACAGGGGTTGGGGAGGGGAGGATCTCGGAAATATATAAGGAATTGATGGAGTGGGAAGGAGTCCCAATTGGGAAGGTGACGAGGAAATGGGAAGATGGGTGGGGGTGGGGGGGTAGTTGGAAGTCTATGCATCCTCGTCGTGTGCCAGGCTTAGCCTGCTCCAGTTCCAAGGTGGTCCACAGGGCTCATATGACTGTGGCCTGGGTGAGTAGGTTTTTTGAGGTGGAGGACAGGTGTGGGAGTTGCGGGGGAAGTCCGGCGAATCATGTACGCATGTTTTGGGCATGTCTGAAGCTGAGGGGATTTTGGCAGGGATTCGCAGATGTCATGTCAGAGGTCCTGGAAGGGAGGGTGACTCTAGTCCAGAGGTGGCAATATTTGGAGTGTCAGAAAATCCGGTAGCCCAGGGTGGGAGAAAGGCCGACGTTTTGGCCTTTGCCTCCCTGGTGGCCCGGAGACGGATTTTGCTGGGATGGAGGAACTCGGAGCCTCCAAAGTCAGGGGTGTGGGTCAGTGACATGGCAGAGTTTCTCAGGCTAGAGAAGATTTAAGTTCGCCTTAAGGGGTTCAATACAGGGGTTCGCTCGGAGGTGGCAGCCATTCATCGACTTCTTTGAGGAAAACTGACCGTAAGCAGAAGGGGGGAGGAGGCATGGAAGTGGAGAATATTTGTGATAGTCACCACTGTTGTATTATATTGTATATATGGGTATTACGGTAAGGCCCCTGTACTACAGGTACAGGGGTAGATCCCTGCCTGCTGGCTCCGCCCAGCAAGACAGAGTATAAATGTGTGTGCTCTCCGAACAGCAGCCATTTCGTCAGCTGCTGTGGGAGGCCACACATCTCTGTGTAATAAAGCCTCGATTACTTCTACTCTTGTCTCGTCGTAATTGATAGCGCATCAATTTATTACACAAGAGATTTTTCAGAGATGGACCTCCGCATCAAGCTTCGCTAGCAGCTGCATCCTCGAGCAGACAACGCCAAAAAGGACTTCCAACATTGGCTAGCTTGCTTTGAAGCATACATCGGGTCTGCGCCAGACCCAATCTGAGAAGCACAGAAGCTCCAGATTCTGCACACGCGGCTGAGCTCCAACGTTTTTCCCCTCGTCCAGGACGCGCCTACCTACGCAGAGGCCATGGCGCTACTGAAGGAGAATTACGCTCAGCAGACCAACAAGATCTACGCCAGGCACCTCCTATCCACACTGCACCAACTTTCCGGTGAGTCTGGCAGATTTCTGGCACAGAGACTGTGACTGCCAGGCCGTTTCGGCCACTGAACATTCGAACCTGCTAATGAGAGACTCGTTCGTTACGGGCATAGGGTCTGACTACATCCGCCAGCGCCTCTTAGAAGGGGCCACGCTTGACCCCTCGGCGACCAAGAAACTACTGCTCTCGCTCACGGTCGCCTCACGCAACGTACAGGCTTATGCCCCGAACCGCACGGCCCCCCCCCCCCCCCCTGTGCATCGTTGACCCCGCCAACGGCCACCCCATCGTGGACCCAATCAGCGACCACCCTCAGCCAACCCCACGGCTGCGCCGTGCGGCAGCCAACCAACCCCGGGGGACCCAAGTGCTACTTTTGTGAACAGACAAAACACCCCCGGGAGGGACATTTCTCTGCAGTGTGCCAGGCCCGCTCAATCGCCGCTATTGTCCCAGCACCCCCCACCAGCGGCCATCTTCCTCTCCTTGGACCATGTGCGGCCCGTGGGCGCTGCCATCTTGCTCCATTCACAACCCGCGCCACCATCTTGCCTGCCTCAGGACCCCTGCCCGTTGGGCATCTCATCGGGCCGCTCATCGCCTGCAACCTCCGCCGACCAGCCGCGTCTTGCCTTGGTCACGATCGACCAGTCTCGGCCGCACAACCTCGCAACTGCTTCGACAAAGGTGAAGGTCGACGGGCACGAGATATCCTACCTTCTGGACTCCGGGAGCACTGAGAACTTCATCCACCCCGATACGGTAAGGCGCTGCTCCCGCGCAGTACACCCCGCTAACCAAAGAATCTCCCTGGCCTCCGGACCCCACTTGGTGGCGATCCAGGGGTACAGCACCGCCACCCTCCCCATCCAGGGTGTAGACTTCAGCGACTTCCAACTCTACGTCCTCTCCAACCTCTGCGCTGCCTTGCTACTCAGCCTGGATTCCAGTGCAACCTCCAGCGCCTAACCCTGAAATTTGGCAGGCCCCTACCACCCCTTACTGTTTGCGGCCTCGCGACCCTGAAGGTCGACCCGCCTTCCCTGTTTGCAAACCTCACCCCGGATTGCAAACCTGTCGCCACCAGTAGCAGACGGTACAGCACCCAGGGCAGGACCTTCATCAAGTCGGAGGTCCAGCGGCTGCTGTGGGAAGGTATCATCGAGGCCAGCAACAGCCCCTGGAGAGCCCAAGTGGTAGTGGTGAAAACCGGGGAGAAAAACAGGATGGTCTTTGACTACAGTCAGACCATCAATCGGTACACACAGCTCGACGCGTACCCCCTCCCACGCATATCTGATATGGTCAATCAGATTGCACCGTACCGGGTCTTCTCGACAGTGGACCTGAAATCTGCCTACCACCAGCTCCCCATCCGTAAGGCGGACCGCCCATACATTGCGTTTGAAGCAGACAGCCGCCTTTACCATTTCCTTAGGGTTCCCTTCGGCGTCACCAACGGGTCTCGGTCTTCCAACGGGAGATGGACCGAATGGTTGACCGGTACGGGCCGCGGGCCACTTTCCCGTACTTGGACAATGTCACCATCTGCGGCCACGACCAGCAGGACCACGACGCTAACCTTTCCAAATTTCTCCACACCGCCACACTCCTCAACCTAACTTACAACAAGGAGAAGTGTGTGTTCAGGACGAAGCGATCAGCCATCCTCGGCTATGTGGTTCAGAACGGAGTTCTAGGGCCCGACCCCGATCGCATGCACCTCCTCATGGAACACCCCCCTTCCCCACTGCCCCAAGGCCCTCAAACGATGCCTGGGGTTCTTTTCATATTACGCCCAGTGGGTCCCAAACTATGCAGGCAAGGCCCACCCACTCATTCAATCCAAAGCTTTCCCACTGACAGCCGAGGTTCACCAGGCCTTCAACCGTATCAAGGCGAACATCGCCAAGGCCGCGATGCACGCGGTCAACGAGGTGCTCCCCTTCCAAGTCGAGAGTGATGCATCAGACATCGCTCTGGCCGCCACCCTCAACCAGGCAGGCAGGCTCGTGGCATTCTTTTCCCGCACCCTCCATACCTCCGAAATTTGGCACTCCTCCGTCGAAAAGGAGGCCCAAGCGATCGTTGAAGCTGTGCGACATTGGAGGCATTACCTGGCCAGTAGGCGATTCACTCTCCTCACTGACCAATGGTCGGTTGCCTTAATGTTTAACAACACACAGCGGGGTTAGATCAAAAACGATAAAACCTTGGGTGGAGGATCGAGCTCTCCACCTACAATTACGAGATTTTGTATCGCCCCTGTAAGCTCAACAAGCCCCCCCCGATGCCCTGTCCCGAGGTACATGTGCCAGCGCACAAGTGGACCGACTCCGGACCCTGCACGGCAATCTCTGTCACCCGCTTTTACCACTTCATTAAGGCCCGCAATCTGCCTATTCCATCGAGGAAGTCAAGGTCTATCACCAGAGACTGCCAGTTCTGCGCGGAGTGAAAACCGCACTTTTCTACCGGCCAGACCGTGCGCGCTTGGTGAAGACCTCCCGCCCCTTTTGAACACCTCAGCGTGGACTTCAAAGGGCCCCTCCCCTCCACCGACCGCAACACGTACTTTCTTAATGTGGTCGACGAGTATTCCCCTTCGCCGTCCCATGCCCCGATATGACATCTGCCACCGTCATCAAAGCCCTCAACACTATCTTTGCTCTGTTCGGTTTCCCCACCTTCGTCCACGGCGACCGAGGATCCTCCATTTAAGAGCGAGGAGCTGCCCAGTACCTGCTCAACAGGGGCATTGCCTCGAGCAGGACGATCAGCTACAACCCCAGGGGAAACGGCCAGGTGGAGCGGGAGAATGGGACGGTCTGGAGGGCCGTCCAGCTGGCCCTATGGTCCAGAAATCTCTCTGCCTCCCGCTGGCAGGAGGTCCTCCACGACGCACTTCACTCCATTCGGTCGCTCCTGTGCACCGCGACCAACGAAACCCCCCATAAACGTCTCTGCCTTCCCCAGGAGGTCCACCTCCGGGGTTTCGCTCCCAACGTGGCTGGCAGCTTCAGGGCCCGTTCTCCCCCGCAAGCATGTGCAGCTCCACAAGGCAGACCCGTTGGTTGAGAGAGTACAGCTACTCCATGCGAACCCGCAGTATGCCTACATAGCGTACCCCGAAAGGCTGCCAAGACACAGTCTCCCGCAGGGATCTGGCACCAGCTGGGTCCCCGCGCACCCCACCGCAGCCCCCGCTCCAGGACAATCCGTCCTCCCCTTGCTCCCACCCGGAGATGAAGAGAATTTCGAAATGCTCCCGGAGTCACCGAAGACCAAGCCGACGCCTGAGTCGCCACCAGCACTGCGGCGCTCTCAACGACAGATCCAGGCGCCCGATCGTCTAAATTTGCAACCTTCTCTGTAATGTTAAAACCAATCTATATGTATATAGTTTTCCACCACCCCCGCTGGACTCCTTTTTAACAGGGGGTGAATGTGGTAGGCACTGTTGTATTATATTGTGTATATAGGTATTACGGTAAGGCCCCTGTACTACAGGTACGGGGATAGATCCCTGCCTGCTGGCTCTGCCCAGGAGGCGGAGTATAAATGTGTGTGCTCTCTGAACAGCAGCCATTTCGTAAGCTGCTGTAGGAGGCTACACATCTCTGTGTAATAAAGCCTCAATTACATTCTACTCGCGTCTCGTCGTAATTGATAGTGCATCAATATTAAGAATGTTAAGATGTTAAAATGTGAAAATTATAAATGCCTCAATAAAATGTTTCCTAAGTAAATATTTAATCACCTGCTAATGCCTGCATTCCAAGCATTGTCTGGCATCTTTGAATCTGTCTATATATATATGTTTCTGGAACATACCTCATCATTCACCTGAGGAAGGAGCAGTGCTCCGAAAACTAGTGATAACGAAACAAACCTGTTGGACTGTAACCTGGTGTTGTAAGCCTTCTTACTGTGCTCACCCCAGTCCAACGCCGGCATCTCAACATCATGTAAAACTGAAGACCAAGGCAATTGTGTACTGAATTCCCACATCGGTGCATGGAGAGAAGGACTAGAAGTGCTCGTAAAGGCAGAAACAGAAAGACAGCAGGCTTGGGCTGAAGCAGCAGCAGGAGACAGCATGGCAGAGGACCGAGCCTCTGGTTTGTCGACCCAGCGGTCAACGGAGCAGCTGATACAAGTTATTGAGGAAGACTTTGCGAAGCAGAAACTGGACTGCTTGGATCCGATAAGAGAGTCGATTGAGCGGCTGGAGCTTAGATTGGACGCCCAAGATCGGGCGATCCAGAAGGTGGAGAAGACGCTGGCTGAGCACGAGGAACATCAAACTGCGGTGGAGTTGGAGGTGGGGATGCTGAGAGGCCAGCAGAAGAAGCTCCTGGAGAAGGTGGAGGACCTAGAGAATAGGTCCCACTGGCAGAACTTGAGACTCGTTGGCCTCCCGGAGGGGTCTGAAGGAGCGGACGCTGGGGCATTCATTGCAGATATGTTTGAGAAGCTGCTGGGGGATGGGGCATTCTCCTGACCGTTGGAGGTGGACAGGGCTCACAGAGCACTCGCGAGGAAGCCGTGAACGGGAGACCCCTCTTTCCCCCCCTCGAGCAATGGTGGTGAGATTCCACAGGTACTTGGATAAGGAGCGGACTCTACAGTGGGCCAAGCAGACCCTGAGCTGTAAGTGGGACAATAGTATCCTGCGGGTCCACCAGGACCCGAGTGTGGGGGTGGCCAGGAGAAGAGCAGGCTTCAACCAGATTAGGTCAATCCTTTTTTTTAAAAAAAAAGGTGAAGTTCAGACCGTTGTATCCGGCCCGTCTCTGGGTCATGTACGAGGAACAGCACTTTTATTTCGAGTCGCCTGAGGACACGCTGGACTTAGTGAAAAGGAAAGGACTGGTGGTAGACTGAGAACTTTTGAACTTTGCTGCAACGTTCATGGTTTTGTTTTTTCTTTTAGTTTCTCTGTTCTTTAAAAGAAGTTTGTCGTTTTTTGTTTTGTGGAAGCTGTTTGTAATGCCTTCTGTATTGATTTGGGACCAGTGGCAGAGCTGAGTGAGTTAAGGTTTTCATTTGCATTGTTGGGAGATGGAGGTGTGCTTGTTTAGATTTTGGTGTTTTTCTGTCGGGCAATGGCGTGGGGGTTGTTTGATGTTGGAGTATGGTTGTATGAGCGGGTGGGGAGGGAACAATAGGTGGGCGGCTATCCGGCGCCAGGGATGGGAGCCACCAAGTTAGCTGAGCGGGCTAGCTCACGGAAGCGCAGTGGGGGTTGTGCATATGTTCGGTTGGGTTACAGAATGTTGTTACTGGGGGGGGGGGAAATGTTCTGCTGATGAGGGAGGGACTTGGGCCAAGGGACAGAGGAGGTTGGGGGCGGAGGCCGCCTGGGGGCGGGCCGATGGAGGCGCGGAGCATGGGCTGGAGGCCGACCCAAAAGAAGGGGGTGGCTGATCGGCGAAAGGGGGGGGGGGGGAAATGCGCCCCCCAACTAGGCTGATCACCTGGAATGTTCACGGGTTAAATGTGCCGGTCAAGCGGGCACATGTGTTCGCACATCTTAGGGGACTGAAGGTGGACGTGGTAATGTTGCAGGAGACACGCCTTGGGACTAATCTGGACAGTTACTCTGAGTGAAAGACCTGACTGACCCAGCCTTTCCCCAATCTAGATTCAAGGACTAGAGGGGTTGCGATCCTGATCAATAAGCGGGTGGTGTTTGAGGTGGGTAGAATAGTTTTGGATGTAGGAGGTTGGTACATTATGGTCAGTGGGAAACTGGAGGGGGTGCAGGTGGTATTAGTAAATGTGTATGCGCCAAATTGGGATGATGTGGAGTTTATAAAGAGGATGCTGGGGAAGATACCGGACCTGGACTTGCACAGGTTGGTCATGGGAGGGGACTTCAACACCGTTATTGACCCTGGCTTGGATCGGTCAAGCTCAAAAACGGGCCGGGTGCCAGCAATGGCAAAGCAACTAAAAGGGATCATGGAGCAGATGATTTGGGGGGGGGTGGATCCATGGAGATTTGGGCAGCCGAGGGTGAAGGAGTTCTCCTTCTACTCAGACGTGCATAAAGCGTACTCCTGGATCGATTTCTTCATTTTGAGCAGGGCCTTACTGGCAGGGGTGGTGGACACTGGGTACTCGGCGATCACAATCTCAGACCATGCTCCGCACTGGGTTGGCCTGCAGGTTAGTAAAGACAGTAACCAGCGCCCGCACTGGAGGTTAGATGTGGGACTTTTGGCTGATGAAAGGGTGTGCGAGCAGCTGAGGAAATTTATTCGGAATTACCTGCCGGTCAACGATACGGGGGGGGCATTTCAGCAGCGATGGTCTGGGAAGCACTGAAGGCGGTGGTCAGAGGGGAGCTGATATCGATACGGGCCCATAGGGAGAAGGTGGACAGGGCAGAGACGGACTGACTGGTAAAGGAGATACTACAGATCGATAGGAGGTATGCGGAGACCCCAGTGGCAGTGCCTTTAAGGGAACGGCGGAGGCTACAGGCGGAGTTCGGCTTGTTAACCACAGGGAGGGCGGTGGAGCAGCTGAGAAAGGCGAGGGGGACAATTTGTGAGTATGGAGAGAAGGCCAGCAGAATGCTTGCACAGCAGCTTAGAAAGAGGGAGGCAGCCAGGGAGATAAGGAAAGTAAATGATGGAGATGGGAACCTGGTTGGAGATTCAGCAGAGGTGAATAAGGCATTTGGGGATTTCTACAGTAGGCTATACAGGTCGGAACCCCGTACGGGACCGGAGGGGATGAGCCACTTCTTGGAGGGGCTGAATTTCCCAAAGATGGACGAGGAGCTGGAGGTTCTGAAGGCCATGAAGGCGGGTAAAGCCCCGGGGCCGGACTGGTACCCAGTGGAGTTTTATAAAAAATTCTCTGGGATATTGGGGGCGGTGTTGGTGAGGATGTTCAATGAGGCAAGGGAAAGAGGGGTGCTGACCCTGACGATGTGACAGGCCACTATTTCGCTGATTCTGAAGCGGGACAAGAACCCGGAGCTGTGTTGGTCCTACAGGCCGATAGCCCTGTTGAATGTGGACGCCAAACTGCTGGCCAAAATGTTGTCCTCCAGGATTGAGGATTGAGCTCCGGACGTTATTGGGGAGGACCAGATGGGGTTTAAGGATAGGCAGTTGGTGGCCAATGTAGGAAGGTTGTTAAATGTGATCATGATGCCCCCGGAAGGTAGGGAGGTGGAGGTAGTGATCGCAATGGATGCAGAAAAAGCTTTTGATCAGATAGAATGGGATTATCTGTGGGAGGTACTGGGACTGTTCGGATTTGGATGGGGCTTCAGTTGACTGGGTCAGGTTGCTGTATCAGGCTCATGTGGCAAGTGTACGGACAAATAGGACAACATCGGACTATTTTAGACAGCACCCGGGAACGAGACCGGGATGCCCCCTCTCCCCACTGTTTGTGCTAGCTATAGAGCCGTTGGCGATTGCTCTGGGGCTGGAAGGGGCTGGTCCGGGGGGGGGGATACAGAGTCTTGCTCTATGCAGACGACCTGCTTCTGTGTGTATCGGACCCATTAGAGGGGATGGAAGAAATTCTGAGGATTCTAGGGGACTTTGGCCGGTTTTCAGGGTATAAGCTAAATATGGGGAAAAGTGAGATGTTTGCGGTCCAGGCGAGGGGACAGGAGAGGCGATTGGGGGAGCTGCTGTTTAGATTAGTAGGGGAAGCTTTAGGTACCTCGGCATTCAAGTGGCGCGGGAATGGGACCGGCTGCATAAATTAAATCTGGCCCAGCTGGTAGACCAAATGAAGGACGATTTTCGGAGATGGGACCCGCTCCCGTTGTCATTAGCTGGCAGGGTGCAGATGGTGAAGATGATGGTCCTCCCGAGATTCCTGTTCGTGTTATAATGACACCATATCTTTATTCCGCAGTCCTTTTTAAAACGGGTCAACAAAGGGATCTCTGGCTTTGTTTGGGCCGGCAAGACCCTGCGAGTAAGGAAGGTAATGCTTGAGCGGAGTCTGGGAGAGGGCGGGCTGGCGCTGCCAAATTTTAGTAACTATTACTGGCCAGCCAATATAGCCATGATCAGGAAGTGGGGGGGCAGGGGGTCGGCATGGGAGCGTATGAAGGCGGCTTCATGCAAGGGCACCAGTTTGGGGGCGTTGGTAACTGCGCCTCTGCTGTTCCCGCTGGCACGGTACTCCACCAGCCCCGTGGTGGTGGCGGCCCTGAGAGTCTGGGGGCAATGGAGGAGATGTGGGAGCAGAGGGCGCATCGATCTGGTCCCCGATCTGTAATAATCACCGGTTTGCCCCGGGAAGTATGGTTAGGGGGTCCCGGATATGGTGGAGAGCAGAGATTCAGAGGATGGGGGATATGCTTATAGAGGGGAGCTTTCCGAGGATGAGGGCACTGGAGGAGAAGTTTGGCCTGGCATGGGGAAACCAATTCAGGTATCTGCAGGTGCGGGATTTCCTACGTAAACAGGTGTCAACCTTCCCGCTCCTACTGCTAAGGGAGATTCAGGACGGGGTAGTTTCCAGAGGGTGGGTAGGATAAGGGAGCGTCTCGGACATTTATAAGGAACTTATGGGGTCCGAGGAGACGCAGACCAAGGAGCTGAAGCGCAAGTGGGAGGAGGAGCTGGGAGGAAAGATAGAGGATGGTCTATGGGCGAATGCGTTGAGTAGAGTCAACACGTCCGCAACATGTGCCAGGATTAGCCTGATACAATTTAAGGTCGTTCACCGGGCTCACATGACAGTAGCCCAGATGAGCGGATTCTTTGGGGTGGAAGACAGGTGTGCAAAATGTACGGGAAGACCAGCGAACCGTGTCCACATGTTTTGGGCATGTCTGAAGCTTAGGGGATTTTGGCAAGGGTTTGCAGATGTCATGTCCACAGTGTTAAAAACAAGGGTGGCGCTGAGTCCAGAGGTGGCGATTTTCGGGTTGTCGAAAGACCCGGGAATCCAGGAGGGGAAAGCGGCAGACGTTCTGGCCTTTGCTTCCCTGGTAGCACGGAGACGGATACTATTAGCTTGGAGGGACTCAAAGCCCCCGGAGTCAGAGACCTGGCTACTGGTCATGGTTAGCTTTCTCTGTTTGGAGAAAATCAAGTTCGCCTTGAGAGGGTCACTGTTAGGGTTCGCCAGGAGGTGGCAACTGTTCGTCGATTTCTTCACGGACAATTAATCATCAGCAGAAGGGGGGGGGGGGTTTAGCTTAGAGTAGGGGGTTAATAAAGGTGGGACCTGTAAGGGAGGGAGACGGCTTGTGCGCTATGTTTATAGTTCCATGTACATTGTTTATTGTGTTATAATACCAAAAAATACCTCAATAAAATGTGTAAATAAAAATACAGCACAATTGAAGGATTCTGCAACCAACACCCTCATTACCAGCGTAAAACTGCTTGTCAATAGGACAATGCCTTCTTTCTGGTCACTATCTTTTTCCTCTTCTGACTCTTCCGTGTCATGTGTCGCTTCAAACACTATTATAACATGTTGGACAGTTAAAAGCATAATGGTATTGAGAGTCACATCGATTTATCATGCCCCGTGCATTTCTGGGGTTCATCTTCCTTTTGTAGGTTCTAACTGGGTTTCTGTCTTCATAATTTCCGGGTCCCGATCTCCTTTTATATTCTTGGAACCTGTTCGTAGCCGTACGATTTCATCATCCTGTCCCCATCTGTTAGTAGTGTATCTTCCATATTCTGCTTCATTGCAGACTGACCTATTTGGGTCATCAGAGCCATCGGAATCTTATCCGCAAACTGAACTCCTGTCAAAACCAGGAGCCTATCTATGTTGCTCTCTCTAGCACAGTCAAGTAATTTAAAGGCCAACACAGACTGGAAATTCTAGGTTGTGTTTCTGCAGCCTTTTATATAGTCTGCTAAATTCCATTATATAGTCTTCAATGGAGAAATCCCCTATTTTCCGGAACCTATTAAAATCCGACCATGCTTCTTACGCACTTAACAAGTCATCCTTTTTTATAAATCTTATCCATATAACATAATAGAGTCTCCAGACCTTATTCTGAGTCTAACTCTTCCAATTCCCATAGCGAAAACAGCGCCGGAGGAGAGAGCCGGGAGATTTAAAAAGCGCGGGAGGAGCGAGCCGGGACAGCGAAAACAGCACCGGAGGAGAGAGCCGGGAGATTTAAGAAGAGCGGGAGGAGAGAGCCGGGACAGCGAAAACAGCGCTGGAGGAGAGAGCCGGGAGATTTTACAAGCGTGGGAGGAGCGAGCCGGGACAGCGAAAACAGCGCCGGAGGAGAGAGCCGGGAGATTTAAAAAGCGCGGGAGGAGAGTGCCGGGACAGTGCTGGGAGAGGTGAGTGCACAAAAGGTGTGGCAGGAGTGCCTTGGTCACGGAGTGCTGATTGGAACAGAGTGCACCTGAGTTTAGGTGAGTGACTGAGTGCTGATTGGAACAGAGTGCATCTGAGTTTAGGTGAGTGACTGAGTTCAGGCGAGTGGCGAGAGAGGGCTGTGTTTTTGTTGGTGTTCGGGTTTATCCTTGAGGCTCTATAAAGAAATTTTTAAAAAAAATAATAATATTTAAATTAATTAACTAGTTGAATATGGCTGGACAGGTGATGTGCTATTGCTGTATGATGATGGAACTGGTGGATCCCATTGAGACCGTCAGTGACCACATCTGCAGCAAGTGTTGGCTGCTCGAGGAACTTCGGCTCAGAATTGATGAGCTGGAGACCGAGCTGCACACACTGCAGCACATCAGGAGGGGAAACATTACCCGGACTCTTTGTTTCAGGAGGCAGTCACACCCGGTAGAATAAGTACTGTTAATTAGGACAGTGATCAGGGACAGAGTGGTGTGATTGCAAGGGAGGCAGGTAGGGGGATCCTGAGTTTAGGAGTTGAGGAGCCTCAGCCCTTGACCTTGTCTAACAGGTATGAGGTACTTGCTCCCTGTGTGGATGAGGAAGAAGGCTGTAGGGAGGATGCGTTGACTGAACACTGCACCGTGGTACAGGAAGCCATTCAAGAGGGGGGAGCAAAAAGACAAGTGGTAGTTGTAGGGGATTCGGGGGGATTGATGGCATCCTTTGTAAGCCAGATCGAGAGTCCCGCATGGTATGTTGCCTGCCCGGTGCCAGGGTGAGGGACATCTCTGATCGGCTTGAAACGATTTTGGAGAGGGAGGGGGAGGATCCAGTTGTTGTGGTCCATGTTGGGACTAACAACATAGGTAAGACTAGGAAAGAGGACCTGTTTGGGGATTATCAAACACTAGGGACTAAATTAAAGAACAGGTCCTCCAGGGTTATAATCTCTGGATTACTACCCGAGCCACGTGCCAATTGGCATAGGGTTGAGAAAATTAGGGAAGTTAACACGTGGCTAAAGGAGTGGTGCGGGAAAGAGGGATTCCATTTCATGGGGCATTGGCATCAGTACTGGGGCAGGAGGGACCTGTACCGTTGGGACGGTCTTCACCTGAACCATTCTGGGACCAGTGTTCTAGCGAATAGGATAAATAGGTTGGTCACAAGGACTTTAAACTAGCAAGTTGACGGAAGGGAAGGGTAAAGCTATGGACAGTATAATGGTTAATGGAGATCAAGGCAGCAGGTTACGTGACAGGTTATTAGGTAGAGATATGGGTTCAAAGACTAGGAACATTTGGAGAAAGGGTAAGAGGAAAAATAAATTGCGAAAAGTTACTGATCAAGGTGTTAGGATTCATAACAAAGACATAAAAAAAACAGCATAAGTGTACTTTACCTGAATGCTCATAGTATACGAAATAAGGTAAATGAGTTGATGGCGCAAATCATCGTGAATGACTATGATTTAGTGGCCATTACTGAAACATGGTTAAAAGATGGTCACGACTGGGAGTTAAATATCTAAGGGTATCAGACTATACAAAAGGATAGAATGGACGGTAAGGGCGGTGGTGTAGCTTTGTTGTTTAAGGATGGCATCCGGGCAATAGTAAGGGATGATATTGGTGCTATGGAGGACAAGGTTGAATCAATTTGGGTGGAAATCAGGAATAGTAAGGCGAAAAGGTCACTGATAGGAGTAGTCTATAGGCCACCAAATAGTAACAGGATGGTAGGGCAGGCAATAAGCAAAGAAATAACGGATGCATGTTGAAATGGTACAGCGGTTATCATGGGAGATTTAAATCTGCATATCGATTGGTTTAACCAGGTTGGTAAAGGCAGCCTTGAGGAGGAGTTTATAGAATGTGCCCGGGATAATTTCCTGGAACAGTATGTAATGGAACCCACAAGGGAACAAGCGGTCCTAGATCTGGTCCTGTGTAATGAGGCAGGATTGATTAATGATCTCATAGTTCGGGATCCTCTTGAAAGGAGCGACCACAATATGGTGGAATTTAAAATACAGTTGGAGGATGACAAGGTAAAATCAAACACTAGTGTTTTGTGCTTAAACAAAGGCGATTACAATGGGATGAGAGAAGAACTAGCTACGGTAGACTGGGAGCAAAGACTTCATGGTGAAGCAGTTGAAGAACAGTGGAGAACCTTCCGAGCGATCTTTCACAGTGTTCAGAAAAGGTTCATACCGACAAAAAAGAAAGACGGTAGAAAGGGGAAAAATCGACCGTGGATATCTAAGGAGGCGAGGGAGAGTATCAAATTGAAGGAAAAACATACAAAGTGGCAAAAATTAGTGGGAGACTAGAGGACTGGGAAGTCTTTAGGGGACAACAGAAAGCTACTAAAAAAGCCATAAAGAAGAGTAAGGTAGACTATGAAAGTAAACTGGCTCAGCACATAAAAGGAGATCGTAAAAGCTTCTATAAATATATAAGACAAAAAAGAGTGGCTAAGGTAAATATTGGTCCTTTGGAAGATGAGAAGGGAGATTTAATAATAGGAGATGGGGAAATGGCTGAGGAGCTGAACAGGTTTTTTGGGTCAATCTTCACAGTGGAGGACACAAATAACATGCCAGTGACTGATGGAAATAAAGATATGATAGGTGAGGACCTTGAGATGATTGTAATCACTAAGGAGGCAGTATTGGGCAAGCTAATGGGGCTAAAGGTAGACCAGTCTCCCGGCCCTGACTGGATGCATCCCAGAGTGTTAAAAGAGATGGCTAGGGAAATTGTAAACGCACTCGTGATAATTTATCAAAATTCACTAGACTCTGGGGTGGTCCCAGAGGATTGGAAAGTAGCAAACATGACACCACTGTTTAAAAAAGGAGGTCGGCAGACAGCGGGTAATTATAGGCCGGTAAGCTTAACTTCGGTTGTAGGGAAAATGCTGGAATCTATCATTAAGGTGGAAATAGCGGGGCACCTGGAGGGAAATTGTCCCATTGGGCAGGCGCAGCATGGGTTCACAAAGGGTAGGTCGTGTCTGACTAATTTGGTAGAATTTTTTGAGGACGTTACCAGTGCAGTAGATAACGGGGAGCCAATGGATGTGGTATATCTGGATTTCCAGAAAGCTTTTGACAAGGTGCTACACAAAAGGTTGCTGCATAAACTAAAGATGCATGGCATTGAGGGTAAAGTGGTAGCATGGGTAGAGGATTGGTTAACTAACAGAAAGCAGAGAGTGGGGATAAATGGGTGTTTCTCTGGTTGGCAACCTGTAACTAGTGGGGTCCCTCAAGGATCAGTGTTGGGCCCGCAGTTGTTCACAATTTACATAGACGATTTGGAGTTGGGGACCAAGTGCAATATGTCAAAGTTTGCAGTCGACACTAAGATGAGTGGTAAAGCAAAAAGTGCAGAGGATACCAGAAGTCTGCAGAAGGATTTGGATAGGTTAGGTGAATGGGCTAGGGTCTAGCAGATGGAATTCAATGTTGCCAAGTGTGAGGCTATCCATTTTGGGAGGAATAACAGCAGAATGGATTATTATTTAAACGGTAAGATGTTAAAACATGCTGCTGTGCAGAGGGACCTGGGTGTGCTGGTGCACGAGTCGCAAAAAGTTGGTGTGCAGGTGCAACAGGTGATTAAGAAGGCTAATCGAGCGTTGTCTTTCATTGCTAGAGGGATGGAGTTCAAGACTAGCGAGGTTATGCTGCAATTGTATAGGGTGTTGGTGAGGCCGCATCTGGAGTATTGTGTTCAGTTTTGGTCTCCTTACCTGAGAAAGGACATATTGGCACTGGAGGGAATGCAGAGGAGATTCACTAGGTTGATCCCAGAGTTGAGGGGATTAGATTATGACGAGAGGTTGAGTAGACTGGGACTGTACTCATTGGAGTTTAGAAGAATGCAGGGGGATATTATTGAGACATATAAAATTATGAAGGGAATAGATAGGATAGATGCAGGCAGGTTGTTTCCACTGGTCGGGGAAAGTAGAACTAGGGGGCATAGCCTCAAAATAAGGGGAGGTAGATTTAGGACTGAGTGGAGTAGGAACTTCTTCACCCAAAGGGTTGTGAATCTCTGGAATTCCTTGCCCAGTGAAGCAGTTGAGGCTCCTTCTTTAAACGTTTTTAAGAAAAAGATAGATGCCTTTCTAAAGAATAAAGGGATTCGGGGATATGGTGCACGGGCCGGGGAGTGGAGCTGAGTCCACAAAGATCAGCCATGATCTCATTAAATGGCGGAGCAGGCTCGAGGGGCCAGGTGGCCTACTCCTGTTCCTAGTTCTTATGTTCTTATGTAATTCCAGCTCAGAAAACACTTTGCTTCGGATTTTACTGTCATAAGGTAAAGAAAGAGCCAATGCCATACCTTGTTTTCTCTTTCTTTCCCAAGGCAGTTACCTTAGTCCACATAACTACTGCACTTCTCCATTGGTCGTACAATCCCCTTTCAGAAAATATGGGGGGAATAGTCATACCCGGCCATCTTTATCCTTGGTTCAGCCATATATCCTTTTTTTTTTTTCTTCTCACTCACCCCTTGGTTTGGTCTGGAAAAGTTTTATCTTTCAACCCTTCACATTTGCACAGCAACCATCCTCTGCTACCACTTGTTTGGAGTTGGGGACCAAGTGCAATGTGTCAAAGTTTGCAGACGACACTAAGATAAGTGGTAAAGCAAAAAGTGCAGAGGATACCGGAAGTCTGCAGAAGGATTTGGATAGGTTAGGTGAATGGGCTAGGGTCTGGCAGATGGAATTCAATGTTGCCAAGTGTGAGGCTATCCATTTTGGGAGGAATAACAGCAGAATGGATTATTATTTAAACGGTAAGATGTTAAAACCTGCTGCTGTGCAGAGGGACCTGGGTGTGCTGGTGCACGAGTCGCAAAAAGTTGGTGTGCAGGTGCAACAGGTGATTAAGAAGGCTAATCGAGCTTTGTCTTTCATTGCTAGAGGGATGGAGTTCAAGACTAGTGAGGTTATGCTGCAATTGTATAGGGTGTTGGTTAGCTGCTGTTGTATAAAGAGTCAAAGGTTCTGCTCTTTTTCCACAAACACCTTTATTTTACTATAACAGACTCTGCACAACTCTTTCATCACATCACCTGACACAACGGCCACCTGAAGCCCTTTACATATCAGTGTCAATTATTGGACACTTAACATAAATGAGACTGCTAATTGGAATGTCTCTTAACCCATTACTCAACATGCAATTGCCGAGTACTCCGACCCCTTTACCCCAGCCAGCAGCATCTTCCCCACCACAAAAGAAAAGTTGATCCGCGGGTATACCTTATGGACCGCTGAGAAAATAGAGTGCTCCCTCGGGTACAGAAACCTCCAAGGGTCCACCCCTCCCATTTCCACCATTAGCCCAGCCAACGCCTTCACAACCGAACCCCCACCCTGACAGGACCAGCGAGTGTGCCGTGACCTGTCCAACCTTGGCTCCCCCGCCACTGTCAGTTCATGTAAATCCAAGTCAGGATGGCCCCAGACACCTTCGCGAATCCCACATCGACCCAATTGGGACCATATATACTTAGCCACTAGCCTCTCCTCCAGCGCCGCTGTCACAATCACACATCTACCCCCCCTGATCTGCAACCACTTTCTCCATCTGGAACCGTACCCTTTTGCTGACCTTTACCGCTACCCCTCGGACCCTTCCGTCAAATCCAGAGTGTAACCTGGCTAACCCAGCCTTTTTAAGTCTCACCTGGTCCTTCACCGTCAAGTGAGTCTCCCTCAAACCAAGGTGGGTGGCCGAACCCCCACCCTGCACCACATGCCAGTACCCACACCAATCGCCATGGCTGGCTGCCCTGGCCACTGAGGTCACCCGCCGCCCACCCCCTTGGCTGCATGCGTGATACTGTCGTTTTCTGTTCCCCGCCTCCCAGGAGAAGGCCGCCCACAACTGCCGGGAGCAGGAGAATACAGGAGGGGGACCACTGGAACTGCAGCCCCTCACCATGGCCGAGCAGAGTGCCCTGGACGTGGTCAGCGGCCCAGACGAACGGGTGGTTGCCGAGGTGGAGCTCTGGCGAGGGAGTGAGACCCCGCTGACCTGTGGTTCCCTGTGACAGGTGTCACACCCCCTACACCACCCTCATGCCATCACCCCTCCCCCCCCCCCCCCCCCCCCCCCCCCCCCCCACGGTCTAATCATGTGTCTTGCAGGACCTGCTGGAGACGGGGTGGGTCCATCAGGGAACTCCGCCCCCAGGCAGTGCCACAGCTGGAACCCCCCCCTCCCCCCCGAGCCGAGCAGTGATGGGAGCAGCTCGGACACCAGCCCTCTGCCCGAGACTCAGGAGACTCCAGAGCTCGGATCGGAGGATGACAGTGATTTTCTGTCACAGCTGTCTGCAACGCCCTCCACCATCCCAGAGACACTCACCTTGGTTGGGCACTTTAGTGAAGAGGTTCCTGGGATATTCTCTGGTGCTCACCACACCAGTTGACACGGCACAGCAAGTGGAGATAGGAGCGCCTGAGGGGGCGGACGGTCAGAGGGCAGTCCCATCGCAGGGACGAGCTGCTGTCCAGACGGGTATCGAGCCTCTGGAACAAACAGTCCCATCCATATTGGCAATGCAGTCGCAGAGCCAGGAAAGCATCCACCACCTGCAGGTGCAGTTGGAGGAGTACAACAACGTGCCACAGCAGGAGGTGGTGCCACCCATCCCAACACTGCATGGGGGCAACAGTTTCGGCTATGGATCAGCCTGTCCAAGGTCTAGGGCATTCTGTGCAGTTGCTGGCCGAGGCCCAGGGTTTCCGCCTCACAGACGACTATGTTGGCGTATTGAGGTCCGAATTTGATCCCCATGGCTGTTCCGTTTGTCTGGATGAAGAACTTGTTGTCGAAGGTGAAGACACTGTGATCCAGAATGAAGCGGGTGAGTTGTAGAATTGCGTCTGGAGATTGGCAGTCGTCGGTGTTGAGTACTGAGACTGTTGCAGCAATGCCGTCATCATGGGAGATGCTGGTGTAGAGTGCCGAGACGCACATTGTGACGAGGAATGTTCCTGGTTCAACTGGTCCATGGGTGCTGAGTTTCTGTAAGAAGTCTGTTGTGTAGTGACATAAGCTGGGGGTTTCTTGTACGAAGGGTTTCAAGATGCCCTCTATGGAGCCAGAGAGGTTCTCAGACAGGGTCCCATTGCCTGATACAATAGGATAGCCTGATGTGTTGGCCTTGTGTATTTTTGGGAGGCAGTAGAGATCTCTAACGCGGGGAGTATGTGGGATGAGAGCATGTACGGTGCTCTGAAGCTCTGGATCCAAGGTCTTAATCAATCTGTTGAGTTGCCTGGTGTGTGTGGAGATGCCGGCGCTGGACTGGGGAGGGCACAGTCCACTTCACCTGATGAAGGAGCAGCGCTATGAAAGCTTGTGATTTCAAATAAACCTGTTGGACTTTAACCTGGTGTTGTGAGACGTCTTACTAGAATTAGGGGGCACAGTCTCCAGATAAAGGGATGGCCATTTCAGACTGAGATGAGAAATGTTTTCACTCAAAAGGGCTGTGAACCTTTGAATTCTCTAATTCAAAGGACCATGGATGCTCAGTCAATGAATAAGTTCAAGGCTGAAATCAGTAGGTTTTGAACTTGAGAGTCAAGGGATATGGTGATCAGGCAGGAAAATAGAGTTGAGGTCAAAGACCAGCCATGATCTATTAAGTGATAGAGCAGGCTTGAGAGGCTATATGGCCAATTCCTGCTCCTATTTTGTGCAGGTAGATTGCAGGCAGAAGAATGTAGATGAGCAGAGTTACTTTAGAGCCTCATAACAAAACTATTGGAAAAACGCAGTTTAGGGGGGAAAAAAGCATGAACAAGTGTTTTGAGAATACCTGACATAAAGAAAGCGATATGGAGGTAAAAGTAGAAAGTGTTGCTGATAAACAGGATGTGGAGTTTGAAATCAGGGACTAAATACCTCCCTGTGGTGACGCTATGGAGATAACTGGTAGAAGCCTAACTTCTATCACTGAGTGGCATTTGTATCTCAAGCACATTAAGAATCTTTGTCAGTCGTGAGTTATTTGCTCATTGCTATGATCATTTTTTTTTAAACATAGAATTTACAGTGCAGAAGGAGGCCATTTGGCCCATCGAGTCTGCACCGGCTCTTGGAAAGAGCACCCTACCCAAGGTCAACACCTCCACCCTATCCCCATAACCCAGTAACCTCACCCAACCCCACCCAACACTAAGGGCAATTTTGGACACGAAGGGCAATTTATCATGGCCAATCCACCTAACCTGCTCATCTTTGGACTGTGGGAGGAAACCGGAGCACCCGGAGAAAACCCACGCACACACTGGGAGGATGTGCAGACTCCGCACAGACAGTGTCCCAAGCCGGAATCGAACCTGGGACCCTGGAGCTGTGAAGCAATTGTGCTATCCACAATGCTACCGTGCTGCCCCAGATTGTTATATATAACTTTTATATCTTTTACTTATGCATCATAAATATAATAAAACACATTACATTAGCAGAAAAATAAGAATGCAAGTGATGTAAGAAAAAGTTAAAATATACAAGAAGATTATGAATAAATAACATTCAGATAAAATAAAATCCATTCAAAATTACAAATGCCTCCAGTTAGATCCAGATTATATCTAGTCATATATTTGGGGTGGCAAAATCAATTTAGAGAAGTCATGAATATTTGCTGTTCATTACAACTCCATAGGTTTGAGAATCTGTCAGAAGTTAGTTTTTAATATGAATTAAGTTTATCCCACTTTTTTGCTTCAATTTTGTCATTGCCGGTATTCCTATTGTTCCCATTCTCTGCTTCAATTTCAGTCCAAAGCAAGTAGAAGTTTTATTTACTCTATGCATCTAGAATTTCACTTAGTTCATGTAGATTTTGAGAGTAGAGTGTTAACTTGTTCACTGATCAGTGTTATCTGAAGCCTAATCCCTCTATCATTGATGGCAGAGCAGTGAGTATTGGGCATAATCTTCACACCATTTTTGGCCAATCCACCCTCTAAATGTCCCATTGTCCCCTGTCTCTATTTTCAGAAGGCAATCGAAAAGGTCCCACACAAGAGGTTAGTAAACAAAATTTGAAGGCATGGGTTTGGGAGTAAAATGCAGGCAATTATTGAGAATTGGTTAATGGGCAGAATAAACAGCTCATTCTCAGGTTGGCAGGCGTGATTAGTGACGCATCACAAGGATCAGTGCTTGGGAATCCAGCTGATACCAATCTATGGGTAGAATTTAAAGGCCGCAAGGAACCGTGCGGACTGATTAGATTGTGGGAGAGAGCCAAATCGAGAACCGTGCTGGGCGGCAAGAGGTTGGCAGTCTAACCGGCCTGCTCCCGTTGGCCCCAGATCCCGCCTAGATGCGGCGTGAAGTTAACTGAGGCCAATTAAGGGCAATCTCCATCTCATTAGCGAGATGGAAGCCCGGTCTTGCGGCCTCCTGTGATCTTACCGACTCCCCAGTGAGAGGCCACGCAGGTGCCATGTGGTACTGGTCCACACAAACGTGGACCAGATGTTACTGCACCGTGGCGGTCTCCAAGGCTATTGGAGACCCCTGGGTGGTTAGGAATAGGGCAGGCTGGCACCCTGGCTCACCATTAGTCCCCCTGTCACTGCTAAGGTGCCAGGTGGCACTGCCAAGGGCTGGGGCCTCAGCGGACCATGCCCATGAAAAGAGGGATGGGCGTGTAGTCATTTGGGATGGCCACTTACAACAAGAAACATGGACGTTCGCAAAGCCTAAAGGGAAATGTGGACAATGTAAGATTCAGGCAGGCACAGAGCCTGAATATATATTTCTGAGCAAAGAATCCAGACAGCATCGAAACCCCCAACCGATTAGCATTTTAATGGCCCATCTCCGTGAGACAAAGGATTGATACTCGGGTAACCGATACAAGTCCAGGCATTTCGGAGCCACTCTCTTTACTCAGGAAGCATAAACAACAGGATCAACAACCGCTTAGGACATGCCCAGCCATCAAGGCACCCGCCCCTTTATTGGCTCAGATCGAAGGCAGTGATCGAGAACTGCCCAATTAATTGGGTCCAAACCTAAGGACTGCCCAAAAGAGCGAAAAACTCACCAAGGATAAAGAGAGACACTGCCATGTGTTCGATCTCTTTTGGACCTGGCGTTCCGGCAATGTCCATCTGCAATCGTAGCACCACCAGGTTCAGGTTTAACGCTCGCTACCAGACGGATGAGCCCAGCTGAGCAGCAGTTACTTCTCCAGATCCAGTAGATCCAGATTCAAACAAAGGCCACTGTTCCTCTTACCTAAGCCGGGTGCCTGAAGTAAATTACAGGTTGTTATAGTTGTTAGGTGTAGTTTAACTAGTAGTGTTTATGTTGCATGTGTAAGTTCATCATGTGTAAATAAAGTACCATTGAACTTGAACTAACTAACTGGTTGTTTGGCCCTTTGATTGATACCCGGTTGAACCTTGTGGCGGTATCATTTGATACCTGGCGACTCGGAAAGTAATATAATATCTATATTTAAAGAAAGAGGGGCAGCCTTATTGACTGCCATATTTATAGCAGGTAAAAAAGGCAACAGGAGGGGTGGGGGGGCAGGGTGAAGTGCGAGTATGAAGGGTGGGGGTCCTGTGGAGGGGGCCCAACAGGAGCGTAGGAAGGCTAGATAAGGGGGGCCCTCAGCGACCCCATAGCGGAGTGTCCTCACTTTACGGGTGTGGCATAAAGCCTATGTGTGGGGGTGACATGCCCCTGGGTGGGGGTGTGGAGGACCATCAAGCTCACTTCTGGGTCGGGGCACCCTTTCAAAATTAAGTTTAGCTTCCCAGTGGTGAGCAAATGGGGCTCTGCCGTGGAGAAACTCCCCTGAGCCCAAAAAAGTGACTTAAGTGTGGTTAGATAGCAGTGGAGAACTCGCTGAAAGAGCTGGGAAGAAACTCCCAGCAAAACCCGCCTGAAAAGACACTAGAAACATTTCCGCTAGGTCAGTGATTTGGATGTGGGGCCGAAATGTAATATTTCTAAGTATGCCGATGACACACAACTAGGTGGGAATGTGAGTCTGTGCGGAACATGCAAAAGGGCTACAAGGTATTTAGACCGAATAAGTGAGTGGGCAAGAACATGGCGGATAGAACAAATGAAAATTATGAACTTTAGGAAAAAGAGAAGTGCGAAGTACGTTTAAATGATGAGTGTTTGGGAAGTGTCGCTTGACAAAAGGACCTGCGTGTCATTGTTCATGAGTCACTGAAAGCTAACATGTAGGTGCAGCAAGCAATTAGGAAGACAAATGGCATGCTGTTCTTTAATGCAAGACTATTTGAATACAGGAGTAAAGATGTCTTGCGGCAATTGCATAGAACCCTTGTGAGATCGCAGCCGGAGTATTACATAGAGTTTTTGTTTCCTTGCTTAAGGAAAAATATACTTGCCGTGTAGGGAGTCCAATGAAGGTTTGCCAGACTGGTTCCTGGGATGACACGATTGTCCTATGAAGAGAGACTGTGGAGACTGGACCTGTGTTCTCGGAGTTTAGAAGAAAATTAGGCAATCTCATGAAACTTACAAAATTCCTACAGAGCTCGACAAGGCAGATGCAGGAAAGGTATTTCCCCAACTCGGGGGTCTAGAACAGGGCACACAGTCGCAAAATAAAGGTTAGATCGCTTAGGACTAAGATGAGGAGGAATTCCTTCAGCCAAGGATGGTGAGCCTTTGGCATTCTCTACCCGAGAGGGCTGTGGAGGTTCAGTTATTGAACGTATTGAAGTCAGAAATCCTTAAATTTCGATGATAAAGACATCAAGGGATATGGGGATAGTGAGGGAAAATGATGTTCGGGTAAAAGATCAAGAATGGTCTTGTTGAATGGCAGAGCAGGTTGGAGATGCTGTATGGTCTACTTCTGCCCCCATTTTCTATGTTCTTTTGCACAAGAAATTTCTATTTGGGCCTACTTCACTGTTTTGGCCTTCCATTGATGCTTCTCAATTCCTGCAACCTCCACGACAGATGTTTTGCATTGTAACCTGAATTCCAGCCGTGCTGCCTTTTGATTCCTATCGGCAATGTGCTTTACATTTTGCTTTAGATGCATCTATTATCTATGAAGCTTTACATTTGACAGGTTTTTATTTCTCACATTGTATTGTATACTTTTTTTTAGGTACTTACTTATATTGTACATTTTTCAATGTTTTAGCCATGGTTTGCACTTTGCATGTATGATGAGGAAAATCATGTGCTCAGGTTTATACACTGAATTAACTCCAATATTGCATTGTGCATTTCTTTTAACATGTTCACATATTGCATTTTATTTCAAATGCTGTTTATTGTTTCAATTTTTGATAATTTTTATTTTCTAAATACTGATGTTATAAACTAGGTGATTTAAAACATCTCATGACAAGGACATAGGAACATGGAAATTAGGAGCAGAAGTAGGCAATTCAGCCCTTCGAACTTGCTCCGCCATTCAATCAGATCATGGCTGATCTCTTCCTGGTCTCAAATACACCTCCCTACCTTTTCCCCATTTCCCTTTTGTTAAATCAGAAATATATCTATCTCCTTCTTGTAACCATTTAATGACTCCAATTACACCGCACTGTGTGTGAGGCAGCAAATTCCACAAATTCACCACCTTCTGCAAGAAGTTGTTCCCTCAATTGTAAATCTACCGCCTGCCTCTCGACCTCTATCTCTTACCTCTCATTCTTGGTTTCCCTTCAAGAGGGAAAATTTGGTCCACGTTTACTTTATCAATCCCTTTTAGTATTTTATCTACCTTGATCACATCCCCTCTTATCCTTCTAAACTCCAGTGTATATAAGCCCAAAGTATTTAATCTCTCCTCGTACATCAACCCTTCATCGCCGGAATCAGTCTGGTGAATTTCCTCTGAACTGCCTCCAATGCCACCACATCCTTCCTCAAATAAGGAGACCAAAACCGAACACAACACTCCAGATGTGGTCATACCAACACTTCTCTACTTTTATACTCTAGTCCTTTTGCAATAAATGCTAACATTCCATTTGCCTTTTTAATTACACGCTGTACCTGCATACCGACTTTCTGCGATTCATGAAGAAAGACATCCAGACCCCTCTGCCCAGACGCATTTTAAATCTGCTTTTCATTTGGATAATTTCCCTTTCTATTTTTTCGGCCAAAATGGATAACTTCACACTTATCCACTTTAAACACCATCTGTCACCAATCTCCTAGCCTATCTATACTATGTCCACAGGCTCCCCATTATCCACCTTGCTGATTAAGTCCTCAAAGAACTCGAGCAAATTTGTCAAGCATGACTTACCCTTCATAAAACATGCTGACAATGATGGATTGAAATTTGTCTTTCCAAATGTTCAGTTATCTCCTCCTTAATGATTGATTCCAGCAACTTTCCCACAGAGATGTTAAGCTTAACCGATCTATAGTTTCGTACTTTTTGCCTCTCTCCCTTTTTGACTAGGGGTGTCACATTTGCCTGTTTCCAATCCACCAGGACCCTTCCAGAATCCAGGGAATTCTGAAATATCCTAACCAATGTATCCACTATCTCTGCTGCCACCTCCCTTAATATCCCAGGGTGCAGTCCGTCAGGTCCTGGAGACTTATCTGCATTTAATCCCATTAGTTCATTCAATACTGTCTACCTAGTGCTGATTATTGCACCAAGTTCCTCTCCAGTAACTAGTTTTTGGAAGCTTGTTATCATCTCCTACCAAATATTGGTTCAGTGCCTCTGCCAGCTCCCCATTATTACCTCACCAGTATCACGTCTAAAGGGCCAACATTTACTTTAGCTATTCTCTTGTTCTGTGTATACTTATTTATAGAAGCTTTTGGTATCGGTGTTTATGTTTTCTGCTAGTTTCCTTTCGTAGTTCATCTTGGCTCTTTTGATTTTATTTTTAGTAGCCTTTTGCTTAACCTTAATGTCCCCGCATTCCTCCAGATTACCACTAGCTTTTGCAGTATGAGATGCCCTAGTTTTTGCCTTTTATGTCTTCCTTGACTTCCTTGTTTAGCCATGGAATATTCCATTTACAATTCCTCTTCCTCTCAGGAAGATACCTTAATTTTTATTTTAAAAAAAATATATTTTTATTCTCCTTTTTCACATTTTCTCCCACATTTACACCCATCAACAATAAACAATAATCAGCAAGATATGTCAATCCCCATAATAACAACGATCCCATCCGCCCACCAACCCCCAAACATCAGCCCGCATGTTTACATAAACAAATGACAAAAAGGAATCGGGGATTACCCGTAGTCACCCTGAATCTACACAGCCCCCCACCCTCCCCAACTAATGTTCGATGTTATCCAGTTCTTGAAAGTGCATAATAAATAGTGACCATGACTTATAGAACCCTTCAGAGCTTCCCCTCAGTTCGAACTTAACCTTCTCAAGGGTCAAGTATTCCAACAGGTTCCCCCCCGCCACGCCAGGGCACTGGGTGGAGAGGCTGCTCTCCATCCCAGCAGGATCTGCCTTCGGGCAATCAACGAGGCGAAGGCTATGATATCTGCCTCCGCTCCCGTTTCCAACCCTGGCTGGTCCGACACCCCGAATATGGCCTCCTGGGGACCAGGGTCCAGTTTCACACGCACCACCTTGGAAATTACCCTAAACACCTCCTTCCAGTACTTGCCTAGCTTTGGACAGGACCAAAGCAAATGAACGTGATTCGCCGACCCCCCCCCCCCCCCCCGCAACCCCCCCGCAACGCTCACACACATCCTCTACTCCTTCAAAAAATCGGCTCATCCTCGCCCTCGTGAGGTGCGCTCTATATACCACCTTCAGCTATATCAGCCCCAACCTCGCACATGAGGTGGAGGCATTCACTCTCCGGAGCGCCTCACACCTGACCCCCTCCTCTATAACCTTTCCCAGTTCTTCCTCCCACTTTGCTTTGATTCCTTCCCGTGGTGCCTTATCCTCTTCCAGAATAGGTCCGTACACCGCTGACACTGCCCCCTTCTCCAGTCCCCTTGTCGTCAACACCTCCTCCAGCAATGTGGAGGCCCGTTCCTCTGGGAAGCTCTGTATCTCCTTCCTGGCAAAATCCCGAACCTGCATGTACCTAATCACTTCTCCCTGCTCTAGCCCATACTTCGCTTCCAGCTCCCTCAATCCTGCAAACTGACCCCGAAGAAACAAATCTTTTAGCGTCTTAATCCCCTTCTCTTCCCATTTCCGAAAACTTCCATCCCACCTCCCTGGCTCAAATCTGTGGTTCCCCTGAATCGGCATTTCCCTTGGCCCTAAACCCAACCCGAAGTGTTGGCGAAACTGCCTCCAGATTTTCAATGAAGCTATTATTACCGGACTCCCTGAATATTTCACCGGAGCTATCGGGAGCGGCTCTGTTGCAAGTGCCTTCAGCCCCGACCTCCTGCACAAACTCTCCTCCATTCTGACCCACTGAGAATCAACCCCTCTGACCCAGCTCCGCACTTTCTCCACGTTCGCCGCCCAGTAGTAGTACAACAGGTTCGGGAGACCCAAACCCCCTGCCTGCCTTCTGCTCTGCAGCAGCACCTTTCTCACTCTGGCCACCTTCCCTCCCCATATGAATGAGATAATCCTTCCCTCAATCTCCCTGAAAAAAGACTTTGGCAGGAAAATCGGTAGGCATTGAAATATAAACTGGAATCGCGGCAACACATTCATTTTAACTTTTGGATTTCGGCGGGAGCGGTGCGCAAGTGATTTCTGGCAGGTAAGTTTCTCCTTTAAAAAGACTTACCTTCACAGGAGCAGGCCATTGGATTTCGGCGGGAGTGGTGCGCAAGTGATTTCTGGCAGGTACGTTTCTCCTTTAAAAACACTTACCTTCACAGGAGCAGGCTTTTGGATTTCGGTGGGAGCGGTGCGCAAGTGATTTCTGGGAGGTAAGTTTCTCCTTTAAAAACACTTACCTGGTCCTGTTGCTGTTGTTCTTTTCTGTTTTATTTTATTTTATTTTTTTAAATATAAGGCGGGAACCGGAAGTTCGACTTCTGGGAAGGCCCCCCCCCCCCCCCCCCAAATAAATTCTGGTGGAGAGAAAACCCGAGACACTACACGTGTAGTGTCTCCCACCCACCCTCCTCCTCTAACCTAATAATAAGATCCATTGGTGTGAGGTAAGTGCCATATTATACTATTATTATTAGCATTATTATATTATTAGCATTGCGCAGGTCAAGGAGACACAGCCGGAGTGAGAGAGATACAGACAGTGAGAATTTGGTAGTTTGGTGCAGTGAGGTAACCAGGAAAGGTAAGTGGTTAATCTAAATGTGCTGTTTTTCAGTTAAAAGTGCAGGGTAGATTAGTGTCTGATTGGCTGAAACTGCCCCCACCATAAACTTAAATTAAACTAATTAATTAATTAGTGATGGCTGGTCAGGTGATGTGCTTGAGCTGCTTGATGTGGGAGCTGGCAGATCCCATTGCGAGCTGCAGCGACCACATCTGCAGTAAATGTTGGCTGCTCGAAGAGCTCCGGCTCAGAGTTGATGAGCTGGAGTCTGAGCTTCAAACACTAAGGCACATCCGGGAGGGGGAGACTTACCTGGACACTGTGTTTCAGGAGGCAGTAACACCTGTCAGAGTAAGTAGTTTAAATCCTGCCAGTGGCCAGGGACAGCAGGGTGTGACTGCAAGTCAGGCAGGTAAAGGGAACCAGCAGTCAGGAACTCAGGAGCCTCAGCCCTTGACTCTGTCCAACAGGTATGAGGCACTTGCTCCCTGTGTGGATGGCGAACAGGGCTGCAGGAAGGATGAGTCAGCTGACCAAGGCACCATGGTTCAGCAGGCCATTCAAGGGGAGGGAGTAAATAGGCAAGTTGTAGTTGTAGGGGATTCTATTATCAGGGGGATAGATAGTATCCTTTGTGAGCAGGACAAAGAGTCCCGCATGGTATGTTGCCTGCCCGGTGCTAGGGCGCGGGACATCTCTGACCGGCTTGAAAGGATACTGGAGAGGGAGGGGGAGGATCCAGTTGTTGTGGTCCATGTCGGTACCAACAACATAGGCAATTCTAGGAAAGAGGACATGTTTAGAGATTATAAAGAGCTAGGATTCAAATTTTAAAAAAACAGGTCCTCAAGGGTCATAATCTCCGGATTACTGCCCGAGCCACGTGCAAATTGGCATAGGGAGGCAAGAATAAGGGAAGTTAACACGTGGCTGAAAGAGTGGTGTGGGAATGAGGGGTTCCTTTTCATGGGACACTGGCATCAGTTTTGGGACAGGGGGGACCTATACCGTTGGGATGGCCTCCACCTTAACCGAGCTGGGACCAGTGTTCTGGCGAAAAGAGTAAATAGGGTGGTCAATAGGACTTTAAACTAAAGATTGGGGGGGAAGGGAAAGTCCGGGAACCAAGAGGTGAAGTAATCAGCGGGGAGCGTAGCTGCTTAGGAATACAAAAAAAACACGAACAGACAAAACTCAAGAGTGGTTACGATTGTCCCCATCCCATAAAATATGACAGTGTATGGAAAGACTCAATAAACCAAGGTCCACCACACTAAGAAAACAAAAAGGGACGGTCAATAGAGAATTAAAGGTGCTATATTTAAATGCGCGCAGTGTACGGAACAAGGTAGATGAGCTTGTGGCCCAGATTGTGACTGGCAGGTATGATGTGGTAGGCATCACAGAGACATGGTTGCAGGGGGTTCAGGACAGGCATTTAAACATCCAGGGATTCACAACCTATCGAAAAGACAGGGAGGTGGGCAGAGGGGGCGGGGTTGCCTTGTTAATTAGGAATGAAATTAAATCAATAGCACTAAACGACATAGGGTCAGATGATGTGGAGTCTGTGGGTAGAGTTGAGGAACCACAAAGGAAAAAAAACCATAATGGGAGTTATGTACAGGCCTCCTAACAGTGGTCCGGACCGGGGGCACAAAATGCACCACGAAATAGAAAGTGCATGTCAGAAAGGCAAGGTCACAGTGATCATGGGGGACTTCAATATGCAGGTGAACTGTGTAAATAATGCTGCCAGTGGACCCAAGGAAAGGGAATTCATTGAATGTTTACAGGAGGGCTTTTTGGAACAGCTTGTGATGGAGCCCACGAGGGAACAGGCCATTCTGGACTTCGTGTTATGTAATGAGCCAGACTTGATTAAAGATCTTAAAGTAAGGGAGCACTTAGGAGGCAGTGATCATAATATGGTCGAATTCAATCTCCAATTTGAAAGAAAGAAGGTAGAATCCGATGTAAAGGTGTTACAGTTAAATAAAGGTAACTACAGGGGCATGAGGGAGGAACTGACGAAAATCAACTGGGAGCAGAGCCTAGTGGGAAAGACAGTAGAACAGCAATGGCAGGAGTTTCTGGGAGTAATTGAGGACACAGTACAGAGGTTCATCCCAAAAAAAAGAAAGGTTGTCAGAGGGGGGATTAGGCAGCCATGGCTGACAAAGGAAGTTAGGGAATGCATCAAAGCAAAAGAGAAAGCCTATAATGTGGCAAAGAGTAGTGGGAAGTCAGAAGATTGGGAAGACTACAAAAACAAACAGAGGATAACAAAGAGAGAAATAAGGAAAGAGACGATCAAATTTGAAGGTAGGCTAGCCAGTAACATTAGGAATGATAGTAAAAGTTTCTTTAAATACATTAAAAACAAACGGGAGGCAAAAGCTGACATTGGGCCGCTCCAAAATGACGCTGGTAATTTTGTGATGGGAGACCAGGAAATAGCTGAGGAACTGAATAAGTACTTTGCGTCAGTCTTCACAGTAGAAGACATGAGCAATATCCCAACAATTCCGGAGAGTCAGGGGGCAGAGTTGAATATGTTAGCCATCACAAAGGAGAAAGTGCTAGAGAAACTAAGAGGTCTAAAAATTGATAAATCCCCGGGCCCAGATGGGCTACATCCTAGAGTTCTAAAGGAGATAGCTGAAGAAATAGTGGAGGTGTTAGTTATGATCTTTCAAAAGTCACTGGAGTCAGGGAAAGTCCCAGAGGATTGGAAAATCGCTGTTGTAACCCCCCTGTTCAAGAAGGGAACAAGGAAAAAGATGGAAAATTATAGGCCAATTAGCCTAACCTCGGTTGTTGGCAAGATTCTAGAATCCATTGTTAAGGATGAGATTTCTAAATTCTTGGAAGTGCAGGGTCGGATTAGGACAAGTCAGCATGGATTTAGTAAGGGGAGGTCGTGCCTGACAAACCTGTTAAGAGTTCTTTGAAGAGATAACAAATAGGTTAGACCAAGGAGAGCCAATGGATGTTATCTATCTTGACTTCCAAAAGGCCTTTGATAAGGTGCCTCACGGGAGACTGTTGAGTAAAATAAGGGCCCATGGTATTCGAGGCAAGGTACTAACATGGATTGACGATTGGCTGTCAGGCAGAAGGCAGAGAGTTGGGATAAAAGGTTCTTTTTCGGAATGGCAACCGGTGACGAGTGGTGTCCCGCAGGGTTCAATGTTGGGGCCTCAGCTGTTCTCTTTATATATTAACGATCTAGATGACGGGACTGGGGGCATTCTGGCTAAGTTTGCCGATGATACAAAGATAGGTGGAGGGGCAGGTAGTATGGAGGAGGTGGGGAGGCTGCAGAAAGATTTAGACAGTTTAGGAGAGTGGTTCAAGAAATGGCTGATAATTCAATGTGGGCAAGTGCGAGGTCTTGCACTTTGGAAAAAAGAATAGAGGCATGGACTATTTTCTAAACGGTGACAAAATTCATAATGCTGAAGTGCAAAGGGACTTGGGAGTCCTAGTCCAGGATTCTCTAAAGGTAAGCTTGCAGGTTGAGTCCGTAATTAAGAAAGCAAATGCAATGTTGTCATTCATCTCAAGAGGCTTGGAATATAAAAGCAGGGATGTACTTCTGAAGCTTTATAAAGCATTAGTTAGGCCCCATTTAGAATACTGTGAGCAATTTTGGGCCCCACACCTCAGGAAGGACATACTGGCACTGGAGCGGGTCCAGCGGAGATTCACACGGATGATCCCAGGAATGGTAGGCCTAACATACAATGAACGTCTGAGAATCCTGGGATTATATTCATTGGAGTTTAGGAGGTTGAGGGGAGATCTAATAGAAACTTACAAGATAATGAATGGCTTAGATAGGGTGGACGTAGGGAAGTTGTTTCCATTAGCAGGGGAGACTAGGACCCCGGGGGCACAGCCTTAGAATAAAAGGGAGTCACTTTAGAACAGAGATGAGGAGCAATTTCTTCAGCCAGAGAGTGGTGGGTCTGTGGAATTCATTGCCACAGAGGGCGGTGGAGGCCGGGACGTTGAGTGTTTTTAAGGCAGAAGTTGATAAATTCTTGATTTCGCGAGGAATTAAGGGCTATGGAGAGAGAGCGGGTAAATGGAGTTGAAATCAGCCATGATTGAATGGTGGAGTGGACTCGATGGGCCGAATGGCCTTACTTCCGCTCCTATGTCTTCTGGTCTTATACCCATTTGTCTCTAATTGTGCCATCAGCTCATTGACCTTATTCCAAATACTGCGTGCATTTAGGTACAAGGTTTTTAAATATGTCCTCCCAATTTGTCCTTCCCTTGCAGGATTTTCTTGTGTGCTACACTTTTCACCCATTCTGACCTCCTTTATTAACCTCTGATAACACTCGGCCTCATCCCCAACTTTCACTCCCACAGTCATCTTACATTTTGATTTTTTACGTTTCCCTTCCTCTCCGTAGTCGTTAGAGTGACCTGTCTGTTCATCCTGTTAACCTCTACCTTCTCCTCACATGCTGACTTGCTGCTCTGGTTCCCATTAACCATTATACTTCTTGTAGTTTTACCCTTCCTCTTTCCCCCCCCCCCCCCATTTGTTAGATTAAAGCCCTTGTGGCCACCATATTTATCCTTTCCACTAGAACACTGGTCCCAGATCGGATTGGGTGGAGACCATCCCAACAATACAGATCCCTCCTGTCCCAATACTGATGCCAGTGCCCCATGAAATGGAACCACTCTTTCAGCCACATGTTTACTTCCCTAATTTTCTCACCCCTAGCCAATTTGCACGTGGCTTGGGTAATAATCCAGAGATTTCCTTCCCCTAAAGGACCTTAGTGAACCAAATGGGTGTTTATGACAATCTGCAACGGTTTAATGGCCATCATTAGGCTTTTCATTCCAGATTTTATTGAATTCAAAATTCACCATCTGCAGTGGCGGAATTAGAACCTGGGTTCCCAGAGCATTACCCTGGGTTTCTGTATTACTAGTCTAGTGACAATGCCACACTGCCACCACCTCCCCCGCCACATTGTTTTGCCAGACTCATGTTAGTCCACTGCACCTATCGTACCTCCTGAGTATTGCGTATTAAGCACCTCTTCTTTTCAAATTGCTTTTATTGTGGGTGATTAATACTCTTTTAAACTAATATTTGTTCTGCCAATTCTACTAGACTGCTATCTGTCCCTGAAAATGTCTTAGATTTATATTTCTGATTTGCATAGATTATAGAAAGCTTTATTTTTTCAATAAAACAATGAACTATTTTGCGTAAACTGTATTTTTCATCCTTGCTGAGGGGTTATTCAGGATGTACTCTGAAGAATAGATAATTGTCCATGTCTGTGATATAGCAAGAATTAATTTTGATTACTTACTTGAGATTTGGTTAGCAGCTGTGGAACAGAGGCAAGGTAATCAGTGGAGATTGCAGGTTCCTTGGTTACAGTTTGATGAGAAGCAATATATACCTGAAGTCAGCAAAGTGAAAACAGATACTGCCAGTCGGTGGAAATCTGATGCGGAGAACAGTGACAGTTTCATGAAGGTATACATGCTTGGAAAATGAAAGCTAATTGTGTGTGTGGTATGTCATCAGTTTGATGTCATTCTCGCTGAAATGCAATTTTTATTTCCATGGATAAATCTCCACATGTGTCTTCAAAAATAGAATTTGTTTCCACTTAACAGAAAGCAGTTTCCTGCAAAATAGATTGTTTCTATGGAAATACTCATGGTGGTACGGGTTTTCATCTTTTGAAAGGGGATAGTGGAGACTGTAGTGGTGAGTGATAATAAAAGGTGGAGAATTGAGACGAGAGAAATCAGAAAAAAAAACAGAGGCTAATGAGATTGGAGGGAATCGAGGAAGAGGACACAGACCGTTATTGGACAATAGCAGAAGAGGCACAAAGATACAAAAGGGTAGTCACTAAAGACAAAGGATAAAAATTTAAAAATTGAGACCAGCGATTGAAAGATCATAGCATTCATTGAGACAGCTGTGAAAAAATCTTGTCGGATTGTTGAAAATAGAGTATTTAACAAATTGTGAAACATTTCAAAAAATAATTAACTTTATCAATGGATCTTTTTTCTCTTGCATTACAGCTGTAAGAATCATATACACCATGTTTTCTGAAGGAGTTATTGTCTTGTTGTTGCTATGTTTGTGGTTTTAATAATTCAGGTCTCCAGTGCCTCTTTATTCTTTATAAAGGTGATAAGGGCATCAGAGGGTGGGATCTCCCCCTCTCTCATAGTCTTTATGGATGGGAGATGAGTGGGGCAGTGGCAGCTCTGCAATAGCAAGCAGATTATAGGCAGCCAGTGCAAATGGACCTCTGCAGGGAAACGAGAACTACACATTTCCAGGAGATTTCAGTGGGATGAGGGAATTTAATTTGAGTGTAAAAGGAGAAGAAACTGCTGTTTCATGTGAATTGGATGGAAGGAGATTGCAGAAGAGATATGAGATACACATTCACTTGTTCAGAAGTAATTGAGCTGCAATAAAGTCTGGTGATGCTGAAAATAGGCTGGGGGAGAACTCTAACTGGAAGAGGGTTTTTTTTTTGCATCTTAAATAATTGCTTTGTAAACCAGATTATGTGATGCCATTGTAAAATTGCAGTGTGTTTTGTTGTTTTAGTTAAAAATTAATATTTGGGTTTTATTCGGTCATGTAATATAGATATCTGTTTTGTAGTTTTGAGTTTAAAATACATATAGGTACTGTTAATAATTTGCATTCATAAATGTTTAGGAATTGCCTGTATCTATTGCGAACAGAGAAATGAAATGCTGATTCATAATTCAGTAATTTTCCAATGAATCTTTAAAGCGTAGCATCTAACGTGCTAATGCTGATAACAATAATTGTATGGAACAGACTGCATTAGTTATCTCTTCAATCTGGTTCATCCATTATTTCCGAAGGGAATCTGTTTATCAGCGCATTATAGTTTAGCTTTTTTGAACCTCCGGTATCCACAGCTTATGTACGTGGTAGTTGAACATGGAGATTGTTGAATAGTTTAATAACACTCAGCTCATAGACAGTAAGACTGCAAAAACTGAGTAAGAAACTAAATGCAATTCTTAATGATTTTATTTAAATTATTTTAAAAAATATTTGTTGCCATGCTTCGTGCCAAGTTCCAGTCATTCTGAGGGCATTATGAATCATTCACACATTGCAGGATTGAAGTTACAAGTGGGCAGGTTTCCTTCCATGGAGGGCATTTGTCTAGGCAATTGGAATTGGTAGTTGCCCTCCGAATCAATTTTCCCAACACCACTGGTTTCCAAATCTGAACCAAACTGCAGGGAAGAACCTGATGGAAGTCCGAGCTCTCACCAGATGGAAACTCTTCCCTATGGACATCTGAGAGACTGGCCAATAGCAGCAATAGTATGAAAGTACATTCCAACCAGGGATTAATTAGGGTTGGAGGATAGGAGTGCAGTAACATTCCTTTCATAAGCAGGTGTAGAAATGCATCTCAGTTATTGAACATTAACTTTGATTTTTAAATGCTTTCTGTAATCATTTAAGAGAGCAATTCTTCACTGCTGCTTATTGAATTAACTATGAAATACAAAATGTAACTGAAATGTGGTAATGTTTTTGGAGTATTTGTCTGAAATCTCACTGCTGATTTTTACATTACTCTTTTTAATGAAATTATGAACCAGTAAGTGTTACAGGCCCTATGCTGTGCCAAGGAATCACACGCATGCATTTCTCCATTTCAAGCAAAACATGTGAGCAGTTATAATGGAAACTTAATGGGGTCGATGTTCATTAGCTTTGCCTGAATTTAAAGGAGTGATAATAACCTCAAAATGGGGTCGGCTGCCTGACTGCCCCATTAATATCAGCGATGTGGCCAGCTCCATGTTGAGCCTACCTCTGAGTGTCCAAAACATCAATCCATTTCAGGCGAAAGAATTTTTTAATAATAAAAATGAGGGTCCAATGCTGTGAATATGACCCTGATTACCATTTTAGCTCAAAATTGCTCAGACCTTACTTTGTGCACTCTCTTATAGTCCCACAGGCAATGGAATTGAAGAGGGTCCCAAATATAAGTAAAAAATTACCTGTAAGACTTGCCTAAAATGAAAAAAGTCTGGGATGCTGCTGCCTGGAACACAGCACTGCAATCATGACCACTCCTACCCCCTCTCTTTAGCTTACTTCCCTGGCAGTTGTTCTAGACCATTCTTGAGGCCTCGCTTCAGCAAACTGCACCAGGATCTGCAGCTTGCCTGCCAAATTTGAATGAAATTGTGACCTCAAAATTGTGGGCTGGAAGAGGGTTGCTTCATCACTGTTAGTAACCAATGCACCCAAAAGTTAAACTCATCCTCAATCTGTTACTTAAAGGACAAGTTCATACTTTTCAAATTTCAATGCAGTCCTGGTTTGTCTCCCACATTCTGCCCTCAACGTTTGGACATCCAAAACTCTCCTGCCTGTACTTTTTAACTCGAACAACGTCTCTTTCATCCTCTGCTTGCTGATCTAGTGGTTTCCATTCAAGCAACATTTTGAATTTAAAATTATCATCTTTGTTTTCAATCCCTTCATGGCCTTACTACTCCCTATCTCTGTAATCTCCTGCCTCACAACTCTTCGTAATAGCTGTATTCATCTAATTTTGGACTCTTTCACATCCTCGATTTCATGATTCTATCATTTCTGGCTGTGCCTTAAGATGCCTGGACCCAAGCTCTGGAGCTCCCTCTCTTTACCTTGCTTTCCTCCGTTAAGACACTCCTTAAAATCTATCCCTTGTGCAACCTTTAGGTCATCTGACCTAATATTTTCTAATATAACTTGGTGTCACATTTTGTTTTATAATCCTCCTGTAAAGCACCTAGTTTTATTAAGTTAAAGGCCCAATATAAGTTTTCTGTGCATGTGCTATCATGTTTCTTGGTTTGCTATTACCAGTCTGTAACGGTGTTAGACACACCCTTTTGTGCGTTTTACATGGAAGTGAAGATACTGTGCAGTCAAATTGGATGCGTGTTTGTACGTTTAACAAGGAAAGACCCTTTCATCTGTTTTACTTAATAATCTTCAGGACCGGTGGAAGGAAACCGGAGCACCGGAGGAAACCCACGCAGACATAGGGAGAACGTGCAGACTTCGCACAGACAGTGACATAAGCCAGGAATCGAACCAGGGACCCAGGTGCTGTGAAGCCACAATGCTAACCACTGTGCTACCATGCTGCCCTGAAGGTGGCAAGGAAAAATAATGATGAAAACAAGTTTGCCTGTGCTGGATTAATATTGAGTAAGAAAAGCTGATTAAATCTCAATTGTCTGCATGCCAAAATTTTAAAATTCTCATCCTTCTTTTCAAATTTGCATATCCCCTTTTGATTCACTTCCTTTTAAGGAATAAAATCTGTCATACTTACTTGGTCTGGCCTGTGTCTCCAGACCCAAAGCAATGGCCAAGTAAGTCATTCAGTTGAATCAAATCACAATGAGAAAGTACAATGAAAATAAAACTGGATGAATTAGCAGGCATTAACCGAGACATCAAACAAGACAAAGGCAAACATCCACTTCGCTGGCATCTGCCAAAATTGGGAGAGTTATCCCACAGACTAATCAAGCAACGGTCTGACATGGTCATACCTACAGAATCACACCTTTCAGCCAATGTCCCAGACAGCTCCATCGGAAGGGCAGACCTACCTGAGGTCATGGCACAGTGATAAACATCAAAAGGAAATGGCCCTGGCAATCTTCAACATCGATTCTTGTTCTCATCATGCCTATGCCATCAGGTCAAACATTGTCAAAGAAACCTCGTCTAATTGTCACCTACCACCCTTCCTCGGCTGATGAATTCATATTCCATCATGTTGAACCCCACTTAAAAGAAACGTTGAGGATAGCAAGAACGCAGAACATACTCTGGGTAGGGACTTCAATGCCCATCTCCAAGAGTGGCTTGCTAGTACCACTACTTAACTGGCCTAGAAGAATCTTGAAGAACATATGGTCGCTGTTCTTGCAGCAGGCGGTAGAACAAACAACACAAGGAAAAATATACTTTACCTTGTCCATACCAATGTACCTGTCACAAAATGCATCTGTTGATGACAATATTTGCTAGAGTGACCACCACACTGTTTTTGTGAAGACATCATCAAACTATTACTGTTACAGACAGGGGAGAGATGGTTCTCCGTTTTTCCACCTCATGACTAAACCTAACAAGATGTGTTGAAAGAATAAAATGTTTTCACCCCTTGAGTGCCATGACTCAAGAAATGACACCAGACAGGCTTACTCATTTTTAAATTAAAAGAATATTTTCAACACCTAAAATGTACTTGCAACAATACCTACTCACTCTTTTCATCTCTTTCACCCGCGCACATACATACACACATCCAGAAGACGTTGCATGCACTAAAGAGTCCAAAAAGTCATTTTTATGATTAGTTCTTGGAATGGTAGCCAGAAATACTGCAGCCCTGAGGCTTCCCTCTTGGTTCTCTGAAGACAATGGAGGTTAGAAGTTTTCTGGTGATGAACTTACCCCACGCAAATTGAGTTTTCTACAGTTGAAGTTGTAGTCGAGCCTCCATAGTGAAAAAAATAATCTACAGGTAAATAACCCCACTTCTCTGCCTATGGTGAGAAGGCTCTTTCTTTTTGTGCTGGATATGTTCCTTCTGTGGTCTCTAACACCCAGGCAGACTGACCTTGGGCTGCTCAAGGCATGACTTGTGTTCTTAACCCAAGCTAGATTCTATCATGTGACCACAGTGTAGCTGTTCCCATTTTCCACAGAAATGGTACCTGATGACATAAGCATAGACACAATGGAATTGGCGATTTGCATCTTGTAATTAAATACATTCCCTTTAATTCCAATTTGCAAACACTAAATATGGCTGGTCATTGTATCTCTGTTTCTGAGGTTCCACGAATCTCTCTGATCGTTTTCTTGTGAATCTTGGAGGATTGGTAGTCTTAGCTTGAATTTCTTTACTCTAACTTTGCTTTCTTCAGTAGAGCTGCAATATTTGTATTTTGTTTGCTTGAAGTTCAACACTTGATCCATTTCTTTCCTTGCTGTTCCTTGGCAAGAGTTTTAATTTCACACGGTCGGATGCCATAGGTTTATCCCTTTTCTTTACGTTGGCTGTGTTCCCTATTTGTGTTTATTGGATTGAAGCTGGTTTTTTTAAACCATTTTGTCCACCTTACTTTGCCTTTAGACTCCATGTAGCCCCTGGTTCCTGAATTTTTGGAGAATCCTGAATTGTTTCCTGAGGTAAGGAAAGCGTTTAATTAATGTCTTGTATGTCCTTTTGCAGTAACACTGATGTGGTAAGAAGTATGGTCAAACTTAGCAGAGGTGAACCTTCTTTGATTCAGTTTTGTTTCTAATTATGAAACCATTTGGTTATTTTCACCCTGGGCCACCAGTTCTGGTGGATGGATTAGTGTTGATGCACTGACTATGGGGGTCAATATTGACAGCTGAGTGTAGGCTGGAACCAGTACCTCCTACCACCTGGGCTGCAACTTTGATCCTTGCTGATGATTCACTGAGTCGCACTCCGGTACTTGTTCCTCCAGCTGGTCCATTTCCTCTTCAGATTGAAGAAGGTTACCGTTGTGTGTTTGGGAAGAAGCTGGATTATCTGCCTCAGTGAGGTGTGTCAAAAGTTTTGCACTGATGTTCCTGTCGAGGTCATTAGCACTTGTATGGCTTGAGGTTCTCCAACTTGATATACTCCATGATTGTCAGTTCCTTGACAAGTCCAGGAACCTGCTTTAATGAGGTTTAGGGAAATCCAGGTGGCTCGGCTCAAGAGAGAAAATTCAGGATTGTGAATCGCGTTTCCAGTATCTACTTACTCCTGTCTTGGAGTGGTTCTAAAAGTATGCCTAGAACTGGTAATCGAATCCCTACCATGCCATATAATGGGGTGTCTGTTGTTGACAGCCAGAGGTTAGATGCTCATGGTTCTCTATTGGACAAGTCTGTCACGCTTGCTCCTATGTCTAATTTAAAATTAGTAATTTGCCCATTAATGTATATGTTAGCATTCCAGAAATTATGTCTGGAATCTTTAATCTTGCATATGAAACATTGTTGTTCGCCTTTGTGTGACACTTCTATTTCGTTGATAGCTTTTTGTGCAAAGATTTGCTGGTGATCCTCTGTATGTTTAGCGGTTTTTGATCTGCACCTTTTCCCAAAGTTTTACCAGCCTTTTACATTGGAGCATTCTACCATGCTTGCAGGTTACGGTTCGAGCTTGTGAGGCGTTTAGATGCCAAAACGCTGGCTTGGTTTACCGCTATCTGTGTTTTAATTGCATGGTTTTTTCCCTGGAGTGTTTTTCATATTTGATTGTTTAATGAACTGTTCTGTGGTTTATCTTTCACTCCTTTTTTTTATAAAATGTTTTTATTCTCCATTTTCACATTTTCCTTCAAAATTTACACCCCACCCACAGACAGTAAATGGTAACAAATACAAAATCAATCCCCTTAACAATAACAACAATCCCATCCTCCCACCACCACAAACAACGGCCCACCTGTCAATATATGCATCCAATAAAACAAACTCTCCCCACGGTGGAAACAAAAACAAAGGAGAAAAAGGTGTACGTGACCGCCCATGGTCACCATTAGTCTATAGGGTCCACTCTTTCCACCCCACCCCACCCCTCCCTCCTGCACTCTACGCCATTCAACCTCCGAAAGAGTACCGTACATGATACCCAAGAGTTCTAAACACCCCCAAACTTTGGTTGGCTCTTAATTTGTTGCCAGTTGTGTCTTGACTTAATTTGCTCTGTTTCTATAACCTTTGCTCTAGAGTCGCCAGGTATCTTTATGATACCGCCACGAGGTTCAAGTTCAAGTACTGATCAATAACTTGACACCAATTAGCAAGATTCAAATCAAAACACATTTATTATACACAGTCAATCACTACTCATGCATAAAACTCTACTTACTAGGCTATCTTACTAGGGGCTGGTTTAGCACAGAGCTAAATCGCTGGCTTTGAAAGCAGACCAAGGCAGGCCAGCAGCACGGTTCAATTCCCGTACCAGCCTCCCCGAACAAGCGCCGGAATGTGGCGACGAGGGGCTTTTCACAGTAACTTCATTTGAAGCCTACTTGTGACAATAAGCGATTTTCAATTTTCATTTCTATCTCTATCACTAAAAGGCCTATACTTAGCTTTGGGACTGGCCCACCAGGTCAGGGGAACAAATTACCTTTCGTTCGATTCTGAGTCTGCAGGATTCAAAAGCTGGTATGGACTGGTAGCTAGGAGCGCCTATCTCGTAGCGTGCATAGACTGGAGACTTACTTGGTTGCTGCGGCAGCTAGGCAGATCACTGTCAAGGGTTGTTTCGCGCGATGACTTCCGGTGACGGCGGGCGGGAGGCGGCCGCACAATGAAGAGCCCCCGCTCGGGAACCGCTATTTTGGGGCTTTAAGCCCGGTCCCAGGGTCCGCGGAGGCGGCAGAAGAAGGGAGAAGGCACGGAGTAGGCACTGAGAAGACACAGGAGGGGAAAAAAACCCCAAAGAAAAATGTCGAGGGTGAGCAAAAAAAAACAGCCGAAAAAAAACCAGCTGGAGGTCCATCTGGGAGTGGAAAGGTCACCGCAGGGTCATCAGGAAAATGGAGGCTGGAGCACCAGGGAAGGCCGCACTGGTGCGAGAGCAAGGGGAGGCGCTGAAGGAAGTGAAGGAGATATTATTGCAGCACGGTGATCAACTTGCCTCGATGGGGAAAGAGATGCGGAAGGTGATGGATACTAACAAGGATCTGCGAGGAAAAATGGAAGACCTGGAAAATAGATCCAGGCGACAGAACTTGCGGATTGTGGGGCTGCCCGAAGGAGTTGAAGGACCAAAGCCGACTGAGTATTTTGCCGCGATGCTGGCAAAACTACTGGGGTGGGGGTGGACCCCTCCCGATATGAACTGGATCGGGCTCATCGATCGTGGAGGCCTGTACCAAAGGCGAGTGAGCCGCCAAGGGCAGTGACTCTGTGCTTCCGTAGGTACAGGGTGAAGGAGAAGGTCCTGAGCTGGGCCAAGCAGAAGCGGGTGGTGCTGTGGGCTGGAGCTGGTATACGTGTATACCAGGACTTTACGGTGGAGCTGGCAAGGAGGCGGGCTGCCTTCAACCGGGTGAAGAGGGCACTGTACATTAGCAAGGTGCGGTGCGGCATTGTATATCCAGCGAAGCTGAGGGTGACTTACAAGCTCAGGGACTTTTATTTTGGAACGGTGGAAGCAGCGGAGGAGTTTGCGAAAGCAGAAGGACTGTGGCAGAACTGACAAATTGAGGAGTGGCCATGTGCCGATGTAACCTCATGACTGTATTTTCTTCTTTTTTGTATCACTGCGTGCGGGTGTAGAGATTAAAGGAGCCAAGGTGGTATATATTTGGACAAGAGAAGGGACGGGACTTTCAGTCGAAATGAGAGTTCTTTGGGGTGTAGGTGGATAGGCGGGGTTTGTGTGCTAAAAGGGGATCTTTGGGCTTTCCTGGGGCCGGGCAAGTGGGAAAGGGACCCGGGCGGGGGCCTCCACGCTGGCCGGTGTGTGCCGGCCAGTGAACGGGAGTGAAGTGGGGGGAGGGGCTGCGGCCATCGGAGCCTGGCAGAACAGGGTCCGAGTGATCTAGCCGGGGTGGAAAGTTGGGGGGGGAAGGAACCGAGGCTAGGGGGAGGGGTTTTACAAGAGGCAGTGGACGGGAGGAGCTGGGGACCTGGGGGGGCGGGGGGGGGGGGGCGAGCGTGTAAGATTAAGGGTGACTACGGGTAATCCCTGATTTATTTTTGTCATTTGTTTATGTAAGCATGCGGGTTGAGGTTTGGGGGTTGGTGGGTAGATGGGATCGTTGTTGTTATTATGGGGACTGACATATCTTGCTGATTATTGTTTATTGTTGATGGATGTAAATGTGGGAGAAAATGTGAAAATGGAGGAGAATTTAAAAAAAAAAAAAAAAAAAAAAATTTTTTTTAAAGTGTTGTTTCGCGCTGCTGAGTGACCCTGCCAAGAAGACCGAATTGAACTTGGGGACTCTACTTTATAGTCCCCAGGGGCTTCGCGCCGTTCGGGGCGGACCCTGTATCTGGTTCCAAGTGATTGGACTACGTTCCGATCACTTGGATCGATTTCTCCAATACTGGAGCCATTCCTTGATCGCTGGGCAGTCCCTGAGTGTCCGTTGGCCTTCCTTTGTCTTGGCTCCTGCTGGCGTCGAGGAGTCTGACTTGGCCTTATTCACCTTACATGTTTCAATTGTTCCTGGGGATCGCTCATTAGTATGCAGATGGCTGTGAGTTTCAGTGCTGTCTGGGTTTCTGCAAATTCTAATACACAGGTGACTTTGAACCTGCTAGTTTTTCCTGGCTTGGCTGAATTTCCCTGCATCCTTTGCGGATCTCTATTTTAAGTCGGGAAGTGGCCAACCCAGTTCTGTATCTGGTCTGGCCCTTCCATCTGCCCAAATCGTTCTGGCAAAATACATTCAGCTCGGGAAAGAGTTGCCTAGTGCTCAATACTCAGGTTTTCCTGCACTGGGTTTTTTGGATACCCATCGCAGGTACTGAACCATTTTAAACCTTCGCTGAATCTCAAGAAAAATTGTCAAATGATTATTGGGGACAGTTTGTTACTTTGTCATTGGAGGATCAAATTTCATAGGTGTTTTTTTTCCATGAGGTCACCACACTTTATGGTGCTGTCTCTGGACATCGGCTGCGGCATGTTTCAAGCTGAGCAGCACTTAAAAATGAACTATCTCCCAGTCTGCCTGGATGCTGCTCTTTGTTTGTAATCTTTTTAAAGCCATTTCTAAAGTTTGCTCACCCTTTCCCAATTGTTGTGAGGTTCTTTGACTCTGCTTTTTGATCATGATTTTCAATGAACCTTAGTCCTTCTTGAGCTGCGCAATTGACTTTTTATCTGCCTCTCCAACTCCATGTCTGTTATGGAGTTTTTCTGGCGATTTCCAAATGTCTCATTAACGTCCTCCATTTTGGTGCATATTTTTCAGGTCAGACGACAGATTTAGTCTCTATTTTCAAGAGATGTTGGTATTCTTCACCTGCTGCACCATGTTGTATGATGTTGTGGTTGTTTATGAAAGAGTTTCAGAGGCATAGGGCGGGATTCTCCCATTCGGCAGCAGAGTGTCCACGCCGTCTGAACGGGCCGCTGGGTGTACCGATTCTGGCCCCTACAGGGGGCCAGCACGGCGCTGGAGCGGTTCATGCCGCTCCAGCCTCCCATCCCGACGTGAACTGTGCGCCGCGGAATCCGTGCATGCGGAGTGGCGCCGGCGGCAACCCGCGCATGCGCGGTGGACTCCCTCAACGCGCTGGCCCCGCCGCAACATGGCGTGGGAGTTCACGGGCTGGTGCGTGCGGAAGAAAATAGGCCCGGGGAGCGAGAGGCCAGCCCGCCGATCAGTAGGCCCCAATCGCGGGCCAGGCCCCATCGGAGGACCCCCTGTGGTCTTATCTTCATCTTTTTCCATTACTTTCCAAATCTAACTGAATTATGATCACTATCACTAAAATGCTTTCCACTGATACCTGTTCCACCTCCCCAGATTAATTCCTTAAAACTAAGTCCAAAGCTGCCTCTTCACCCACTGTGTCTTCCTGCTCAGGCTATCTAGTAAAATGCAGAGTTGCCGCTATGGCAGTTGTGGGCAACACCTGGCCCAGGAGACATTTTGTTGATTGTTGGCCATACACAGGATTGCAACATTGCGCTAATTTTTACCCATGTAGCTTTTTTTCTACTGATATATCTGAAGTAATATGCACGTAAAGCAAGTGAGATGAGGAGCATGCTGATTGTGAGTGATGTGCTCCCTCTGCATTCAAAGTGTAAAATATTTAGTTTGTTTATCCCATTTGAAGTTGATTTGATAATTCTATTAATATATAAATGATTAAGCATTTTCATGGGGTCGTGGTTCGTGAACGAGCCTGATTTCAATCTTTTGGCCCACTGAGATGAAGGAGGGCTATTCATGCGGTCTACTCATTAGACTAGGTTGTCTATCACTGCTGTGTGACATCTCGGAAGCTAACATGTGGCGAAAGATTCTGCAGGCTTTGGATGGGTATCCTTCCTGCCAGCTGAGGAGAACAGGTCAAAATCTGGAAGGTGGCTCTCAGTGGCTCCAGCATGAGCAAATAAGCTGTAGGCCCTAGCTGAGTGGGAACCTGTGTAAGACTGCCCAAACGTATTTGATGTAGGATTTTTATCACCAGTGGGAAATTTTAACCTAATAGGAATTCAACCTCATGTCTCAGAAGTGACCCAGCAATGTGTTAACCACTGCTGAACCTGGTGCTTCACAAAAGGTGTTTACCTCAGAATAAACATTTCAAGTTTTCCAATACTATTTAAATTCTAAAATTGTATAAGGACCCAATTTTCAATCCGTACTTTATGGAGAAACCCAAAGCCTAAGTAAGAATTACTGAAAATATTTAACTAAATCACTGGTCAGTAATAATTATGTAGATCTGTACGAAGCAAACAATTAAGATACTGGTTAAAATCACGTCTGCTGAAAATCATCACTTCAAACCTGATGTTTATTTGAGAGAGAAGGTAAGTTAAATATTGTGAACAATTCTTATTTGGTGCATATTTCCCTATAAAGTGCCAATACGCAATAACTTGACTGTGCGATAACTTTGCGCGATAACTTGACTGCGCAATAACATGACTGCCTCACATACCTCCTGAAAACTAGGAGTTAAATAGACAGAGAAAGGGAAATATAGTAGGAAATGGGGAATTAACACACTGTCCATATTATATAATGTCTCACACATCCCATTCTTGTCAAGTACAGAGGATTAAAATCAGGGCATAAAACTTCAAATTATGTGTTATTTTTTAACTATACATTCGTAATTTGATGGGGATTGCAAAACAGAATTAGTTTATGGTTTTGGCAATCAATATAATTACTACTTAATGTGACCTGATGGACAACCTTTCTATTGCTAAAACCTGCAAGCACCTCATTCACTCAGTTACAGCAGCAATTATTGCTGGAGAAGTGACTGTGTAAAATGGGTCATTAAATTATTGTGCATAGCTACTTTATAAATTTAAAACAAACCATACAAACGTGTTTCCCATTTCTGTTTCATAAACAGTCCCATCAACAAATGTGATATTTTGTGCGCTTGAAGTCAGACTTTTAAAATGTTGCTGTCTTTCTGTGATATTTTACTTACTGTTCAGCATTTGCTGCTATAAATGTTGGACTTGTAATGTCATTTGTTTGAATACTAATCATGAACTCCCATTCCCAACAAACAAGATCAATGCTGAACATATTTTTGCTATTTGAATAAAAATCATCTTGCCTTTTCTAATTCTGAAAGATTTTCTGAAATCTGCCAGAATTTGTCCAATGCTGCTGAAGTGATGATAAATACTCCATAAACTGACCAAATATTTTGTGCATCAGTCACTGTCAGTTCCTGGAAATTAATTTTTAAAATTTGAATGGTTTGCAATAAGTAATATTTCAGCTCAACATAAACTAATTCTGTTTTGCAATTCCCCATCAAACAAATTACAAAAGCACTGTTTAAAAAAAAAAAACATAATTTGAAGTCTTCTGACCTGATTTAAATCTCCTGTACCAGACAAGAACAGGATGTGACATTACAAATATGGACAGCATGTTAATTTCCAATTTTCTATTAATTAGATTTAGTACCTTTTAATAATTACACATGTTGCTCCATCTGTTCTCATTCTTTAAATTGTTGTTGTTTTTTTTTCAGGTATAGCTGATAAGTGGATTTATCATGATAGCAACAGGAGGGCTTCTTCGTATTTCAGCTAGGAGACAAGATTCCTTTCGATCGCGTAATCATGTTAAAAAACGCAAAAGGAAACCAAAAAAGAAATGCAAGAGTGATGTAGTGGTAGTGAAAGGCAAATTGAAGCTGTTCTCCATTTCTGGACTGATTGCTGCATTTGGAATCCTGGTATTGTTGATGGGGATAGCAATGACAGTGATGGGATACTGGCCTAAGGGCACTGACATTTTTGACATTGTTAAGGTCCAATCTCACAATATCACCAATAGCACTAGTTTAGAGACTACAACACTGGAAATTATTTCTAATTTTTTAGCCAGCTACTTACATTCTGAAAAGCTGAAGGTTTTAGGACCCCTCATTATGGGAATTGGTATATTTTTGTTTATCTGTGCCAATACAGTTCTTCATGAAAATAGAGACAAGAAGACCAAGATAATTAATATACGAGACATTTATTCTACAGTTATAGATGTACATAATTTGAAAACAAAGGATTGTGGGCCGCTTAATGGTTTTGTCAACTACGTGCAGTCCAAAAGCATGGATAATCTCAAATCTCCTGATTCATTTTGTGCAGCAATGTTGGCCAAAAGTACCTGGCGGACACCCATTGCTAATACTGTGAAGCCTATGGGTCCAAAAGAAAATGATGGTAAAAAGCACTGCGACTTTGTAGCAAACTTGCAGCAACAAATTCCCAAAGATAGAAAGACATTCTCCGATACGGTATACAGTATTTGCAGAGACAGAATCAGAATGAACGATCGAACCCAAATGCCCCAGATGTGTGGAGCTAAGTCAATTGTCACTTCTTCTATTAGTGCATTCACACTGCCTGTCATCAAACTGAACAACTGTGCCCTGGAAGAGGGTGTCGCCAGATATGGGAAAAATGGGAATGAATCACAAACTTCGGAAAAATTTAATGAAACTCAACAAGCAGTTGACCATTTTGCGTCTGATCAAGTTGAAACTATTGAATCTATTTCAGCGGATATAAGCATAAACAGTGATCACCTTGGAGATAATAACCAGAGCATAGAAATGGAGACTTCAAATACCTCATGGTTAAATGGCAACCAATTGGTATCTAACAAAAGCTCACAAAATTCCTCTTCTCAAGTGTCCCAGGTTTCTCCCGTTCCATTTCAGAAAACCGGATCCAATCTTTCTCTCCACACTTTATCCATTCGCTCTAAACTTATGAATCTTGATGACTATCCTTCCACATCCATGATGCAGGATGAAGGGATGGATCCAAGCTGCACACATTTAGATTGCACCAACAGTAAGGACTACATTACGTTAGGTGATGAGGACTCTTTTGAGTCTGCTCTTGTACTACCAGAAGCCATAGATGAGTCTAGTGATGACTGTTCAGAGAATCTTAATAAAGATGTCATACAAGAAAGTACAATGCCAAATAATGAACAAAAGGTGGATAAACCTCAAAGATGTGTGCAGAGACAGTACACAAAGAGAGAGAAGTTGCTCATGATTTCCAGTTCACACAATACTCTACAAATCGAAGATGATGAAATTGATAGTAATTAATAATAGTATTATCATACATAGTTGAGCCCAAACACACACAATGCAATGAAAAGTGCAACAAAAGAAAATAATGTTACTTTTCTGTAGTTATTGATTATTGAATGTCAGTCAAACTCGAAAGACTCCTAGATTATTGTTGTGGAACTAACCATCCAGTTTCTTTAGTTGCTTCCAAATGTAAATACATCAGCCATTGGGTGGCAATTGTTTACCTCCGATAAACACCACTGAGAGTCTTTAACCTAATCCAGTTATTTGTAAACAGCTTGTGAACATTGAACATTGTCATCTAGGATTGTAGTTTATAGTTTTGAACCATCAAAATAAGCCGATTAACTTATGCTGAATTCTGTATTCTGATAAGTTAAAGGTTTTATAGATATCTTGTATAAGCACATAATGCACTAAACCACACAAATGTGATATTAAATAGCGTTTAGTCTGTTATTTCATAATTAAAGTGTAAGAAATGATTTGCATTTGTGCTCACTAATAGAGGTCTAACCAAGCAAGTTATTTCTGTAATCCTGAATTCTGTATTATGCCTCATTGCTTGTGTTCTCTAAATTGTTACTGTTCTAAAATTATATATTTTTTCTTATTCGCATCTTCCTATGTAGCAGCCTTCACACATTTTTGTCATCACAGTAGTTTGTTTTCCCAATGGACTTTACCCTTAATTCTGGCTTAAATGTCTGGACCCATACATTGTTACACTTGCCTTCTATACAAATTATATCACTGCAGTCAGTTTATTTGAGAAAATGTGGAATGAGAAATCAATTTGGTCCATTAAGTGCACTCCAGCATAATGGTGTCATTATGAAGTATAATGGTGTCATTATGTATTTGCCTAGAGTTAGATTGAAGAATATTGTTAGTGGGGTAGGTGGTTTCTTAAATAGAAGAGTAAGGGAGCTGTAGTTGTATTACATGTGTTAGTTAAAAAAGGAAAAAAATCAGAGCCTTTGAAGTATAGGCCCATGACAAGTAAGCTTAATTTCACCTGTAGGGAAGATATTAGAAAGCATTATACCAGTAATATTTTTAAGAAAAGTCGAGGGGGTAGCACTCTTATTGAGGATGCCTAATAAAGCTTTAGAAGGAGCTGATGCCTCACTACTATAAATATGACTTAAAATTAAATGCAACTAGTAGATGAAAGAAATCCAAGAGTGATCGATCTTGTTTAATAAAAACAAAATTCTGAAATACTCAGTAGATTTGGCAGCATCTTTGGAGAGCGAAACAGAGTTAAAGTTTTGGATCGATCACCTTTCATCAGAACATGGATATGGTTTACTTGGATTCACAGAAAACCTCTGAAAAACCTTTGCATGTATGGCTATTTTGGAAAGATTTACAAATAGTCATTTGGTACTACAGAACTTGAATATTGCTGAAAAGAGACATGCTATCAAAGCTTTTCATCTTGTGCTCATCAGGACAGCTGTGCAAGATAAACCAACAGGAAGGTGAAAACAATTTATACTGCATGGATAAAGAGTGCCGATTGGTTAACAAGTGGACTCTGGTAGAGGTGTTGCCATGCAGCGGACAGCTGTTAACTGTGATCCCCTTACAGATGGTTTATCTGATGTAGCTGTCCTGATGAGTGCAAGACGTAAAGCTTCAATAGTATGTTTTTTTTCAGCAATAGAAAAAAATTGACTTCATCAGAACTGTACAAAATAAATTATTGATGGGACGGGTTCCGATTGTGGCCCGGTGACATGTTTTTCTTGATAAGGGTTCTATGCTGGATTGTTTACTGTTATTTGTACAACTAAATTTTGGCAATGATGCCCAAAACGTCTAAAATTTTGGCAATAAAGAAATTGGTAGATTGCCAAGATGATTTAGATAAATAAATAGCTCATAAATGGCAAAAATGTTATTTAATCTGGAGAGGTGCTGTGTTACACTTGGAACCGGCCACACCAACCAAGGTATGTCTGTTTAATGCGTCAAATTAACAGAGCAGGAAAGGAACTTGTGTGTAGTCACAGATCCGCTATTAAAACTTCCTGAGCAATGTAAGGTATCTGAAAGTTCCTGCAATTACTGCTAGGTAATATTGTACAACACTAAGGGTTCTGTACTTGGGTTCATCTACACTTGGAATATTGCACCCAGTTTTCATATCACATTTATTAATGAATATTGAGGCTCTGGAGAGACTACATGGGCAATGTGGATGAAACTTAAATTTTGATTCATTTTGAGAAACATTGATTCACTGAAGATCTAAATCGGACATTGGAACCTATAAATAATTGGATATAGTAGATTTGAATCAGGTATTTGGGTGATGAGTCTTCGGTAAAAGAGTGGAAAGGCAAGAGCAAAGTAGCAACCCACTTTAAACATGCCTGTTCTGCCCTTAGCTGAAGACCAATTTCACCTGCTTGATATCAGTAGCTAGCAGGCTTGCATATAAAATGCATTGGCAATAATCGGCTCAGATTCCAGGAACTATTTATTTTTGAAGAGATTGTTGCCCTTTGCAACTAATTTAACAGTCTTTTAAAGATGTGTCTTGAAAAGCAATATGGTGTATAGCCCATTGAGGTTTACCTATTGAAATGTCATCAGTAACCATAGTCTGCTGGAGTTTTCTCGATTGCCGTATCAATTTCCTGAATTTGACAGTTTAATTTCGCCTCGTTAATAAGATACCACTGTCAGAGCTGAAGACACGGCTTAAGACTGCGCCATCCAGTGGTTATGGTGAGTATTGATTAGCCTTTTTTTTCACATGTCTTGTCAGGTCTTTATGGATTCTGTCCTACCCATAATCTAAAGGGATGGTATGCATAAGTGACCCAAAATAATCACAAAGTAATGAGATAAGCAACTTATTTTTTAAAAAACAGAATATTTGTAGCTCTACTGCTGATTTTGGACAGCTACCCTTCATAGATAATACACTCCGCACTCAGCAGCATACGGACCATGCTATTCTAGGGAATATCTGACCACCATACCATATATCTATTCAATGATTTTTAGTCGTATTTACAATTTGGTCATCTTTTGAATGAGTTAATCAACAGTACCAATTGCTTTAATTGGGTGTAGGTTTCACAAATCCAGTTTTCACTTACTGCCGTCTTTGAAATGTGGCTTCTTAGTATTACTAACCTACCTTCCTTTTCCGCTGACCTGACCACTTGATGTTTGCCAAAATTAATTCAACTTTAACAGCAAATTGGAAATTGTTCATCCTTTTAGTTTTATGTTGAAATTAAGATCTAACACAACAAACATGAAAGTAATATTACATCTTAATCCATATTCAATAAATTATGCTACATGATATCTAGGGAACAGCTCTGAACTAGAAGACAGATTAATGTCTTAAGTATGTAATTTTTTTTGCAAATTTCTTGATTACCTATAAAATAAGTCATATATACCAGAGAATTCTAATTCCTTGATTTGGTCAAATAATATTCAAATAATAATATACAATGATGGAGTATCATTCAGAAACTCATTTTTATAATTGATTTACATTATTTCTCTTATTTTTCAATATTTGTCAACTATCTTCTAATGAGCCGTTGTTACAATTGATTGCTCCATTTTTTTTTGCAGAGCTTGCATACTAATTGATATTTCCCAATTTAATAGGTCCACAATTTTGACCTGGCAGTATTTTCTGCATATAATGTTCATGTACATATGTGTTCCTACTTTTATCACACTAAACAAGTGTTCTGCATATATTTCACCAATAAATAAGGTGTACAAAATAATATAATTTAAAAACCGATTCATAAATTGAGGTTTCTGGTTCTAAGGCAGAATTTCTGGTTCTAAGGCAGAATTATGTCAGGACATTGCACTATTAAAGGTTATACCTTCTCTGGAATCCCTAAACACCCCAGCAATTTAATGTAAAAGCATAGCAGTAGTTAAAGGGGGACAAATATTTACCTAGTGGTACGAAATCTATATGTTTACAACTTAAAATGGTAAAGGTATCTTGAAGCTGAGGGGTACAGGATATCAACAATATTTGCAGCAACGGAAATGAAATGCAGGCTGTGTGTTTTGCTTAGCAAAGTCTAAGGCAATAGACTCGAGTACAGAATAAAAGATAGTAAAATCAGCAGCTTCCATCACAAGTTGAGAGGTAAAGGTGCATTTACTCAATTTTTGACAATTTGATTTATATTTATTCACAACTCTTTTTATTGAAGAACAGTGCTGCAAGTCACAGTGCACTGCACAGCATGCTCTATAGCGCTGCACAACGTAGCATTTTCATATTTCAAAAATGTCATTATTTTTCAATCACTTGACCTCTACCCATTTATAAACTCGCTGTAGAAAATATCAAAAGTCACATTATGTAAACATTCATCTGCACCGAATCTAATCATTAGTGATTTTATATTCACAGCTTTGGCTCTTACCAAATACACAAATACAGAAAACATGTGCATGCAATTCAGTACAAGCATCGTTCTTCAAGATATATCTGAAAGCAAATCATTATTTAAATTTTTGTCTAAAAATAGAGCAAAATATACTTGGAACATTTACAAAATCCTGTGCCCCAGGAATTAAATCATGGTTTATTGGAGGATGAGTATTTAACACACAGATTTGAAATTCCCCTCTAGATTATTTCCGTTAAAGTATTATTTCTGTTACAGTATTATCATATTAAACAATAAATGTGTTAATGATCTGATAAAATTGCATGGAGGGGTGTTTCAGATGAATATGTTAAACATTCATATATCCAACAATAAAATGACAAATTAATATTTGTTCATGGTATAAGGCCAGTATTTATTAATTATGTCTAATTGCCCTTGAGCTGGTGGTAGTGAGTTCCAGCTTTGAATCATGTGGTGAAGGTACTCCAACAGTGTATTTAAGGAGTTTCAGGATTTTCACCCAGCAATGATGAAGATATGTTTGTAAATCAGGATGATGTGTGATTTGGAGTTACCCTTGTAGATGGTTGTTATGATCCTTGGCCAGACCCTGGAATGCCTCTGGGAGGAGGTCTGGTTAGGGACCAGTAATATTTTGTTTAAAGGTGTTAACAGTTGAAATTAAAGACACCTACCTTTGTAATAAAGCCACAAAATTCCATGGATTTTAAACACAAACAATAAACTTTTATCATTCAAAGTTAGAAAAGTAAAACAATCCACTAATATATAGTGTATACACACATACATACTTAAATCAGAATTAATATGAGGTACACATGAATTAAAGTGCACATCAAATGGCAGATGACATAGGATCCTAAAAACAGAACATAGGGATTTAGGAAGTAAATTGAAAAGTAGGACCTCAAAAGTAGTGATCTCAGGATTACTACAAGTACCATGCGCTAGTCAGATTGAGATAGAGGATATATCGGATGAATATGTCGCTGAAAAGGTGGTGTGAGGGAGAGGATTTCAGATTCCTGTGACATTAGGACAAGTACAAATTGTGAGGGTACACTTGGGCAGGACGGGAACTGATGATCTCTGGGGAGTATTTGCTTGACTGGCTGGGGAGGGTTTAAGCTAAAATGGCAGGAAGATGGGAACCTATGCAAAGATGCGGAGGAGGGAGAATCGAGGACAAGAACAAAAGACAGTAAAGGGAATAAGGAAAGTGATAGGCAGAGAAATGCTTTCAAAGGGTTAGTGCAGAATCGATGGGCCACATGACCTCCTGCACTGTAGGGATTTTATGCTACTAAATGTAAGGTGTTGAGTTTTAAATAATTTTCTTACTTCTTTAGAACTGAAAAAGAAGCCTTTACTTGCACATAGTATAATTAAAATAAATACAGCTGCTTGAACTCATCCTGTGGCATCTTTAAAGCATTGGGGGTGATTTTCTGGCCACATTGCACCCAACGCAAATCCAGATATGTTGGGGAAATAAAGGTTGAGCGCTGAAATGGGATTTGCTACAGGCAGCAAACAATTGGTATTGTTCCTGGGCCCACCCAGCAGACATAATCTCACTCGTCCTCACTGGGCGTGAGCCAATTTAGCATATTTAAATCCTCATTTAAATATGCCGGATCTGTTTAAAATCGGATTCTTGCACTTTTCCCACCCACCACCACAGCGTGAATCCGACGCAAATCACTACTGATCGCCACAAAAGGAGACCAGACATGATGACCATGCCGGAGAGGTTCAGAGGCTATTGTCGCCCCTAGCATGGCAGGGCAGTTCCTTGGTACTGCCAACCCAATGCAAATGACGATCCCCTGCAAGAAAATTACTAAGTGTGTGAAGATAGTGATGGGAATTGTGCCCACCAGCCTGTTGCCAATCCCCATGGTCCTTTGCAGGTGGCCATCTGAGATGGCTACAAGCCCAAAATGCCACTTAGTGTTTTTTGGGAAGATTCCACCCATTAAGTCTTATCAAGAACAGTTTCTTGTAAAAAGCTGCTGTCCTGTTCCCAGGCCAACTTAACTGTCAATTCTCTTTCGCAGATATTCAAATGATTGCTTCTCAACCTTTTGGCTAAGATGAGCGTGAGTTCCGGTGTAATGCCTGGATCTGGTATGACTCTTGTGGGAACCAGGAATTGGACTCAATTTGAATTGGTTTTTGGAGCAGGCAAGGAGCTGGATTAGGGGTTTGCCCCTGTCCACATTCTGAGCTTTGGCTTTGTAACTCTGATAAAGTAAATAAATAAAAAATTCAAACTGAACTGTTTAAAGGTGGTTAAGACAAAAGTTACTACAGACCAATGTAGAATCCTAAGAATTTGGAGCATTACAATTCCTACCTCTAAGTATTAAGTGTACTAGTACTACTGAATCCTCTCATAGCATACATTTAATATGATCTTACTCACTTTTAAAATTCTGATAATGCATTTAATGGGCTTGCCCAAGTAAAAATGCCACTTGGAAATATTTGATCCTTTGAGTTAAAACTGCAGCGTTGGTAACCCTTAACATAAGACCAGATAAATGGTAGCTCTTCTCATGCCAAACTAGGACAGTACAAAAAGCAACAACTTCACTGTAAATCAGCCAGATTGACCAAGACTTTAACTGTTAAATCTAGTGCCTTAAAACCTTTGATTCCACGGGATAATTCCTCACCAAAAATGATGACCTCTTTGATGACCAATTCCCATGTGACAATTATTTCCCGGATAATATCCATGTTTTACTGGATATATCTGTGCTAAATGCTAATTTTACAGATACTTGTAATGAATTGATAAATGGACGAGCCCCTGTTATATTACACTTTGTGGTAATATGTCGTTATTCTTTGCCTTGTGATCCAGAATAGTCTGATGAGTTGATAAAGAAACTAGCAATCTTTAGATTAAAGCAAAATAATTTATTGAATAACGATTAAATTAAATAGAGTTCACACACACTACAGAGCTATAACTATTAATAAAGTAATCTATAATCTGATATGAACTAATGATGTATTTGTTATAATTCTCTCCAATCTAAATTACTCCCTGATCTGTGATCAATACTTCTCTCTCTCTCTCTCTCTCTCTGCTACCCAAGATTCCCTGAGGTCTGATATTTATACTGGGAACTGGTGGTGCCCTTTAGTTTTGAATTACACTGAGATGTAATAATTAACCCTTCACTGGCGTACCTATATACATATCATTAGAGCCACCAGATACACGACTTGTTACTCCTGGAAGTTATTTCCCTTCCATAATTCCTTTTAAATCTCTCTCTGGTCTTCTGAGACACAGGACACAATTCTCCCATGTCCCAGCAAGCTGGATCAATGGTGGACGGGGTCAGAATTTGACGGGAGGCTCAAAAATCGGTTTCAAGCCTGCATGGAATTACAACAGGATCTCCTGATTCAGCCCAGTATGGCAGATCGAGACTGGAGGCTGCAGTGAAACCGATTTGCATTCTGCTGATGGGATGCAGTTGAAGGTCCGACCAGAATCTTAATTCCACCCCCACGTCCAATTTTCCACATTACCAGCAAAAACACACTGGTCCAGTCGCACGGCATGCAAAGGTTGGGACTTATCTGACGAAGGCTTGGGATTGCCTCGAGTTTGAGATTGAGGCTGCCTGGACCCTGGAACACAAATGCTCCCCCCACCCACTGCTGTTATCAGCTGGATCTTCCAGCTTCAGTGCCTTTAAGGAGGTCTAGTGAGTGTTCCTGCAGGATCATCTACTTTGTTCAGGAGGTCCATCTTCTTTCTTCAACAGTACTTTTTTGGGCAGTCCCTCAGCATCCAGGATGACTTGCTACCACTCAGGAGAAGAGGGTTCTGCGGTGGCTGAGTAGTCCAATCCTGGATCCGCAGATTCTGCCACAGGTTTAGCAGGTGATTTTTGATAAGCTGGGTGGGTGGGCTGCTCTTGATTCTGCGCTCTCTTTCCGTTCTCTATGTTTGGCCTCTGTGTGCTCCACCCTGTGACACTTGAGGTGACTAGCACCTTCGCGAATCCTTCTCCAGTTTGTGCGTTCTAAGGCAAGCCATTCACACATGTCGGTGGGGATGCATTTATTTAGGGAGGCTTTCAGAGTCTCCGCGATGCCCGAGACAAATGTGGTTTGCCCAACACAGCTGGTTGAGCGTAACCAATGCCTCGATACTGGGGATATTGGCCTGGAGAGGATGTCTATTCTGCCAGTGGATTTGCAGGATTTTGCAGAAGCATTGTTGGTGATATCTCTCCGGGGATTTGAGGTGTCTGCTGTACGAAAATTTAGTGTATCCAATTCCTTTTTCCAATTAAGGGGCAATTTAGTGTGGCCAATTCACCTAGCCTGCATATCTTTGGGTTGTGGGGGCGAAACCCACGCAAACACGGAGAGAATGTGCAAAATCCACACGGACAGTGACCCAGAGCCGGGATCGAACCTGGGACCTCGGCGCAGTGAGGCAGCAGGGCTAATCCACTGAGCCACCGTGCTGCCTCGCGTCCATGTTTCTAATGTATACAGGAGGGCAGGCACCACGGATGCTCTGTAGACCACGAGCTTGCTGCTGGATTTGAGGTTTCGGTCGTCGAACACTCTGTTCCTCAGGCGTCTGAAGACTGCACTGGCACACTGGAGTCGATGCTAGATTTCATCGTCAATGTCTGCTCACACCAAGAGGAGGTTCCTGAGGAATGAGAAATGATCCACAACGTCCAGGGGCTCACCGTGGATCTTGATGGTCGGGAGGGCAATGTTATGTGGCAGGAGAGGACTAGTAGGGCAATGTTATGTGGCAGGAGAGGACTAGTAGAGAACCTTTGTTTTCCTGTTGTTTAGTCTCTCATTTGCCTCAGTGAATGCCCGCTCTCTCATTTGCCTCAGTGAATGCGACGACAATGGTTTGTAGCTCGGCTCTTGAGAGTGTTTGCACTCACAGGTGTCATCTGCATGCTGCAGCTCGATGACAGGTTGGGGTGATCTTGGTTTTGGCGTGGAGACATTGTAGGTTGAACTGTTTTCTGTTTGTCCGGTAGGTTAGCTCCACTCCAGCGGAGAGCTTCAGGATGATGGGGTGGAGTGTTGCTGGTAGGAAGATGGAGAAGAGCTATGGTGCGATGAGGCAGCCCAATTTGACCCACTTTGCACACATTTTGGGTCTGTCGTTCCAATGGTAATGATCACCACTTGAATGTCATTGTGGAGCAGCCGGAGAACGGTGACAAATTTCTGTGGGTAGAGAGGTTCATGCTGCTCCCTGCACTTTTCCTGGATTTGTTGCGCGCTGAAGGTCATGCCTCTTGACGAGTGGAAGGCTCATTAAGACTCTGGGAGGAGCTCTTCAGCCACTGGAAGGAGGTGGTTGAGGATGATTCTCGCGATGATCTTTCTTGTGGGGGAGATTAGTGAGAGTTGGACATGTCTCACAATTTAGGCATCTCTGAGATCACCCAGCATGCTCTCTTCCTTCCAGACAAGGGCAATGAGGTAGATTCTTGTGACGAGTCCCTCTCTGCTACATTGTAATACTTCTGCGGGGATTCCACCTGCGGCCGAGGCCTTGTTGTTCTTTAACTGTTGGTGGCTTTTTCAACTTCACGGCGAGCTGAGGTTGCGCTGTGATGCATTTGCGTGAAGGCCATGTCTTGGCTGAGGAGGTCATGAAAGTGCTCTCTCCAGCGGGCGTTGACTCTCCGTTTTGACTCTGTGGAGTGGGTCCCTGTATGCTTGGACTGCAGATGATTTTAATTGCACTGAAGAAGCCCTACACATCATATTTGTCGGCGAATTGTTGAGTCTCCTTCGCTCTTTCCACCCACCGTTTAGGTCGCGTGTTATTATTTGCACCTCAACCTCCGTTTGCCTGTAGGCTTGTTTCCTCTCGGGTTTTGGTGGAGCTGCCAGTTGAGGAACGCATTGCGTTTGCGGTCAAGGAGATCCTGGATCTCCTAATTGTTCTCGTCGAACCAGTATTGGTGTTTCCTGACCTAGGGCCCGAGCGTCTCCTCAAGCTTACTATATTGGCTTTTATGGTGGACCAGACGCTGTGGGCATTCTGCAGCTCTGGCTCATTGGTCATCGCCGGATTAGTTGTGAAGCACCAACTGAGTAGCTCTTCCTTCTCTGGGTCTAGTCCAATGGCATTGAGTCTTCTGCAGCAGATTGTTTCTGCCTGTGCTGGTTTGGGGCCCGAGTGCTGGAGATGGTAGAGTGGATTATTTGGTGGTCAGTCCAGCAGTTGTCGGCTCCGGTTGTGGCACGGGTGATGCGGACATGTTTGCGGTCCCTTGGACGATTATATAGTCTATTAGGTGCCAGCGATGGAGCGGGGCTGTTGCCATGAGGTCTTCTGCGTGTCCCTCTGGTGGAACAGGGTGCTCGTGATGACCAAATTTTCTTCTAAACATTTTTGTCAGGAGGAGGACTCCATTGGCCTATGTTTTTCCCACACCTTCCCTGCCTAACACGCCTTTCCAAAGGTTTATGTCCTTCCCAACTCTAGCATTGAAGTGCCGAGAAGAATCAGCTTATGTCTCCTTTTGGGATGCGGGTCAGCGATTGGTCGAGGCTGGAGTAGAATGCCTCTTTTGTCTCGTCCGTGGCATCTAGGGTTGGTTTGAGTCCTATTATCTGTTGCAATATCATTGACACTCAGATTTAACACCATCTGCCCCCCCCCCCCCCCCCCGCAGAGCATCGATAAAATGTAGCATTCCTTATTCTTTCCAAGAGTTCTGTTAATTCTTAAATTATTAGCATGTAAGTACATAGAATTAAAACAACAAATTATATATAATTGTTTATTCTTTTCCATGGATGACATTTTGTTCGTTGTAGGTAACTCACCAAATCATACTGATATTGTTTATATATTATCCCAAATTCAAATAGTGGTGTAATTTGGCTGCCAAAATGTTCAATTTAATTCTCTTCAAACAAAAAAGATTCTTCCTTGATACTCAGAAACCAACCAAACCGACTTTCCATTAGGTTTTTTTTTTAATTTAAAATTGTTTATCCAATTATCCCTTTGAGTGCATGGAATAGTAACTCTTGTCTATTAATTTTATTAATTCCAATAAATCCTTCCCTCACCTCTGGAACTTGGTTCCTTTATCCGTTTTAGACAAAGGCTGTGGAGTTGGGTTGTCCTGGCATACATCCAAATTTAGTGTCAACAAGTAGGTTATTGGTAAGTGCTGCTTGATAGTACTGACAATGACATCTTGCATTACACAAGGGGAGGCTGAAGAGACACAAATTGGGGGGATTAGATTTGTCTGCATTGTGAACAGGATATACCAGGGCAATTTTCCACATGCTTGGCTAGTTTCCAGTACTGTAGATGTACTGGAACCGTTTGACTAAAACTGCAGCTGTTTCTGGAGCATACATCTTCAGAACTACAGCTGAGGTATTGTTGAAGGCCATTGCCTTCAGTGAACTCATTTGTTTCTTCATTACCATGCGACTGAACTGAATTGGCTAAAGTCTGGCATCTGTAATGGTGGGGAACTCAACATTTCTGTCTAAAGTTGCAAATGTTTCAGCCTAGTCTTTTGCACTGATACGATGGGTACTGTGAACATTTGAGGGTGGGGATGTTCATGGAGACTCCTCCCATTAGTTTAATTGTCCACACCATTCACATCTGGATGTGACGACTGCAGAGTTTTCATCAAATCCATTAATTAGTGAACCACTTAGCTCAGTCTTTCTACAGCATACTGTTCGCACACGAGTCTTGTATTGCAACTTCACCATAGTATACAATCATTGTACATAGAAAGAGGCCATTCGGCTCATTGAGTTCATGCTAGTTTTCTGGAGAGCAATCCAATCAGTCCTATTCTCCCACTGTATCACTTTAGTCCTGTAAGTTTATTTCCCTCCAGTCACCATCCAAAATCCTTTTGCTATCGTTGAGCATCTCTACTCCCACCTCTTCATAGGCAGAGAGTTACAAGCCATTCATTAGGAAAGGCAGCATAAAACGTTCTTCCTCACATCCTCTCTGTATTCCTTACCCAAAACATTAAATCTGAGTCCCCTAGTCCTTTTACCGTTAATTAATCAGAATAGCTTTTCATTGTCTGTCTTACCTGTCAGAATCTTGAACATCTCTATCAAATCTCACCTCAAACGTCCTTTACTCCAAGGAAAACAACCCTAGATTCTCCAACCTTGTATGTCCAAGTTGTTTAGATATTTCAAAGCGCCGACCCTTTTATTAAAAAGGATATTTTATTCCAAATGTACACAAGATCAAAATACCCAGGCCCAACAAAATATAGTTAACAGTTTGTGCACTTTTTCCCCTTTTAACCCCTCCCCTCCCCCCCCCCCTCCTCCCACCCCACGATGAACAGCTCATCAAATAAAGTCACAAATGGCCTCCACCGTACTTCGAAGTCGTCTTCTGACCCCCTCAGAGCGAACTTAATCTTCTTCAACCAGAGAAAGTCATACAAATCCCCCAGCCAGGCTGCCACACCTGGTGGCGTATCCAATTCAAAAGGATCCTTCGCCTGGCGATGATTGAAGACTTTCACGTACAGTTTAAATTGTCAAAGTGTAAGGCGGGGGACAGGAATTGTCGGTGGTGAGGTGAACCCCTGCAGGACTCCTCCTCCAACCCAATCCACTTCCCCCACTCCCCAACACCTCACCTTCTCCACATTTTACAGCCCAGTAATAATGCAACAGGTTTGGGAGCGCCAACCTCCCCTTTCTGCCACTGCCTTTGTAGTAGGGGTCTCTTCACCCTCCGTATCTTCCCACCTATCTGAAATCAGTTGCTGCCACCCTCCGTGTGGTAGTCGGTATTAGGGTACCCTGAATAATGCTGTAAGACCATTGGTGTGGGAGGTACCTGAGACTGCTATTTCATTGGTGAAGCCTGCCTGCTGGTTCTGCCCAGTAAGGCGGAGTATAAGAGCCTGTGTCTCCCCAGCAGCTGCATTCTGTACCTGCGCTGCTGGGGGAAACATCTAAAGCAATAAAGCCTTCAATTGTCTCCAATCTCGTCTCAGGAGTTATTGATCGAGCATCACTCCGAAAAAATGCCTTCGAGAGAAAGATCGGGAGGGTCTGAAAGAGAAACAGGAACCTTGGCAGCACATTCACCTTCATAACCTGCACCATCTCTGCCAACATCAAGTACAAAGCATCCCACCTCTTGAGATCCCCCTTAACTACCGCCACGAACGGTGTCATGTTCCACTTTTGCACCGTGGCCCAATCATGCGTTACCGGAATCCCCAAATACCTGAATTGCTCCCTTGCCATCTTAAATGGTAATGCCCTGGGTTGGCCCTGCCCCACTGCATTCACTGGAAATACCTTGCTCTTCCCTACGATCAACTTTTACCCCTCCCTCACAATCCCTCGCCACTCAGCAGACCCCGAAGGGCCATCGCTAAGTGCTCAATTGCCAACGCAAATAACAGCGGAGGCACCCCTGCTTCATACTCCTATGTAACCCCAAACCCATCTCATTTATACGCACACTAGCCACAGTGGATGCATACAAAAGTTGAACCCACTTTGACTTCGGCCCTGATCCAAACCTACCCAGAATTTCAAACAGACACTCTACCTAGTCAAAAGCCTTCTCTGCATCCATGGACACAATAATCTCCGGTGCCCGCCCCCTGATGGAGTCATAACTATATTCAGCAGCCTCCTAATGTTAATGGAGAGTTGCCTACCCTTCACAAAATCAATTTGATCCTCGAGACCACCTCTCCAGCCTACATGCCAACACCTTTGCCAGTATTTTCAGTCAGTGTTCAAGAAAGAACAAGGACCCACACTCCAGTGGGTCCTTCCCATTTTTCGGGATTATCGAAATTGAAGCCTGTGATAACATTACTGGTAGCTCACCCCTCTTCACCTGCTTACTGAACATCCCCAACAGATGGGGGGCCAACTCTGTAAAAACTGCTTATAAAACTCCACCGGAAAGCCGTCCAGCTCCAGGACCTTCCCCGACTGCATCCTACTGATACAATCCAAAGATGTGCAGGTTAGGTGGATTGGCCATGCTAAATTACCCCATAGTGTCCAAAAGGTTAGGTGGGGTTATGGGGGTAGGGTGGAGGCATGGGCTGAAGTACGATGCTCTTTCCAAGGGCCAGTGCAGACTCACTGGGCCGAATAGCCTCCTTCTGCACTGTAGGGATTCAAGAATCCGTCACCTCCCTTAGCCTCAACAGCTCCTCCAGTGCCTACCTCTTCCCCTCTTCCAGCTCTGGGAACTCCAACCCATACAGAAACCACCCCATAATCCCTGCCTCTCCAATTGGCTCAACCTTATACAACTTCTCGTAGAACCCCCAAACACCTTTTATCTTTTCTAGCTCCGACACCAACTCCCTCTTCTCCGCCCTTACCTTCAAAATATCCCTAGATGTTGCCTGAAACCACAAGTAATGGCCCAACATACGACTCGCCTTCTCTTCATACTCACACTGCACCCTGCAGCTGCCCCACCGCTTTGCACGTAGTCCCTGCAACTTCTTCCTTTCCACCAACAACTCCTTCATGAGAGCCACCGAATATCTTCTATCTACCTCAACTATGTATTCTAAAAGCCACCGATGCTCCTCCCTCCTCCTCCTATGTTCTTATATCAATATAATCTCCCCTCGAACCACTGCCTTCAAAGGTTCCCAAAATGTGGCCGCTGACACCTCACCATTCTGATTAAGCTCCACATAATTCCCAAACGCCACTCTCACCTTCTCACAAAATGCCTTGTCCGCCAGAGGTCCCAAATTCAATCTCCACCCTGGCCTTTGCACCTGTCCCGAACTAAGTCTTGCATCCAACTAGTGCGGCGCGTGATCCGAGATCACAATTCCCACATATTCCATCCCTACCATCCCCATCAGCACTGCCCGACTTACCATGAAAAAGTCAATCCTAGAGTAGACTCTATACGCATGCGAGAAGAAGGAACTCCCTCCTGGGTTCCTAAACCGCCCCCCCCCCCCCCCCCCCCCGGCCGCCCATGGATCCACCATCCCCAGCCTTTCCATTCTCAACCTTCCCATCGACTTGGGCTCGACCTGTCCATCTTCGGCTCCATAACACCGTTAAAGCCCCTCCCAGAATGAGCTGGTGCGAATCTCAGGTCGGAATTGCCCCAATAACCTCTTTACACATCCAGCATTGCCCCAATTAGGTGCATACATGTTGGCTAACACTATCAGCATCCCCTATAACACACCACTCACTTCCATGTACCTCTGCACCCCCCCCCCCCCCCCCACACCCCCCCTGGGTCTCACACCTCCCTGTCCCCTACAAACCCTGTTTTCTTGCTCAATAAAATGACTAGCCCCCTCGATTTTGAGTCAAACCCCGAGTGGAATACTTGTCCCACTCATCACTTCCTCAGCCTAATCCGATCCTTCACCCGGAGATGCGTCTCCGACAAGAAAATCACCTCCGCTCTCAAATTCGTCAGGTGTGGAAATACCCGAGTCCTCTTGACCAGTCCATTTAGCCCGCAGATGTACCATGTCACAATTCTTATGAGAGGCTTATTCCTTCATCCCCCTCCATCGTCCACCACCACCCCACTTCGGCTCTGCCCCGCCCATGACCACGCTCAGCCTCCATACCTTCCACGTCACATTCCCGCCTCCTCTTCTCCCCACCCCCAAACTGGCCAACCATCGTGGCCACCTCCCCCACCAAACTCCCGGTCACTAACATTGTTTTTTAGCGTGGCGACTCCTGTCCGAAGGCCCCACTACCAACCCCACCTTAGCCTGCACGACAGGCCCCAGTCTCCCTAAAAATACATCACGTATGTCAACACTACCCAAAGGGTCCCATAAAACATGCCCCTTACATGAAAAAGCATCAAAAACTCAAAAACCATCCCCCAAAAAGCAAACTTTACAACTACAAAAGTACCCCCCATCGGCAACCCAGAACCACAGAAAATCACAACTTTCGCAGACTCAACTCCTCCATCCCATACCACCCCTCAGCTTATGATCCCTGATAAAGTCATTTACCTACTCCGGCATCCAAGTAATATTCCCGACCGCCATGAATTACCCAGAGTCTGGCTGGCTACAACACTCTGATCCAAATCTGCTGTTTGTACAACACTGCCTTGGCCTTGTTGAAACCCGCTCGCCTCTTCGCCAGCTCTGCGCCAATGTCCTGATAGATCCAGATTCAATTTTCCTCCCATTCACAGATTCACTTCACCCAGGACCGCCACAGGATCTTCTCCTCATTTAAAAACTTTGCATCCACACAATCACCGCCCGTGGTGGCTCCCCTGCTCTCAGCTTCTGCCTCAAGGATCTTTGGACTGGTCCACCTCTGGGGCCTTGTCCAACACCTTCACCTCCTCCAACCTGGCCCACATCCCCAGAAGATTAGCCTGGGGGTCTATGTTAGTAGTCCACTGACATTACACCACACCTGATGAGTTAGAGCTTTGCTAACCAGCCTTTTGTGTGGTACTTTGTCAAAGCACTATTTTAAAATCCATATAGACAACATTCCTGCACTCCCCTCATTAAGCTTCTTCTCACTTCTTCATCAAAATATTGAATTAGCGTTTTCAAGGACGATCTGCCTTTGTACACAACCATGCTGACTCTCCTTAGTTTGCTCAAACCTCCCAAGTGCCTGACAATTTTTTCCCCTGATTATTGTTTCTAAAATCTTACCCAACACTGATATTAAACTGACTGACCTGTAGTTACTAGGAATGTCCTTACACTTTATGGTGTTACATTTGCCACATTCCAATTCTCTGGCACTTCACCCATACCGAAGGAAGGTTGGAAGATTATGACGAGCCTCTCTGTTATCTCCACCCATTTCTCTTCCTTTAACAACCATGCTGCAAGCCATCTGGACCTGGAACTTGTCCACACTAAGCATAACCAATCTTTGCAGTACATCCCATCTCACAATTTTCATTAAATGCATTCTCTGCCATCTTTACTTCTACCTCTTTTAAAAAAATGTTTTTATTCAAACACAACAAATCCCAACCCATATTATTCCTGAAGTGACCCCCCCCCCACCCCCCAAGAAAACAAAACCTTAATCAGACTAAAAAAAGACAACCCCCCCCCTCCCCCGACTAGTTCCCTGGAAGAGGAGATGAAGGGCTGGCACCTCGAGTGGAACCCTTCCACTGACCCCCTCATGGTATACTTGATTGTCTCTAGGTGAAAAAATTCCATAAGGTCAAGCAGAGGCCTTGCGCAGCACCAGGGACCTCCGCCCAAGCAGAACTCACCTCCAGGTTATTAGCGAGGTAAAGGCTAGGACATCTGACCCCATTCTCGTCCGCAGCATCTGCAAGTCCCATACTGCAGAATGGCCACCAGCGGGCATGGTTCCAGCTGAACACCCCAAATCCCTGACATTGTCTCAACAAAGAAGATCCAGAAACTAACAAGCTTGGGGTAAGACCACTCACACCTACCCTCCGTCCCCTTAAGAATGCACTCATATGCACCCTAGTCAGGTGCACTCTGTGCACCACCTTGAACTGGATCAGGCTTAATCTCACACATGAGGAGGTGAAGATGACCCTGTAAAGAGCCTCACTCCACACTCCCAGCTCAAAGACCAAACCCAGCTCACCCTCCCACTTCCTCTTTACTACCTGCAGTGATGCCTGCTCCATCACCAACATCTGCGGATAGACATCTGAAATCTTACCCTCCCCTAACTCGACCATGGACAGGACTCTGTCCATAAGCAAAGACGGTGGTACCAGGGGAAACGAAGGAAACTCTTTGCGTAAAATATCGTGCACCTGAAAGAACCTAAATACATTCCTTCTCGGGAGCTGGAACTTCTCTAACAACTCGATCTACCTTCCAGAAACTAAACCTCTCCAACCCCTCCCTCTCCAATGCCCTAAATGATGAATCTGAGCCAGATGGCATAAACCTATGGGGCGGGATTCTATAATCCCGCGGCAGAATGACCATGCCGCCGTAAATGCCATCGCGTTTTATGACGGCGCGAACGAGGCCGGCCCGCTGATCGGTGGGCCTCGATCGCGGGCCAGGCCACATCAGAGGGCCCCCCCGGCGCCATTGCCGCCGATTCTCCACTCTCCGGAGAATCGCGTGCCTGCGTCGGGACGGCGTGGCGTGATTCGCGCAGGTTGCGGGGATTCTCCGGCCCGGCCCCAGACTGAGAGAATCCCGCCCATATTTCCTGCAGATCGAAGCCAATAGTGATATGGAACCTAGTTTAAAATGCTGCCTAAGCTGATTCAAAATCCTCAAAGTGGTTATCACCACCAGACTCCGAGAACGGGCATGATGCTGTTGCCAGATTCGACTCCATGCATAAAACCTCCTCCATGAACCCAGTATAGATTCCAATTCCTTGAAACACACCCACACATTATTATTTGCCACCCAGTAATAGCATAACAGCTTAGATAATGCCAACCCCCGCCTGCCTATCCCATTGACATCCTATGACCCCAAACAAAAGTAGATATCAATTTGTGAATCCTGCAAAAGAAAGACTGGGAGACACTGGAACAAAAACCTCTCGAGAATATTCATCTTGAGCGTCTGTACCCTTCCTGCTATGAGCAGAGGGAAGACATCGCACCTTTTCAAATCAGCCTTGACCCACATCCATCAGACTAGAAAAGGTAAGTTTATGCAGCGTGGCCGAGTCATGGGCCACCCAGATTCCGGAAGTTAGTTTTTGCGGACAAAATGGCAGCTTCCTCAGTTCAGGTCCCTTCTCCGGGGGTCCACTGGAAAAAATATTCACTCTTGCCCAGACTTAACCTGTACTCCAAAAAGGAGCCAAATGTCCTGAGCAGCTCCACTATCTCCCCCACATTGGAGAGAGGGTCCGTAATATACAGCAACAGATTGTCCACATATAAGGATACACTATGCTCCTTCCCCCACGCTCTATGCTCCTTCATCTCGTAGATGACCACAATGCACTGGCCAGTGGCTTGATTGCTATGGCAAACAAATGTGGAGACAACGGACATCCCTGTCTTGTATCCTTATTCAGTTGACACAATGGGGCCCCATACAAGAGCCTAATCCATTAAATAAATTTTGGCCCAAAGCCAAATCGGCCCAGGATCTCAAAGAGGTACTTCTACTTAATCTTATCGAATGGCTTCTCCACGTCCATCAAAATAATCACATTTAGCTCAGTCCCTAATGAAGGTGTTACTCTCAGCAGTGGTTAAGAGACTGAACCAGAGCTATAACTTTTTAAGTTTGAAAATGGTGCTGAAAGATCAATTCGTTCCAGGAGTGATAATATAAGAAATAGGGCTTGGTTTTCACATAAACAAACTTTATTAAAAGAAAAGTAAACTTTTAAACTTGAACCCTAATAATAACAGATTGCATGCAATTTCAGAACCTTAACGCACTAGTCCCATTAAACAATATTGTTAACAGAACATGCAGGTCTCATGCCACTTTCACAGGCAGACAAAGGCAATACTTGCATTTACGAAGCAGTTTATTTTCTGGTAGGGCATTTGTACTGAACCCTTTTCCAATCCCTGCCTCTGTGGCAATGTTTATGACCTTCTCAGTCGATTTCCAAAACCTTCCGTATACACAGATGGCTTCATTTTCGGAACCCGTTTCAATTTTAAACATTGCTTTAGATTACATTCGATGCAGTACTTTTTTTTTCATTTTTAAACAAGCAAACATTACATGAGTATAGTTCATTGTAGTCTTTTCCCAGATTGCAGTCATGATAGGGCATCAGCAATCCCATTTTCTTTCGGACACCTTTGCATTAGTTCTGTCCCAGTAGTCCTGGTATTATCAGACCTAAATATAGTCTCTGTGACAGTCTCCATACTTTACACAAACTTCATCAATAATTCAGATACATGCAGTTGTCTGGCTTTACCAGCAGTTTTCTATGTCATTGTACGACAGATTGTTGGTCTTTGTTGTAGCATTCATCATCAGTTTGTCACATTTGTCAATGGTTTTGCATCCTGCTTCTTTTGCTGTATGTTGAGGATAGCCAAATATAAATAGTAACAGCTGATGCATTTGGACAGTGTCAAACACTAGTCATTGCATGTTGAAAATTGGCTGATAATCTGGCTACATTTGTACCAGCTCTTCAGCCTCCAGATTCTGTATTCCAACACAGACGATGCTCTCTGTGAAATGGTGAGACAGCTTTAGATCTTCATCTGTCCCTTCTGACCAGATCCTAGAGTCATCACTTCCTGTGTCACCATTATGACAGGAATTTGACTGCTCTTGGAGCTCCACAGTTCCCGCAGTTTCTTTCATTACAACCTGTTGTCTTGTGAGTAGCTCTCTCCCTTGTTGTGGTTTTTGTTGCTTGTGGTAGTATGTGGTAGTATGTATTGGGGGTCATGTGGGACTGGAAGCCCTAATGTCATTGGCTGACAGATCCCGGGTCCTGGTTGGCCGTTGACCTCTAGCTCCGCCCTGAAGGCGGAGTATAAGAAGCCGGAGTCTTCCCCCGCAGGCCAGTTTACTATCGAGCTGCGGGGGAACAGACACGCTTAATAAAGCCTCATCGACTTCACTCTATTCGTCTCACGGAGTCTTTGTGCGCTACAATTTATTAAGCGTGCCTAAAAAGGACTATGGAGCTCAGGATCATTCCGGAATGCCTGAGGATCAGCCCCCACGCAGTGAACGCGGCAGCAGCCTTCAAGCACTGGCAGACTTGCTTTGAGGCCTACCTCAGAACGACCACCGGCCGGGTCTCAGAAGACCAGAAACTGCAGGTCCTGCACTCGAGGGTGAGCACGGAGATTTTCTCCCTCATCGAAGACTCGGAGGATTTCCAGACGGCGTTCGCAGTACTGAAAAGTCTCTATGTCCGCCCAGTTAACCAAATCTACGCTCGCTACCAGCTCGCGACGAGACGGCAAGCTCCCGGAGAATCGATGGACGAATTCTACGCCGCGCTGCTGATTTTGGGACGAGCCTGCAGCTGCCCGTTGGTGAACGCAAACGAACACACGGACATGTTAATGCGCGATGCTTTTGTGGCAGGTATGCAATCCTCCCAAATCCGCCAAAGACTTCTAGAAAAAGAGTCGCTAGGACTCTCAGAGGCACGGGCCCTAGCAGCCTCCCTAGACGTGGCCGCGCGTAATACCCGCGCCTACGGCCCCGACTGCGCGGCAACCCATTGGGCCCCGTACGTACCCGTCGCGGCAAACCCCCTACCCCCCCCCCCGGACACCCCACAGGCTTGCGCGGTCCAAACGCCGAGTCGCACCGGGGGCGCCCGCTGTTATTTCTGCGGCCAGGCGAAACACCCCCGACAGCGCTGCCCGGCCCGCGCAGCTATCTGCAAAAGCTGCGGGAAAAAGGGCCATTATGCGGTTGTGTGCCGGTCCCGCGAGGTCGCCACTGTCCCGGAAGAACAGGGAGCCCTGCAAGCCGTTTACGCGCCCCAACCCCCCCAGCACGCCATGTACGACCCGCAGGCGCAGCCGCTCTGGGTCCCAACCACCGCGGTCCCGGGAGAACTGGGAGCTCTGCACGCCGCTTACGCTCCCCAACCCCCCTCCCCGCAGCCCATGTATGACCCGCCGCCGGCGCTACCGCTTTGGGTCCCGGCCAACACTCTCCACGGAGAGGAGGGAGTTTTGCGCGTCCCTAACGCCACCCTAACCTCCACCCCGCGCCCCACGCCTGACCCGCCGGCACCACCTACTTGGGCCCCGACCACCGCTGTCCCCGGTGAGGGAGCTCCGCGTGGTCCTAGCGCTCGCGGTCCTTGCGCTCGCGGTCCTAGCGCTCGCGGTCCTAGCGCTCCCCAGCCCCCCAGCACATCATGTGCGACCCGCAGACGCCGCCATTTTGGGTCCCGGTCACCACGAGGGGAGGAGGGGCGCCGCCATCTTGGACCGCCCCAGACCTGTACGACGCGTGGGGGCGGCCATTTTGTCCACCCCCGCCGCCATCTTGTGACCCCCCAGCCACGTGCGATGTATGGGGGCGCCGATTTTGTCCATCCCCGACGCCATCTTGGACGGAAACAACGGACGCCACTCCACTACTACAACTACGTCTCGCTTCAATTATGCTCGATCAAGCTCGGCCCCGGACACTCCAGACGACGACGACAACGGTGCTAATAAACGGCCACGAAACGCCATGCCTAGTCGACTCCGGGAGCACGGAGAGCTTTATACACCCCGACACGGTAAGACGCTGTTCCTTGACCACCTATCCCAGCGCACAAAAGATTTCCCTAGCTGCAGGATCCCACTCCGTACAGATCCAGGGATTCTGCATAGTTACCCTAACGGTGCAGGGGAGGGAGTTCAAAAACTACAAACTAAACGTCCTTCCCCAACTCTGTGCCCCCACCTTGCTGGGATTAGATTTCCAATGCAATCTACAGAGCCTTACGTTCAAATTCGGCGGCCCAATACCCCCACTCACTATCTGCGGCCTCGCAACCCTCAAGGTGCAACCCCCGTCCTTGTTTGCGAACCTCACCCCGGATTGCAAACCCGTCGCCACTAGGAGCAGACGGTACAGCGCCCAGGACCGGACCTTCATTCGGTCCGAAGTCCAGCGGCTACTAAAGGAGGGCATAATCCAGGCCAGCAATAGTCCCTGGAGAGCGCAGGTGGTAGTAGTGAAGCCAGGGGAGAAACAAAGGATGGTCATTGACTATAGCCAGACCATCAACAGGTACACACAACTAGACGCGTACCCTCTCCCCCGCATATCCGACATGGTCAACCGGATTGCCCAATATAAAGTCTTCTCCACCGTGGACCTCAAGTCCGCCTACCATCAGCTCCCCATCCGCCCAAGTGACCGCAAGTACACAGCCTTCGAGGCAGACGGGCGATTATACCATTTCCTACGGGTCCCTTTTGGCGTCACAAACGGGGTCTCGGTCTTCCAACGGGAGATGGACCGAATGGTTGATCAACATGGGTTGCGGGCCACGTTCCCGTATCTCGACAATGTAACCATCACAACAGGTGAGGGAATTTCCGTTGCTCCCGACACAGGGGATACAGGACAGGGTGCTTTCAGGGGTGTGGGTCGGAGAGGGCAAGGTGTCAGAGATTTACCGAGAGATGAGGGAAGAGGGGGAGGAGTCGGTGGGCGAACTAAAAGGAAAGTGGGAAGAAGAACTAGGGGAGGAGATAGAGGAGGGTATGTGGGCTGATGCCCCTTACAGGGTAAATTCCTCTTCCTCATGCGCCAGGCTTAGCCTGATTCAATTTAAGGTGCTACATAGAGCACACATAACGGGAGCAAGATTGAGCAGGTTCTTTGGAGTGGAGGACAAATGTGGGAGGTGTGGCGGGAGCCTGGCAAACCACGCATATATGTTTTGGGCGTGCCCGGCACTGGAAGGGTATTGGAAGGGAGTGACGGGAGTGATTTCGCGGGTGGTGAAGGCCCGGGTCAAACCAGGCTGGGGGTTAGCTCGATTTGGAGTTGCGGAAGAGCTGGGAGTGCAGGAGGCGAAAGAGACCGACGGTGTGGCCTTTGCGTCCCTAGTAGCCCGGCGCAGGATCCTACTCATGTGGAAGGAGGCGAAACCCCCCGGACTGGAGGCCTGGGTAAATGATATGGCGGGGTTCATTAAACTGGAGCAGATAAAGTTTGCCCTGAGAGGATCGGCTCAAGGGTTCACCAGGCGGTGGCAGCCATTTCTCGACTACCTAGGGGAACGTTAGAGGGAAGACAGATGACCAGCAGCAGCAACCCAGGGGGAAGGGGGGGGGGAGGGGGGATGGGGGGCGGGGGGGGTGGAGTTTAGTTTAGTTTAGGTCAAAGATAAAGGGGTTTTGTTACTTGTGTATTGTTAAAAATTTCTGTATTGTTATTGTTGCGTTTGCTTTGTAAGAGGGGAAAAATTGTTGTTTGGGGGAAAAAATTTCAATAAAACATATTTTAAAAAAAAAGACAATGTAACCATCTGCGGCCACGATCAGCAGGACCACGACGCCAACCTCCAAAAATTCCTCCAGACCGCCAAAGCCTTGAACCTCACGTACAACGAGGACAAGTGCGTTTTTACCACCGATCGGCTAGCCATTCTGGGCTACGTAGTGCGCAATGGGATAATAGGCCCCGACCCCGAACGTATGCGCGCACTCATGGAATTTCCCCTCCCGCACTGCCCAAAAGCCCTGAAACGCTGCTTGGGGTTCTTTTCATACTACGCCCAGTGGGTCCCCCAGTACGCAGACAAGGCCCGCCCCCTAATACAGACCACGACCTTCCCTCTGTCGACAGAGGCTTGCCAGGCCTTCAGCCGCATCAAAGCGGATATCGCAAAGGCCACGATGCGTGCCATCGACGAGTCCCTCCCCTTCCAGGTCGAGAGCGACGCCTCCGACGTAGCTCTAGCGGCCACCCTTAACCAAGCGGGCAGACCCGTGGCCTTTTTCTCCCGGACCCTCCACGCCTCAGAAATCCGCCACTCTTCAGTAGAAAAGGAAGCCCAAGCCATAGTGGAAGCTGTGCGACATTGGAGGCATTACCTGGCCGGCAGGAGATTCACTCTCCTCACGGACCAACGGTCGGTAGCCTTCATGTTCGATAATGCACAGCGGGGCAAAATCAAGAACGACAAGATCTTAAGGTGGAGGATTGAGCTCTCCACCTTCAACTATGAGATTTTGTATCGTCCCGGAAAGCTGAACGAGCCGTCCGATGCCCTATCCCGCGGCACATGTGCCAACGCACAAATTAACCGCCTCCAAACCCTCCACGAGGACCTCTGCCACCCGGGGGTCACTCGGTTTTACCACTTCATCAAGTCCCGCAATCTCCCATACTCTTTAGAGGAGGTCCGTACAGTCACAAGGGAGTGCCACATCTGCGCGGAATGCAAGCCGCATTTTTTCAGGCCAGATGGAGCGCACCTGATTAAGGCTTCCCGCCCCTTTGAACGCCTCAGTCTCGATTTCAAAGGGCCCCTCCCCTCCACCAACCGCAACACATATTTTCTTAATGTGGTGGACGAATACTCCCGCTTCCCTTTTGCCATTCCCTGTTCTGACATGACCGCGGCCACAGTCATTAAAGCCCTGAACACCATCTTCACACTGTTCGGTTACCCCGCTTACGTCCACAGCGACAGGGGGTCCTCTTTCATGAGTGACGAGCTGCGCCAGTTCCTGCTCAGCAAGGGCATAGCCTCAAGCAGGACGACCAGCTACAACCCCCGGGGGAACGGGCAAGTAGAGAGGGAGAACGGCACGATCTGGAAGGCCGTCCTACTGGCCCTACGGTCCAGGGACCTCCCAGTTTCATGGTGGCAGGAGATCCTCCCGGACGCTCTCCACTCCATCCGGTCGTTATTATGTACGAGCACTAATCAAACGCCTCATGAGCGTCTCCTTGTTTTCCCTAGGAGGTCCTCCTCTGGAACGTCGCTGCCGACCTGGCTGGCGGCCCCAGGACCCATCCTGCTCCGAAAGAATGTGCGGGCACATAAGGCGGACCCGTTGGTCGAAAGGGTTCACCTCCTCCACGCGAACCCCCAGTACGCCTACGTGGAGTACCCCGACAGCCGACAGGACACGGTCTCCCTGCGGGACCTGGCGCCCGCCGGCAACACGCACAACCCCCCGACACCATCAACCCAACCCCCCCTTCCTGCCACCACCGCACCCCGCGACCGCCCCCTTCCCAGGAGGATCGGTTCCCCTCCCCTCAGCACCGACCAAGAATAAAGCCCAAGCTGAAACCGTAAGGCTCCTGGAGGCGACAACACCGGTACAAGCACCACCACCACCGGGGCCGAGGCGATCAACACGGACGACCAGACCACCCGACCGACTCGTGGCGTCGATCTAAAACTAAATATGGACTTTTCACAAGAACATTTTGCTTTTCTTCCCATACCCTCTGTAAATAGTTGCAACAGGACAAAATTGTACAATACTGTATTGCCTTGTGAATGTTTTTTTCCTCCCAGGACCAGCCCTGTAAACCCTTACCACCATACGAAGCATCACCCCGCCGGGTTCATTTTTGACAAGGGGTGAATGTGGTAGTATGTATTGGGGGTCATGTGGGACTGGAAGCCCTAATGTCATTGGCTGACAGATCCCGGGTCCTGGTTGGCCGTTGACCTCTAGCTCCGCCCTGAAGGCGGAGTATAAGAAGCCGGAGTCTTCCCCCGCAGGCCAGTTTACTATCGAGCTGCGGGGGAATAGACACGCTTAATAAAGCCTCATCGACTTCACTCTATTCGTCTCACGGAGTCTTTGTGCGCTACATTGCTACTCTTTGATCTCTTGCAAATGATTGGCTGATATGCTGGAGTTCCTGTGCAATCAGATGCTGGATCTCAGCTTTCTCTGAATCTGTATTCAAGACTAACTTTTTTTTCCTTGTAACTATCACTGCTGCCTCCTGCTAGATGAAGTTCTCATGCCAGCTGCTTCTTAGCCTGGAGTTCTCCATCTCTCTGTCCAGGACAATAACCATTTCTTTGTATTCTGCTTGAGTCTTCCTCATTCTTAAATTACCCCCTATTGGAACCTCATGCACTATCCACAAAACCTCCTCTCTATATACCATTGTTACTACTACTTGGTGAACTTTTGCCCATTTATCATCTGCTCGAATATGTAAAAGTTTCCATTTTCTCATTAATACCTCATTTATAATTCCGGTATACACTCGCATTCCATTTTCGTATAGGCTTTCTGGTATAATTTCTTTACCTGTGAATCTGTTTGTTGTAATTCAACCAACTTACTTGAACTGAAGTCAGCCGCTTCATCCACCACCTGCTTTTTGCCATTTGATCAAACATGGGGCGGGATTCTCTGTTGCCCGATGCCAATTTCATAATCGGCGAGCGGGCGGAGAACCCCTTCCGATGGCCAAATTGAGGGCGACGCCAGTTTGACCCCGGTTTTCTATTCTCCACCCTTTCCAAAATGGCGTCATCGGAAGGCCAATCCCCGATGCTCCACACCCGATGGGCTGGGTTCCCGACCGCATGGGGGACGTGTGGTCTCAGCGGTCAGGAACCCAGTGTGGCAACCACGGACTGTGTCCAGCAACAGTCGGTTGGGAGCCGTGCTGCTGGCTGGGAGGGGCTTGGGGCGGATGGACAGGGGGTGGCCAATATTTGGCAGGTCGGGTCTGCGCATGGCCGGCGTCATGTTGTACGACGCAAACGCTGCAGGTCATTGCCATGCAAATGCGCGCCCACGGACCTGGCCATTCTCCAGCCAGTTTTGGCACAGGAGCTGAGGCTTTTACCCGGCATGGCTGCTAACCCCTCACCAGTCCCAGGATCGGTGAGGGTTCGGCACAGATTTTGCCGACTTAAAACGCCACAGTTCCCATGCTGGCGTCGGCACTTAGCCGCAAAATCGGAGAATCCAGCCCATGGTTTCTGACAATTGAATCTCAGCCACCCTATTGGCATTCCTCAAGTTCTCTTCCTCCTATCTCAGCCTGTGACTTTGTGATCGGACTACCTTGCAATCAGGAAACACTCCCAGATATACTTCTTGCAACATCTGTTTTTTGACTTTCCACTGGCATTTCAACTGCAGTAGGCTGTACTCCCTGTAATCCAGCTATATCATTACCTCAGATAAACTGCACCTCTGGCAATGATATTTCTTCTATTATTCCAACTAGCACTTCATGACTTTTCAACGGACTCTCTAACCTTACCTTACATAGTGGCATACTACTGCTCTCACCACCAATCCCACATAGTATCATAGAATCTACAGTGCAGATTCGACAATCTACCTTCCAAACCACATATCTCCTTATCTCCCACCATTTAAGATTGACTTGCTTCTGTATCCTGCAAGATCTTAATCTCCTGCTCTACTCTACCTTGAACACCTCACAAATAAAACCCTTAAAAAGTTCTGCGGGATTCTCCGTTGGTGGGATCCTCCGCCCTGCCGACAGCGCACCCACGCCCATGTTTCCCAATAGTGTGGGGTGACCCACAACGCAATCAATCTCATTCACCCCTTTTGGCCTTATAGCTCTGCAAGTTTATTTCCGACAAGTATCCATCCAATTTGCTTTGGAAATTATCGTCTCTGTTTCCACACCCTCACAGATGGCGAGTTCCAGGTCATTAACACTTCGCTGCATAAAAAAGTTCCTCTACTCCTGTATCTTTTGCCCAAGATTTTTAATCTGTGTCCCCTGGATTTTGTGCTATCATCTACTGGGAACACTTTCCTTTGAAACATTATCTAAACCTGTCATAATTTTGTACACCTCTATCAACCTCCTGTCTGTCCCCCTTTGCTTGAAGGTGAACCACACCAGCTTCTCCAAACTAACCTTGCAGCTAAAATTTGTCATCTCTGGAAAACATTGTTAATTTACTTATGCATCATGGCAAGGAACCCCTTATGTATCCTAAAATGCTGTGCTCAGAATTGGATGCAATACTCTAGTTGTGGCTTAACTAGCACTTTAAAACAGTTAGAATAACTTCCCTGCATTTGTACTCAATACCTTTATTTATGAATCCCAAGATCCCACATACCTCACTAAGACAGACAACAGGTTGCAAAGTGGCTAAACAGAGCTCTGAGCCCTCTGCTTAATTTTGTGAGGGGTCAGAAATGGTTGAGGAGTGCCCAATGTTGACATAGTAGGTTAAAACCAGTTGGGCGCAGGGCAGCACGGTGCCACAGTGGTTAGCACTGCTGCCTCACGCGCCGAGGACCCGGGTTCGATCCCGGCCCGGGTCACCGTTCACATGGAATTTGCACATTCTCCCCGTGCCTGCATGGGTCTCACCCCCACAAGCCAAAAATATGTGCAGGGAAGGTGAATTCGCTATGCTAAATTGCCCCTTAATTGGAAATAAATAATTGGGTCTTAAAAAAAATTTTAGAAAAAAAACAGGTGGGCAAGCTATGGGGCCTGTGTTGAGGGGTTTTAATGATGGCATGCTGGTTCTATTCCTGCTGTCACAGGGCCTTTGCTGTTATTCCTTGGCACCATGCTCTCAGGGATACAGACGATTGTGATGGGAGGTGAGCAGCAGGTGGATTGTTAAGATCCTTGTGTTGCGGTAGGCTGGAGTTGATGCAAACCTTCTCCAGAAGCTTTTGTTTTCCAATCTCCCTCTGAGTGAGGGTGTAGGATGTTGCTCAGGACTGGGAGCCAGGGTAGTTGGGTTGATTGGAGGGTGCCCTAGATGATACGCATTGCTGTGTTGAGCTGGGTATCTACAGGACTGGTGTGGGATGAGTTATACCACATTGGTGCTCTGTACTCTGCAGTCGAGTTGATGATAGCAAAAGTTGAGGTCCTTTAGGTTTGAGCATCTGCACTCAATGAAGAGCCAGCAATTTTACTGTGGAGGGTGTTTCACATTTTGATCTTTGCTACTGTCTTGCTCAATGTTTCTTCTATGTTGGTAGTAAGTCAACGGTAACACCAAGATGTACCATATGCAGTCAATTATTATAAGATAAGAAATCGGAGCACAAGTAGGCCATTCCATCCATCAAGCCTGCTCTGCCATTCAGTCAGTTCATGGCTGATTTTGATTGCGGCCATAGCATTTTCTATCACATCCCCCCACAACCCTGGACTATCTTGTCATTCAAAAATCTCAGCCTTGAATATATTCAATAACCCAGCCTCCATTGCATTCCACGGAAGAAAATTCCAAAGACAAATGACTAAAAGAGTAAAAGTTCCTCCTCTCGACCTTAAACTATGCTCTCTAGTTTAGGTTCCCCCACAAGAGGAAACATCCTGTCAGTCCCTACCTATTAAGAACCCTCAGAATCTCATGGGTCATAACTTCCTTGGGAGTGGCAATCGGTGTCAGATTGCTACTCTGTACGACAGCATTCTGCAGCATCTATATTTAAATATTTAGCTTTTCTATTCTCCCTGTCAAAATGGACAACCTCACATTTTTGCACATTATGCTCTATCTGCCAATATTTTATCCACTAACAACCTATCTATATCACTTTGCAGATACTTTGTATTCTGCTCACATCTTTCTTATTTATCTTTGTAACATCTGCAAATTTGGCTTCAATACACTTGACCCCCTTCATCCAGGCACTGGTATAGATTGCAAATAGTTGAGGCCCAGCATTGATCCTTGCAGCACTCCACTAGTTACAGTTCACCAACCTGAAGATACTACATTTGTCCTACTCACTCCACTAGTTACAGTTCGTCAACCTGAAGATACTACATTTCTCCCACTCGGTTTTGTTAGTTAATCAATCCTCTATGCATGCTACTATATCACCCCTACACCATGAGCAATCATAGAATTTACAGTGCAGAAGGAGGCTATTCAGCCCAGCCCTTGAAAAGAGCACCCCATTTAAAGCCAACACCTCCAACTTATCCCCGTAACCCCACCTAACCTTTTTGGACACTAAGGGCAATTTAGCATGGCCAATCCACCTAACCTTCACATCTTTGGACTGAGAAAACCAGAGCACCTGGAGGAAACCCATGCAGACACCAGGGGTGAAATTCTCCGTTATCGACGCAAAGTCCGCCGATCGGCGACAAAAACGGCGCAAATCCGACCTTCATCACGCCGCCCTAAACGTCGCAAAGTCTCCGGCCCGGAATGGGCTAGCAGCGACGTGACGGGATCCGCGCTTGATCACGTGCTTCATGCCGTGCGGCGTCATACACGGCGTGATGGCTCATCAGGACGCGCTGCTCCCCCCCCACCCGACCGGAACACCCGACCGGATGGCCGCCCGCCGCTCAGCCCCGAGGTTCCAGTCACGGGATGTGGAGGCGCTCCTGGACGCAGTGGAGCAGAGGATGGAGGCCCTGTATCCCGGACACGGCCGCAGAGTTCCCCCACGCCACAGCCGGCGTCTGTGGAGGGAGGTGGCAGAGGCCGTCACCACTGTGGCCCTGACACCACGGACAGGCACCCAGTGCCACAAGAAGGTGAACGACCTCGTCAGAGCAGCCAGGGTGAGCCTCCCCCCCTGCCCGATATCCATATCCCCCCTCCCCCATATCCCCCTCCCCATATCCCCCTCCCCATATCCCCCCCCTCCCCATATCCCACATATCCCCCCGCCCCCATATCCCCATATCCCCCCTCCCCCATATCCCCCCTCCCCCATATCCCCCCTCCCCCATATCCTGCATATCCCCCATCCCCCATATCCCCCTCCCCCATATCCCCCCTCCCCCATATCCCCTATCCCCCCTCCCCATATCCCCTATCCCCCCTCCCCCATATCCCCCCTCCCCATATCCCCCCTCCCCCATATCCCCTATCCCCCCTCCCCCATATCCCCCCTCCCCCATATCCCCCCTCCCCCATATCCCCCCTCCCCATATCCCCCCTCCCCCATATCCCCCTCCCCCATATCCCCCTCCCCATATCCCCCCTCCCCCATATCCCCTATCCCCCCTCCCCCATATCCCCCCTCCCCCATATCCCCCCTCCCCCATATCCCCCCTCCCCCATATCCCCCCTCCCCCATATCCCCCCTCCCCCATATCCCCCCTCCCCCATATCCCCCCTCCCCCATATCCCCCCTCCCCCATATCCCCCCTCCCCCATAGCCCCATATCCCCCCTCCCCCATAATCCCCCTCCCCCATAATCCCCCTCCCCATATCCCCCCTCCCCCATATCCCCTATCCCCCCTCCCCATATCCCCCCTCCCCCATATCCCCCCTCCCCCATATCCCCCCTCCCCCATATCCCCCCTCCCCCATATCCCCCCTCCCCATATCCCCCCTCCCCCATATCCCCCCTCCCCCATATCCCCCCTCCCCCATATCCCCCCTCCCCCATATCCCCCCTCCCCCATATCCCCCATATCCCCCATATCCCCCCTCCCCCATATCCCCCCTCCCCCATATCCCCCATATCCCCAAGTCAATCCAGCCCTAACCTTAACCTCTGCAATACACGCGCAACCGATGGCGTGCATTCATATACCTGTCTAACACTGTTGCCTTTTACCTCCGCCCCCCCCCCCCCACAGGAGAAACGCGCACACAACACCAGAGAGCATGTGAGGACTGGAGGAGGCCCCGCTGATGAGAGGCCACTGACCGAACACGAGGAAAGGGCCCTGGAACTGGCTGGCGGACCTGAGGACCGGGAGGTTGGGCCCACCAGCAAGTAAGCCATATCCCCCCTCCCCCATATCACCTGATCACTGCCTGATGTCTAACCATGCATGCTTCATTGTGTATCACAGGAGCAAACGTCGAGGCACCCATCCCCGCAGATACAGACCGCCCGCATGATGCCCCTCGGAGGCCATGGGAGACGGAGAGACCCGGACCCTCCGGCATGCGATGCCCGCAGGATGTCCCTTGGAGACCACGGGAGACGGAGAGCCTGGAGCAACAGGGCGATGACGCCCCCGTCTCGTGCTGGTGCGACGACACAGGCGTGTGCCACCCAGCGATGAGAGGGGCAGCCATAGGCCCCCGTCACAGCCGAGCCAGGACACCACTACCCAGGACACCCCTACCCAGGACACCCCCTACCCGGGACAGCACTACCCAGGAAAACGAAATACTGGACAGTGACACAGATTGGATGGGTGGAGACGAACCGCCAACCCAAAGTGCCATGGACTCAGAGTGGGACGAAGAACACGACACAACGCCACTGCTGTCACCAACACCCTCCACCATCGCAGAAACACTCACCTCGGTTGGGCACTTTAGTGATGAGGCGTCTGGTACACTCACTGGTGCGCACAACACAGCCGTCCCGGTACAGCAGGCGGAGGTAGGAGCAGCAGAGGGGCCGGGCGGTCGGAGGGCAGCCCAGCCCAAGCGAACATCTGCCGCCCAGATGGATCCCGGGTTCCTGGAGTTACCACACCCACCCATAGATCCGATGCAACCACCGAACCGGAGACGAGCGAAGAGGGTGATGGCCGGCTTGCGGCAGCTGCGGTCGCAGGTGGAGGAGTCCACATGCGTCCAGGAGCTGGGAGTGGTGCCGGTCATACGTGCCACCCAGGCCGACACCACACGGGTGGCGTCCGCGGTGGAGGCAATGGGTGCGACGGTGTCAGACATGGGGAACGGTTTGCGAGGCCTGGGGCATTCCGTGCAGGCGGCGTCTGTGACCCAGGACATGGCTGCCCTCTCACAGGAGGCCATGAGCGAGCGCCAGTGGCAGATGGCAGAGGCGCTCAACGCCATGGCCCAGTCTCAGCAGTCCATAACCCAGTCTCTGCAGGCCATGGCCCAGTCTCAGCAGGCCATAGCCCAGTCTCTGCAGGCCATGGCCCAGTCTCAGCAGGCCATGGCCCAGTCTCTGCAGGCCATCGCTGAGGGCATCGGCGCCATTGCCCATGTGCGATCCGGCGTTGCACAGTCACAGACAAGGTTTGCCAATCCCCTGAGCTCCATGGCTGCAAACCTGCAGACCCCTGTCGATACCAGCACGGGCCTCCAGGACTGGCAGCGCCAGATGTCGGGGGGGGCGTCGGATGGCCAGTCCGTTTGCATCCCCCACCCATGTAGAGGCCTGCGGGCCATCGGGCACCCCGAGGGAGGAGGAGGTGCTGTGGTCCGTCCCGGGTCCCCCTGTAGGGGAGGTCCCGGAACACCGCGACACCTCGGACTCCCCCCCTTCCGTCCCAGGTGCATCGGGTGGGCAACGGGCAGGACAGGCTGGCAGCTCGCCATCCCAGTCGCCCGGGCCGCAGCCTGGCCCATCTAGGCCAGGACGCCCCAAGAAATGGCCGCCAAAGGGATCCCGTGTCAGAGGGCAGGAATCACAGGAGTCCATCTCCAGTTCTGCTGTACCGTCTGGGGAACCACGTAGACGTAGTCAAAGGGCCCGTAAGGCCAAACAATTAGACACTGAGGCACGGGTGCAGGGCACAGATGAGCTTTAGGGGCTAGGGCACATGCATGAACTCCTTTGGTTATTAAAGTCAATGTTACACCTACAGAAGCTGCCTTTGTGCTCTGTCCAAAGCGTGCGGGGGTGTCATGTACATTGAGCGCAAGTGTGTGTGTGTGAGGGGTGGTCTTACCTCAGCCCCTCATTGCGTGGCCTCCGTACAGGCGTCATCAGCCACGATCGCAATGGGTAGCCCCTGTCGACCAGCAACCAGCCCCTCAGCCGGGGATGACGTCCCTCATACATGCCGGTGATGTATGACCGCGACAACACGTATGAGTCGTGTACACTGCCCGGGTAACGGGCGCAGACGTGCAGGATCATCATGCGGTGGTCGCAGGCCACCTGTATGTTCATCGAATAGGTCCCCTTCCTATTGGTGAACACGGCCCTGTTATCTGCAGGTGGCCGCACGGCGACGTGCATCCCATCAATCGCGCCCTGGACCATGGGGAACCCGGCCACAGCAGAGAAGCCCACGGCCCGGGCATCTTGGCTGGCCCGGTCCACAGGGAAGCGGATGTAGCGGTGCGCTATGGCATATAGGGCGGCTGTCACTGCCCGGATGCACCGGTGCACCGATGTCTGCGATATGCATCCTCGTCCCCCCATCCCCCTCCCCGTCACGGACCCCCCATCCTCCCTCCCCGGCACGGACCCCGTCCCCCCCCATCCTCCCTCCCCGGCACGGACTCCGTCCCCCCATCCTCCCTCCCCGGCACGGACCCCGTCCCCCCCCCCATCCTCCCTCCCCGGCACGGACCCCGTCCCCCCCATCCTCCCTCCCCGGCATGGACCCCGTCCCCCCCATCCCCCTCCCCGGCACGGACCCCGTCCCCCCATCCCCTCCCCGGCACGGACCATCCCATCCTCCCTCCCCGGAACGGACCACCCCCATCCTCCCTCCCTGGAACGGACCCCGTCCCCCAATCCCCCCCCCCCCCCCCCCATCCTCCCTCCCCGGCTCGGACCCCGTCCCCCCATCCCCCTCCCCGGCACGGACCCCCCATCCTCCCTCCCCGGCACGGACCCCGTCCCCCTCCCCCTCCCCGGCACGGATCCCCCCATCCTCCCTCCCCGGCACGGACCCCGTCCCCCCCCATCCCCCTCCCCGGACCCCCCCATCCTCCCTCCCCGGCACGGACCCCCCCATCCTCCCTCCCCATCCTCCCTCCCCGGCACGGACCCCGTCCCCCCATCCCCCTCCCCGGCACGGACACCCCCCGTCCCCCTCCCCGGCACGAACCCCCCATTCTCCCTCCCCGGCACGGACACCCCCATCCTCCCTCCCCGGCACGCAACCCCCCTCCCAGCACTCCCCCGGAGCCCAGCCCACTCTAACCCCCCCCCGCCGCGCGCACACACACAAAAAACCCTACACAGACCTCTCCCCTACACATTCAGACTGCGGCCACGCCATCGCCTGTCCAGCGGCCAACTCCCCAGGCCGTCACCCACCTCCACGCTGGTCGGCGTAAACCTTGAGCACTGGTTGACGCCGATTAAAAGGAGGTTTGATTTACGCCGACATGACCCGTCATCACGTCGACGGGACTTCGGCCCATCCGGACGGGAGAATATCGACAGGCCCAAAATCGATTGCCTTGCGCCCACCCGTGCCAGTCTCCGAGGTCTGTGGCGCCATTGACGCCCCGCCAACATTTCTCCCTTCGGAGACTTCGGCGGGCGCGGAATTCACGGCGGCCAACGGCCATTCTCCGACCTGCTGGGGGTGGGGGTGGGGGGTCGGAGAATGACGCCCCAGGAGAGCGTGCAGACTCCGCCCAGACAGTGATCCAAGGCGGGAATCGAACATGGGACCCTGGAGCTGTGAAGCAATCTGCTACTGTGCTGCATCTTGTCCAGTAACCATTTATGTGGCACCTTATCAAATATCTTTTGGAATTTCAAATACACTAGATCTGCTGGTTCCCCCTCATATTCTCTGCTTGCTACATTCTCAAAGAATTCGAAAGGAAATTGTGCTTCACAAATTTATTTTAAAAACCATGTTGACTCTGCCTGATTTATTATATTATGATTGGCATCCTTACTGCCTGCTTCATTTCCAAGTTTAGTATTATTGACTGCCCCCGCACCGCCTCCCGGACTGTAGCTACTTTTTTTTCTTTCTTTGCCTTCCAAATTACGGGCGGGATTCTCCCAAAGGGAGTCTAAGTGCCGACACCGAAGTAAACACCAAAGTGTTTTACTCTGACATAGGCGCCCGTTCCCAGACCCCTATTCTCCTCCCTCCGTGGGGGAGCAGGGGCATCATGCAATTTACGGGGGTAGGGCCTCGGCGCAGCGTCAGAGACCCGGTGCCGCGTAAAAGACCCGCCGTCTTGGGTCCCGCGCATGCGCAGTTGGGCCGGCGCCAACTAGCGCATGTGTGGTGGCCGCCCTCCCCCAGGCCGCCCTGCACAAACATGGCAGATGGAACCAGGCTCGCCGGTGGTAGAAAGGAGGCCCGCCGACAGAGGCTGCCCGCCAATCGGTTGGTCCCGATCGTGTACCAGGCCACTCTGGAGGCCGCCCCCGGGAACGGAGCCCCCCCACCACAGGCCACCCCCCAAGCCTTCGCGATGAGTACTCACCGGCAGCAACCAGGTGCGGACGGCACCGGCAGGACTAGGCAGTTTACGCTTGGCCCATCCGGGCCAGAGAGCCGAGCGGCCCGGCACTGGTTTCAGGGGGTGGGAGAATCGCGTGCAGGTGTCGGGGTGGCGTGGCGCGATTCGCACGCCGATCCTCCCACCTGGGGGGGGGGGGGGGGAGAATACCGCCCTACATTTTTAACATCTCCCTGCAAAATGTCAAAACCTGAAGAGATGAGACACCACACTTGTTTATTCACATTTAATTTGAAAATCACATCACTGCAAAGTACTTAAAGTTTTCAGATAAAGTAATGTCAATACAAGCATAAGTTTCCAATAAAGAGAAAAGTAGACTAATGGAAAATATTTCTGCAAAGCAAATGGAACTGTGCAATTCCATCAGCAAATTTTGAATATTAGCATTTACATTTGTAACGGCTCTTCACACAAAATGGTTGGATCATTTACTCATAACTAATGTCAAGCACCATTTGCAGTGCTGTTATTTTAAGCAGCAAATGATGGCCCACAAATAAGAAGAGGTAAAAGGGAAATTACAAATGGAACAGGCATGTCTGTTCCATGTTGGCGTCAAAGCCAATTGCTAAGGAATGGTATGCATTAAACGGTCTTCAGTTTGCTAGAGACTTACATTAATTGGTGGTGGGTTTTTCAGGGAGTTTCCCATCAGCTCTGCTGGCAAGTTCCCTACCGCTATTCAATGACACACGTCACCTTCTGGGCACTGGGGAGTTTCTCACCAGTTTATCCCATACTTAGAAGTTTTCCAGCGCTGGGGAGCTGAACTCAGAGATCAAGCCGCCATTTTGAAAGGGTGCCCTGATCATTAAGTGAGCTTACTGGCCACCCAGGGATCTCCACCAATGTCCCAGGAGACCCTCCGGGTGCCATTCTGCCAGTCCACATTTGTGGGGACCAGCACTGATCGGCACCTGGATCCACTTCAATGGAGGCCGGTGAATCCCGGGCAGGTAGGTCGTAAGTAGGTTTACGACCTACTTGCACAAGTGGCATTCAGTGCCGCCGATTTTGGGCCTTTGTTCTGACTGACCATCTTGCAGGACTTTGGTGAATGCCGCGAGTCACGGAAGCCAACGGGAGACTCGCCGGAGGCCTCTCCCGGGATTCTCCTGCTGCATTGTGCTCTCACTTGGGCGCAACGCAGCAAGAAAATCGTGCTCCTATAGGAGAGTGCAACACAGCCTTGCTGCCATGGTGCTGCATGGCTCATCATGCATGATTCACTTCTCGGTCGAGGCAGACCCCTCCACCTCCATGCTGAGCTAGACCCATGAACTCTCCTGTGTCACCGTCTCAGTTCAGTTCAGCGCCTGGGGTTGGGTAACACCAGGGTCTCCTTCCTGTCCCCACACAGCAGTGTCTATCTGGACAGCACTGTGCTGGGGGAATCATGCAACCATCACAACAAAGGTCTGAAGTTCAACCAGGGGTGCAGGGTGAGGTGGGGGCCTAACAGACAAAGGGGTATGTGGAAGGAAGGCTGTGCGGTGTAGGCAGTGGGGCAAGGAGGTGGATAAAGTTGATGGCCAACAGAAGGCAGAGGGAATAAAGAGGGGGAATCTGGACTCTGACTGCATGACAAGCTCAAAGGGATACTGCATTGTTTACATTTACTAGAAGGAGAGGTGAAGATTCTAGAGGTGGTGGGTAGAGGTCCAAGTGGGGCATGGGCACCTCACAGGTGATGGGTTTGGGGGGGGGGGGAGAAAGAGAAGAGAGAGAGAGAGAGAGAGAGAGAGAGAGATTGATTTGAGGAATAGGCTTCTTGAGGCTATTGGCCCTTTATCTCTAGGTTGCTGACCATGCACAGCCTGGTGGACAGGTGGGCTGGAAAGAGTGATACAAGTATGCTGGATTGGTTTCCAAATATGGCACCGGGACCTTTGAACCGGTGTGAGAAACACCACTCACTTAATAATAATTTACACTTAGCCAAATTCTGAAGAAGTATTTTATTCAATCGATCTTGCAAGAGCCGGTCCAGCCCATCAACATTGGCAGACACAAAGAATTCATACAGCATCACTTGTTATATACGAAAAGAGCAGTTTCCTTATCAGTGATTCCTTATTTGGACTTATGTTCATTTTGTTTTCTCCCTTGCTTAGTGGTTTCTGTTAGCTCCTGGTATATCCTTGGACCGTCAATTAAAAGATAAGAATGAGGCCCCCTGCTTGCACATCCCATTCCTCCCCGAAGGTCAGTCCTGTACATAGTTACCGCAACTTGCTCACTGTAGCTTGACATCTTTATTTTCCCATCAGGCCCTATTGTTGACATCTGGGGCGAGATTCTCCGACCCCCCGCCGGGTCGGAGAATCGCTGGGGGCTGGCGTGAATCCCGCCCCCGCCGGTTGCCGAAGTCTCCGGCACCGGAGATTCGGCGGGGGCGGGAATCGCGCCGCGCCGGTTGGCAGGCCCCCCCCCCGCGCGATTCTCCGGCCCGGATAGGCCGAAGTCCTGCCGCTAAAATGCCTGTCCCGCCGGCGTAGATTAAACCACCTACCTTACCGGCGGGACAAGGCGGCGCGGGCGGGCTCCGGGGTCCTGGGGGGGGGCGCGGGGCGACCTGGCCCGGGGGGGTGCCCCCACGGTGGCCTGGGCTGCGATCGGGGCCCACCGATCCGCGGGCAGGCCTGTGCCGTGGGGGCACTCTTTACCTTCCGCCTCCGCCACGGTCTCCACCATGGCGGAGGCAGAAGCGACTCCCTCCACTGCGCGTGCGCGGGAATGCCGTCAACGGCTGCTGACGCTCCCACGCATGTGCCGCCCGGAGATGGCATTTCCGCGCCAGCTGGCGGGGCACCAAAGGCCTATTCCGCCAGCTGGCGGGGCGGAAATTTGTCCGGCGCCGGCCTAGCCCCTTAAGGTTGGGGCTCGGCCCCCAAAGATGCGGAGCATTCCGCACCTTTGGGGTGGCGCGATGCCCGTCTGATTTGCGCCGTTTTGGGCGCCAGTCGGCGGACATCGCGCCGTTTCCGGAGAATTTCGCCCCTTAATTGTGAACCAGAGTTATACATGTAAGAACAACATAAAATGCTCATTTCTCATACCGGTCAGCTGAGGGCTGGTGGACGAATCAGCTGCTGGCCGGCCAGTTGGAGGGGAACCTGTCTGGGCATAATTAATGAGGTTCCAAGTGTGAATCCTGCCATTCTGGAGAGAGACAGGCCCTGCCAGACCACCCTCTTCCCGCCCCCCAACCACCGCACGCATGTCTCAAAATGGGAGAATTCTGCCCAAGCAAGGAATCCAAAATAGTTACCTCTGTGCAAGAAGTCAGATTGTCTTTCCAGCCTTGAAATACACAGCCATATTTGTATCACATTCATTTTACTTTGAACCATTTCAAATCAATTATGTTGAACATTCTCCTCTTTTGGTCCCTCTCCAGGGCCCATGTAAAAGTGTCCAATTTTGTTACTGTTACAATCTGAGCAGAGTCTATAGCAATTCCCCAGATTTTTAAAACCTTGGTATTACTAAAGCAGCTCTAATTCCATTGAAAAGGATTGAACCCAACCATAGAGATTATGGTCTAGTTATATTTCAGTATCTTGTGTGATCAAAGCACATAATGGAACTTTTTTAAAAATTCATGCTCGACAGGATCAGCACATTCCGTTCTCCCGCAACCCACAGAATCATTTCAATTGCACAAACTATTGAAAGCTCTTTCTGCTGGAACATTTAGCTCCATGAGTACTGTTAACAAGAGCTTTCTCATTTCATGCAAGTCATCATGCTGAGCTTCTCTCAATTTAATCTTTTGGGGTCTTATTATATAATCACATAACCACTCGGATGAGTTTTGAAGAGTTTTGAAAACTACATTTTCCAACACAAAACAATAAAGTTCAATTACAAAACACTATTTATAAAAGCTCCTTTAATGAATATGCTGTTCATTTTTGACAAAATAATTAAATCTAAAGCAAAGCTTCCTACTGCAGTATCTACATTTAAAAGGAAATATTGAATTTAGAATGAAACTCTTACTGGAACAATGGAAAAATGCCTTTCTTGATTTAAAGCATAATATATATCAGCAGCATTGAAGAACATTGAATTATAAAAATAAATACACAGATGCATTTTAAGAATTTATCCCTTGTAAAGTAATTATATTTGCTATAGCATCTTAGTTTTGATGCAATATACAGTTAATGTAATTAGCTCGGTTTTCAGGCTCAGTGAAGTCCGTGAGCCCGAGTTATATTTGATCAGATGTGTTATTTGTGAATATACTCTTTATATCATGATCACTTCATCTGTCAACAGAAAACGTTTTCCATTTCTTCCAGAATAACTTCCAAGTTATAAACTATGGCCCATGCAACAGTAAATACTTTAAAAAAAAATTTTTTTTAAGAGTACACAATTCTTTTTTTTTCCAATTAAGGGGCAATTTAGCGTGGTCAATTCACCTAGCCTGTACATCTTTGGGTTGTGGGGGTGAAACCCATGCAGACACGGGGAGAATGTGCAAACTTCATATGGACAGTGACCCAGGGCCGGGATTCAAACCCGGGTCCTCAGCACCGTAGGCTGCAGTGATATCCACTGCACCACGTGCCGCTCTGTAAACACATTTTACTAATAATAATGACCTTTATTATCACAAGTAGGCTTATATTAACACTGCCATGAAGTTACTGCGAAAAGCATCTAGCCTATTCAGGTACACGGAGGGAGAATTCAGAATGTTCAATTCACGTAACAAGCACGTCTTTCGGGACTTGTGGGGGGAAACTTCGGAGCAAACCCACGCAGACATGGCGAGAAGGTGCAGGCCGTCCGCACAGCCATTGACCTAAGCCGGGAATCGAACCTGGGACCTTGGCGCTGTGAAGCAACAGTGCTAACCGCTGAGCTACCGTGCTGCCCTCCTGCATTTAAAAAAAACCATTCCAGCCCAGATTCATTAGGTTTTCTTAATTTTATGGCATATTACAGAAGCACCCTTTATTTCCTATTTACAGTGTCAAAAGCTTTTGCTCCCTTGTATGATCTTCACCCAGAGCAAATAAACCCCCCCATCAATACTTCTAAAAGGGAAAATATGGGCAAATATTGGGTTTGATGTATCAGCAAAGCCCATGATTAATTATAGCAATAATGAGCTGCTGTGAAAGCGAGAAAGCATAAGACATGATGCAACCTATTAATTAATTTCGGTCCCAGAAACAGTTTTGCTGCATTCCTTCACTCATTCATTTCAAACAGGTTACCTACATAATCAGGGAATTTAAGCAGAAATGAAAAAAAGACATGTGAATGCACACACTGAGACTGGAGACTGAAATAAATCGAAAATTAACAATGTATTTTCTGGAACATTGATGTTAAGGTCCAACTTACTGGTGAGTTCTCCAGCAACAACAATCCCCATGTTGTTGTGCAACATTAATAATCACGATCAGTGGGTCAATCATAGGCCTAGTACTTGGGTACTGGTCAGGCACAGTGGTTCTACCTAGCACATGCAACAGTTGAATGTGTCACAGTACATTAAAGCATTTCTGCAGGAGGAAAGGATATGTCTAGTTACCATGCATAATACCTTACCTGGTATTGCATTTCTTGGTTTGACAAATACAACATCCAACAACATCTATTTACTAAGTAAGTTTGAGAAGGACATTGGCCATTTGGACATAAAATACTAAGAATTTGAGGGAAGTCATGAAGTGTCAGCCTTGGCTCAATGGTAGCATACAAGTCATAGGTTTGAGTTTAAGACTTCCTCCAGAAATCAGAGCCTGATACTTCAGTGCAAAATTGAAGGAGTTCTGCATCGTCAGAGGTGATGTCTTTTGGATGAGATATTAAACAGAGGCCCAGTCTGCCTGCCCTCTCAAACAGGTGTGAAGGACAAGGGCAGCAGCCACACAGGAATACCACCACCTAGAAGTTCCCCTCCAAGTCACTCACCATCCTGACTTGGAAATGTATCACTGTTACTTCATTATCGCTGGGTCAAAATCCTGGAACTCCCTCCTAACAGCACTGTGGATGGACCAACGTCACAAAGGCTGCAGTGGTTCAAGGCAGCAGTTCACCGCCACCTTCTCAGGGGCAACTAGGGATGGACAATAAATGCTGGCCTAGCCTAGCCCACATCCCTAAATGAATAAAAAAACAATTCAAGACACTATTTAAAAGAGGAGCTGGGGAGTTCTATCCAATTTAGTGCCTAATATTTATCCCTCAGCCAAAAGTACTTGATTAAAAATCATTATTCTCATAATTTTCTCATTTGTGAGTCTGTTTGCAAACTGGCTAGCTCTTTTCCCCCAAGTTACAAGTTACAACTGCACCTCAAAAATGGACCACTGCCTCAGAATATGCCAACGTGTTTTAGAGCCAATGAAAGGAGCTCTATTAACATAATTTCTTTCTAGCAGTATTTATTCAACGAGCAATTTTGATATCTCAGCTATAGTTCAATCACCTGAAAGGTTATTTTTTTCTTTAGTTTGTACATGAAATTGTCATGTTCAGCCCTACACAATTTGCTGACAGTATCAAATATAGCAGCTGAATAAAATTGGGTCACTGCAACATTATTTCCTTGTTACAGTAATAGAAGCTTTGTTATTGCATTCAATTTTGAGGCTGTTAACTAGCGATTATACACATTAAATTATCCATTCCCTAGATATTCTAGAGATTTTTCAGACAACTGATGTAAAACTTTGGATATCCAATTTCTTTCTGGTGGTCTGTGGAGAGAGCACAACATCTCTGCTATTGATAATATTCCCAGTGGCTGAAAAGCATCCATGCTCATGGTGGGCAGAATTTCCTCCCTCCAATGTCCTTCCTGTGACATTCTCCTTGAATATGGTAGACAGTTTTGGACCCCTTATTTAAGAAAATATATACTTGAATTGGAGGCAGTCCAGAAAAGGTTCACAAGCTTGATCCTGGGTATGGGGGGATTTTCTTATGAGGAGAGGTACAATAGGTTAGGCCTGTACACATTCTGTTCAAAAGAATGAGAGTCGACCTGATTGAGACATATAGGATTTGCAGGGGGCTTGACATGGTGTTTCCCCTTGTTGGAGAGGCTAGGACCAGAGGGCATAATCTCAAGAGTAAGGGGTCACCCATTTGAGACAGAGGAGGAGAAATTTCTTCTCTTAGAGGGTAGTGAATCTGCGAAGTTCTTCACCACAGAAGGCTGTAGAGGATGGGCCGTTAAGTATGTTCAAGGCTGAGATAGACAGACTTTTAATCAGACGGATTATGGGGATAAGGCAGGAAAGCAGAGTTGAGGATTATAATTTCAGATCAGTCATGATCTCATTGAATGGCAGAGCAGATTTGATGGACAAATAGCCTACTTCTGCCCCCATGTCTTATGGTCTTGTATTTTGACAGGGTGCTTCGGCAGGATTACAAGTATGAATCAGCGTCAGAATTTTGACCAAGTCAGCAATATTGTGACTCAATCCAGCTATGTTACTGTTCAATTCTGCAAAGCCAGACTGGACAGACCTCTCCAACTTCTCCATTCCAGATTGCACAATGCACTTGAGCTCTTGCATTTCAGTTTGTCTTGCAGATAATCCAAACTGAGCAGAACCTTTTTCAGGTTCCATCTGTATGGCAGATGGCTGGAGACCCAGGTTATTTTGCACGATAACCCGAGTGGCCTCCAGACTTGACTGGATAACTCCTTTTATATCAACTAAATCATCATGAATTTTGTCAAATCCTTCTTTATGCTCATGCATAATGCTTGTTGTGAGGAGATGATTCACTTGCACAAAAGCATCACGAGACAATGGGCTTTTTGAAGGGTTTTGCACACTTCTTTGCAGTTCCGGCTCTATGGCAGATAGTTCTGTCAAATGGAGCGCAGGGACCATACATTGCTCCAGATGGTCTTCTGACCCAACTGATATTTCGGATTCCACCTGCTTTGCTGATTCTTCTGGAGATCCAAAGACACTGGCCACTCCTGAATTCCCTAAAGGGAAGTTGGAAGAATTCAGTGAACTAGTAAGTGCTGTTTAAAAAGAAAAACTGTGTTAGCAAACAACATTTTTTGAAGCGTGGGAACAATTTTTATCCACGTCTAGCTATATTGAGATCTTGGATTTAATGGTCGGTTGCCCAAGCCATATAAAATTGTTGATATCAAACTAGTTTTTGATCACATTGTTAAATCATTATTAATTATATAACCAATGTAATTTTAAAGAGATAATTCATGATTTATGCTTTTATTTCTAAAAAGCATCAAGAGAGCATCATTTTTGTAGAAGCATTACAATCGATAAAAACTTTGTATATTTCCAGGGTCTAAAGTCCAGTTTACATCTTTCCACTTGCTGTGGATTTTGTAACCAATCTGCTTGCAGTTTGTTTTCTTGAAAGACCTTTTTGGGCTTATAGAGCTCCAATCGCGTTTGTACATTTTACCAGATTATGCTCTTATGCTTACACAGGAGCATAGATAGATGGTCATTAAAACATATTGGTTTGTGTACAAGAATGCCAAAGCAAATAGGGCGCTATGCGAAGACCATTATATTCAGATTGGAATACAAAGAATCCTAATGTTATACCCACGGGTGTCCCTGTTTTAGTATATTACAATTAAATAGTGGGTTGCACAGGCAAACCTCTGAAAGCAAGGGACACAGGGACTATTTCGAAGAATGGTGAACATTGCTAAACCCAAAATAGCTAAAAAAGGTAGACTTGAAATTTGCAACATTCCCGTTTGATACCACAAAAGGTCGTAGCAAAGGTATCTGTATGGGTGGTCGCAATTTTCAGGAGGTAACCATTTCCAAAAGCTCTTTAACACTGGAGATTAGAAGATGGGTTAGGGTTTTGAGACAATGGTTCAGCAAGGAAAAACAGGAGCCTTTAGGTTGTCTTTGATCTCTAGGACATTTCTAGATGAGAAGGATAATAATTGCTTATTGTCACAAGTAGGCTTCAATGAAGTTACTGGGAAAAGCCCCTAGTCGCCACATTCCGGCGCCTGTTCAGGGAGGCTGGTACGGGAATTGAACCCGCGCTGTTGCCTTGTTCTGCATTACAAGCCAGCTGTTTAGCCCACTGTGCTAAAGAAAGATTTGACTGCAGACAGTTGAACATTGCAATCTTTGACATGGTACAGGCAAATCTGACAATAAGACAAGTTGCACAACTGAGGTTGCAACCAGAGCTTATGCTGAAACTCAATTATATAAAAACCTAGTACCATGTCAAATAAAAACAATATTTCAGCATCTGACTTCATTACATTAACTTGAAAGATTTATTTCTGGTTTGTTAATTATCTTCTCTGCTGAAAGCATTGATTTCTTACTGAATTAGGATTATAAAAATTCACCATGTTAATATATCTCACCCAATTTTTATCGACTTCAGTGGGCTATTGACGTCTGGAAAATTCAAAAGTTGAACACAACCAGTCTTTACCCAGAAGTTTCCATTTCAATTTCAGAAAGATTGCTAGATTACAAGCAAGATCCCCGGCATATTTCCTCTTCTCTCCAGGAAAATTGGAGCACTCTCCTCTAGCCAGAGATGAGCTCATGTAATCACTGAATAAACTCTCAGCTACAAATCAATTGTGAATGCTGAATTCTCATCCGATCCTGATTTCAAAGTCACTACATTGGTCGGAGAATCTTCTGATAACTAAAGCCTTTTCTCCTAGTGCCATCTACAGACAAAGTGGAGGATTTGATATGCTCAATGGAAAGCATCCTCTGCTTTGCAACAAACATTTCTGTGACCATCATTCTGAATAGGCTCTGTGGAACAGTGTACCTCTCTGTACATAATTCACATGCTAGAATAATGTGGTTGTTGGTAGACAGTTCTTCGGTACAAGTCGCTTTATTTTCTGCTGTGATCATAAAGCTAAAGGCCATCATTGTTATACCATGGTTTGACAAGTCAAATGGCACTGTCTGTCCTCCTACAGCATTGGCTCCATATAAATTAATCCATTAGAACATTTCCACATTTTGCTTCCCATTCATACGCAGCTTCTTTTAAACAAATACCACTGCCTGATTACACAAACTCATTTCTGAAGATGAATATTTGTCTAATAAATATTGCATTTGCTTCATACTTTTTATTTTTTTGCATTAGCATCTGTCTTTTGGGTTTTTTCTGCATTGCTTAATGTCCCCCCCATTCTGAGGAAATAGCATTTTGGTTTCATACAAAAACCCGAAAGACTCATCCCTCTCCCTGGTGGTACTCACTCGGTCAAGAGCAATCAAGATTCTTTTCATTTTTCAAGCATTCTTCATAGCCAATTTCCTCAGCCTTACTAGGTTCTTTGTAAATTCCTCATTTTTCTAATTGTTCACTGTATAACTTATAATTTCTTTTCATCACTTCCTCATGTCCATTTAAATGATCATTTGCTAGCTTCTCTTATTTCTGTGTCATTAACTGGAAGCACCCACACACTGGACATTTATTTCACCATTATTCAGTTTGGTTTCAAACAATTTTATGTCATTGTTTACTTGGCCACTTGTAATCATTGCTTCATAGGAGATTTTAGATCATCGTCTACCCACCCATTGACTATCTCCACCTCCCGCTGCCTTGGGAAGGCAGGCAGCATAATCAAAGACCCCTCCCACCCAAATTATTCTCTCTTCCAACCTCTTTCATCGGGCAGAAGAAACAAAATCTGAGAGCACGTACTAAAATTCAAAAATAGCTTCTTCCCTGCTGTTACCAGATGCTGAATGACCCTCTTCTGTTGAACAGATCTCTCTGCACATCTTCTCTACAGTCGTAGCATTATACTCCGTATGCTTTACTCTGATGTCTATGGTACGTATTTACATTGTGAATTTATCGTATGTCCTATATTTCTTTTCATCCACAGAACAATCTGTCTGGACTGCACACAGAACAATAATTTTCACTGTACCTCAGTACATGTGACAATAAATCTAAATCCATTTTGTTTGCTCTGGCTGTGTATTTCCCAAAAACTTTTACCATCTTTCCGAGATGCATTGTTACACAGGCACCATAATGTTCACAACTTTGCCCTTGCTGTTCATTTGGTCTTTTAAAATCTGCACTATTCACTGTTCAAAATACAGGATCCTTTATTGCAGAAATATTGAACTCACATATTACTTTTTTCATCAGCAAGAAGAAATTGTTGGCTTTCATTTGATCAGTTATGGGATAATCATACTCACCTACATTTATTGAGCTCTCACAATGGTAATAACCAGAGGACTGCTTCTTCTTGCGCATAGAGCAGAGATCAATACGTGCAAACACTTCCATGCCAAATATGGTATTTTCATATTCCTTGTAGAGCTCTGGGCAAATTTTTCGGAAACCCTGAAATAGAAAACAACATGACTTGGAAACCCTGAGCTTCATTATAGACCTGTTGTTTAGCATTGGTGTATGGGTCTGCATCAGTACAGGGATACCAAAAATGATCGAACAATAACAAAAACAGCTTACAACTTGACAAAACAATCTAAATTTTGTTTGACCATGTTGATAGATTAAAATGCTTCCTGAATGTTTGGCATCCTGCCTTGAATCAAATCATCAACATTAAGTATACTCCACAGTTAGAGTAAAAAATGTTAAACTGACTGAATTTTACTTCTTCCCACTACACTTGTAAACATGAAAGCTTTCCAGAGAACTATTATAGATCATCACCAAGGTGGCCATTCAGTCCAAGTCTAGATTTTGTTTAAAGTTCAGAGGCAGGTTACACGGTTCGTCTCATAGCTTGGGTTTGATGGAATTATTACATTTTTACAAACAGAAGTCTGGAATGACGAGGCAATCTTCCAACTACTGGTAAAATATCTCAGACTACAAGGGCATAAACAAAATAAAGAGCATATCCTGCACTTTGAGCAATAGCATGTGGGAGATCCGCCATCTTTAAGAAAATACATCCGGCACATTCATTCATCCATACTAGACAATTGTACAAATAAATTGTGGCTCCTCCGATTCATTGCTCCTTTTATAAGGTCGCACTTTTTACTCCCATTCATTGCTGAATGTTAAGTTTCAATTATAAAAACACATCTGTCGTTAATACTATTTTAATGGCTTGAAACGATAACATCGCACAATGTGCCTGTTAAAATAATTACAAGAAAATGCTTGCGTTTTGGATTGTATTACTTCATAAAAAAGCAGATTGACATAGTGCAGGAACTTCAATCACAAACTGTGTTCATCTTTCCTGTAACTGTTTGAATCTTTCCAATTAGCTTTCCATCCCTGCCATAGCCCACACAAAGTGACAAGTTGTTTTTTTATGTTCATGGGATGTGCGCATCGCTGGCTGGGCCAGGATTATTTCCCATCACCAATTGCGCTAGAGGGGGTGTTTAAGAGTTAACCACATTGCCGTGTATCTGGAGTCACATGTAGGCTAGACCAGGCAAGAATGGCAGATTTTCTTCCCTCAAAAAGGACATTAGTGAACAAAATAGGTTTTGACAATAGTTTCATGGTCATCATTGGACTATTTAATTCTAGATGTTTATTTAAATTCAAATGTCATCATCTGCCATGGTGGGATTTGAACTCGGGACCCCAGAGAATGACCCTGGATCTCTGGGATACTAGTCCAGTTACAATACTACTACCCCACTGCCTCCCCAAAGTTTACAATCATAGGGTTTTTATCCCTAGTCATCCTCTCTGCAGCCTGTGAGATGAACCAGAAGATCATTCGGAGCCAACATCTCTCCTCCACGGTTGTTGTGGAGTGGGACTGTTCTGATTTGATATCATTACTGCATTGGATGGTAGCTCGTCACTCCCAGTGTTGGAACTATTATATCTGGAATCCCCCAATACGTGGGCCATTTCACTTCTGCAACAAATGGCTGGCTTGGTCAACAGCATCCTCAGTTAGGAGGTTAGATTATATGCACAATGGTGGCGTCCAAATCTACCACTCCACCACTGCTCTCAACTTTCCAGTGACACCACCATCACACACCTATTCTTGATAAGCTACAATTTCCTTCAATTAAATATTGGGAAGCCCAAAGCCATGATCCTTGGCCCCCACCGTAAACTCCATACCCTTGAAATCAAAACACAGCCCTCTCACCAGCCACCATCTCAGACCGCTTGCAATCTGTGTTCCATTGGACCCCAAGCATAGATTCTGAACTCTTAACTTCTCCATCACAAAGACCCCAGAAGGAAAAACGAAAAGAAAATGGGGAAATAAGAGTATTGACTTTTACACTTTAAAATGGAACATCAGAGGCCTTTTTCAAAGCACTGGACAAACTAATCATGGCGTTCATATGGGGGGGGGGGGGGGGGGGGGGGGGGGGAAGAATGCTAAGATCCCAAAGAAGGTCCTACAAAAAAATTAAATCCGGGGGGGGGGGCGCTAGCCCTCCCAAACCTACAATTCTACCACTGTGCGGCGACAGCCGAGCGAATAAGGGGATGGGTCAAGGAGCCAGAAGTCGAGTGCGTGCGTGAGGAAGAGGCCTCCTGCATGGGGACCTCCCTCTGGGACTTCGCCAGGGCGGCACTCCCATTCCCACCCAAAAAACACTCCAGCAGCCCGATGGTGATAGCCACCCTCCAGTCCTGGAACCAACTACGGCAGCAATTTGGCCTGACCAAAATGTCGGACAAAGCTCCCATCTGCAACAACCGTAGGTTCACACCAGCGCTGACTTACGCCACCTTGAAAAAGTGGGGACAGGACGGAGGGACACAGTCAGTCAGGGACCTATTTATGGACGTTAGGATCGTAACACTGGCCGAATTGACAGAGGAATTCCAGCTAGCCAGGGTACCTGCAACTCAAAAACTTCCGACGAAAGGAGTCAAGGACGTACCCACAACCGCCATGACAGACATAACTGGAAGATTTACTGGACACAAGCATCCTAGATAAAGGGAACTGTAGCGACATGTATGACCGACTGGTAGAAAGGGCCGACACTGTACTGGACGCGACAAGAAAGAAATGGGAGGAAGACTTGGGGATTGAAATAGGGTGGGGACTCTGGAGCGAAGCACTGCATAGGGTCAACTCCACCTCCACGTGCGCAAGGCTGAGCCTGGCGCAACTAAAAGTGGTATATAGAGCCCACTTAACAAGAACTCGTATGAGTAGGTTCTTCCTGGAGGCGGAGAATAGATGTGAACGGTGTCAAGGAGGCCCAGCCAACCACGCCCATATGTTGCCCCAGACTTGCGGGGTACTGGACAGCCTTCTTCGAGGCAATGTCCAAAGTGGTGGGGATGAGGGTGGAGCCATGCCCGGAAGTGGCGGTCTTCAGGGTATCAGACCAGCCAGATCTATTCCTGGGGAGTAGGGCGGACGCTCTTGCCTTTGCCTCCCTGATCGCCCGCCGTAGAATCCTGTTCGGCTGGCGGTCAGCAGCACCACCCAAAGCTCTCAGAACCTCTCCAAATGGAGAAAATCAAATTCGCCGTCCGAGGGTCAGACGACGGCTTCCACAGAACGTGGGAGCCATTCACCCAATTGTTCCGGGACCCGTTTGTGGCCAACGAACAAGCAGAAGAAAACCAGGTAGCCAAGAATCAGGGGAAAGTAGCTAAGGCGGCACAGGGAGGGATAGACCAGGGGGTGGGTAACAGCTAAACCTAAGAGAAAAGAAAGGCGAACCACAGGGGAAGGGGAGGGGGGAAAAAGAGGGAGGAGACAGGGATCAATGGAGGGGAACCTGAGAGGTGCGGGGAGACGAGGGAATGACAGCGGGAAGGAGGGCACAGGAAACGATAACAAACTTGGCATCTACAGGAGCAGAGAGCAAGGAAAATACAGGCGAAAGACGGGACAAACGGCTGAAGTGGAGGTGAACATGAGACGACAACGGCAGCAAAAACGGTCCGGGAGAAGCAAGTGACAACACTAACACCAGACCCATTCGCGTATTGCCCTCTGTAATTATTTCTCCGACCCCAAATGTATATCTACCCCCCCCCCCCCACAAACAGAGGCCTACTTTTATTAAAAATAATATTGCCAATTGTACAGAGTTGCTGTTGTTAAGCTAGTGCATAATACCCGACCAGTTATTTTGTGTGTGTGTGAGTTCCCTTTTCTTCTATATATATATATATAACGATAAATATGCTTTGTTCAAAAATCCAATAAAAAACATTTATAAAAAGAAAATGGAACATCAGTAAAACGTGGAAATAGGAATACTGGTCCGAACTGCTTTTTTCCTTCTGGGACCGCCTACTTCCAAATTGCCTCTTAGCCTACCTGTTAGAGAAAACCCGATCCATATCTGAAAGTATGTTGGATGCAGGTTCAACAGTAACTTTCAGAAGTGAATTGGATATATACTTGAAAGGGAAAATGCGCAGAGGTCTGGGAAAAGAGTGGATTACTTGATCAGCTTTTTTCACAAAGCTCCAGCACAGGCAGGATGCAAAATAATAACTAAGATTTTATGCCTGTGGCCTCCAGCCTTTGACTATTCCAATACTGCTTTGGAAAGGCCCTCATCCTCTCCAAGCTTCAACTCATCCGAAACTCAACTGCCATTTTCTATCAAGAATAAGCATTCCCCTCCCATCACCCCACTTTTTCTGACCTCCATTGGTCTCTGGTCTCCCAGTATCTCAAATTAAAAATTCTCATCTGACATGTTTAAATACTCTTGACTCAACAATAAATTTCTATAACCTCCTCGGCCCTGTCAACACCACTCTAACCTGTCCATAATTCTGGTGTTCTTCTCTGACATCGTATCTCTTTCCCTTTTCACTTTGTCATCTAGACCCCATGCTTTTGTATCCCTTCCCTGAAACCATACAACTCCCTTACGACTCCTTCCTTTCATCAAGCTTTTGATCACCCGTCCTTATAGCTCTTACCTTGATTTGACAATTTTAAAAACTATTTCTTTTTAATCCTCTGCAGTGTGACAAGACAATTCTTTTTACATTAAAGCAAAATGCTATTGTCTCAACGAAAGTAATTGTTGAATAAATAAATATACACATAAAATTGAAAGTAATCAAGATAAATGTAAAAAGTCAGGCAAGAGTCTGTAGTATGTAAATTTACAGATTTTAAACATTCATCTGCAGTTCTGGAAGGAATTCTCGAGGGAAGCGCCTGACACAAAGGCGCTGTCAGAATAAAGCAGTACATCAGCTACATCTATTATGTTCCAAAAATTCAACTGTTTCTACAAACATCTCAGTACATGAAGAATCATGGCACCGCACCCATAACATAACAGTATATATTTTCCATTAGAATATGTTTTAGTAAATTTCCTTTTCTTTTGTCATTTTAATCTATTTCATTTTTCTGATGTATGGTTAAAAGCAAAATGGTCTACTCCCAGCTGCCTCTGGGATGTTTACATCTAGCCTTCAGGATACACTAAAGGCTTATTGAACACAACACTCCCTGCAGATTTTAATTTTCCTCTGTTGAGAGCATCTGCATCTGGCATCCAGTCTTATAATCAACTTGTTCTTTTTTTTAAAAAAAAATTTTTATTCTCCTTTTTCACATTTTCTCCCAAATATGCACCCACCAACAATAAGCAGTAACAAATATAATGTCAATCCCCATATCAACAACAATCCCATCCTCCCACCAACATGTTAACATAAACAAATAACAAAAAGGAATCAGGAATCACCCATAGTCACCATCAACACATACAGTTCCCCTCCCCTCCCAACACCTCGCCCCCCCCCCCCACCCCCCCAACTAATGTTCGATGTTATCCAGTTCTTGAAAATGCATAATGAATAATGCCCATGAATTGTGGAACCCCCTCCATCCTTCCCCTCAGTTCAAACTTAACCTTCTCAAGGGTCAAGTATTCCAACAGGTCCCACCACCATGCCAGGGCACAGGGTGGAGAGGTTGCTCTCCATCCTAACAGGATCCGCCTTCGGGCGATCAACGAGGCGAAGGCTACAACATCTGCCTCTGCACCCGTTTCCAACCCCGGCTGGTCCGACAACCCGAATATGGCCTCCCAAGGGCCCGGGTCCAGTTTCACGTGCACCACTTTAGAGATTACCCTGAAATCCTCCTTCCAGTAATCCTCCAGCTTCGGACAGGACCAAAACATATGAACATGATTTGCTCGCAACATTCACACACACATCTTCTACCCCCTCAAAGAGCCGCTCATCCTCGCCCTTGTGAGATTTTCTATGTACCACCTTCAGCTGTATCAGCCCCAACCTCATGCATGGGGTGGAGCATTCACTCTCTGGAGCACCTCACACCAGAACCCCTCCTCCATATCCTCTCCCAACTCTTCCTCCCACTTTGCTTTGATCCCTTCCAGTGGTGCCTTCCCCTCTTCCAAAATAGCCCCGTAAACCCCCGACACTACCCCCTTCTCCAGCCCCCCGTCGTCAGCACTTCCTCCAGCAATGTGGAGGCCGGCTCCACCGGGAAGTCCTGTATCTCCTTCCTGGCAAAATCTTGAACCTGCATGCATCTAATAATCTACTTGTTCAATATTATTCAGGTGGTGAATGGAGGGGAGTGCTACTGTTAGCTGCATTCAGTGCTAACCTATAGCTTTCAAAACTAGTTATGGTATTTCTACCGGAATTTTCCTAGTCTTGACCGCCAGATTCCATACTTTCCACAATTTCCTAAAACAGAAACACTCCGTCTTTTGCTTAAAATAATATGTTTGGTTCAAAGTTGCAAACCATTGCCGATCCAATTTCTGAAATGGGAAATTGTTTTTGTGGATAGCAAGACAGACAGCCATCAACCTCCCCAGGAGGCAATGCACAAAAACAACAGCTTTCTTCCAATTCTACCAACGACTAACAAAGTAACCCATTGACAGTAGAGATTGATATGGCAGCATTCAATTTTCGCTGAAAGAAGTTCAGGTTAAGCATACAGTTCTTTAATTTGAGAAGAGGAGGATTTAGTTGCTTGGTAATGCAGAACTTGAGTGTTGCTGAGAAAAAGAGACAAACTGTTGAAGACTTCTGTCTGGATTAATACAAGTCAAACCAGCATGTCTCTTTCAGCAGTGATAAGTGCATAGGGAGCCACTGCTTTACAAACAGCCTTCATTACCAGGAAGAGCTTTTAACTTCTACTACTCCCCAGTCAACAAAACATTCTTACTTATACATTTTAAAAGATTTGGTTCACCAATGTTAGGAACTTACATAAAGTACAACTGATATCCTGTATTTTAGTGTAAATATGATCGGTTAGATTTTGATTATCACAGGATCCCTCCAGTGCAGAAAGAGGCCATTCAGCCCATCGGGTCCGCATCGACACCTTGAAAGACCACCTAACCTAGGCCCAACTCCCCACCCTGTAACCCCATGTTAAGGGGCAATTTAGCATAACCTGCACATCTCTGGACTATGGGCGGAAACCCTCAGACACGGGTGTAAGTGCAAATTCCACACATCGGAATCTAACCCAGATCCCTGGTGCTGTGAGGCAGTAGTGCTAACCATTGTGCCACCCCTGGAGTTCATGTCATTAGGCTGGAGTTCAGGTCGCTTCTGCCGCATTATTCCTCGGGTCATAGGTACAGCTATAGGCATATTGGCCCACAGCTTGAACACTTGTTCTTCAACGTTAGATTACAAATTCCATCTTGCTTTCCGAAGAAATTATCATCCTTCATTCAATATCTTATTCTGCCAATACACCACACAAATGCCAGGCAACTATCATTTCAACAAAAACAAAGGCCGGAATTCTCTGGTGCCGCTGGCAGCTCACCCCCTCTTGTGAGTTTCCTGGCGGCATGGACTGACTTCAATGGGAATTCCCATTGACAGCAATGGGACCAGAGAATCCCGCTGCCAGCCAACGATGCACTGCCTCCCACCGCGGCCAGGAGGCTGGAGAATCCCACCCAAAATCTAATCCCCTCCAGAGACCTCGTGACATTCATTGGGATCATCATCCCTTTACCATTAACATTCTAGCATCACCTTTGACCAGAAATTTAACTGGACCAATCACATAAATAATGTGACTACAAGAGGTCACAGACTGGGAATTGTGCAGTAAGTAACTCTTTCCTCCCACCTCGTCTCCCCAAAGCCTTTCCACCATCTGCAAGGCACGGGAGTGTGGTGGAATACTCCCCACTTTCCTGGATGAGTGCAGCTCCCATCAACTTAAGAAGCTCTGCACCATCCAGGAAAAAAGCTGCCCATTTGGTGGCACACCATCCATTGCAACAACTCGTCAAAGGCTTCTTCAAACACTAGCTTCCAAACACCAACCCTCTACCACCAAGACGGACAAGGGCAACACATGCATGGAAACACCACCACCTGCAAATTCCCCTCCTGGGTCGCATATCATCCTGACTCGGAAACATAATTCTAAGTAATAAATTACTCCTTTGTCAGTGCCGATTCAAAATCCTGGAACGCTGTGTGGGAATACCTAAACCACACAAAGCATCAGTTCAAGAAGTGACTCACCACCGCCTCAAGTAATTAGGGATGGGCAATGTCTGACCTTGCCAATGATAACCACATCCCATGATTGAAAAAATAAAACCACATTCTACCTGGATTAGTCTATGAGTAGGGGATTGGAGGGGAGGGGGGACACTGGTGTAAAATGAGAGATCAGTTATTTAAAAAAACATTTTGCACATGATAGTGTTGTGGTAAGTTTGAAATGCCCACCCTTGCTTTTAGAAGGCTATTTCTCAGCATAAAATCAATATATACCTTGTTTCATGCGTTAAAATCGCTCTAAACCGAGTTATCTGAAGCAGACAAATTGGATTGAACAAAAAGCATCTCAATCCACTGGCATCTCACCAGGGGGCTGTCACTCATTGATGCAGGTTGTTGTACCAAGAAAACCAATCAGGCGGTTTCAAGGGCTTTTAGACATCACTAGATTGACGGTGCTGCATATTTTGGAAATTTGCCTTTGTATTCCCCCTTGGTCGCAGTTTAGACTTCAGAGAAAAGTGGGATTGTAACTAGGAGGATTAAGGTTTCATTAGCCAACCTCTGCCTTGTCAGGCAATTAATGAATTAGACCTAATTAAACACTGGGTGAATATCCAGTTTCAAGTTATATCAGTCCATCTCCTTCCCTTCACCTACCCAGATGACAACAAAATTGAATGACAAGATATCTCTGGTCTTTTGACAGAAAACCTGGTCATCAAAGTTCTCTTTATTTAAAAAAAAAAACCTTCATTTATAGACACAATCCTCTTGCTCTCTTCACCATTTTGCCTTGGGTTCAATATTTCAGTTGAAACTTAACACAGGTTTACATTCATGTACAGCCAGAGAAGCTTCTATTTAAAAAATGGATGGGATAATGAATTGAATGATTCAGAGACTTAGCTTTGGAAACTTTAACCACGGTGGATATTAAATTGCTTCTGAAAATTGCATACTTCAGCAGAAAAAGGCTCCTGTCCCATTTAAATCTGTCTGGCCGAATGCCCATAAATAGATTTTCAAAAAATCTCCTGAAGAAATCTGCCAATACTGCAATACTGAAAGTTCAGAATTAACACGCTCTTATTTGCAAGTTCTGCAGAGAAGGCAAGTTCTGCAGAGAAGCACCAATGTGTGGTGAATGTATTCACCTAATGCATGCATGATACTGTAACCTATGACCTAGGACCTGGAAATGGTGATACGAGCTGCTTCCAGGTACTGTAATCCCGGTGGGCTCCGCCCTCACCGGGGCCATATATAGACCAGCTGCTTGTGGGCGGCATTCATCTGTACAACCGACTCTGGCTAGGCAATTTCATGACTAATAAAGCCTAATGTTCACTCGCTCTCTCTGCCTCTCGGTGAATTGAAGGTACATCAATTTATTAGTCATAGACAGCACTATGGAAGCCGCTCTAAAGCCAGACAGGCTCGAACTCGACGCCCACGCGTCCGAAGTCAAGGAGATATTCGAACATTGGCTTCGATGCTTCGAGGCCTACCTCGACTCCTCCACAATGCCTCCCACGGAGACCCACAAGCGGTGACTCCTCCACGCTCGGGTGAGCCATCAAATCTCAGTAATGATCGAGAAAGCGGCCACGTAAGAGGTGGCGGTCGCAACCCTCAAGGCACACTTTGTGAAGCCCGTAAATGAGGTGTTTGCCAGACACCTCCTGACTACTCACCGTCAACGTGCTGGAGAATCGCTGGACGAGTATCTGGAAACCCTGACTCTACTTGCGAGGAACTGCAGCTATCAAGATGTGATGGCGGAGGAACACATGAACTCACAGATCCGGGACACCTATGTGGCAGGGGTGGGCTCGAACTACATCAGGCAGCGCCTGCTGGAAAACGGGACCTCCGAGCTGCGGGACACGGTAAAGCTAGCTACCTCGCTAGAGGTAGCCTACCAGAACCTCCAGGCCCGTTCCACACGGGCCTGGCGAACCCCTCGTGGACACCCTCGTCGCGGCCCCCGTCAGACCCGACTACGTCGCAAGCCTGCGCCGCGTGTCTGCCAGCCCAGCCCGGGGAACCACAGTGCTACTTCTGCGGCCAGGGCCAACACCCCCGGCAGCGTTGCCCAGCCCGCACAGCGACGTGCAGCGACTGTGGGAAAAGGACTGTGGGACTTCGCTATAATCTGTCTGGGCCGACCCAAGGCTCAGAAATCGAAAACGCACCAGGCCCGACCCATGGACTCGCAGCCCCACAGACCACGCAATGTGGCTATGTACCTGCCCGGAATGCCCCCGTCAGATGAGTCATCCGCATCGTGCGACATCTTGGTCGCCGGCACCAACACTGACCGACACGTGTGACTGCCATCTTGGCCGCCAGCCCCGGCACCAACCAACACGTGCGACCGATGGGGGCGGCCATCTTGGTCGCCATCCTCCCCCCCCCCCCCCCCCCCCCCCAGCCCGACACGTGCGACTTATGGGGGCCGCCATCTTGTGATTCCACCAACCACACAGGCTACCCGCAGCTGGGCAGTCACTCTTGACCAGTCGCAGCCGAAACAGCTGAAGAACTCCATGATGGTTGTCTGGGTCAACGGGCACAAGACCCTCTGTCTTTTCGAATCCGGGAGCACGGAGAGCTTTGTCCATCCCGACACGGTAAGGCGCTGCTCCCTCCACACCTACCTGGCCTCCCAAACAATCTCCCTTGCCTCCGGGTCCCATTCGGTTCAGATCCGGGAGTACTGTATTGCCAATCTCGCGATGCAGGGCGCAGAGTACGCTCGTTTTAAGCTCTACATCCTCCCCCACCTCTGTGCCCCCCTACTGCTAGGATTGGATTTTCAATGTAATCACCGAAGCCTGACCTTGCAGTTCGGCGGACCCTTGCCCCCCCTCACGGTGTGCAGCCTCGCAACTCTCAAAGTCTCTTTGCGAACCGCACTCCTGACTGTAAGCCCATCGCCACCAGGAGCAGGCGGTACAGTTCGATAGACATGATGTTTATCAAGCCAGAGGTCCAGCGACTGTTGAGTGAAGGGATCATCGAGGCCAGCAACAGCCCCTGGAGAGCGCAAGTGGTGGTAGTCTGAACCGGGGAAAAGAATCGGATGGTTGTGGACTACAGCCAGACAATTAACCGGTTCAGGCAACTGGATGCGTACACCCTCCCCCGCATAGCGGAGATGATCAACCAGATCGGACAGTACCATGTGTTCTCAACAGTCAATCTGAAGTTGGCTTACCATTAGCTCCCAATTCGCCCGGAAGAGCGCCACTATACTGCCTTTGAAGCAGCCGGCCGACTCTTCCACTTCCTCAAGAGTCCCCTTCGGCGTCACGAACGGGGTCTCGGTCTTTCAGAGAACGATGGACCGAATGGCGGACCAGTACAGTTTGCGGGCTACATACCCGTACTCGGACAATGTGACCATCTGCGGCCATGATCAGCAGGATCATGACGCCAACCTTCAGAGGTTCCCCCAGGCTGCCCAATCTCACATACAACAAAAATAAAAGTGCGTCTTCCGTACTACCCGACTAGCCATCCTCGGCTACGTCGTGGAGAACGGAGTCCTAGGGTCCGACCCCGACCGTATGCACCCCCTCACAGAACTCTCCCCTCCCCACAGCCTCAAGGCCCTAAAACAATGCCTGGGGCTGTTCTCCTACTACGCCCAGTGGGTCCCCAACTCTGGGGACAAAGCCCGCCCACTTATTCAAACCACCAGTTTTCCCCTGACGGAGGAGGCCCGCTCGGCCTTCAGCCACATCAAGGCCGACATCACCAAGGCCGCAATGCACACGGTGGACGAGTCCATCCTCTTTCAGGTAGAGAGCGATGCGTCAGACGTCGCACTGGCCGCCACACTCAACCAGGCGGGCAGGCCAGTAGCATTCTTCTCTAGGACCCTCCACGCTTCCGAAATCCGACACTCCTCGGTCGAGAAGGAAGCACAAGCCATAGTGGAAGCCGTGCGGCACTGGAGGCACTACCTAGCCGATAGGAGGTTCACCCTCGTCACCGACCAGCGGTCGGCCGCCTTCATGTTTGACAACGCACAACAGGGCAAAATAAAAAATAACAATCTGGAGGCGGAGGATCGAACTCTCCATCTACAATTATGATATCAAGTATCATCCTGGGAAGCTCAACGAGCCCCCAGATGCCCTGTCCCGCGGCACATGCGCCAGCGCGCATGACTGACTTCGGGCTATCCACAATGACCTCTGCCACCCGGCTTACCCACTTCATTAAGGCCCGCAGAAATCTGCCGTTCTCCACCGAGGAGGTCAAGGCAATGATCAGGGACTGCCAAGTCTGCGCGAAGTGCAAACCGCACTTCTACCGGCCAGACAAGGCCCGTCTGGTAAAGGCCTCCCAGTCCTTTGAGCGCCTAAACATTGACTTCAAAGGGCCCCTCCCCTCCACTAACCCTAATATATACTTCCTCACCGTCATCGATGAGTACTCCCGCTTCCCCTTCGCTGTCCCCTGCCCCGACATGACCTCGGCCACTGTAATAAAGGCACTGCACAGCATCTCCACACTGTTCGGTTTCCCTGCCTATGTCCACAGCGACCGAGGCACATCGTTCATGAGCGATGAGCTACGTCGGTACCTGCTCAGCAAAGGCATTGCCTCGAGCAGATCTACGAGCTAGAACCCGCAGGGAAACGGGCAGGTGGAGAGGGTATGGAAGGCCGTTCTTCTGGCCCTCAGGTCTAGAAGTCTCCCGATCCCCCGCTGGCAGGAGGTCCTCCCCGACGCCCTCCACTCCATCAGATCACTCCTCTGCACAGCCACGAATGAGACCCCTCACGATCGTTTGTTTATCTTCCCCAGGAAGTCCATCTCTGGGGTCTCGCTTCCATCTTGGCTGACAACTCCGGGGCCAGCCCTTCTCCGAGACACACGAGGAGTCACAAGACCGACTCCCTGGTCGAGAGGGTCCAGCTGCCCCAGTATGCCTACATCGCGCACCAGGACGGATGGCAAGATACGGTCTCCCTACGGGACCTGGCGCCAGCTGGTTCCCCTGCCAACGCGCCCCTCCCCGCTGCCCGTCGCCACCCCTTGCTCTCTGTACACTCCCCTGGGTCTCCTATATTGTCCCGCGCCGCCACTGCCGCCACCCATCACCCCTCTGCCTACCCCCATACCCCAACCGTCTCCAACACGCCGGACTGAGGCTCAAGCTCCAGACACAACGCCTCTGGAGTCACCACCTGCAACAACCGTGCCCGCCGCACCGCCAGAGCTAAGATGGTCGAAGAGAGCGATCCGGTCTCCAGATAAACTGAATATGTAATGCTCCCACGTCACTCCCGCTGGACTTGATTTTTTAAACAGGGGGTGAATGTGGTGAATGTATTCACCTAATGCATGCATGGTGCTGTAACCTATGACCTATAGCCTGGAAGTGGTGATACGAGCTGCTTCCAGGTACTGTACTGTAACCCTGGTGCACTCCGCCCTCACCGGGGCCATATACCGGCCGCCTGTGGGCGGCATTCATCTGTACAACCGACTGGCTAGGCAAGTTCATGACTAATAAAGCCTAATGTTCACTCGCTCTCTCTGCCTCATGGTGAATTGAAGGTACATCACAATGTATGTGAGGTATTGTGGGTCATGTCTCTAAATTACATTCACTCATTGACTTGTATGTTAAGTAAGGATTGAAGGGAGACCCTGGGAAGTTTTGGAACGTTTGCTGTAGCAACTGCCAAGGGAAAAAAAAGGTAGAGATATAGGAACATATAAAATGACGAATGGGAAGAGATCAGCTGATTCATCAACTTTGTCCCATAGTGATGGCGCAATCAGGTATCATGACCCCCCACTATCCTATCACCAACAGGCTCATGCCCTCCTTGGGAAATGCAAAAATTAAATTTAAAGTAAGGCCCTACGCTAATTAAAAGGAGAAGAGAACAATCCCTCGCTGACCTTCAGAAGGTAATCAAGTTAGAGGAGACCCCTTGTCCAGTACCCTGACATTATGCACAATAGGAAAATATAGAAGCAGGAAGGCTATTCTAGATATCCCAAATGTAGTTTACAGATTTTCCACAAGATGGTAGTGTTTAAAAGAGAACATGCAAATCAAAATTTTTAAAAATGGATTATGACTCATTATAATTTATTAAAGTATTCAAAATTGCTTCACGGGAAATTTTAGATAAAAATTTTAAATGATCTGCAACAATATAAAAGTTTAATGTTAAAATCCAGACACTAAAACTAGATTTTTGCGTATGATATAATGGCACAATTGTATTGCAAAATAAAATTCCCTTCCATTCCAATAGGCTAAATGCAGATATGCTCAAAAACAAACAATGTATCAGGACACCTTCAAACTATAATAAATTTGTCACACTAGTGTTGATTCAGAGACCCAGCATATCCATAAAGTGATAATGAAATCGCCTCCACTGCATCCATCTTGTTCAATCTATTTTTGTGAAACCATTTAAATATCTTCATTTTGCCAAAGTTTCAGCAGTGCATCTTTGACCAGTAGCCAAGGGAACACTTTGGTTACTTGTTCCTTGATAGTGGTTCTCAAACAGGTGTCCGCAGACAGCTGGGATAAAACGTGAAAACATTTACGGGCAGGGTGAGCTTTGTGGGCGGGCACTGTGGACAAGAGTAAGAGAATAAGTGGCAGCTGGAGGTGGACTAGCTGCGTGCCAGAATGTAGGAGCAGAGTGTGACTGCCACATGTACAGAGTAGGCAGGCTGTCTCTCCCAAGGGAGGAGTGCACAAGGAGCGCCAAGAGTGGTACAAAGATCACTAGGTTACCAAGCCTGGTCGTGGATGGCAGATGAGTTCAGCCTTTTTCAAGAGGCAAGAGTTTTTTTTAAATTAAAAAAATATTGATGTGCAACAAAAAATCTCCAAAATTCAAGTTCACCCATTGTGCCATTTTCCTCAAGGTCATCCCTGTTAGTGAGTAGAAGTCTACTTGTTTACAATGAGCATTATGAATTTATTTACGTATTTAATTAAGAGGGGCATTACAAATTATTAATATACTTGGCATAGTGGTTCTTCAACCAAGCAAATTTGAGAAACATTGTTCTGGGTATTGTGTAATATGTCTATCCACCAAATTTGTCTATCCACCAAAAGCAACTTCCCCTTTACCCCCGCACGTTGTGGGAGGGATTTTATAGAACCACAAGAGCTGGAAACGTGGTTTGTGGACAGCCTGAATTAGGCAGGATGCAAGATTTAATTTCCCAATGGCAGATTGAGATGCAGAAATAAAGTCAGCGGCCTGTGGTGGGTTCATACTCGGAATACATTCCGTATGCCATGAATATTCATTAGAGTAAACAATTTTTTTTTTTTAAAACTTCTACCTCCTGGCATACAAGGAAATCGGCGCACCAGATTCATGCTTGTGCAATTGTGTCGGAGTCAGTGATTTTGATGTGGAACTTTGCAGAACAAGAGAGGAGATCAAGAGGATAGCAGCTTGCTGGAGGAGTGGAAGGAGGGCGAGGTCAAGGGAACAGGAGGGGTGAAATGGAAGGTCCTGGCGTTCTGGGTGTGGTGGGGTCAGTCATGCTATGGAATTGAGGCGCCAAATGGACATCGTCAATGCTGCCCAAATATGGGTTCATCTTAAGGTGGTGGCTGGCAACGTCCGCACAGGCCTCAAGTTTACCAGAACATTTCATTATCTTCACTGAGTGTGACCTCGGACAATGTCCTTTACATGCACAGAAGGGAGGGTCAGCTACAAGTTCAACCATGTCCCACAGAATGGCATAACACACTGCACATTCAAAAGTGAACAAAAACATCCACAATAAAGGAAATGCCTCTAACTCCCCTGTACCCATCAATTCATGCCAACTATGAGACATGCCAGTACATTTAGCTCTCGGGCTAAACTCGCCCCAACATAGATGCACACATGAATAAAGTGAACAAAGAATAGTACAGAACAAAGAACAAAGAAAAGTACAGCATATGAACAGGCCCTTCGGCCCTCCAAGCCCGTGCTGACCATGCTGCCCGACTAAACTACAATCTTCTACACTTCCTGGGTCCGTATCCCTCTATTCCCATCCTATTCATGTATTTGTCAAGATGCCCCTTAAATGTCACTATCATCCCTGCTTCCACCACCTCCTCCGGTAGCAGGTTCCAGGCACCCACTACCCTCGGTGTAAAAAACTTGCCTCGTACATCTACTCTAAACCTTGCCCCTCGCACATTAAACCTATGCCCCCTAGTAATTGACCCCTCTACCCTGGGGAAAAGCCTCTGACTATCCATTCTGTCTATGCCCTTCATAATTTTGTAGACCTCTATCAGGTCGCCCCTCAACCTCCGTCGTTCCAGTGAGAACAAACCGAGTTTATTCAACCGCTCCTCATAGCTAATGCCCTCCATACCAGGCAATATCCTGGTAAATCTCTTCTGCACCCTCTCTAAAGCCTCCACATCCTTCTGGTAATGTGGCGACCAGAATTGAACACTATACTCCAAGTGTGGCCTAACTAAGGTTCTATACAGCTGCAACATGACTTGCCAATTCTTCTACTCAATGCCCCGGCCAATGAAGGCAAGCATGCCGTATGCCTTCTTGACTACCTTCTCCACCTGTGTTGCCCCTTTCAGTGACCTGTGGATCGGTCCACCTAGATCTCTCTGACTTTCAATACTCTTGAGGGTTCTACCATTCACTGTATATTCGCTACCTACATTAGACCTTCCAAAATGCATTACCTCACATTTGTCCGGATTAAACTCCATCTGCCATCTCTCCGCCCAAGTCTCCAAACAATCTAAATCCTGCTGTATCCTCCGACAGTCCTCATCGCTATCCACAATTCCACCAACCTTTGTGTCGTCTGCAAACTGACTAATCAGACCAGTTACATTTTCCTCCAAATCATTTATATATACTACAAACAGCAAAGGTCCCAGCACTGATCCCTGGGGAACACCACTAGTCATAGCCCTCCAATTAGAAAAGCATCCTTCCATTGCTACTCTCTGCCTATGACCTAGCCAGTTCTGTATCCACCTTGCCAGCTCACCCCGATCCCGTGTGACTTCACCTTTTGTACTAGTCTACCATAAGCAACCTTGTCAAAGGCCTTACTGAAGTCCATATAGACAACATCCACTGCCCTACCTGCACAATCATCTTTGTGACCTCCTCGAAAAACTCTATCAAGTTAGTGAGACACGACATCCCCTTCACAAAACCATGCTGCCTCTCACTAATACATCCATTTGCTTCCAAATGAGAGTAGACCCGGTCTAAGAATTCTCTCCAGTAATTTCCCTACCACGGACGTAAGGCTCAGTGGCCTGTAGTTCCCTGGATTATCCTTGCTACCCTTCTTAAACAGAGGAACAACATTGACTATTCTCCAGTCCTCCGGGACATCACCTGAACATAGTGAGGATCCAAAGATTTCTGTCAAGGCCTCAGCAATTTCCTCTCTAGCCTCCTTCAGTATTCTGGGGTAGATCCCATCAGGCCCTGGGGACTTATCTACCTTAATATTTTTCAAGACGCCCAACACCTCGTCTTTTTGGATCTCAATGTGACCCAGGCTATCTACACCCCCTTCTCCAGACTCAACATCTACCAATTCCTTCTCTTTGGTGAATACTGATGCAAAGTATTCATTTAGTACCTCGCCCATTTCCTCTGGCTCCACACATAGATTCCCTTGCCTATCCTTCAATGGGCCAACCCTTTCCCTGGCTACCCTCTTGCTTTTTATGTACGTGTAAAAAGCCTTGGGATTTTCCTTAACCCTATTTGCCAATGACTTTTCGTGACCCCGTCCCGTCCTCCTGATTCCTTGCTCAAGTTCCTTCCTACTTTCCTTATATTCCGCACAGGCTTCGTCTGTTCCCAGCCTTTTAGCCCTGACAAATGCCTCCTTTTTCTTTTTGACGAGGCCTACAATATCTATAGCAAAGGAACAGGCCCTTTGGCCCTCCAAGCCTGCGCTTGCGCCCATCACGATGCCTGTCTAAAATTAAATCCACTGAACTTCCTGGATCCCCATCACTCTATTCCCATCCTATTGTCAAGATGCCTCTTAAACGTCACTATCGTACCTGCTTCCACCACCTCCCCCGGCAGAGAACTCCAGGACCACCCTCTTTGTTAAAAAACTTGCCTCGCACATCTCCTGTAAACTTTACCCCTCGCACCTTGTCCCCTAGTAATTGAATTTTCCACCCTGAAAAAAGCTTCTGACTATCCACTCGGTCCATGCCACTCATAATTTTGTAAACTTCTATCAGGTTGTACCTCAACCTCCGTCGTTCCAGCAAAAACAGTCCATGTTTATCCAACCTCTCCTCGTAGCTAATATCCCCTAGACCAGGCAATGTCTAAACGTCTTCAGTACCCTCTCTAAAGCCTCTGCGTCCTTGTGGCGATCAGAATTGTATGCAACATTCGAAGTATGGCCGAACTAAGATTCTATACAACTGCAGCACGACTTGCCAACTTTTATACTCAATGCCCTGGCTGATGAAGGCCAGCATGCCGTATGTCTTCTTGACTATCTTCTCCACCCGTGTTGCCACTTTCAGTGATCTGTTAACCTGTACTTCCAGATCTCTCTGCCTGTCAATACTCCCAAGGGTCCTGCTATTTACTGTACACTTCCCACCTATATTACACCTTCCAAAATGCATTACCTCACATTTGTTCGGATTAAACACCATCTGCCATTTCTTCACCCAAGTCTCCAAACGATCTATATCCTACTGCATCCTCTAACAATCCTCATCACTATCCGCAATTCCACCAACCTTTGTGCTGTCCGCAAACTTACCAGTTACATTTTCCTCCAAATTATTTATATATACACTACAAACGGCAAAGGTCCACCACTAGTAACAGCCCTCCATTCAGAAAAGCACCCTTCCACTGCTACCCTCTGTGTTCCATGACTGAACCAGTTCTGTATCCAACTTGCCAGCTCACCTCTAATCCCATGTGACTTCATCTTTTGTACCAGTCTGCCATGAGGGACCTTTCTCAAAGGCTTTACTGAAGTCTATGTAGACAACATCCACTGCTCTTCCTTTAACAATCATCTCCATCACTTCTTCAAAAAGCTCAATCAAGTTAGAAACCAATGACCGTCAGTGTGGAGTTTGCACAGTCTCCCGGTGTCTGCGGAGGTCTCACCCCCACAACCCAAAGATGTGCAGTGGAGGTGGATTGGCCACACTAAATTGCCCCTTAATTGGAAAATTAATGAATTGGGTACTTTAATAAATTTGAAAACAAAGTTAGAAGCCAATGTAATATGAAATAATTTGATATGAAATTTAAATTTGGAAAAGCATTTGTTCTGCCATTGTGCTCTCAATGAGTTAGTGGCAATGGAGTTGGGCAGGAAAGTTTGGGCCATGATGCAGAGACCCCCTGCTTGACCAGGGGACTGTTTGATACCCCAGCCATCAACTGATGGCGGGTTCCACCACTGAAAAGCAGACCCTGCCCAAGAATCTCACTCGTTTCCAGTGCAGGGTGCCAGAACTTATTTAATCACCATGACATGGGGATGAGCAGATGTGGTGCACACTGCTGGTACTGTCATGGGGAACAGCACACCCAACAGTATTCCTGCCTGATATTCCTACTGAAAGTAAAATATTGCATGCAGAACGGAATGAAAATATTAAATAGAAAATATTGGATACTTACCATTTCTAAAAAATCAGATTTTTTGACAACAACGCACATATTTAGGACCTCTATCGCAGAAAGTCAATGAAAATTAAATTAAAACCTGAAGAGATCCACAAATCTGCAGTTTTCTTTCATTCTTCAGCTTAATCTCTAATCATTGCTAAGACCCAATGGCAGTTACTATCTAATTTCACCATCAGGCCGAGCAAGCCAATACAAACTATGGTTTAGGATACTGGATACAGAAAATCTAGTGTCAGAAGTCTGGAAAATTACAGTAGATAATTTGGTACAGGAGGATGTTAAAATTATTACCTTGCGGCGAAGCCCAGGTGATTTGGAAATCTTCAGAAAGGTTGCATGGGGCTTGAACTCATTGCTGCCTTCAATATTCACACCCAATTCTCGAAACAATATCTCGACGGATTCTGTCAAAAAGACCGAGAGAGAGCAGCACTCCCATTGTCAGAAAGGAATTCGCTCAGGCTGGATGAGTAATTCAGCTGCACCCAGAAATACCTTTCAAACTGCTAATAACTAACTGAGCTCAAGGAATTAGACTTCGGTGAATGTTTGCAAGACCTGTGTCTCCAGATGCAGACAATTAACCCTTATTTCACTATTTCAAAATACTATCTAAAATCCGATCAATATAATTATTACTGAAATGGCAAAGTACTGCGGATTTTGGAATCGGAAACCAAAAAAAAAAGCTGGAAAATAAGCCGCAGGTCCAGCAACATCTGGAGGGAAGGAAAACAGAGTTCATGTTTCAAGCCCACATGACCCTTCTTCATAACTAACGAGGGGGGAAAATGAGATATATAAAAGAGGGTGTAGAACAGCGAGGAGGTGCAGTTGGGAGAGTTTGCAACAAAGATGGATCATTGGTGCGATCTCCTCTACATTAGGGAGACTAAACAGATGGCTGACCACATTGCAGAACATCTTCACTCAGCCCACTAGCATGACTCCGACCTGCCTGTTGCTTACCATTTCAACTCAGCATCTTGAGCCCATGCCCACACGTCTGTCCTTGACCTGCTGCAATGCTCCAGTGAAACCCAAGCAGCACCTCATCTTCCAAGCAGGCATGTTACTGCCCTCAGGACACATGGGAGTTCAATAACTTTAGACCGTGGTCTTTCTCCTCCATCTTAACCATTTTTTAAATATCCCAAATATTTTTTGTTCCTATGCAAAAACCTCCACCCCCCTCCCCCACTGGGCCATCTGTCACTTTTTTAAAAAACCATTTAGAGTATCCAATTAATTTTTTCCAATTAAGGAGCAATTTAGCGTGGCCAATCCACCTACCCTGCACATATTTGGGTTGTGGGGGAAAAACCCATGCAAACACGAGGAGAATGTGCAAACTCCACACGACAGTAACCCACAGCCGGGATCGAACCTGGAAAATCAGCGCCGTAAGGCAGCAGTGCTAACTACTGTGCCAACGTGCTGCCCTCGTCACTTGTTCTTAAGTTTTCATAGAATTTACAGTGTAGAAGTAGGCCATTCGGCCCATCGAGTCTGCACCGGCTCTTTGAAAGAGCACCCTACCCAAGCCCACATCTCCACCTTATCCTCATAACCCAGTAACCCCACCCAACACTAAGGGCAATTTTGAACACTTAAGGGCAATTTAGCTTGGCCAATCCAGCTAACCTGCCCATCTTTGGACTGTGGGAGGAAACAGGAGCACCCGGAGGAAACCCACGCACACACGGGGAGAACGTGCAGACTCCACACAGACAGTGAACCAAGCCGGGAATCGAACCTGGGACCCTGGAGCTGTGAAGCAATTGTGCTGCCCCAATTTTGCTCCATCTTGGTTGCAATCTTTCCGCACTCGCACTATCAGTGTTCCAAATTCTCCACCGCTTCTTGAATATAACCACATTTTCCCCTCACTTTAGTTTTGAAGGGTCATGCAGACTCAAAACGTTAAGTCTCACTTCCCTCCCTACAGATGCTGCCAGACTTGCTGCGTTTTTCCAACTTTCTCTGTAATTATTCTGCAATGTGGTCAGCTGTCTGTTTAGTCTCCCTAATGTAGAAGAGACCGCACCTATGCCATCTTTGATGTATGGGATGCAAGATATTGTTAGAAGATGGGGATTTAACAGAGGCCCGGATATCAATTTTCTCCTCGTGTGGCACAGAATTGTGGGGTGGCAGGCGGCACACGAGAATTTATGAATGTTTAAGTGAACAAAAACTTTCTAGCTAGAAAAGAAAGTTTAATGTGGAAAGGAAGTGGTATTTCAAATTATTACAGCTACACAAGATTAATATATACAAACTACGAAAAAAAGAGAGGTTATTGAATTTATGTAGCACATTTGACAACTTTGGGACATTAAGTGCTTTTGTGGTCAAAGAAGCATTTGTAAAAAAGTGTTTTTGAGGAAACACAATATGGAGGGAATTCACAGACAGCAAATCCCACAAGCAGCAATGAGGGAATGACAAGGTAACTATAAGCACTACATCAGGCTGAGGAAAAAATGTTGACCAGGGTACAGGGATTTACTTCAAAGTTGTGCCGTGGGATATTTTATATCGACCCAAGAGACATCTGAAAGACAGCGCTTCCAATTAATGTAGTATTAAATGAGTGGTGCATTGAAGTGTCAGCCGGGATTGTGCGTCAAGTCCCTGGAGAGGTAGCACACTCCACTCGGCTTCAAGGAGGTTACTTAGCGTTCAGAACCAGATCATAATGCTCCTTTCCCTGCAATTAAATCACATTAGCAGTGTGCAGACATCTAATAGGTAAAAGTCTAACTAGCTTTTTTGGAAACAGAAAATCAAATGGATAATAGTGATTAGGGGAAGAATCCAATTTTGCTAATGGAAGCCAAAAGGGAAAAGAGGCATACTGGTTTACAGACGGTAACTCTGCTTGCACAGCTATACAAATAAAGGGATGTTTCAAATTCAACTTCATCACTTCCCTATTTTCACAAAAGATTTGCAGAAACATAATGTACTCAAGTTTATATAGGCTCTCACTTTAAGTTAATTTTTTAATACAATGTTATTACGCAAAAGGCTTTATCAAATAGGGTCCAAGGCAATAAATCAGCACTTGAATCATGTACTGACCGGCCACTGCTTTAAGGTTAGATTTTACTTTATCGCTGGTATCTTCTGCCAGTTTTGCGAAGAGAACCTGGCCATTAAATTGTCCTATTCCCTGGAATTGCAGATTTAGAGGTATTCCCTCCAGGATGGTGTCCACTTTGCTCTTACACTGTTGTAATGCTGACACCGCTCTGGGAAAGGAGAAACATTTGAAGAAGAATTTGTTTCACAGGCAAATGCATTTCTGTGGATAGATTTTATTGAGGTATTTTTTGGGCATTGTAAACAGTTACAGTTAACAGAAATGTGCAAACATCATCAATATAAAACCACTACCTCAATCAAACCATACTGCACATGCCCGCTCCTCTCCCCTAGACACTACCCGCCTATTTTTCCCTCCTACTCTACCCTAATCTCCGCACCCGCCCCCCCCCCCCCCCCCACTGACATTCACTCTCCAGCTAAGTCGTCGATGAATGGTTGCCACCTTCAGGCGAACCCCAATACAGATCCCCTCAAGGCGAACTTTATTTTTTCCATACCCAGAAAACTTGACATGTCTGAAAGCCATAGTTCGGTCTTCGGGGGTTTTGAGTCCCTCCATGCCAGCAGTATTCGCCGCCGGGCTATTAGGGAAGCAAAGGCCAGAACATCTGCCTCTTTCTCCCCCTGGACTCCCGGGTCTTCCGAAACCCCGAAAATTGTCACCTCAGGACTCATTACCACCCTGGTTTTCAGTACCCGGGACATGACCCCCGCAAATCCATCCCAGTACCCCCTAAGCTTAGGACATGCCCAAAACATATTCACATGGTTCACTTGTCCTCCCGCGCATCTAGCGCACTTGCCCTCTACCCCAAAGAATTTGCTCACCTGAGCTACCGTCATTGTGGGCCCGGTGAACAACCTGAAATTGAATCAGGCCGCGCCTGGCACATGTTGCGGTTGAATTTACCCTACTCTGAGCTTCCTCCCACAGCCAGTCCTCCATCGCCCCGCCGAGCTCCTCCTCCCATTTGAGTTTCAGTTCCTCCATCTGGGATTCTTCCACCTTCATGGGCACCTTGTAGTTTTCCGAGACTCTACCCTCTCCTCCTTCTCCTCTAGAGACTATTCTGTCCTGGATCCCTATTGGCGGGAGGCGTGGGAAGGACGGGACCGGTCTGCTTACAAAGTCCCTCATCTGCAAGTACCTAAAGTCATTTCCCCTTACTAGCCCAAATTTCTCCTCCAAGCCCCTCAAACTCGCAAAGCTCCCCTCCAGCAACATATCGCCCACCCTCCCCACCGCTATGTTCGAAACCCCCCATCGATGTTCCCGGGGGCGAATCGATGGTTATCACATATTGGAGCCCAAACAGACACACTCACACCCCCCCCCCCCCCCCCACATGCCTCCTTCACTGGCCCCATATCCGCAGGGCCGCCCCCACTACCAGGCTGGTGGAGTACCTGGCTGGCGACAGCGGTAGGGGAACCGTAACCAGGGCTGCCAAACTGGTGCCCCTGCACGAAGCCGCCTCCACTCGCTCAGAGATAGACCCCGTACCCACCATCCATTTCCTTATCATGGCTATGTTAGCCGCCCAGTAGTAGTTGATCAGACTCGGCAATGCCAGTCCCCCATCGCTGCGGCTCCTTTCAAGCATTGCCTTCCTCACCCGCGGGGATTTTCCTGGCCAGACAAAGCTCATGATGATTTTGCCAGTCCTTTTGAAGAAGGACCGTGGGATAAAGATCGGGAGGCCCTGGAAGATGAACAGAAATCTAGGGAGGATTGTCATCTTTACAGTCTGCACCCTCCCCGCAAGTGATAGCGGGAGTGCATCCCATCTCCGAAACTCCCTCTTCATTTGTTCCACCACCCTAATCAAATTTAACTTATGCTACCTGCCCCAGTCTCGTGCCACCTGTAACCCCAAGTACCGGAAACTTTCCTCCACCAGCCTAAATGGCAGCTCCTTCAGTCTATTCTCCTGCCCCCTTGCCTGCACCACAAACATCTCACTCTTGGCCATATTTAATTTGTACCCTGAGAACTGGCCAAACTTTCTCAATGTTTCCAGTATATTTTCCATCCCAGCCAGTGGGTCCGACACGTACAGGAGCAGGTCATCCGCATAGAGAGAGACCCTGTGCTCCACGCCACCCCCTAGTCATTCCCTTCCATCCCTTCGCAGCTCTCAACGCCATCGCCAACAGCTCTATGGCCAGCACGAACAGCAACGGGGAGAGTGGGCACCCGTCTGGTCCCACGGTGTAGTCTGAAATAATCTGACATTATCCTGTTCGTCCTAACGCTAGCTTTTGGGGCCTGGTATAATAGTCTGACCCAATTGACCAGTCCCTCCCCGAACCCAAACCATCCAAGCACCTCCCGCAAATAGCCCCACTCCACCCGGTCGAAGGCCTTCTCAGCATCCAGGCAAATGCATTTCTTACACCACTTCTGTCAGGCATTTATTTTAAAAATCTCAACACCTGTAAATGTTAATACTACTTAAATAAACAACTCTTTCCTGGTCAATAGTCTCTTACACAAACTGCTCCTTACCTCTCAAATATTCATCAAAATAAAAACTGGGCACATTTAAAAACATTAAATCATGGTTAATTATCATGGCTGATTTTCTGTTCCACTTACAGGCAACCCTCACCAAAACAGCTCACACGTTTTCAATAAGTAAAAGTTACGCAGAGAATGCATAACCAATTTCATAAGGTCGGATTATCAAATTCCAATTTCCAAACATCTTCTCTCATCAGGATTGAGCTCAAGGATGAGCACTTGTGAACTTAAATGGACTGGGTTGGGCAATGGGAGGGAAGATTTGCACCCCTTGCTACGCTGAACCAGCAGTGGTACTGTGGTGATTGCCCCTTTAAGGGCAACACAGCAGAGTAGCGGTCACTTGACTTGGCAGACCAATGGAGACTCAGTGGGTAATCAAGCAGAGGGTGGGGTCCTCTCTTCGGCAGGAGACATGTAGGGAACTAGCTGCAGCCATGTGGCTGCATTCTTGTTAATAATTCCTTTGTGTGTTCATTAATGGAGTCTCTGAAAGTGCACCTTTACAAGTACCCTAGGCTAGGTGGCAGATGCCTGAATTTAAGAGGGCTGGGTTATGAAGGTAAATAATCCATTCTGGAACTATTGTCTAGATAGTAGGAATGAGAGGAGTGTTATTTGGTCATCAATTCCATAGTTGTGCACAACATTCAGGGACTATCAAAAAGAAAAGAAATTGTCCAGATTTTCATGTAGCAGGTAAATCAGATTTCCAGGAAGAATGGTGTAGATGTATATAATAGAATTACATTTAATTTAATAAGCAATTAGAATTCAGGACTATTAGATCTAGAATCACAACAAAGAACATGATAGCAGGTTTGAAAGTGCAGCTAAAAGGGTTGGTCTTTTGCGTTACTAGGTTAGATGCATGATGATGAAATATTAGGGCGTATCAAATGAGAACTTTGAGCCAGAAGGTGACAAGTGTATATCAGCAGCAGAAGGTAGTTATTATAGATGGGTCAGTCCAGGGTCAAATAGGATGCAGAGGTTCAAATCTATAGTGTCCAGGAAGGCCAGTGGTGGATTTCTTTTTAACAAATTGGTTTGCAGGATGGGTGCGTTGCTGGCAAAGTCAGGATTTATTGTCCATCCCCATTGCTTTCAGGGAGGTGGTGGCATATCACCTTTTTGAATCAATGCAGTCCCCGTGTGAAGGTACTCCCATGGTGCTGTTGGTTATGAAGCTCCAGGATGTTGGCTGTAATGGGGCAGGGCTTAGGGAACCCCAAAGTGTATCATGGAGTTCGCCTGACCCACAACTTATAATAGATTGTAGTATGGGGAGCACACGGCCCACTCTACAGGTGTGGTACAGCAGAAATGGAAAACAAAAGAATATTTATTCTATGAACAGTTAACCTTTTTTTAAAAAACCCTTTTTATGTCAAACAAATTTGTAACATTTCCAGAGAGATCACAGGGCCTATGCAAAGGGCCTTAACAAAACAAAGAGTGGGAAAGAATAAACATGTTAACAAAACATTTCCCCTAGCAACTCTGTTTGCCATGCCCCATGTGTTCAACTAAACTAACGTGGCTCTAACACCCCCCCCCCCCACACTCCCCCCTCGGGTGCTGCTGCTACTGGTTTCCTGCGCTGCTCCCCGAGAGTCCGCAGCGACCCTCTCCCTCAGGGGATCCCTCGACACCCCCCCCCCCCCTTTCCCTCTTATGTCTCCTCCCCACCCGCCGAGGCCCGACTTGCCTGGCCAGCCCCTCCGCCTACTCTCCCTGGTGCCCCTGACCTACGCTAGCTACGCTGACCACTGCCCTTGGCGCCTGTCTGTCTCCTACCCGAGCACTCAGGCCCTCCCCTCACACACCAAGGACTCATTAACCTGATCGTATCTCCCAGTGCCTTTCCATGTCCCCTGCCCATCCCCCTCTCCGAGGCCCCGATCTCCCGCCAAAAGGAACCAAGCGCAGGACCCACTTTGCAGGGCCCCACTTTCTACACCCCCCCCCCCCCCCCCCCCCCCCCCCCGGATGCAATCTCCCACAAACACCCCCCACGGTGCGCCCTCCAGCCCCCGCACCGGCTGAAAGCAATCTTGGATATAACATTACAGTACAGGATAATCTATCAAACCGCCGCCACACAAAAGCTCGGAGAGCCCAAAGTCCCTTAGTTCAAGTCCAGCTTCTTCTTTCAACAAAAAAAAAAATTAAAAAAAATCACTCCTAATCAGAGCAAGTTAGGTTAACAGACCACCGCCACGGTATAGCACTGAAAAAAAACTAAGCGCCCTTTAGTTCAAGTCCAGCTTATTTTCTTTGCTAAAAGTCCAAACCTGCTCCAGTGTCTCAAAATAGTAGTGGAGTTCCTCAAACGTAACCCACAGCTTCGCAGGATACAGCATTCCAAAACTTCACCTTTTTGTAGAGGGCTGCCTTCACCTTGATGAATCCTGCACGCCTCTTGGCCAGCTCCGTCCCCTAGTCCTGGTAGATGCGCACCTCACAATTCTCCCATCTGCTGCTCCTCTCTGCCTTGGCCCATCGCAGCACACGATCCCTGTCAGCAAGCCGGTGAAAGCGGACCACCAAGGCCCTTGGTCGGTCGCCCGTCCTGGGCTTCCTTGCGGGAGCTCTATGCGCCCCATCCAACTCCAGGGGTCGAGGGAAGGTCTCCGGTCTCATCAGCGCCTCGAGCATACCCGTCACGTATGCACCCACATCCGATCCCTCGCAGCCCTCGGGGAGGCCAACGATCCTCAAATTCTGCCTCCTGTCTCTGTTCCCCAGCTCTTCAAGCTGCTCCTGCATCCTCTTCTGGCAGGCGTTCAGCTCTTCCACCTCGTGCTCCAGCTCCGCCACTGTGTCCGCCTGGCTGGAGAGCTTCCCCTCAACCTCCCTGAGCGCCTATCCTGGACCGCCTGCGCCTCGACCATTCAGTCCATTACCGCCCTCATCGGGTCCAACGTGTCCCTCTTCAATTTGGCGAAGCAGTTCTTAAAACACTCCATCTGCTGCTCCCTTGGCCAGTGAGCCTCCGCTCCCTGGTCCCTGCCGTCCGCCATGTTTCGCCGCACGGCCTGGGGTCCCCGCTGCTCCCGCTTCGAGCCCTGCCGCTCCACTCGACCACTTCTGGTCCAGCTGCTCATACCCTGGGGGCTGTGGGGGGGGTGGGGGGGGGGGGGGGGGGGGGGGAGGAGGAGGAGGTGTGGAGCCTCTTCACTATCGTCTCCTCAACCTACCAGGTCGCAGGTCCCGCAAAAGTCCGTTTAACAGGTCCGTTTGCCCATCGTGGGTGGGTGCGATCCGACCTGCAACCTGCTTCCTTGAGGGCGCCACCGGAAGTCAAGTTAACCTTTTTAAAACATAGTGAACATCTTAGCAACCACCAATTCATTACAACACTAAGTAATCCTTAAGATGTCCTTTTAACATCCATAAGACTTTAAAAAAACCTTTAAACAGAAGCACATCAGGTTAAAGTCACTACTGAGAGCAGTTATTAGTTTTAAATCACAAAGGATCGATTTACAGTCTTTAGATTAGAGAGAGAGAGAGAGAGACTCCTACACCTTCTGGCTGTGACTGCAGCTATCCAGCTCTGAAAACAAAACTAAAACACACCCTGCAGCAAACAGCCTGAAGCAAAAGTAAAAAGCTGACAGACAGCCCAGATCCACCCACATTCTGACATCACTGATAAGCTCTGTTCTTAAAGGTACATTTCTTAAACACTTATTTCTTAAAGGTACTCTCACATGACACCTCCCCCCAAAAAAAATAACCCATCAACTTCAAGATGGTTTCATTTTTCATCTTTATACTATCCGAAAGAAATGTACAGTAAATATACATTTTTCTTTCAAAAACACAAGCAAACAGGTGTAATAATATAGTCCATTTAAAAAAAATATATTTTTTTATTCAAATTTTTTACATATTTTCAACAACCCCCCTTACAGAAATAAGAAAAAACAAAGAACACATACATAAACATCTTATAGCTATGTCACGTGTTCCCCCAATATACAAGCCCCCCATTAAACAATAATAAACACAGTAGTAAACACAAAGTAACCCCCCCCCCCCCCGGGTTGCTGCTGCTGCTGACCACCTCCTAACGCTCCGCTAGAAAGTCCAGGAACGGTTGCCACCACCTGAAGAACCCTTGCACAGATCCTCTTAAGGCAAATTTTACCCTCTCCAATTTAATAAACCCTGCCATGTCGCTGATCCAGGCTTCCATGCTTGGGGGCCTCGCATCCTTCCACTGTAGCAGAATCCTCCCCCGGGCTACCAGGGACGCAAAGGCCAGACTACCGGCCTCTTTCGCCTCCTGCACTTCCGGCTCGTCCAATACACCAAATAGTGCGAGCCCCCATCTCGGCTTAACCGATGTTTACCACCTTAGACACAGTCCTCGCAACGCCCCTCCAGAACCCATCCAGCGCTGGACACGCCCAGAACATGTGGGCATGATTTGCTGGGCTCCCCGAACACCTCACACACCTGTCCTCACACACCTGTCCTCCACTCCAAAAAAACGACTCAGCCTTGCCCCAGTCATGTGCGCCCTGTGCAGAACCTTAAATCGTAGCAGGCCAAGCCTGGCGCAAGAAGAGGAAGAATTTACCCTACCCAGGGCGTCCGCCCACGTACCCTCATCTACCTCCTCCCCCAGCTCCTCCTCCCATTTACCTTTCAACTCCTCCACCGAGGCCTCCTCCTCCTGCATCTCCTGGTAGATCGGCGAGACCTTGCCTTCTCCAACCCACACCCCTGAGAGCACCCCATCCTCGATCCTACGTGCTGGCAGCAGCGGAAATTCCCTTACCTGCATGTACCTGAAGGCATTTCCAGGGGGGAGCCCGAATCTTTCCTCCAACGCCCCAAGGCTCGCAAACGTCCCATCTATATAAGGTCCCCCATCCTTCTAATACCTGCCCTGTGCCAGCTCAGGAACCTCCCATCCATTATCCCCGGGACAAACCGATGGTTCTCTCGGATTGGGGACCAAACCGAAGCCTCTGCCTCCCCCCTGTGGTGTCTCCACTGCCCCCAAATTTTGAGGGTCGCTGCCACCACTGGACACGTGGTGTACCTTGTCGGCAGGAGCAGGAGTGATGCCGTCACCAGCGCTCTCAGGCTCATGCCCACACAGGACGCCACCTCCAGCCTCTTCCACGCTGCCCCCTCCCCCTCCAGTACCCACTTGCGTATCATTGTCACATGGGCAGCCCAGTAGTACCCACACAGATTAGGCAACACTAGCCCTCCTCTGTCCCTGCTCCGTCCCAGAAACACCCTTCTCACCCTCGGGGTCTTTTTCGCCCATACAAACCCTATCATGCTCCTGCTGACCTGCTTAAAAAAGGCCTTGGGGATCAGGATGGGGAGGCACTGGAATATAAAAAGGAACCTCGGGAGCACCGTCATCTTCACCGACTGTACCCTACCTGCCAGGGAGAGTGGCAGCATATCCCACCTTTTAAACTCCTCCTCCATCTGCTCCACCAGCCTCGTCAAGTTGAGCTTGTGTAGGGCCCCCCAGCTCCTGGCAACCCGAATCCCTCGGTACCGAAAACTCCCTTCCGCCCTCTTCAGTGGAAGCTCGTCTATCCCCCTTCCCTGGGTGTATCACGAATAGCTCACTCTTCCCCATGTTGAGCTTATACCCGGAAAAGTCTCCAAACTCCGAGGATCCGCATCACCTCCGGCATCCCTCCCACCGGGTCCACCACATACAGTACCAGGTCGTCTGCATGTAGCAAAGTTCCTCCCCACCCCACCCCGGCACCAGTCCCCTCCAGTTATAGAACATAGAACATAGATCATAGAACAATACAGCGCAGTACAGGCCCTTCGGCCCACGATGTTGCACCGAAACAAAAGCCATCCAACCTACACTATGCCATTATCATCCATATGTTTATCCAATAAACTTTTAAATGCCCTCAATGTTGGCGAGTTCACTACTGTAGCAGGTAGGGCATTCCACGGCCTCACTACTCTTTGCGTAAAGAACCTACCTCTGACCTCTGTCCTATATCTATTACCCCTCAGTTTAAAGTTATGTCCCCTCGTGCCAGCCATATCCATCTGCGGGAGAAGGCTCTCACTGTCCACCCTATCCAACCCCCTGATCATTTTGTATGCCTCTATTAAGTCTCCTCTTAACCTTCTTCTCTCCAACGAAAACAACCTCAAGTCCATCAGCCTTTCCTCGTAAGATTTTCCCTCCATACCAGGCAACATCCTGGTAAATCTCCTCTGCACCCGCTCCAAAGCCTCCACGTCCTTCCTATAATGCGGTGACCAGAACTGTACGCAATACTCCAAATGCGGCCGTACCAGAGTTCTGTACAGCTGCAACATGACCTCCCGACTCCGGAACTCAATCCCTCTACCAATAAAGGCCAACACTCCATAGGCCTTCTTCACAACCCTATCAAACTGGGTGGCAACTTTCAGGGATCTATGTACATGGACACCTAGATCCCTCTGCTCATCCACACTTTCAAGAACTTTACCATTAGCCAAATATTCCGCATTCCTGTTATTCCTTCCAAAGTGAATCACCTCACACTTCTAAAGTTCCTGGACTCCCTCAAAGCCATCGCCAAAGGTTCAATTGCCAACGCAAATAGCAGGGGGAATAGGGGGCACCCCTGCCTCGCCCCCCGGTACAGCCAAAAGTATTCCGACCTCCTCCGTTTTGTGGCCACACTCGCCACCGGGGCTTCGTACAGTAACCTAACCCAACTAACGAAACCTCCCCGAACCCGAATCTCCTCAACACTTACCACAGGTACCCCCACTCTACCCAATCGAAGGCCTTCTCCGCACCCATAGCCGCCACTATCTCCGCTTCCCCCTCCAGTGCAGGCATCATGATTACATTTAGGAGCCTCCGCACATTGGTGTTTAGCTGCCTTCCCTTCACGAAACCCATCTGGTCCTCGTGGATCACCCCCGGAACACAGTCCACAATTCTGGTAGCCAACACCTTCGCTAACAGCTTCGCATCCACTTTGAGGAGCGAGATTGGCCTATACGACCCACATTGTAAAGGGTCCTTGTCCCGCTTCAAGATCAGCGACATCAGCGCCCTGGACATCGTCGGTGGTAGGGCCCCCCCCTCCCTTGCCTCATTGAAAGTCCTCACTAGTAGTGGGCCCAACAGGCCCATATACTTCCTGTAAAATTCCACCGGGAACCCATCTGGCCCCAGTGCTTTCCCCGCCTGCAGACTCCCCAGCCCCTTAGTCAGCTCCTCCAGCCATACCAGTGCCCCAAGCCCCGCCACCTGCCCCTCTACCCTCAGGAACCTCAGCCGGTCCAGAAAACGGGCATCCCCCCCTCCTCCGTCGGGGGCTCAGACCTATACAGCCCCTCATAGAAGTCTCTAAATACCCTATTTATCCCCACCGCACTCCGCACCGTATTCCCCCCTTTATCCCCAACTCCCCCAATCTCCCTCGCCTCCTCCCGCCTCCGAAGCTGGTGTGCCAGCATCCGGCTAGCCTTCTCCCCGTATTTATACACCGCCCCTTGCGCCTTCCTCCACTGCACCTCCGCCTTCTTGGTAGTCAACAGGTCGAACTCGGCCTGGAGGCTGCGTAGCTCCTCGAGTAGTCCGTCCTCGGGGGCCTCTACATACCTCCTATCCACCCTTAAAATCTCGCCCACCAACCTTTCCCTCCTCTCCTTCCCCTCCTTGTGGGCCCTAGTGGAGATTAGCGCTCCCCTAATCACCGCTTTCAGCACCTCCCAGACCACCCCTACTTGCACCTCCCCATTATCGTTCACCTCTAGGTATCTTTCAATGCACCCCCGGATCCGCCCGCTCACCTCATCCGCCAGCAAACCCGCCTCCAGGCGCAACAGCGGGCGCTGGTCCCTCTCCTCCCCTAGCTCGAGCTCTACCCAGTGCGGGGCATGGTCTGAGATGGCTATGGCCGAATACTCCGTGTCCTCCACCCTAGAGATCAGCGCCCTGCTCAAAACGAAGAAGTCAATCCGGGAGTAGGCTTTATGGACGTGGGACAAGAAAGAGAATTCCCTGGCCCCCGGCCGAACAAACCTCCATGGGTCCACTCCTACCATCTGGTCCATAAACCTCCTCAACACCTTGGCCGCCGCCAGCCTCTTCCCAGTTCTGGATCTAGAGCAGTCCAATGCTGGATCCAATACCGTATTGTCCCCCCCCCCCAACATGCGCTGCATAAATCCGGCCTCGTCCCAATTTGGGGCATACACATTCACCAAGACCACCCGCACCCCCTGCAGCTTCCCGCTCACCATCACATACCTACCTCCATTGTCTGCCACGATGCTCGGTGCCTCAAACGATAGCCGCTTCCCCACTAAAATCGCCACCCCTTGATTCTTTGCGTCCAACCCAGAGTGGAAAACCTGCCCTACCCACCCCTTTCTCAGCCTAATCTGGTCTGCTAACCTTGACGAATGTGATATAAAATAGTCACTTTAGAGATATTAGTTACTGTAATGTAGAGATAGGCCAGTCTTATTCCGTTGAGTTCACAGACAAAGGATTTCAGACCGCATGGCAAAGCATGGAGGAGGTGAGTCCACCAAAGGAGGAGAAAAGGATGCTGGGTAATAGGGGCCAGAGGAAGGGATTGGAAGTGAGCCAATCAGAATGTCTGACCAGGTCAGGGGGGGGTATAGGATGACCTATGGGAATCATGTATGTGAAACTTGATACCATTTGAATTGATTTGCAGAGATCCCTTTGTCTCTTTGTTCATTCGCTTTCCGGGGTGTAGGAGACTGGATGTGTCTTATGCCTCTGAGATGAATCAGGCTTGCAAGCCAAATAAAATAACTAATGCTGTACCTGCAAATCCATCTCGACTTTTATTGAGGCCAGACTGACGGGTAAAGAAATTTGGGATTTGACATTTGGTGCCGAAAACCCGGGATTTCTCAAGACGGTTCTGACCAACTGCGAAATCAGATTTAGACTGATTATGAACAGGGAGAGTGGGAAGAAGGGGCCCACAATGTATAGCTGGAAAATCACCGCGCATTGCTTTTTCCCCTCTTCTTATCGTCTGATTAGTCTGTTCACTCGCGGTTGGTACGGAAAGATCGTCTCGACGAAATCAAAGGTCAGTCTGGGGATTAGCAAATTAAACTGATGGGATATCATAATTGATAGTTCAGTTTTGGGTTAATTGTGTTGTTGACGACTGATGTGATTTCAGCAGATGAGGGGTCAGTTAAATAAGTGTTTTTAACTCTGAAGATGATTCAACTCCATGTGTGAGTTCTGATTCGGCTTGGGTTAGGTTATGGGTTGATGGGACATCTAAAATTGAAGATGGTTCAACTCCATGTGTGAGTTCTGATTCGGCTTGGGTTAGGTTATGGGTTGATGTGATATCTAAAACAGATGATTCAATTCCATGTGAGAGTGTTTTAAATCTATAGTTGATTAAGCTAAAATTGTACCCTTGGACTGTGGTGGCGAAGGGCGCAGTTCTGAGGACTAGTTGAGATTGTGGGGAATGCTGCATATTGGTTGAAGTAGAAGTCTCTCAAAGGGTTAACAGCAGCAGCCAAAGTTAAAGATGACAGACAGTGCTTCTCACTCAGGCCTTGAGATAACAGCAGCAGCCTGTAGTGTAATCGGATACCTTTCCTTTGAGTCAGTGAACTCCAGCAAAGTTACGTTTTGAATTAATTAAAGGAAACCAGTGGGTTTCTCCACCTCTTTGATAAAAGTTATTATTTTCGAAAGCAATTGATTGAAATTGCCAGAATCTTAAATTTTACTTACTTGAAATAAGGTTTATCTCATTTTATTTGTGAATTAATAGAAACTTAAAGAAGATCACTGACACCATTTTAAAAAGTGTAAATCTGGAGATGACAGTTGACTTGGCCAACATTTTTGAGAATGTAAGAAAAACTTGTTAAAAGAAAATTTGTTAAGATAAAGAATTAATTAAGTTGTAAATGTTATACAAGTTTGTGTTAAGCAAATCGTAAATTTAGTTCTGAGTTGAGATCAGAGCTAAGCTTGCAAGTTGCAGTAATTCAATTTGAATTTTCAAACATTTTTAAGTTTTAAAAGAACACTGTTAGAACCTTTTCAATCGTTTTGCCAAGGAAAAAAAAAATTGCCACTGGTTATAAATAAGCAAATAAAAAAAAAATATATATATATATATATATATATATATATAAAATTTAAAAAAAGAGCCAAAGTATGAAAGCTAAAGAATTAATTGGATTATGGAGACAATATTGTCAAGAGGAAAGAGATAAGATCATGTTATCAAGTTGGCAGGACAATGCCCTTAAAATGGGAATTCCAATTAGTGAACAGGGTAACCAAAAAAACATTACAGGTCTTGAAAAAGGAATGTGCATTCAAAAAAAAAAAAACGCGCAAGTAGAGACAGGAAAGGCTCGGGTCAAACAAAAGATGAGCTACGTAGTTCAATGGCTGGCCTTGAATTGACAGAAAATGATCAATTCAATAATTAAAAAATGTCAGTAAAAGTTCCGACTGCACCTGTAGCATTGTCTGCACTAATTCCAGAACCACCAGAGTATAATCATTTATATCCAGTCACTGCTCCCCAGATTCCAATCATGCCAGTAACTCCAGCCCTTTTGGTTGATAGCGTGGGTCCCGATTTACCATCTTCACGATCAAGGGGAAGAGGAGCTTTGTTCCGCAAGCCCAGTTAGCTCCAGGACCAGATCTCGGACAGCAAGAGAAGGGCTTGATCCTAACCAGAAACAATTAAGCATACCACCTAAATCCCTCCAGACCAAGGGGAAACCGCAAATTTCGAGAACAAAGGGAGATGCAACAGATGATTTTGAAGAGAAACAACTCCCTCTAGTGACAGGAAGGGACGTCGAAGTCTTGGAAGAACCAGAGGAAATAGCTAGAGTGCCCCCTGGTGAGATTCGGAGACAGTTGCCGATTAGGAAGATACCAAACCCGGACCGCGGTGACTGCCGGGGCGCAACCCATGATAGACGTTTACTTCCCATGGACACCCAGTGAGATGATGGCTATTATGGCTACAATCCCAGATAGAAAAAAAATCTCCTGCTGCTTTCGTGGATTCCTTGAGAACTACCATCTCAATTTATCATGCTGATTCTAGGGACCTCTGGGCCCTAGTCCAGCAGGTTTTAACCCCAGCAGGGTACCGCAATTATCTTAATCACTTGAATTATGCTAGCCACGCCGCACTTCAGCAAGCCCATGCGTTAGACGACGATAGACGGACACAGATCCTGAATGCTTTGAATAGCACATTTCAAAAGCCCATAAATATTTCTGCTATCTTAGACCTAAAACCTAAGAAGACTGAAGAGCCAGAGGAATTTCTGGAGCGTATTAATGAAATCTACCGTGGGCAGTCAGGCGACTTGCCATATCAAAATGGTCAGAATTCCCCTCAATATTGTGCTATGTTAATGCATGCCTACCACCTTCTGTGGCTACTGCTGTGAAATGTAATAACATGAATTGGACAGAGAACGACCCTTCCCAGATGGCAAGGGCAGTCAGATTTTATTGGAAGGAGGGTGTAGGCCAGGAAGGAGGCTCAGTTACAAAGGTTAAGACTGAGTATGTAATGAAAAAGGATGATCTGCGACCCCAACAAGCGGCAGAAATGGTAGTTTACCAGCAGGAGCCCCAATATTGTGACTTTGGGTGGGTGGATCAGCGAGGGGGAGGATATCAAACCCACCCAAAGGGACCCTCAGCTCCTTTTTATGGCCCACCGTATGCATCAACAGCTTTACAACTGCCGCCCCCTCTGAGGGGCCATTGGTCTACTGGGAGACAAGGACGGGGCAGATATAGAGGGAGCAATGCATGTTATAATTGCGGCCGTGCAGATCACTGGCAAAAGGAATGCCCCTTTAAAAGACAGGCAGCAGAAGGAGATTATCCGACCCAAAGGAGGGGGTACCCACCAATGGGAGGACAGACAAGATACACCGACTTCTCCCAGGCAAACCCTTTCCCAGCACAGGATTGACTAGCTAATTCAGTCATAAGGACTCTCCAATCGGACAGGGAACCTATTATCTCTCTGCAGATAGGAGATTAACATCACTCATTTGTAATCGACACTGGAGCAGCCATGTCTTCTGTGCAATCAGAACTTCGACTACCATTATCCGACCACATGCAGCAATTGTCGGGGTTCCAAGGACAGGTGTGTGAGTATCCTATTTCTGAACCTGTGACAGTCACTTACGAGAATAAGTCTGCAGATCATCAGTTTGTAGTGACTACTGCATTGGACTGTAACTTGTTGGCCCGAGATTTACTGTGTATCTTCCAGCTACAGCTAGAGTACGGAGACGAAGGGGTAACGGTCCAATCATGGAGGATGAGACAACAGTGCTATATTTCTATCACCCCCCAGTGGTGGACGTTAGACACTGAACATTCACTGCATCACGTTACCCTGGCCTATGACAGAACTGGACATAACAGGGAGTTGGAGGACAAATACCGGCCATTAATTGGGACCGAATGGCCAGTCAAAGTTACAGCCACAGTCACGGGAAAAGGTACAGCCGATTTTGTTACAATACCACCACATTTATGGCCACAGTCAGCTTCGGTAAGCCCTCATATTACACGTCAGGTCCGCGACCAGTACCATGCCAGGGATCTGGGGCAAATGGTAAGGAGGGCAGTGGATCATTCAGATCCAACAGAGTACGCACTTCAAGTTACGCCAGACGGCACTGCCATAAAATATTTTGAGGTCCCTGAAATGATTAACACTCGACTGCAGCCCCGTCTATGGACAAATTAATCAGAGAGCTGTTGCAACAGGGTATTTTGGTCCCTTGCCAATCAGAATGTAACACCCCCATACTTGCTGTGCCTAAACCAGCCAAGCACTGATTAGTACAGGATTTACGTTCAATCAATGCCATCGCATAGCCGTTACATGCGCTCACTCTCCAACAGGATATTACGGTGTATAGCTCCCACTCGGTCATCGCACTACTGAGGCAACTGCAGACTCAGCATCTTACCGCAGCTAGTCAGAATAGGTATGAGATATACCTTTTGAACAATCCACGTCTGACATTTAAACACTGTACCACTATCAATCCAGCCTGTTTTCTTAGTGGTCCCCCTGTCCATGAAGACGCACCTGGCCACGACTCTTTAGCCTTGATTCAGGAAACTACCACAATAAGGGACGATTTGAGTGACATTTCGTCAGAACAACCTGACATGATTATGTGTGGTCAAATATCCCACCGGGGTTTAGTTAATGACCTACTGCAGGCCCTCCTTATGCCCGCGCAGATTTTCGTCATTAAATGCGCTGCCCACACAAATGGTAAGACCCCAGTTGACGTTGGTAATGAACAAGCAGATTGTGCAGCGCGGACAGCCGCACAAATTCAGCAAGTGATGGTGCCTAAAATGTTAAGTCAGACTAAACGATCTACTATAAGTATGTCTGCTTCTGACAAGTCAATGCCAACCATCCAAGACGTCATAAGGTTACAGGAGGACGCTCCCGAGAGTGATAAACAAATGTGGAAACGGTTAGGTTGTACATATGATTCTGTTTCCTCTTTATGGACCACGCCTGCACATCAGACTTGTATGTCTGATGTACTGGCTTTATGGGTCATCGAATGTGTACACTTTGCAACTCATTGTGGGGCTCGGGGGACTAGTGATTTGTTGCTGGACACTTGGTGGCACCCTAAAATGCAGGGGTTGGCCCAGAGTATCAGTAATCGGTGTTTGATTTGTCAGCAATATACCGGAAAAGGTATCCCTTGTGGGATGGGGCAAACCCCGTTGCCCAGTGGTCCCTTTGAGACGCTACAAATGGATTACATTGAGTTGGAAAGGTGTCAATGTTATAAATATGTTTTGGTCATTGTGGATGGGTTCAGCAGATGGGTTGAGGCGTATCCGACTACCGATAATAAAGCTGCTACTGTGGTTAAAGTTCTGATGCGGGAAATCATTCCCCGGTACAGTATACCAGCTCAGTTGAGTTCTGATAACGGGCCTCATTTTCTTGGACAGATTAACCTGCCTCCCTTCCCCAGTGCTATTTTACAGGTGTGGAGCATGATGGGGTGGCTACGCACCGTCTGTGATATTCGGCCTCACCTCTCTTGGAGTGTTATTGGCGACGGACATGGAAAAGGGAAATATTATCTACATTTGTAACCCCAACCAAGCTACAAGGATATTTCAGTATGCAAAGGTGATGTTCTTCGCTGCCCCCATATACGAGGACTTGGTATCGACTCATGGAAGGTCGTCAAAGTTAAGGAGAATGCAGGACTCATGAAGCAATTGCACCGGTCCCGGCGATGGGAAGGGAACATTATATGGACATTGCCTTGTTTTTGGAGTACATGTAAATTTGATTTTGGATGTGTTAAGATTGGTGCAATAAAGGTAACATCAGGCCGTCAGGAGAGCGTAGGAAGAGGCTGTGAGAGAGAGAGAGAGAGAGAGAGAGAGAGAGAGAGGGACTAGAGAGAGGACGGGGCGTGTGAGAAGGGAAGTACAGCTAGAACGTAGGTTATCGGGAGATACACTTAATTTAGTTAAAGGCCAAACTGAGGAAAACCTGGGTAGTATGAATCACTTCTACCAGATTTACCACCGCTTGTATGGCCACGGACGGGTTGTCTGCTACCCGAACCCTGCAGCGGTGTCTAGGTTATTTTCTGTTTCACCGCTTTGGGGCACTCCCCAAATGGTGGTTCATTGTCAGCGTTCCGAGCCACCGCCCGAGCAAGTCAGTCTTCCTTACGATCCGGGTTCAGCACCACCGGCTATTTGCCTTCCCCTTCCTTGGGATAATCCCCACTCACAGTATGATAGGCTGCAACGGTGGAGGGCGTACATACCTAGCCACTTCGCTCCCAATAGGGATTCCCGGTCGTACGAGAATTGTTTCAGCAGTGAAGGATACGGCTGTTTGCTGGTAGAGGTGGAAACGAATATAACATGTCTGTTCCCCACCTGTACGGACAGGAGGTGTCATATCACCCAGGCGTCTGGCCAATGCGTTTGTTACAACACCACTTGCATGCCATTGAACGCCGGCCTTCAGCTCCTTTGTGGCTGGGTGAATGTCTCTCATATCACTGTTGGGACTAGGGTTTTCCGCATTGCTAGGCGGCCCGAATGGGCGTTTCGAAGCTGGATAAACTGGGCTACTGGGGGGTTCCTTGGCTGTCAGCAATAGGAATTATTTTATTTGTGGCCTTACCATCTTGGGAAATGAAACCTTGGGAGCCCTCGGGGCAATAACCAAGGAATTGTCTCAGCTACGGTTGTTTGCAATGCAGAACCGGTATGCTCTTGACTATCGTCTGGCCCGTGAAGTTGGGGTATGCGCCATAGTACAGGGCAAGTGTATCATGGGAGTTCAGGACTTGACCGCTAACATCACTAAATTTATGGATCACATACGGGATCACCTGGACGGAATGCAGGATCCTGGCGCTTGGGGTAACTGGGGATTTGGAGGTTGGAAGGACTGGTTGATAAATATGGTCATGTATTTAGTGGTGGCTATCGGCTGCACCTTTGTGGGCCTAGCCAGCCTTAAATGTGTGATGGGTAGAATGCGGGGTGCACTGGAACAGATCAACGTCCCTAAAATCTTAGCTGTCAAAATCCATGAGGGTGCAGCAGATGAAGGGGGGCTACGCCAGGAATTGGAAATGCAGTGACGGATCTTTTTAGATGAGGGACCGTAGCTATGGATTGGATAGTTCGGTTATCATGGAATGATAAAAGGAGGGAATGACGAATGTGATATAAAATAGTTACTTTAGAGATATTAGTTACTGTAATGTAGAGATAGGCCAGTCTTATTCCGGTGAGTTCACAGACAAAGGATTTCAGACCGCATGGCAAAGCAAGGAGGAGGTGAGTCCACCAAAGGAGGAGAAAAAGATGCTGGGTAATAGGGGCCAGAGGAAGGGATTGGAAGTGAGCCAATCAGAATGTCTGACCAGGTCAGGGGGGGTATAGGATGACCTATGGGAATCATGTATGTGAAACTTGATACCATTTGAATTGATTTGCAGAGATCCTTTTGTCTCTTTGTTCATTCGCTTTCCGGGGTGTAGGAGACTGGATGTGTCTTATGCCTCTGAGATGAATCAGGCTTGCAAGCCAAATAAAATAACTAATGCCGTACCTGCAAATCCATCTCGACTTTTATAGAGGCCAGACTGACGGGTAAAGAAATTTGGGATTTGACAACCTCAAATGCATCTCCTGGAGCACGACCACATCTGCCTTCAGTCCCTTCAGGTGCGCAAACACACGGGCCCTCTTGACCAGCCCGTTCAGGCCTCTCACATTCCAAGTTATCAGAGGGCTGCCCCCCTGCCCCCCACCCCCCTGCCGATTAGCAATCTCCCTTTCTAGGCCAGCCGCGTGACCGCACCTCCTGCACAGACCCCCGCCCCGACTCTCTTCAGGCTCCAGCTCCAATGCAGCAGCAACCCAGTCCCCCCCCCTCCCTCCCTCCTCCCCCCCCCCCCACAAGCTAGGTCCCCTCTTACCTGCGTTGCTCCCCCCATAGCACTCCCGTAAGTCAGCTGACGCCTGCTGACCCCGGCCACTCCATCGACCCCCCCCCCCAATGTGAGAATCTCTCCCCCCCCCCCCACTCCTGTCCATCAGTGGGCACTCCTCTCCAGCACCACCCCTCCCCCCGACCCCGCCCCCTTCCTTCCCTAGCATGGGAGAAAAACCCATGCTTTCCACCAAGCCGGCCCCGCCGCCTCAGGCACAGCTCCCTTTCGCGGCCTGATTTCCGCTTCCCCATCTAATATAGTCCATTTTTTGTTCTTCCTCCAACTGGAATCCCTCTCGATTGACGGTCTCTTTGAACAAGAAGGCCGCTGCACGATCCATCCATTTCTCTACGCCTCAACATTTCTCTTTAAAGTCAGATAATTTAGTTCAATCTGATCACAGAGCTCCTTGTAATTCTCCAACAAAGGAGCATTGGTTATCACAGCTTTCAGGCAATCAAATGCCTGTTGAAACTCTGCTGTCCACTCAAATTTTTTACACTTCTTCAGCAAGTCCATCAGTGGAGCAATCACGCTACAAAACTTTTTCACAAATGTTCGATCAAATCCACTCATGCCAAGAAATCGCATTATTTCACTTCATGTTGAGGGTATTGGAAACTCCTCAATAACTGTTGGCTTCACATCCCGTGTGACCATTCGACCCTGTCCGATTGTGTGGCCAAGGAAAGTGACTTGAGCTTTTCCAAATTCACTTTGGCTAGGTTTATCACCATACCCACCTCCTGAAGTCAATCGAATGACTCCATCAGATTGTTTAAATGTTCTTTCCATGTCTGGCTGAAAATTACCAGATCGTCGATGTATACCGCACAATTGTGTAATCCTGAAACAACATTGTTAGTTAACCGATGAAATGTGGCTGGGGCTTTTTTCATGCCAAATGGCACAACTTTGAATTGGTGTATACCATCTGGAGTCACAAAAGCTGAAATTTCCTTCGCCCCTTCAGATAAAGGTACCTGCCAGTAACCTTTAAGTAAATCCAGTTTGGAAATAAAAGCTGATCCCCCACTTTCTCAATGCAATCCTCCAAACATGGGTTAGGATAAGAGTCCATTCTTGTAACTGCATTAACCTTTCCACACACAACCGTTGGGTATCGTCCGGTTTTGGTACCGTCACTATGGGCGAGCTCCATTGGCTGCAACCCACTTCAATTATGCCATTTTTAAGCATGCTCTCAAACTCTTTGCTAACCTGTGCCAATTTTAAAGGGTTAAGTCTATATGGATGTTGTTTGATTGGAACAGCATTTCCCACATCTACATCATGTATAGCCATTTTAGTACTTCCCAATTTATCTCCACAAACTTGCCCATGTGATATCAATAACTCTTTCAGGTCAGTAAGAAGTCTTACAACACCAGGTTAAAATCCAACAGGTTTGTTTGAAACACTAGCTTTTGGAGCACTGCTCCTTCCTCAGGTGAATGAGGTGAAACATACCTCTTCATTCACCTGAGTAAGGAGCAGTGCTCAGAAAGCTAGTGTTTGAAACAAACCAGTTGGACTTTAACCTAGTGTTGTAAGACTTCTTACTGTACTCACCCCAGTCCAACACCGGCATCTCCACATCATGTCTTTCAGGTCAGTTTGTTTTTGCTCTGGAAAGTAACTCACAATTTATCCCAATTTTTAAGAACATCCTCGTTTTCCAATTTAATTTGAGGTATGTCAAATTCACAGTCATCTGGATTTGGTTCTTCACTTTGGAGTTAGAATCATTAAAACCTCCTCCTTTTTCTCTCCTTCCCTTTCAAAGTACCTTTTAAGCATATTCACATGACACACTCGGTGAGTCTTCCTTCTATCTGGTGTTTTTACCACATAATTCACCTCACTTAATTTCCTTTCAATCTGATGCGGTCCACAAAACCTTGCTTTTTAAGGTTCACCTACCACTGGTAGCAGTCCACAAAACCTTGCTTTTTAAGGTTCACCTACCACTGGTAACAACACTAACATTTTATCTCCACTGGCAAAACTACGAACTTTGGATTTCTTTTCCGCTACCCGTTTCATCACATTTTGTGCAACTTTTAAATGTTGTCTAGCCAATTCACCTGCTCTATTTAATCGTTCCCTAAAATTTGACACGTAATCCAATAATGTAATTTCCGATTTCTCACTCACCAATTTTTCCTTAATCAATTTAAGTGGTCCTCTTACCTCATGACCAAAAATTAGTTCAAAAGGACCGAATTTGGTTGACTCATTAGGTGCATCACTAATTGCAAACAGTCTGAATGGAATTCCTTTATCCCAATCCTCTGGATAATCGTGACAAAAAGCCCTCAACATAGTCTTTAATGTGTGATGCCACCTTTCTAACGCTCCCCGAGATTCTGGATGGTACGCAGTTGATTTAAATTGTTTTATTCCTAAGCTATCCATAACTTCTTTGAATAACCTGGAGGTAAAATTTAATCCTTGTTCCGATTATATTTCTGTGGGTAGTCCATATCGAGTAAAGAATTTAAGTAACTCCTCCACAATCTTTTTAGCTGTAGTATTACGTACTGGAATGGCCTCTGGAAACCTAGTAGACACATCCATTATAGTCAAAAGATATTGATTCCCACTTTCTGTTTTAGGATGCGCTCCTACACAACTAATTAGGACCATTGTAAAAAGGTTCCTCAAATGCTGGAATGGGTATTAAGGGCGCTGGTTTTATCACTGCTTGAGATTTCCCCATCACTTGACATGTGTGACATGATTGACAAAATTTAACTACATCTTTATGTAGTCCAGGCCAATAAAAATGTTTCTGGATTTTAGCTTGAGTTTTCCTAATTCCCAAATGACCTCCCACTGGTACCTCATGTGCAACTCGCAACACCTCCTTTCTATACCCTACTGGCAATATTACTTGATGAACTTCTGCCCACTTTTCATCCGCCTGCATATGTAAAGGTCTCCATTTTCTCATCAAGGCATTACTTTTACGGTAATAACACTCTGATTCCTCTTCCGTGTATGCTTTTGGATACATCCGTTTTATTTCTACATCCATTTTATATCTACATCTTTCTGTTGTAACTCCACCAATTTTCCTGAACTAAAAATATCCGCCTCATCCTCTTGTTCTTTTTCAACCATCTGATCAAAAATAGTTTCTGATAATTGCACTTCAACTTCATCTTCACTCTTCGATTTCTCCTCATCTTAACCTGTGACTTTGCAACCTTGTTACCACACAACCCAGAAAAATCCCAGGATATTCGTCCTTCAACACTTCAGTTGTCTGATTTTCCACTGGCTTATCAACCACAGTAGGCATCACTCCCACCTTGTGATCCAGCTATATCATTACCCAAGGTAATCTGTATTCCTGGACAAGATAGTTTCTCTACTACTCCTACTACCACTTCACCACTCTCCACTTGACTTTCCAACCTTACCTTATATAATGGAACACTACTCCTCTCACCCTGAATTCCACATATCACCATCTTTTCTGGCAACATTCTTCCCAAACTACATAACTCATCTCTTACCATTAAAGATTGACTAGCTCCCATATCTCTCAAAATTGTGACTTCTTGACCTGCTCCTCCTGATACACACGAGTAAACTTTACCCACACAAGTAAATTCTTTAAAGAGATCTGGCACCTTATCAATCACCTCTTGATCATGCTGCACCATCTTTTGCCCCTCCTTTGCTTCACTTGGGCTTTCCTTTACCACTTTAACAAACCCCACCATCTTACCACATCAGCCTTCCCAGTGCTTTTCTTCAACCACCAACGGTGACTTGACATAGCCTAGTTTATTAAAGTGAAAACATTTGAAACTTTTCATTTCTTTTCCACCCTCCGGGATTTCTTTTTTTAAATCGGAGGTACATTCTCCCTATCATCTCCCATCAGATCAACTTTACCACTTGAGTATTTCTCATGTCCCCAGTTTCTATCCCTCACAGGCTGAAACTGATGTCGGAAACCTAGCTTTGATTGATGAACTAATTCATAATCATCTGCCATTTCTGCTGCTAACCTTGCAGTTTTAACCCTCTGTTCTTCCACATGAGCTCTCACTATATCAGGAATTGAATTTCTACACTCCAAAAGTATAATTTCTCGGAGAGCTTCATACGTTTTGTCTATTTTCAAAGCCCTTATCCACCTACCAAAATTATTCTGTTTGATCCTTTCAAACTCCATGCATGTTTGACCAAATTCTTTCCTTATTGCTAAACCTCGGTCTGTAGGCTTCAGCTCTAGTTCATATGCACCAAAGATGGATTTTTCCACCACCTCATATATCCCAGATACCTCCTCCGGTAGTAATGCAAACACTTCACTAGCCCTACCTATCAGCTTTGTTTGAATCAGTAATACCCACATGTCCTGTTGCCATTTCATTTCTTTAGCTACTTTCTCAAATGATATTAAAAAGGCTTCCACCTCCTTCTCATCAAACCTTGGCAATGCTTGGACATATTTAAACAGATTCAAACCAAGCCTTTGACTTTGATGCTCTTTCTCACTATCCTCATCACTATCATCCAACTGTACGTTTCCCTTTACATCTGCCAATTGTTTCATGGCCATATTCTGAAGTTCAAACTCTCTCTCTATCTTTTTCCTTGATCTGTAACTCACTTTCTCTTTCTTTGTGTTCTGCTAGGGCTATTCTTTCTTTTCTCCTGTCTTCTCTCTCATTTTCTTTTCCCTATCTTTTGTATTCAAGTTGCTTTACTTCTTTCTCATGTTCCATTTATTCAATTTGTAACCTGAATTTTTGCCATTTCCAATGAGTCAAACTATATCTCAGGCAACTTTAAATGCTTAGCCACCGCCATAATTACCTCACCTTTTCGCATTTTGTCAGATAATGTTAACTGCAATGTTTTTGCCAAATCTTAGTCTGCTTTTAGTTTCTGTCCGTAAGGTACTGCATGTGACATCTCCATCCCCAAAAACGTCTGAGCCTCTGAAAGAGCCATTGTCCACAAAACACTCCCCACTTAAACGAGAATACCACACCTGAAAAGCAATCACAATATGCTCACCCCTCACTGTCTTTAAGTTCACTAAGCCAATCCAATAGTTAGACATTTATCCCAGACAAGCCCCCAATTTGTTATGGGCCAGGGTTTAGAGAACCCCAAAGTGTATCATGGAGTTCACCTGACCCACAACTTTTAATGGATTGTGGTATAAGGAGCACATGTCCCACTCTACAGGTGTGGTACTGCAGAAATGGAAAAGTATTTTTTAAAGCAAAACAATGTTTATTCTATGAACTCAAGTTCACCTTTTTAAAAACAAGTAATCCTAAAGCTGTCCTTTTAACATCCATAAGACTTGAAAAAAACCTTTAAACAGAAGAACATCAGGTTAAAGTCACTACTGAGAGCAGTTATTAGTTTTAAATCACCAAAGGATCGATTTACAGTCTTTAGATTAGAGAGAGACTCATACACGTTCTGGCTGTGACTGCAGCTATCCAGCTCTGAAAACAAAACCAGAACACACCCTGCAGCAAACAGCCTAAAACGAAAGTAAAAAGCTGACAGGCAGCCCAGATCCACCCACACTCTGACATCACTGATAAACACCCATTTCTTAAAGGTACTCTCACATGACATTGACCCAGTGACGACGAAGGACCGGCAATATATTTCCAAGTTCAGATGGTGCGGGTTGGAGGAGAACTGGATGTTAGTTATTCCCATGTGTACACTGTCCATGTCCTTCTTGATGGAGGTGTTCATGGATTTGGAAGGTTCTGAGGAAACTGTGGCAAATTGCTGCAGTGCATAGAATAATAAGAAAAATAAGTTATTGTCACAAGTAGACTTCAATGAAGATACTGCGAAAAGCCCCTAGTCGCCACATTCTGGCACCTGTTTGGGGAGGCGGGAACGGGAATTGAACCCGCGCTACTGGTCTTGTTCTGTATTACAAGCTAGCTGTCTTAGCCCACTGTGCTAAACCAGCCCCTAGAGACGGTACACATTTCAGCAACATTGTGGTGATGCTGAAGAGAGTGAACGGGGTGCCAAACAACTTGGTTTCTTTGTCTTAAATGATGTTGAGCTTCAGGAGTGTTGCAGTCATTCAGGCAAGTAGGAATACCCCAGCACACCTTTACCTTGTAACTTGTCGATGGCGGAAAAACTTTGGGGTGTCAGGAGGCGAGTCAGTCACTACAGAACACCTGCTGCAGCATGTTTATGTGGTAGCTCCGGTTAAGTTCCTGGTCAATAGTTAGCCCCACAATGTTGCTGGTGGGGGATTCAGTAATGGAAATCCCGTTGATCGTCAAGAAAGGTGGTCATACTGTTCGTGATGCTCATTGCCTGGCATGAATGTGCTGTAGATGCAATTGTTATTTGTCATTTATCAATCCAAGCCTGAATGTTGCCCAAATGTTTTTGCATGCAGGCACAGTCTGCTTCATCAAGTGAAGAGCTGCAAATGGAACCAAACACTGTCCATTTCACAAGTGTCCCAATTTCTGACCTTGTGATTGAGGAACTCCTGCAGCAATGTACTGGGAATAAAAGGATTGACCTTCAGCCAAGAAAATGGGTGGCAGGCAGGAGAGTAGGAATAAATGGGCCGTTTTTAAAATGACAGTCAGTGACTAATGGTGTACTGCCAGGATCAGCACTAGGACATTATATATATGTATATTTATGTTATGGGCCCGGAATGGGCCGAACGGCCGTCGTAAAAAACCCAAGTCCCGCCGGCGCCGTTCACACCTGCTCTCAGCCGGCGGGCGCCGCGCCGGTTGGCGGGCCCCCCGCTCGATTCTCCGGCCCGGATGGGCCGAAGTCCCGCCGCTAAAATGCCTGTCCCGCTGGCGTAATTTAAACCACCTACCTTACCGGCGTGACACGGAGGCGCGGGCGGGCTCCGGGGGGGGGGGGGGGGGGCGCGGGGCGATCTGGCCCCGGGGGGTGCCCCCACGGTGGCCTGGCCTGTGATCAGAGCCCACCGATCCGCGGGCGGGCCTGTGCCGTGGGGGCACTCTTTCCCTTCCGCCTCCGCCACGGTTTCCACTATGGCGGAGGCAGAAGAGACTCTCTCCACTGCGCATGCGCGGGAATGCCGTCAGCGGCCGCTGACGCTCCCGCGCATGCGCCGCCCGGAGATGTAATTTCCACGCCAGCTGGCGGGGCACCAAATGCCTTTTCCGCCAGCTGGCGGGTCGGAAATCCGTCCGGCGCCGACCTAGCCCCTCAAGGTTGGGGCTCGGCCCCCAAAGATGCGGAGCATTCCGCACCTTTGGGGCGGCGCAATGCCCGTCCGATTTGCGCCATTTTGGGCGCCAGTCGGCGGACATCGCGCCGTTTCCGGAGAATTTCGCCCCAGTTCCTATTGGTTATTTTTGACAGAATCCTTGAAGCTTTCTTGCAGATCCTCAAGGAGACAATGAACCAGAATTGAGAACTCCAGTGTACAATATTCAAAAGGGACTAAAATTATGTTTTTGCTCCTTGCTATTCATATTCAGCACAATTAATTTTTTTTTTTAATTCAGGGGGTGGAATTGGAAAGAATTGATTGGATCTTAAGGCAAAGATATATTCATGAACAGCCAAGTATTAAAAAAATAAACAGTACAGGATAACAAATACAACATGAATCAACTGTACACCAACAGATAATTTCTCTCGAGTATGTAAGTTATGGTACAACATTTATTCATCAAATCATTTGGACCAAGGCTTCTTTGGAAAAGTTCCCATATTCTGTTCTTTAAACTCTTGCATGGAAATTTCTGGTGGTGGCATATAGAGGGAGGTCGCACTCAAGATACCTCCCACCAGAGTCCTCGTTTATTGGCCCTTATACTCATTTATTTAAAATTTGTCCAATTAAAAAGGTCAATTTAGCATAGCCAATCAACCTACACTTCACATCTTTGGGTTGTGGGAGTGAGACCCACGCAGACACTGGGAGAATGTGCAAACTCCACGCGGACAGTGACCTGGGGCCGGGATCAAACCTGGGTCCTCGATGCTATGAGGCAGCAGTGCTAACCACTGCGCCGCCGTGCCACCCCTTGTTTGGTCCTTTTAGCCCAGTTCCCAGGGGGAATCTGTGGACAAACCCAGTCCAAACAGTTCTTTGAGAGAGGATATCGAAGACCGCAAAAAAAAATGTTGGAAAGCAAGATACGAATGGTAGCCCTTCAGAGTAGACAGGGAAGGAGCGAAGCCCATTGGGAGCAAAGATGACGGAGCCAATGTCGTCAGGTAGGGCCATGCCTATTACAGCAGTTAAGCTGATGGAGGCAATGGCAGCAGAGTTTGAGACTTAATTTGGCAATCACTTTGAAAGGCAAGGGAGGGAGATGATGGAGACCCTCAAAAAGTCTGTGGAAGACGCGCTGGGCTCTATAAGGGAGACATTGGGAAAGACCTCGGGAGATGGTGCCTGTTTCCTGCCCAAGACACGGATGCAAGCGCCATTTCACTTCTTTTAAAAAACATATGTAAAAGAGCAAGAGGGTAGCCAGAAAAAGGGTTGGTCCATTCAAGGATATTGGAGGGAATCTATGTATGGAACCAGAGGAAATGGGAGAGATACTAGATGAATACTTTGTCTCAGTATTCATCAAAGAGGAGGACTTCCTGGATGAGGGAGTACGGGGTAGAGCGTGTAGATATTCTGAGTCATGTTGATATTAATAAAGGGGAGGTGTTGAGCATCTTAAAAAGCATTAAAGTAGGGCCTGATGACATCTACCCCAGAATACGGAGGTAGGCAAGGGACAAAATTGCTGCGGCCTTGACAGTAATCTTTGTATCCTCATTGCCTACAGGTGAAGTTCCAGAGGACTGGAGAATAGCCAATGCTGTTGGGATAATCCAGGAAATTATAGGCCGGTGAGCCTTACGTCAGTGTTAGGGAAATTATTGGAAAAGATTCTTAGAGATAGGATTTACTCACATCTGCAAACAAATTGACCTATTAGTGATGGACAGCATGGTTTTGCGAAGAGGAGGTCGTGCCTAACCAACTTGATCGAGTTTTTCAAGGAAGTAACAAAAATGATAGATGAGGGAAAGTCAGTAGATGTTGTATACATGGACTTCAATAAAGCTTTTGACAAGGTACCTCATGGTAGACTGGTACAAAAAGTGAAGTCACATGGGATCAGAGGAGAGCTAGCAAGCTGGATACAGAACTGGCTTGGGCACAGAACACAAAGAGGGTAGCAGTAGAAGGGTGTTTTTCTGAATGGAAGGCTGTGACTAGCGGCATTCCACAGGGATCAGTTCTAGGGCCTTTGTTGTTCATGGTGGATACAAATGATTTGGAAGAAAATGTAGCAGTTCTGATTAGAAAGTTTGCAGGTGACACAAAAATTGGTGGAGTTGCGGATAGTGAAGAGGTTTGTCAGAGGATACAGCAGGATATAATCTGGTTGGATTCTTGGGCAGAGAAATGGCAGATGGAGTTTAATCCAGACAAGTGTGAGGTAATGCACTTTGGAAGGTCCAATGCGTGTGGGAGTTACACAATAAATGGTAGAACTCTTTGCGAGTACTGACAGGCAGAGAGATCTGGGTATGCATGTCCACCAATCACAAAGTGGCAACGCATGTGGAGAAGGTGGTCAAGAAGGCATATGGCATGCTGGCCTTCATCGGTCGGGGCATTGAATATAAAAATTGGCAAGTCATGTTGCAGCTGTACAGGACCTTAGGCCTCATTTGGAATATTGTATACAATTTTGGTCGCCACACTACCAGAAGGATGTGGATGCTTTGGAGAGGGTACAGAAGTGGTTTACTAGGATGTTGCCTGGTATGGAGGGCATTAGTTATGAGGAGAGGTTAGATAAACTTGGTCTGTTTTCACTGGAACAATGAAGGTTGAGAGGCGACCTGATAGAGGTCTACAAGATTATGAGTGGCATAGACAGAGTGGATGGTCACATGCTCATTCCTATGGTAGGAGAGTCATGTACTAGGGGACATAGGTTTAAAGTGCGCGTGAAGAAAAGTTTAGAACTGATGTGCGAGACAAGTTTGTTTTTGCACAGAGGGTGGTAAATATATGTAACGTGCTGCCTGGGGAGGCGGTGGGAGCAGGTACGATAGCGGCACTTAAGGGGCATCCAGACAAATATATGAATAAGGTAGGAATGGAAGGATACGGACTCCTAAGTGCATACGGTTTTAATTTATGCAGGTACCGTGGTCGGCGCATGCTTGGAGGGCCGAAGGGCCTGTTCCTGTGCTGTATTGTTCTTTGAAAAGGACCTGGTGGAATGTGGATCATACAGCCCTATCTCTTTATTGAACGGTGATGCCAAGGTGTTAGCACTGTGGCTGGAACAACGTCTCTATCAAGTTATCAGGGAGGATCAGATGGGTTTTGTGTCACAATTGTCATCTATTGTGTAGCGGTTGTTAAATATAGTGCTGCCCCCCGTTGGAGGGGCTGAAACCAGAGGCAATTGTTGCATTGGATGCCAAGAAGGCGTTCAATAGGGTAGAATCTGCGTATTTATTTGTAGTATTGGAAAATTTTGGGTTAGGGCCCAAGTGTGTCTCTTGGGTACGATTGTGTAGAAAGCCCCAAAAGCAAGTGTCCTCACAAATGACATAGTATTTCCAATTAAACAGGGGAAGAGATGGGGTGCCCCATGTCCCCCCATTTTATTTGCATTGGCAATAGAGCCGTCGGCCATCGCCCTGAGGGTTTTGAGTAGGTGGAGGGGGATAACGAGGGCAGGGTTGGAGCATAGGGTCCCTGCACGCTGATGATCTCGTACTGTGTATGATGGACCAGATGGTGGGCGACGATGGGGCTACTGAGGTGCTTTGGCTCTTTGTCAGGGTGTAAGTTAAACCTGGAAAAAAAGGTGAGTGCTTCCCGGTTAATCCCCCAGGGTGTGGAGATGCCGGTGTTGGACTGGGGCGAGTACAGTAAGAAGTCTTACAACACCAGGTTAAAGTCCAACAGGTGAATCACCGGAGGAAGGAGCAGTGCTCCGAAAGCTAGTGATTCAAAACAAACCTGTTGGATTTTAACCTGGTGTTGTAAGACTTCTTACTGTGCAATCCCCTAGGGAAGGGTATTAATTTGGGGGTGCTGCCGTTCCGGTAGGCTGGTTCCAACTGTCAGGTGGCCCGGCTGAGCTATACTAGCTTGGTAGATAGGGTCAGGAGGGATTTGGTGGGCAGGGTTCAGTCAGTCAAGATGAACATTTTGCAGGGGTTTTTGTTCTTGTCCCAGTGTTTGCCAGTTTTTCTTCCTAAATCCTTTTTTGGTGCAGTAGAAAATTTGATCACGTCCTTTTTATGAGTAGGCAGGACTGTGAGGATTCAAAGGACAGTCCTTCAGAGGGACAGTCGGGTGTTGGTGTTGTCGAGCCTGATACATTATTGGATGGTGAATGCGAATGTGTTAGGTTGGTGTAGGGATTAAAGAGCCATAAGACCATAAGACATAGGAGCAGAATTAGGCCACTCGGCCATCGAGTCTGCTCCGCCATTCAATCATGGCTGATATTTTCTCATCCCCATTCTCCTGCCTTCTCCCCATAACTCCTGATCCCCTTATTAATCAAGAACCTATCTTACTCGGTCTTAAAGACATTCAATGATTTGGCCTCCACAGCCTTCTGCGGCAAAGAGTTCCACAGATTCACAACCCTCTGGCTGAAATAATTCCTCCTCATCTCGGTTTTAAAGGATTGTCCCTTTAATCTGAAATGGTGTCCCCTGGTTCTAGTTTTTCCTACAAGTGAAAACATCTCTCCACGACCACTCTATCCAGGCCTCGCAGTATCTTGTACGTTTCAATAAGATCCCCTCTCAGCCTTCTCAACTCCAACGAGTACAGACCCAGAGTCCTCAAACGTTCCTCATACGACAAGTTCTTCATTCCAGGGATCATTCTCGTGAACCTCCTCTGGACCCTTTCCAAGGCCAGCACATCCTTCCTTAGATATGGGGCCCAGAATTGCTCACAATACTCCAAATCGGGTCTGACCAGAGCCTCAGATGTACATCCCTGGTCTTATATTCTAGCCCTCTTGACATGAATGCAAACATTGCATTTGCCTTCTTAATGCCGACTGAACCTGCACATTAACCTTAAGAGAAATCATGACCAAGGACTCCCAAGTCCCTTTGTGCTTCTGCTTTCCGAAGCATTTCCTCATTTAGAAAATAGTCTATGCCTAGATTCCTCCTTCCAAAGTGCATAACCTCACACTTTTCCACATTGTATTTCATTTGCCACTTCATAGCCCACTTTCCTAGCTTGTCCAAGTCCTTCTGCAGCCCCCTTGCTTCCTCAATTCTACCTGTCCCTCTACAGATCTTTGTATCATCTGCAAACTTAGCAACAGTGCCTTCAGTTCCTTCTTCCAGATCATTAATGTATATTGTAAAAAGTTGTGGTCCCAGCACAGACCCCTGAGGCACACCACTAGTCACCGGCTGCCATCCTGAAAAAGACCCCTTTATCCCCACTCTTTGCCTTCTACCAGTCAGCCAATCCTCTATCCATGCCAGAATCTTCCCCTTAACACCATGGGCGTTTAACTTATTTAACAGTCTCCGATGCGGCATCTTGTCAAAGACCTTCTGGAAATCTAAATAAATCACATCCACTGATTCTCCTTTGTCTAACTGGCTTGTTACCTCCTCAAAGAACTCAAACAGATTTGTCAGACATGACGTCCCTTTGACAAAGCCGTGCTGACTCAGTCCTATTTCACATGCACCTCCAAGTGCTTCGCAATCTCATCTTTAATAACAGATTCTAAAATCTTACCAACGACCGAAGTCAGGCTAACGGCCTATAATTTCCCATTTTCTGCCTCCTTCCCTTCTTAAACAGTGGTGTTATATTAGACAATTTCCAGTCCTCTGGGACACTTTCAGCCTCCAATGATTCCTGAAAGATCATCACTAATGCCTTCACAATTTCCTCAGCTCTCTCTTTTAGGACCTGGGGTGTAGTCTATCTGCTCCAGGTGACTTATCCACCTTCAGACCTTTCAGTTTCCCCAGAACCTTCTCCTTAGAAATGGTCACTGCAGGACTTCCGGTGATGGCGGGCGGGAGGCGGCCGCACAATGGAGGGCTCCCGTTCAGGTACGGCATTTTCGGGGCTTTAAGCCTGGTCCGCAGAGGCAGCAGAAGCAGGGAGAAGGCACAGTGAAGACACAGGAGGAAAAAAGACCACAGAAAAATGTCGAGGGTGAGCAAAAAAACGGCCGAAAAAAAAACAGCTGAAGGTCTGTCGGGGAGTGGAAAGGTCACCACGGGGTCACCAAGGAAAATGGAGGCTGGAGCACCAGGGAAAGCCGCACTGCTTACGGCTGAAGAAATAACTAAGGTGATGGCTGCGGAATTTGAAAAGCAGTTGGCGCAGATTGCAAAATGCATGGAGACGGTGAGAAAGGAGATGAGGGAGGTTTTGAGTGTGCTGGTGGAGGAGGCGGTTTCCCCGGTGAGGACGGAGGTGGCGAGCGCAGTGGCGGAGGTGCGAGAGCAAGGGGAGGCGCTGAAGGAAGTGGAGGAGACGTTATTGCAGCACGGTGATCAACTTGCCTCGATGGGGAAAGAGATGCGGAAGGTGATGGATACTAACAAGGATCTGCTAGGAAAAATGGAAGACCTGGAAAACAGATCCAGGCGACAGAATGTGAGGATTGTGGGGCTGCCCGAAGGAGTTGAAGGACCGAAGCCGACTGAGTATTTTGCCGCGATGCTGGCAAAACTATTGGGGGAGGGGGAGGATCCATCCCGATATGAACTGGATCAGGCTCATCGGTCGTGGAGGCCTGTACCAAAGGCGAGTGAGCCGCCAAGGGCAGTGACTCTGTGCTTCCATAGGTACAGTGTGAAGGAGAAGGTCCTGAGCTGGGCCAAACAGAAGCGGGTGGTGCAGTGGGCTGGAGCTGGTATACGTGTATACCAGGACTTTACGGTGGAGCTGGCAAGGAGGCGGGCTGCCTTCAACCGGGTGAAGAGGGCATATTAGCAAGGTGCAGTGCGGCATTGTATATCCAGCGAAGCTGAGGGTGACTTACAAGCTCAGGGACTTTTATTTTGGAACGGCGGAAGCAGCGGAGGAGTTTGCAAAAGCAGAAGGACTGTGGCAGAACTGACAAATTGAGGAATGGCCATGTGCCGATGTAACCTCATGACTGGATTTTCTTCTTTTTTGTATCACTGCGCACGGGTGTAGAGACTAAAGGAGCCAAGGTGGTATATATTTGGACAAGGGAAGGGGCGGGACTTTCACTCGAAATGAGGGTTCTTTGGGGTGTAGGTGGATATGCGGGGTTTGTGTGCTAAAAGGGGATCTTTGGGCTTTCCTAGGGCCGAGCAAGGGGGAAAGGGACCCGGGTGGGGGCCTCCACGCTGGCCGGTTTAAGCCGGCCAGTGAACGGGAGTGAGGTGGGGTGAGGGGCTGCGGCCATCGGAGCCTGGCAGAACAGGGTCCGAGTGGTCTAGCCGGGGTGGAAAGTTGGGGGGGAAGGAACCGTGGTTGGGAGGAGGAGTTTAACAAGAGGCAGTGGACGGGAGGAGCTGTGTAAGATTAAGGGTGACTACGGGTAATCCCCGATTCCTTTTTGTCATTTGTTTATGTAAACATGCGGGTTGAAGTTTGGGGGTTGGTGGGTAGATGGGATCGTTGTTATTATGGGGACTGACATATCTTGCTGATTATTGTTTATTGTTGATGGATGTAAATGTGGGAGAAAATGTGAAAAAGGAGAATAAAAACATTTTTTTTTTAAATAAATGGTCACTGCACTCACCTCTGCCCCCTGGTTCTCCTGGAGCTCTGGCATCCCACTGGTGTCTTCCACCGTGAAGATTGATGCAAAGTAACTATTCAGTTCATCTGCCATTTCTTTGTTTCCTATTATTACTTCTCCAGCCACATTTTCCAGTGGTCCAATGTCTATTTGTGTCTCTCTCTTACCTTTTATATATTGAAAAAATATCTTCCTATCTTACTTTATATTACTAGCTAGCTTGCACTCATACTTCATCTTCTCCCCCCCTTATTGCTTTTTTAATTGTCCTCTGCTCACTTTTAAAGACTTCCCAATCCTCTGGTTTCCCACTAATCCTCGCCACTTTGTATGCTTTTTCTTTAGCCTTTATGCTGTCCTCGACATCCCTCGTCAACCATGGATGCCTTGTCCTCCCGAGCAGGTTTCCTCCTCCTTGGGATGAATTTCTGTTGTGCCTCCCTAATAACCCCCAAAAACTCCTGCCATTGCTGTCCACTGTCTTCCCTGCTAGTCTCCTTTTCCAATCAACTCTGGCCAGCTCCTCCCTCATGTCTTTGTCGTTACCCTTATTTAATTGTAATACCGTTGCATCTGATTGCAGCTGCTCCCTCTCAAACTGCAGGGTAAATTCTATCATATTGTGGTTACTGCTCCCTAAGGGTTCCTTCACCTTAAGTTCCCTATTCAATTTGGCCTCATTACACATCGCCAAAACCAGAATTGCATGTTCCCTAGTAGGCTCTGTCACAAGGTGCTCCAAAAAACCAGCTCTTAAGACATTCTACAAATTCCATTTCTTGGGATCCACTACCAACCCGATTTTCCCAGTCCACCTGCATATTGAAGTCCCCCATGATTATTGCCTTTTTTACATGCCTTTTCTATCTCCTGATGTATTTTCTGCTAGGGGGCCTGTAAATAACTCCATCAGGGTCTTTTTACCTTTGCGATTCCTCAACTCTACCCACAGATTCTATGCCTTCTGATCTTATAATCGCTCCTTGCTATCGATTTAACTTCATTTCTTACTAACATTGCAACCCCGCCCCCTTTGCCCTTCTGCCTGTCCTTTCAAGCCACTTAGATGCGGATGGAATCGACGTCGTGGAGGGTTTGGATTAAGTGACGGCTTTGCTCCTGTTCTCACCGGTGAAATATTCAGCAAATCTGGGCATCGTCTCCACCTTGAAGATATGGAGACAATTTTAGCAGCATTTTAATTTAGAGGCTGTACCGAAGCTGCCTCTGATTTGTGCGAATCATATGTTTGAGCCTGCGTGGCTCAATGCCATGTTTGCGGAATGGGAGTGAAAGGGTTTGGAAAGAATGGGGGAATGTGTTCCTGGAGGGGCAATTTGCTAGTTTCGAGGAACTGTCAGAGACGTTTGGGCTCTCATGGTCTGACTTGTCCAGATACTTATAAGATCATAATTTTTTGAAACAGATCTTCCTGACATTCCCCATGGCATCACCAACCTTGCTAATGGAGAAGGTTCTTTCGCTCACAGTGTCGGAGGAAGGGAGCATTTCTGGTATCTATGGACAGATTATGTCAGAGGTCTCAAGGCCGTGTGGGAGAAGGGGTTGGGGCCGGTGTTAGATGATGAGGTGTGGAGTGAGGCCCTGCGGAGACTACGAGCCTCAGGGCTCTGGTGACGGCCCTGTTGTCACTCTCTCTGAGGAAGTACACGGGGAATCTGGTGGTGGAGTCATCTATAAAAAATCTGGAACCAGCTGAGAAGCATTTTAACTGGGGAACATTTTGGTGTTAACTCCATTGTGTGGGAACCACAGGTTCACGCCGGTGGGGAGAATGGATGGATTGTATAGGCAGTGGAGGGAGAAGGAGTTGAACAAAGAAAATTACAGCACAGGCACAGACCCTTGGGCCCTCTAAGCCTGCACCGATCATACTGCCCGTCTGAACTAAAAACCCCTACCCTTCCAGGGACCATATCCCTTTATTCCCATCCTATTCATGTATTTATCAAGACGCCCCTTAAAAGTCACTATCGTATCACCCATTTCCCATGGCTCCATGCATAGATTCCCTCCTGTCCTCAAGTGTGCCAACCCTCTTCCTAACAACCCTTGCTCTTTATACATGAATAAAAAGCCTTGGAATTTTCCTTATTCCTGCTGGCCAATGACTTTGTGACCCTTTTAGCTCTCCTGACTCCTTGCTTAAGTTTCTTTCTACTTTCCTTCTAATCCATACTTGCTTTGTGTGTTCCTAGCCTTGACAAATGCTCCCTTTTTCTTTTTGACTGGGCTCACTGGGTGGCACAATTTGGTTCCAACTCCATCTACAAGTTTGCTGATGACACGACCATAGTGGGTTGGATCTCAAACAAATGATGAGTCAGAATACAGGAGGGAGATAGGGAACCTAGTGGAGTGGTGTAACATCATCAATTTCTCCCTCAATGCCAGCAAAACTAAACAGCTGGTCACTGACTTCAGGAAGCAAAGTATCCTACACACCCCTCTCTACATCAATGGGGCTGAGGTGGAGATGGTTGACAGCTTCAAATCACCAACAATCTGTCCTGGTCCACCCACGTCGACGGTACGACCAAGAAAGCACAATAGTGCGTATAATTTGTCAGGAAACTAAGGAAATTCAGCATGTCCACATTGATCCTTACCAACTTTTACAAATGCACTATAGAAAGCATTCTATCTGGCTGCATCACAACCTGGTATGGCAACTGCTCCGCCCAAGACCTTAAGAAACTACAGAGAGTCATAAACACAGCCCAGACCATCACAAACCCACTGCCCATCCACTGACTCCATCTGCACCTCCTGCTGCCTTGGGAAAGCGGGCATCATAATCAAAGACCCCTCCAACCTGCTTATTCACTCTTCCAGCTTCTTCCACCGGGCAGGAGATACAAAAGTCTGAGAATACGCGCAAACAGACTCAAAAACAGTTTCTTCCCCGCTGTTACCAGACTCCTAAACGACCCTCTTGACTGACCTGAACACTTCACATATCTTCTCTATTGAGTAGTACTACGCTCCTGTATGCTTCACCCGATGCCTGTGTCTATGTATTTACATGGTGTATTTTATGTTTGCCCTATGTATTTTCTTTTCATGTATGGGAAGATCTGTCTGAACTGTACACAGAACAATACTTTTCACTGTACCCCGTACATATGTGACAATAAAGCAATCCAACACCTAACAATATCTCTCGATATCCAAGGTTCCTCAAACTTGCCATACTTATCCTCCATCTTTGCAGGAACATGCTGGTCCTGAATTCCTATCTTACATTTGAAAGCCTCCCACATGCCAGATGTTGATTTGCCCTCAAACATCTGCCTCCCCCCCATCTACATTCTTCAGTTCCTGCCTAATATTGTTGAATTTGGCCTTCCCCCAATTTAGCACCTTCTCCCGAGGACTACACTTATCTTTATCCATCAGTACCTTAAAGCATACTGAATTGTGGTCACTGTTCCTGAACTGCTCCCCTACTGAAATATCGACCACCTGGCCAGACTCATTCCCCAATACCAGGTCCAGTACAGCCCTTCCCTAGTTGGACTATCTACATGCCCTCTTGGATGCTCCTCACAAATTCTGTCGCAAAGTGAGTCCCAATCGATATAGGGGGAAGTTAAAAATCACCAACCACAACAACCCTGTTTCTTTTACACCTTGCTAAAATCTACTCACATACCTGTTCCTCTATCTCCCACTGGCTGTTTGGAGGCCTATAATAAATCCCAATATTGTGACTACACCCTTCCTATTCCTGAGCTCTACTCATATTGCCTCGCAGTATGAGCCTTCCGAGGTGTCCTCCTGCAGTACAGCTGTGATATTCTCCTTAACCAGTAGTGCAATTCCCCACCCCTTTTACATCCCCCTCTATCCCGCTTGAAACATCTGTATCCTGGAGCATTAAACTGCCAATCCTGTCTTTCCCTTAACCAAGTCTCTGTAATGGCAACAACATCATAGTTCCAAGTACTAATCCAAGCTCTAAGTTCATCTGCCTTACCGGTTACCGGTTCTCACTTTGAAACAAATGCACAGTCCACCAGACCCTCTTTGATCTGCAACCACACCCTGCCTGCTCTTCCTCAAGAGTCTTACTAGCCCTACTCTCTAGTGCCGTTTCAGTTAATTTACCAGTGTTTTGTTCCCACCCCCCTGCGATACTAGTTTAAATCATCCCGTGACACTAGCAAACCTCGCAGCCAGGATATTTATGCCCCTCCAGTTTAGATGCAACCCATCCTTCTTGTACAGGTCACACCTGCCCCCGGAAGAGCTCCCAATCGTCCAGATACATGAAACCCTCCCTCTTATGCCAGCTGTTTAGCCACGTGTTGAGCTGCACTACCTTCCTATTTCTAGCCTCACTGGCACTTGGCACAGGGAGTAATCCAGAGATTACAACCCTAAAAGGTCCGACTTTTTAAACTTTCTACCCAACTCCCTAAATCTGCTGCTGCAGGACCTCATCATTTTTCCTACCTATGTCGTTAGTACCAATATGTACCACGACTTCTGGCTTGTCACCAACTCCCTTCTGAATGCTTTCTGCCCATTCAGAGACATCCTGGACCCTGGCACCAGGGAGGCAACCTACCATCCTGGAGTCTCTTTCATGTCCACAGAAGCGTTTATCTGTACCCCTAACTGTAGAGTCTGCTATAACTATTACTCTCGTGCTCTTTGTCCCTCCCTGCTTAACAGAGCTAGACGTGGTGCCACTGCTCTGACTGCTGCTGCTGTTATCCAGATAGGCCATCCCCCTCCCCTAATAGTATCCAACACGGTATACTTGTTAGAGAGGGGGACGACCACAGGAGATTCCTGCACTGACTGTCTGCCACTTCTAGCAGTCACCCATCTATCCGCCCGCACATTAGGTGTCACCACATCAATAAATCTCCTCTCTATGAAGCTTTCCGCCACCTTCATGCTCCTAAGTACATCCAACTACTGCTCCAACCTATCCATGTGGTCTGCAAGGATCTACAATTGGGTCCACTTTCTGCAGATGTAGTCGTCCAAGACGTTGGAAGCATTACAGATCTCCCACATCCCACAAGTGCAGCACTTATCTCCACTGACCGACATTTCTATCACCAATTATTTATTAAACTGTTACCTTCACTTATCGCTGCAGATACCTGAGATAGGTCTTTATTTCACTTACCTTCCCAGAATGCTCCCTGGATCTCTTCCTGCAGATTAACAGTAACAAAGCAAGAAAACAAAACAAAAAGGGAAAAAGCACCTCCTCCCATTCTGTACCGAATTACCACTCTGCTCCAAATTACCAAGTTTCAATCCCACTCAGGCTGTCTCCCACTTCACATACGCAAAGCTTACTGAGAGTGCACTTGTGCCTCGCTCTCGTATAGAACTCAGCTGGGCTGAGATGACTAACACACCAGTTCAGCTTCAAACAGAATAATGCAATTCACACCTTTTGCCTCTAATCAGGCAACAGGTGATTGACAGATGACTGGCTCTCAGCTATTTGGGTGGGGGCAGCTCCTTTTTACCAACGAACTTGACCACTAACTTATCACCAAAATAAAACAGGAAAATTAGATTTACCACTTGCCTCTTTAATTACCACACTGCTCCAAATTAACAGATTTCAATCCCATTCTGGCTGCCTCACTCAGGACGTACCCCACTTCCCTTGCGCAAAGCTTACTCAGAGCGGGTTAGGGACATGTTTTCGGAGTGGATGTTCGCTGGACTAGGAGAGCTGCGGGAGAGGTTTGAGCTACCAAGGGGGGTGGGGGTGTTAGTTTAGGTACTGGTAGGTGTGGGACTTTATGCATTACGAGATGCCTTTGTTACCCCAGGTACCGGAGTATATGCATCTAGGGAAAATGCTGCTCCCGGATGAGGTAGGGGGATATATATGGGTGGTTGGGAGAGCACGTCAAGACGTTAGTGAAAAGGATCAAGAGGAAATGGGAGGAGGAGTTGGGGAGGGAGGTAGGATGGGGACTTGGTGGGAGGTAATGCGGCAAGTGAACTAAACCTCCTCCCTTACAAGAATGAGTTTGATACAATTTAAGGTGGTGCACACGGTCCACAGGACTCAAGATTTGGATGAGTGTTTTTTTCCAGGGGTAGTAGATGGATGTGAAAAGTGTGGGAGTGGGCTGGCAAGTCATGCTCATATGTTTGGGCGGGGAGGGGCGGTGCTGAGGCATTGTAAAACTTTTGGAAAGCAGTGTTCGGGACCCTATCAAGGATTGTATACGTTGAGGTGGAGCCGGACCCTATGGTGGCGATCTTTGGGGTGTTGTAGGTGCCGGAGCTGCAGGAGGGGAAGGTGGCCGATGTTGTGGCCTTCGCCTCGGATTGCCCGGCAACAGGTACTTTTGAATTGGAGATTGGCTACGCCACCAGGGGTCGCGGCATGGCTGGGGAATCTGTATAAATATCTCAGCTTGGATAAAATCTAATTTGCCTTAAGGGGGTCAGAGAAGGGCTATGGGTACGATGGAAGAGAGAATTAAAAGGGAAAAAATGTCCAAACTGTATACTTTTATTGGATGTTAAGCTTGTATTATTTTGTTGAATGCATTTGGAATAAAATATCATTAAAAAAGGGAGATGAGTAATTCAGGTTTTCACATACATCGAGTTCTAAATTAATTTTTAACCAATTAAAAGCAAGATATTTATGGTTTTCAGACTTCTTTACAGAATAAAGCTCAGTTCCACCCAAATAATTGGATTCCAATGATCAAAAATGTTGCTTAATCACATCACAGACTTAAGTTGATATTGTGCAAATATGTTGGAAATGAACAGTATGTACATACTGTGTTTGGTAGCACAATTTCAATCCATTATAGTGCAAGGGGTTCACCATTCTAGGTTTCTGATCAGTAAACTTTCTGGAAAGCCAGTGTTACTATTGCACATTCTGGAGTCAATTGGACAGCACCTAAGAGAGTCCGTACAAACCGGTGTACATGTTTGTTTTTGTTTTCAGGATCACATGTATATAATCTACTGATACTTTTCCTGTCAATGGGAGCTTTTTCTCAAAAATATCTATTTTCCAAGCGGCATTTTAAAATCTGAATTTATCATCCTTTACTGCCAGTATTCTATGTGTTCTTCTGGGAAGCAAGGGAGAAAAGATGAAGTGTCTCCTTCAATGTCACAAGAGCACAGGCTCATTACTGGTTGATGAAAAAGAAAATGAAGCTTTGTGAAGAGGAAAGTTTCATATAGGCTATCAATAGAATACAAAAAAGTGTACATTTAGAAGAGTAATATATACAAATACTGAAAAACAACATTTATGGGTTCCCTTTTCTCCATTTAATGTTGGGAGTAGAATTATTCTCATCTATCTACTCAGCTTTCAAAACACAACTTTTGTCTACTTCTTTCAATTGACTATACTGGAACTGTTGCTCACAATGTTCTTTACTGAGGACACCAAGAGCAGATTGGTGATCATTTAAGCTCTCCTGCATTACAGCTTAATCACAGCCTTCCTTTCTTTTCCCCACCTTCCCCCTTTGACTTTCTTCAAACCTATCACATCTTCCCCTGAAAATCAGTTCAAAATGATTCTTTATTCCCGAGGGGTTTCTTTTCTCAGCCTAGTAACTTCTAACCCCAGAATGATTCTTCATGGACAGATCCTCCCTCAAGACAGGTGAATTTTCCAGCATAATAAAATCAGTTCAAAATGATTATTTTATTCCCGAGGGGTTTCTTTTCTCAGCCTAGTAACTTCTAACCCCAGAACGATTCTTCATGGTCAGATCCTCCCTCAAGACAGGTGAATTTTCCAGCATAATTTTAACTCCTCAATTTTAACTCCTCATAAGTTTGGTCTTTTCAATCCTGGTGCAAGCTTTCACCCATATCCCAGCACAGTGAACCATTGAGACTTTAGACCTCTAGCTGCACTCTCTCTACCAGATTCTAGCTGACCAGCCAACCAGTCGGTGATATTTTAGGAAAGTCTGCGACCTGATATTTATAATAGTTTCTTCTGTACCCTTCTCTATGGCACCATGAATCACGTGGGCCTTGGGTCCAGGTAGAAATGTTGACCAACTATTCTTTAGACTATCATATCCTGGAATCAAACGGTCAGTTCAAGGTATATCCTTTTACAAACTGACATCCTAAAATTTCCTTGGGACTGGAGGCTCGTGTCCACCAGCAGCACAGCTGCGTTGCTCTGGTCTGTGAAAGTGAATACCTTGCAGATTTTTATGGGGAAAACAATCCAAACCTGCCCCTAATCTTTAGCAGACCATCAACCAGGCCCGCTGTCAAGCAGACATCAACATAGGCCACATGACTCCCTCACTGTGCCCCAGATTTAAAGATAAAGTCCCAAAAAAACTTCATAACATTCCACTAGTGTACCTCACAATGCAGGTGGTTCATATTATGCTCACTGTTTGCAACTCTTTCAAGTTTGGTATCATTGGAAATTTTTGAAATTCTCTGTATTTCAAGATCCAAGACATTTTACAAAGTCAGGTGATCCTAGTACCGACCTGGAGGAAACCCCAAACTTTCTATCTTCCTGCACAATTCATTGCTTTCTGTCTTGAAGTCAGTTTCTTAAAATCCAATTGAACCCAAATGTTAGCCTTAATTTTGTTAATCAACCTTTTATGTAGTACTGTCAAATGTTTTCCGAAAATCCTTGGACAACAGTTACCGCATTGCCTGCAACAACTTTCTCTCTTACTTCATCAAAAAATTCAATTAAATTGAATGGAAGGGACAGTGCAATCAATAACAGAAAAGCATTAAAAATAACAACTAGTCTCAGGGGTTGTAATTACTAAAATGGATTGCATTTTTAAATACCACAGTGGTTGTTTTAGTTTTAACAAATGACACTTGGGGTTGTCTAGTTCAATTGCGCAATAGAAGGTTTGAAAGTGAAGTATCCTGGCCCATTAATAATTATTACATTAATTTGCATATCCAAATGACAGAACTCCTTATTAGAATTAAGATTGGTGGTGGTGGGTGGGGGGAGGAAGTAAAAGAGAAAACACAACATCATTTAACTTCACCACGTCAGGTCTTACCTCTCCACTTCAGCTGGTGTATCTAGGTGAGCAACAATGATGGTCAAATGCATCCTTCCGACAGGAACCACAGCAGGAAGCAATTTGGGTTCTTTGGTTACCACCAGCTCCTGGACATCCTCAATTTTGTCCAAAATCTGCATTAAAAGGTGAAATAGTATTTAACATGAAAAAAAAGTCAGTAATTTCTCCCACCAGTTTGCAGACAGAAATTAGGATAAACATTGGTCCTCTGAATTGCACAATTAATTTGTTTAAATAAACTTGCATGTTTGAATGCCTATACTGGCTGTGAGATAATTGATTTGCGTCCTCACATTTCCTCAGGAGATGGAGAACACTTGTAATGTAAAGTGCACTGAACAACCAGGCTATTATCCACTGCTACAGCTGTATTATCTTGAGATCCACTGATCCCAATTGTTTTCAGCTTAAACAGATTCGCAGTCACTCTTTGTTTAAAAAGAAAGTGAACAACAGGACTGCACATCAGATTGTTAAGTTTCCACAGGCTCTTCTAGGTCCATTGAAATAGAGACTGTTATACAGAACGAGTTGGATCTTTCCCAATATATCTCGCTACATTACTACCAATGCATTTCCAAATCTTTGCTAGAAAACATTACTTCTTGTGTTCACTAGACTTCTTCAGCATTGCTTAGAATACTTCAAACCTATTTTTTGCTTTTTAAAAAAAATCACCGGGGGGAGAAGAAAAGGAAGCACTTATCTCAATATCAATAACTTGCAGATGATGTAGTGAAATGTGCCAAGGCACTTCACAGGTGCATCAAATATAATTTGACACCAAGACACAGAAGCAGATACTGGGAGAGGTGACCAAAAGCTTGGTCAATGAGGTAGCTTTTGGATGAAATGTGACCTTTTCTTTGAGGAGGGCATGATGAGAAATAGGAGGGGCCAAGAATAGTTCGAGGCATTCTAGAAGCAGCAGAGAAAGATTATCTGGCTACACAAGATCAATAGGAATTAAACCGGGCAAGGGTCATCCCACACAGATAGTCAGTGGAGGAGAATGGTGTGGTCAACCATGTCGAAAGAGTGGACAGGGTGAAAAGCATGAGGAGGGATAATCTACTGCAATCAATTGCATAGGATATTGTGACTTTGACAAGGGCTGTTTCAGTGCTGTGGCAGAACGGTAACTTGATTGGAGGGGCTCAAACACAGGAGTCAAGTTTCTTTACAATCCTACACTTCTTTGTATAAACTATACAGGCATTTATCATCTAAACAAGACAGTCATGAAAGAAAAAAAAAAAATCATTGGATAAATCGCATCAAGTTGTAACGCAAGTATAAGGATGTCTCTCTGTTTATGACTTTGCAGCAAAGATGACCTGGGTACAGGTTTCTTGCCCACAGATGGTACAATGCCCATATACAAGCAATGCAAATATGAATGCAAGTCAATAGAAGCTTTTCGCCAATATGCCTATTTAACTGTACAACCAGAACCATCTTCCTCTGTTCCAAGTACAATTGCAGGCATTGGACAGTTTTTGTAAACCCACTTTTCTAAGGGGGTTTGGTGCTGCACTAGAATGTACAGAGTTACTGACCTCCCACTACCTGTGCACTTGTTTATTTAGCTAGTGATAATGAAAGTAGATGGTTGATAATGAAACAAAATTAGTGACTCAGCTGCTTGACAGTAACAGGATAATAAATTCAGATTACAGCATAGAGGACTTCACTTCTTATCCATATGATAGGCACAAATTGCTGTTTTGAACTATTTGTCTTTGGCATGAAACAATACTTCAGGTATTAAGTGAATCTTATGCAGAGGATCTGCTCAATCACGACAACTCTCTTACTAGAGAAACAGAAGGAGTTCAGGATTAATTATGTTTCAGTGTCAGATAAATGTCGTTATTTAAATAAACGGCACTCCGCTATATTCCAACAGAAAGAAAAAGGCAGATATTATTTAATTTTAAGGTGGTCATCAAGTCAACGAGTACATATGGGAATTATCGAACCATTTTCTTCAAACAAAACCCATTTTTTTGTGATAGAGTTTAAAAGCAGGGCCTTCCTTTCCCAACCCCACCACTTGCATCTCCTTTTTTGTCTTTTCACTGGATCTGGAATAGGCAAAAGCAGAAAGGATGTTGGAAGCATGGTGCTGTTTTACCTACCTCCCAGGGGCTTTATATTGGCTTGCCGCTACAGGGGAAAATGCACCCAGCCATGTGGACAGATGCATGGTAAATACTGTATGTGTAAATCCCAGCCAAACTCATAGCAAAGTTCCAAAACCTAGGACTTGGCTCCTCACTCTGCAACTGGATCCTCGACTTTCTGACACAGACCACAATCACACAGACCACAATCAGTAAGAATAAACAACACATCCTCCACGAGAGTCCTCAATACCGGGGCCCCGCAAGGCTGCGTACTTAGCCACCTACTATACTCCCTGTACACACGATGTGTGGCAAAATTTGGTTACAACTCTATCTACAAGTTTGCTGACGACACGACCATGGTGGGTCAGATCGCGAATAACGACAAGTCAGAATACAGGAGGGAGGTAGAGAAACTAGTGGAGTGGTGCAGCGACAACAGTCTATCCCTCAATGCCAACAAAACCAAAGAGCTGGTCATTGACTTCAGGAAGCAAAGTACTGTACACATCCCCGTCAGCATCAACGGGGCCGAGGTGGAGATGGTTTACAGTTTCAAATTCCTGAGAGGTGCATATCACCAAAAATCTGTCCTGGTCCACCCACGTCGACACTACCACCAAGAAAGCACAACAGCGCCTATTCATCTTCAGGAAACGAACGAAAGTCGTCATGTCCACATTAACCTTTACCAACTTTTACAGGTGCGCCATAGAAAGCATCCTATCTGGCTGCATCACAGCCTGGTATGGCAAGTGCTCGGCCCAAGACTGCAGGAAACGTGAACACAGCCCAGTCCATCACATGAGCCTGCCTCACATCTATTGACTCCATCTATACCTCCCGCTTCCTGGGGCAAGCGGGCAGAATAATCAAGGACCCCTCCCACCTGGCTTACTCACTCTTCCAACTTCTTCCTTCGGACAGGAGATACAAAAGTCTGAGAACACGCACGAACAGACTCAAAAACAGCTTCTTCCCCGCTGTTACCAGACTCCTAAACGACCCTCTTATGGACTGATCCGATTAATACTACACCCCTCTTATGCTTCACCCGATGGTGGTGTCTATGTATTTACATTGTGTACCTTGTGTTGCTCTATGGTGTTGCTCTATTATGTATTTTCCTTTTATTTTATTTTCATGTACTAAATGATCTGTTTGTGCTGCTCGCAGAAAAATACTTTTCATTCGACCTCGGTACCAGTGACAATAAACAAAGTCCAATCCAAGACGTACTGCTCCACTGTGCTTCTTGATATACACACTCTTGGAACACTGGAGGCAGAGGCTCCCCGTTAACCAACTGCCTCCTGTGTTCAGACATCAGTAAAGGCAGTCTCAGGACAATTGAAGAGCGTCTTGTGCAAACACAAACTGTTGCCATGCACTGGTACCCTTAATTAAACCAGCTTTTCAAAAGTCTAAAATATCCATTTTTAAATTTAAAGAAAAAAAAACTAGGCCACTTATTTCTATTACTGGTGCGACATGCCCGGGTCTGCAAGAGCAGCCCATAATTTCATACTGACCTAACGCCCCAGTAAGGGTAGAGACCATAAATACAACCAGATTCAGAAGCATCTGCTGCAGGGACAATAGCCCCACTCAATTGGAGATGTGTTCCAATATCTGGTGTGAAATTCAGCCAGCATCTTCAACTGCTAAACCAAGTGATTTAGGAAGGAACACAATGGCAAAACCCGAACAATAATCCATCCTTCCCCACCCCCATACTATTGAGTTTCCAATCTCAGCTGTATAGTTGATGTGATTTTAAAAAAAAAAAGGGAGACTTCCGGTTGCGGTGATGCCGAGCTAGCCGCACGTTTCGGCGGCTCCAGCGAACCTTCGGGCTCTTTTAAGAGACCCAACGGGCAATTTTTCGACTACGCGACCTGGTGTGGGGTGTGTGGGAAGGGAGTCCCCCCCGAACGAAGAAGGGAAAAATCGGCGGCGGCGGCTGCAGCCGGAGGAATCATCGACCAAAAGGTCAGAGGGAGAGAAAAACAAAATGGCGGCGGAGAAAGCGCAGGCGGCATGGGGGCCTGAGCAGGACGAAATCGTGAGACGGTGCGTGGAGCTGCTGAAGAGGGAGGTGCTGACCCCGATGCTACAGGCAATTGAGGGGCTCAAGGAGGCATTAAAGACCCAGGAGACTGAGCTCCGCGTGGTGGAGCAGAAGGTGACAGAAGTTGAGGATGAGATCCTGGGCCTGGCGGTTAAGACTCAGACGTACGAGGCACTTCATAAAAAGTGTGCGGAAAGGATCGAGGACCTAGAAAACGGAGCGCGAAGGAAGAACCTTAGGATACTAGGTCTCCCTGAGGGTGTGGAAGGAGTGGACTGTGGAGCGTACGCGAGTAAGATGCTGAGCTCACTGATAGGTGCTGAGGCCCCTGCGGGCCCCATGGAGGTGGAGTGGGCAAATCGGATTCCAGCGAGAAGACCAAAAGTGAGAGAACCACCGAGGGCGATAATCGTGCGATTTTACCACCTTAAGGACAGAGAAGAGGTCCTGAGATGGGCTAAAAAGGTGCAGAGTAGCAGATGGGAGAATGCAGTGGTACGGATATACCAGGATTGGAGTGCGGAGGTGGCGAGAAGGAGGGCGAGCTTCAACCGAGCCAAAGAGGTGTTGCATAAAAGGAAGGTGAAGTTTGGGATGCTGCAGCCGGCAAGACTATGGGTCACGTATCAGGAGAGACACTATTATTTCGAGACGGCGGAGGAAGCATGGTCCTTCATCAAAGAAGAAAAATTGGATCGGAACTGAGGGACTGATGCTGCAGGGAATTGTAATGTTATGGTGGAAGTTAATTGAAACAGAGAAGGGGGGGACATTGGGGAAATGTGCGTGCCGGTGAGGAGGGAAAGACGGGACATAGTCGGAGAATGGGGAATGGGAGGGGGAGGGGAAAGGGAGCTGCGCCATAAGAGGCGGGTCAGGTAAAGGGATGTTCCCGCGCCAGAAAGAATAAGGCGGGAAGACAGGCGCAAGGCGGATGGGAGTTCCCCCACACTGGGGGGGGGGTCGAGGAGTGAGCAGGAGTAGCCGGGGTCAGTTGAAGTCAGCTGACTTACGGAAGTGATATGGGAGGAGCAATCAAGCTAGATAGGGATCTGGGGGTGGGGGGGTGGGGGGGAGACAACTGGGTTGCTGCTGCGGAAATCCAAAAGGAAATGGCTAAAGAGTGGGTGAGCGGGGATGGTGTGCGACGCTGGGGGAGCGAGCGGGAGCGCAGAGGCGGGATATGACTGGCCTAGAGAAGGTAATGGCTAGTCGACACGGGAGGGGGCAGGTAGCCCCCTAGTGAGGCTGATCACGTGGAACGTGAGAGGCCTGAACGGACCGATAAAAAGGGCCCGAGCGCTCGCGCATTTGAAAGGACTAAGGGCAGACGTGACTATGCTCCAAGAAACGCACCCAAAGGTGGCGGACCAAGATGGGCTAAGGAAAGGATGGGTGGGACAGGTGTTCCACTCAGGACTGGACGCAAAGAACAGAGGGGTGGCCATTTTGGTGGGTAAACGGGTAGCATTTGAAGCAAAGAACATCGTAGCAGATAGCGGAGGTAGATATGTAATGGTGAGTGGCAGGCTGGAGGGAATGGAGGTCGTGTTGGTTAATGTGTATGCCCCAAATTGGGACGATGCGGGATTCATGAGACGGATGCTGGGGCGTATTCCGGACCTGGAGGCAGGAAACTTGATTTTAGGAGGGGACTTTAATACGGTGCTGGACCCGGGGTTAGATAGATCCAGCTCAAGGACCGGAAGAATGCCGGCAGCGGCAAAGGTACTTAAGGGGTTTATGGACCAAATGGGGGGAGTGGATCCATGGCGATCTCTTAGACCTAGGGCTAGGGAGTTTTCCTTCTTCTCCCATGTCCATAAAGTGTACTCCCGGATAGATTTTTTTGTTTTGGGAATGTCGCTGATCTCTAGGGTGGAGGAAGCTGAGTACTCAGCCATAGTGGTTTCGGATCATGCCCCACATTGGGTGGACCTGGAAGTAGGTGAGGACAGGGAACAGAGAACACTCTGGCGATTAGATGTGGGACTAATGGCGGATGAGGGAGTGTGTGCTAGAGTGCGGGGGTGTATTGAGAGATACCTGGAGGTCAATGACCACGGCGAGGTCCCTGTGGGAGTGGTCTGGGAAGCATTAAAAGCGGTGGTCAGAGGAGAGCTGATCTCAATTGGGGCCCACAAAAGGAAAACAGAAGTCAAGGAAAGGGAAAGATTACTGGGGGAGATTTTAAAGGTGGACAGGGAATTTGCAGAGACCCCGGAGGAGGAGTTGTACAGGGAGAGGAGACGACTCCAGACGGAGTTTGACCTTCTGACCACCAGAAGGGCGGAGGTACTGTGGAGGAAGGCACAGGGGAGGAGGTATGAATATGGGGAAAAGGCTAGTCGCCTGTTGGCGCACCAATTGCGAAAGAGGGCAGCAGCGAGGGAGATAGGAGGAATTAGAGACGAAAGGGGAGACACGGTGCGAAGGGCAGGAAAGATAAATGAGGTGTTCAAGACCTTCTATGAGGAACTGTATAGGTCTCAACCCCCAGAGGGAGAGGAGGGGATGAGGCAGTTCCTGGAGCAATTGAGGTTCCCGGAAGTGGAGGAGCAGGAGGTGGCAGGCCTGGGGGCGCCGATTGAGGTGGACGAGGTTATTAAGGGACTGGGAAGCATGCAAGCAGGGAAGGCCCCGGGGCCAGACGGGTTCCCGGTGGAATATTACAGAAAATATGTGGACTTGTTGGCCCCGTTAATGGCGAGGACGTTCAATGAGGCCAGGGAAGGGGGGACTCTACCCCCGACGATGTCGGAGGCGACGATATCGCTAATTTTGAAGAGGGACAAAGATCCGTTGCAGTGCGGGTCCTATAGACCTATTTCACTATTGAACGTGGACGCCAAATTGCTGGCAAAGGTACTGGCATCGAGGATAGAGGACTGTGTCCCGGTGGTGGTGCACGAAGACCAGACAGGGTTCGTAAAAGGGAGACAATTGAATGTTAACGTGCGACGACTATTAGGGGTGATAATGATGCCCCCAGTGGAGGGGGAGGCAGAGATAGTGGCGGCAATGGACGCAGAGAAGGCATTTGATAGGGTGGAGTGGGAGTATTTATGGGAAGTGTTAAGGAGGTTTGGGTACGGGTTTATTAGCTGGGTTAGACTTCTTTATGGGGCACCAACGGCAAGCGTAGTTACAGGTCGACATAGATCGGAATATTTCCGATTATATAGGGGAACAAGGCAGGGATGCCCGCTGTCTCCATTGTTGTTTGCGTTGGCAATTGAACCTCTGGCCATGGCGTTGAGAGACTCCAGGAAATGGAGAGGGGTGATTAGAGGGGGAGAAGAACACCGAGTCTCGTTATACGCAGATGACCTATTGTTATACGTGTCGGACCCAGCGGGGGGGATGATAGAGGTTATGAGAATTTTGAGGAGGTTCGGGGAATTCTCGGGGTGTAGGCTAAACATGGGGAAGAGTGAATTATTTGTGATACATCCAGGGGACCAGAGTAGAGAGATAGAAGGCTTACCGCTAAGGAAAGTGGAAAGAAACTTCCGATACCTGGGGATTCAGATCGCTAGGAGCTGGGGAACCTTGCACAGACTTAATCTGACACGGCTGGTAGAACAAATGGAGGAGGACTTCAAGAGGTGGGACATACAGCCTCTGTCGCTGGCGGGCAGGGTGCAGGCAATTAAGATGATGGTCCTCCCGAGGTTCTTATTTGTATTTCAATGTCTCCCTATATTAATAACCAGGACCTTTTTTAATAAAATAGATAGGAGCATCACGAGCTTCGTGTGGGCAGGGAAAGTTCCGAGAGTAAGGAGGGGGTTCCTTCAGCGTAGTAGGGACAGAGGAGGACTGGCACGACCGAACTTGGGTGATTACTATTGGGCCGCCAATGTGGCAATGATACGTAGATGGATGATGGAGGGTGAGGGAGCGGCGTGGAAAAGACTGGAGAGAAAGTCCTGTAAAGGGACGAGTTTAGAGGCGCTGGTGACGGCGCCGCTACCGTTCTCACCTAAAAAGTATACCACGAACCCGGTGGTGGCAGCAACACTGAACATATGGGGACAGTGGAGGCGACAGAGAGGGGTGCGGGGAGCCCTGGTGGGGTCCCCTATCATGAACAACCATAGGTTCGCCCCAGGAAGAATGGATGGAGGATTTCAGAGCTGGTACCAGTCGGGAATTAGGAAGGTGGGAGATTTATTTATAGATGGGACTTTTGCGAGTTTGGGAGCATTGGAGGAAAAGTATAAGTTGCCCCGGGGAATTTTTTTGAGATATATGCAGGTGAGGGCGTTTACTAGACAACAGGTGAGGGAATTTCCGTTGCTCCCGACACAGGGGATACAGGACAGGGTGCTTTCAGGGGTGTGGGTCGGAGAGGGCAAGGTGTCAGAGATTTACAAAGAGATGAGGGAAGAGGGGGAGGAGTCGGTGGGTGAACTAAAGGGAAAGTGGGAAGAAGAACTAGGGGAGGAGATAGAGGCGGGTATGTGGGCTGATGCCCTAAGCAGGGTAAATTCCTCTTCCTCATGCGCCAGGCTTAGCCTGATTCAATTTAAGGTGCTACATAGAGCACACATAACGGGGGCAAGATTGAGCAGGTTCTTTGGAGTGGAGGACAAATGCGGGAGGTGTGGCGGGAGCCCGGCAAATCACGCACATATGTTTTGGCCGTGCCCGGCACTGGAAGGGTATTGGAAGGGAGTGACGGGAGTTATTTCGCAAGTGGTGAAGGCCCGGGTCAAACCAGGCTGGGGGTTAGCTCTATTTGGAGTTGCGGAAGAGCCGGGAGTGCAGGAGGCGAAAGAGGCCGATGTCGTGGCCTTTGCGTCCCTAGTAGCCCGGCGCAGGATCCTACTCATGTGGAAGGAGGCGAAACCCCCCGGACTGGATGCCTGGGTAAATGATATGGCGGGGTTTATTAAACTGGAGCAGATAAAGTTTGCCCTGAGAGGATCGGCTCAAGGGTTCACCAGGCGGTAGCAGCCATTTCTCGACTACCTAGGGGATCGTTAGAGGGGAGATAGATGACCAGCAGCAGCCCGGGGGGGGGGGTTAGTTTAGTTTAGGTCAATGGATAATGGGGTTTTGTTACCTGTGTATTGTTAAAAATTTCTGCTTTGTTATTGATTTGTTTGCTTTGTAAGAGGGAAAAATGTTGTTTAGAAAAAAATTTCAATAAAATATATATTTTTTAAAAACTTTCCCACGAGAAAATTAAATAAAATTGTGAGTTTTATGGGAAAAAAAAAAAGGCTGGTGGTGTGTGTGTACCCCTCATCACTAAACTGAATCTGACAGCAACAGTCTCCACATGTGCAGAATAATGTGGAAATCCAGAAGATGTTCATTGCAAATTGGTTTTTTTGCTTCCTATATTACATCAGTACTTCACTGTAAAGCATTTTGGGAAATTCTATGATGAAAGGTGCTATATAAATATAACTCGTTCTTTCATGCTCCAATGCAGGGGGTTCATTGTGGAGGTTCTCAGACCATAGATTATCATAGAATTTACAGTGCAGAAGGAGGCCATTCGGCCCATCGGGTCTGCACCGGCTCTTAGAAAGAGCACCCTACCCAAGGTCAACACCGCCACCCTATCCCCATAACCCAGTAACCCCGCCCAACACGAAGGACAATTTTGGACACTAAGGCCAATTTAGCATGGCCAATCCACCTAACCTGCACATCTTTGGACTGTGGGAGGAAACCGGAGCACACACGGGGAGGATGTGCAGACTCCGCACAGACTGTGACCCAAGCCGGAATCGAACCTGGGACCCTGGAGCTGTGAAGCAATTGCGCTATCCACAATGCTACCGTGCTGCCCCTCAATTGACCAGAATCAATTGAAAATATTTGAATGGTGCCACCATTAGTCTCACTCAAAAATCCAGTCAAAAAAAAGTTAGAACTTGTTGAATGAGGTGTAAGTATATTTTGAATGATATACTAACTTCATGATTACTGTTGCCCCATCCCATCTGGCACTGAAAAGATTTTATATTTGTGGAATGCTAAAATTCTCATGATTTAAACACATTATTTTAAATTAATTTAAGCTTCATAGAATCCCATAAGTGCAGAAGGAGACCATTTGGCCCATCAAGTATGCACTGACCCTACCCAGACCCCACCTTATCTCCTACAACCCGTAACCCCACCTAACCTGCACATCTTTGACCATAATGTTTGTTTATCTTTATTCTAACTTCCGTTTTAATCTACTCATCATTTATTTCATTTGAAAAAAAGCAAATGAATTCATGGTTTTAAATTTCTTGTTTTGCTGTCTGAGGAAACATCAATGTGATTGGCTCCTTCCTCAACCTGCTGAGATCCCTGCTGTTGGATGTCTGGCAACCCTTTGATTTGGGGCAGATTTTAAACTGTCAGGAATGTGGAGGTCAACGTCGGAGATTTTCTTGGAGTCGAGTGCCACACAATGCTTTGCTGCCGATTACAAAATCCAAATCACTGAAATAGCCTCCATTACTTCTACCTTCTTGGATATCTGCAGTAACCAGAAAATAATTCTAACCTTCTGCTGACTGATGCAGAAATAGTGCATAATCCAAGCAAGAAACCTGTAGTTTCTGTGGTAGTTCGAGGCAATACCAGGAAGACTTCCAGTGTGAAGGAAACAAACGGTTTTATTGGCAACCAACAAGGTCAACTTATATACAGGCACAGACTCCCTATACAGGTCTTCACTCTCTGGCTCCAAGGTTCACTCTGACCAAAACCTTACTTCCTGGGCCCCATGATCTTTTCCCCCATTGGTCAGGGTTTGCACGCTCCCACATGACAGGCAATCATGTGGACTGCGAGGGCAAACTCCTGAAGAGGCCATTCTACCACATCCATCCCCCATGTCCTTCAATAACATTTTACAAACAAATTATCTACAGAAACTATGTTATGCAATAAAAGGGGTAAAAGAACACAGGGGTGTCAGTCCAAAAAGGTTCATCACAATGTTCACCAGTTGGGGGATTTTTTGGGTCTCGTAGACCTTAGTCAGTCCCCCAACTAGCTCCTCTCGAACATATCATCCTTGGCACAATTAACCTTCGGTTGTTCCCTGCTCGAGCTCCTTCCTGGTTCACCAACAAGGCCTACTCAAGATTCCTGGGTTCCCTCGGTTCTGGCTCCTCCACAGGAGCACTGGTGTTGCCTGCCACACCAACTGTTCTCAGATTGAGGTTGTGTTCCCTGGCTTCTTCTGCAGTGTCCTGCCATTCAAATCCACCACGCACAAGACCAGATCCGACTTGGACACAATTCTGCATGGTAGCCAAAGTGGGTCATAGTTCCTGACGAGGTCAGCTACTTGGAATGACCTGTCCCCATTTTACAAACCCTGCCCTTTCCTCTGGAAGGCCTGCCTGGCCTTTACCCTCCCTGTTGAATTCGGGAAAATCAAGTCCAGTCGGTTCTTGAGCTGATGACCCATAGGTCATGCTGCCGATGTGACGCCTGTGGTGCATGAGGGTTGGTATTATAAGACAGAAGAAGGTTGACCAAACTGGTGTTGTGTCTGGTTTGACGTAAATCTTGACCTTTATTCAGCTCAATTTGTTCTGGAATAAGTCTTCATATTTGCATAAGACTTCTTGGAAGACACGGTCAGAGATTCTGAAACTTTTCAACCTATTCAACTTGATTTGGTGCAACCAATTCTGCCCCATAGTCTTGGTGGATGTCCTTCGACAATGATAAGAGGTAGCTGCTCCCCCTCGAAGATATTTAAATGTTTGTTCGCTCAACTGTGGCCAATGCCCCAGTGTCAAACTCCATCTTTAGTAACTTCCATTTACTGCGAGGCCCATCTCAATTGGGGCTGTTTTGCTATCACCACATTTAATCTGTATGTTTCAAGTTCAATTCCTCTCCATTTTATTCACTGAACCATTACTGAACCTTTTTTATTGAATTGGCACGTTCTGGCAGACACGGCGATGTGCCTGGAAATGGCCCTTCTATTTGCAGCAAAAACGAATCAACTCTCTGCAGCAGCACGATTCTCGAGGTGATTCTCTCCTCTCTTCTTCTCCCCCCCCCCCCCCCCCCCCCCCCTCCCTCATTGATAGCAGTTGTCTTGACTTCTGGGCTGATGGTCCAATTTCTTCCCTAGCATCATGGCTGAACTTCCTCTGTGCCCGTCGACCTGGCCGTGCATCTTGCAGCCACCTCACAACTAGTTTACCTCGCCCACTTGCACACTTTGAAGCACTCATACACCCCTCTCAGTGCACTCAGCTGCCTGACAAATCCCAGATCACCCTGCGTAGGGTAATCTTTGTTTCAGCCACAAGCTTCTTCTGCACGCTTTGTTAATACCGCATACTAAACGATCACACAGCACCAAACTTTAAAACTCGGACATTTGCTGGAGTAGGGGAACAAAACAAAGATCATTTCTCCTGGTTCCCTGACACACTAATTGAATTTGTATTGCTGTAATATGATGACGGTCTGAATGCTCCCTGACTAACTTCATCAACTGGTCAAATGAATTAGTGTCTGGTGCCTCCAGGGATGTCAAATTTCTTATAAGGCTGGGGTTGCTGGCCACAAACTGTTAATGGGATAGCTTTTTATTTATCCTCCATCATTATTTCATTTGCAATGAAGTAATGTATCCGCTCAATGTACTAGCTCTAGCCTTTGGCCTTCTGGTCATATGGGTCTAATTTCCCAATCATGGGGCATTTTTCACTCACTGTTTTATGGTATCGTCAATACTTTTTAACTTCTCTGTTCGTTTTTGAGGCTTCGCCCTTCCCCTTCTAATTCAGTGACTGCTGCGGCCTTGCAATCAATCCGGTTTATACTCATTGCCAACGTGGTGGCTTGAAGCAATACCTGGAAGACTTCCAGTATGAAGGAAACCAAGACTTGATTGGCAACTAACAAGGGTAACATATACACAGACAAAGTCTCTATATAGGTCGTCTCACACTGGCTCCGGGGTTCACTGTGACCAGGGCCCCACTCCCGGGCCCCCGAACATTTTCCCCATTGGTCGGGGTTTTAATGATGCCACACGGGGTCCACCGTGACCAGGGCCCCAGTCCCCTTTTTCCCCCCCAATTGGCCAGGGTTTGCATGCTCCCAGGAAATGCGAAAAAGTCATGACCCTCAAAACATTAAATGATTTCTAAACTCCAGAAACAAGAAGCATAAATCTTTAGCTGCTCAATTAGTTATACCTGTGGATTTGTAATAGGTATTGAAACAAAATAGTTTGGTGGCGCCCTCCTTCTCATTTTCCCAGCTGTAGGACCCTTTTCTTCCATTTCCTGGGTCAGTTTATGTTTCCGTTTTGGACGGCGCCTTTTGCAACTTCCCTCTGTATTTGTTTGGTTGGGAACTAAATTGAAGCAAATGGTGATGATAGCTTTATTCAATCGGTAATTTGAAAATGTCATCATCTCTAAACAATATTTTGAAATTGTTTGACATAGTTATCTCCAAATACAATTATTATTATTTCAGGTTATCACATCAGGGCCAACCAAGACATGTTACAATAATGTCCAGGATTATTTTACCCAACAGAAATGCATTGCATTATCCAAGGAGATCACATATCTTGGGACTTCAGGAATCGTTAGCAGTGTTTCCTGCAGTGACCTGTGCGCTCAGTAACTTCATACAAATTGTTTTTTGGTAATCATAGTGAGATGGAGAGAGAGAGATGTGAGAATCATCACAAAACAAGAATCTGAATTTAAAGAGTTTGCATCTTTATTTAATCTTTTTCTAAAACAATGGTTTATTGGTTCTTTATCCTTTCTCTGAACAGTAATGGAAAACACCTATAAAAACATTGTTTTTTGATTCTGAATTTATTCAGATTATACAAGTAGATCTTTTGAATGCAAAAGAATCTCCGAGCGAAACTCTTGCATAACCTGAATAAATTTAGTGTAAATGTACTTCATCCAGATTAACCTGCGATGTAGTTTACAGCTGTTTATGGAACCTTGCTGGTATACATTCACTGTGCAATTGCTCTCCATGAAAAATGCTTCATGGTACAAAATTATTTTGCTAAATTTCTGTATAAATCTGATTTAATGAGTCAATCATACTGAAATTTAACAAAAGAACTTTATACCATGAAGTATTTTTCATGTATAGCAATTATGTAGGAAATTGCACAGTGAATATATACCAGCAAGGTTCCATAAACAGCTGTTAACTACATCATAGGATAATCTGGGTGAAGTAGACTTCCACTAAATTAACACTTAGATAGCATACCCAACAGTAAAACATTCCAAGTTGCTTCACAGAAGCATAATTATATAACATTCTACCTGAACCACATAAGGAGATATTAGAGAAAACCAAATGCTCAGAGTGAGCGGTAGGATTCAGGATGACCTGAAAAGGAGGATAAAGTTTGGAGGACCGCATTTATGGAGGCTGGAGACAGGTGGCTGGCCAGGACTGTATTTGGACAAAATAGTTTAGAAGTAACAAAGGCTTGGATGAGGGTTTCAGCAGCAATTGAACTGAGGCAGAGGGAGAGTCTGCCAATGCGGCAAAGGTGGAAATCAGGGAATCCCTGACCATCAATGTAGTCAGGCCTCAGAATAAAACTAAACTTCAGATCGAGATTGATTTTAAAAATTGACTACAATTTGACTCTGCATATAACTTTTGGAAAAATAACCACCTTTTAATGTCAGCTTGCATTTTGCAGATGTAGGCACTAGCTTTCCCAGTAGCAATATATCCATCTTACATTTGACTTACAAAATGGTTGATCATCTGGCAACATTCTTTATAATCTTTTATTGTCACAAATAGGCTTACATTAACACTGCAATGAAGTTACTGTGAAAAGCCCCTAGTAGTCACACTCTGGCACCTGTTCGGGTACACAAGAGGGAGAATTCAGAATGTCCAATTCACCTAGTAAACATGTCTTTTGGGACTTGTGGGAGGAAACCAGAGCACCCGGAGGAAACCAGAGCACCCGGAGGAAACTCATGCAGATACTGGGAGAACGTGCAGACTCCACAGAGTGACCCAAGCCAGGAATCGTACCTGGGACCCTGGTGCTGTGAAGCAACAGTGCTAACCACTGTGCTACCGTGCCACTCATGCGGTGCGTGTAGCCTTTTGACAGATGTTGTAATTGCCTCCACCCAGGCACGTGGAGGGCACTCCATCGCATTTCGGACTTGTTTGTGAAAAGTTAAAGGGCGTCTGGAGGGAGTCACATGTCAGCGAAACCTCAGGCCTAGACTTGGGTCAGGTGCGCAGATTCGGGAAATTACCCGGTTTGGCACACCTGACCTTTAAAAAAGTCAGCCCTCAGGTGGGAGCTTTTCCTCAGAGCAGGGGAACTAATGCACAGACCTTTGGATATGGAGGTAGGCTGGGCGCAAGACCTGCCTCAGAGTCCCAGCACGGTGTTTAAATAAAAAAAGCAAAAAATATTCTCTGAAACCCTCAACACCCCACTCCCCCAAAACTCCATGCCCATCCATGCCAATGTATTTCTACTCAATCCCATTGCATCATAGACCCATTGTCAATTTAGTTCCCCTTTACTCATATCCACTTAGTGCCAACTCATGATCCCCATCCACCACCCATTTTCCTCACCCACTCCATCCCAACTCATTTAATATCCCTGGTCAGTTTCTTGATGGCTGACATTTCCTTGACAGCTAGACAGCTGTAATTAGATTGTGTAAAAAGTGCAAAATCATGTTCACTTAACAATCCTAAAGGGTACCTTATCTCCCGTGAGACTCTATGGGCGTACTCCAGCTATCCATAAAATCCACAAGTTCAAACTGCCTCTTACCCTTTCTAATCTGCATGCATTAGATTCTACTCCTGTTCTTCCAAAAGCTCAGCTGTGCAGGTAGTTGGTGATTTAAGTGGCCAGCTACCTCCGTGAATCATCTCGGTGTGAACCCTGGCTCGAATCCAGTCCTGCCCCTGCAAAGATGGGAACTGCTGGATTCAGGGATGGGATTTAGTCATTTGAGGCCATTTTCAGGATTTGAACTACGACTGACCCTTTCCACCACAGAGAAAATCCAGGCCTCAAGTCTAAAGCTGCTATTGGAGTCGTCATTTATATGTCTGGTCCAGTTGAGTTTCTCATTAATAGTAACCAGCCAGGTCTTTTGAATTGATGAACTGAGCTATCATTAAGGATGGGAATGCTCATGGAGTTTCCTCCTCTCGTTAATTGCACAATTGTTCACCACCAGTTTAAGTTGTTCGAGACTGGACGGTAGAAGAATGACCTAATCCATTGGGTGTGGAATTACTTAGCTCTATAAATATACACACAGCATTTACCATTTAGCAAGCACATAGCTTGTGTTGCAGCTTCAGCACATTTTCACTTCATTTTCAAGTATGCCCTGTATTCTCTTTTACAGTCTCTTTGAATCAGGTTGGCCATCTGGTTTGATGGTGATAGAGGAGCAAAGTACATGCTAAGCCATGAGGTTTCAGATTGCTGTTGGTGAATATGGAGTTATTAGCCCTGATCTTAATCCATCTAATTTTACATGGGCAGTATCAGACAACACAATGGAAAGGTTCCCCATAATGAAGTATTTTGTCTGCAAAATCTGCCTTCCGTAGATTACTGATAAGCTACTGTAGAAAAGCTAGAAGTTTTCAGAAATGATAGGAAGGTTAAAAAATTAGAACAATGAAAAATAAAATTGCATCTCTGGTCACTTTGTTAAATGACAAATGTACTTGACAAAAAGCATCGGCCTAGAGCCTTCGGATTGTCTCTTTCCCCATTATTGAAGGCATCAATGCTGCACGTCATTGTCCTGGTTCTTCCTCGCATTTATTTAAAAATATTTTTAGTCTTCTTCACCAACAAGTGAAAATATGAAATATAATAATTACTTCTTTAAAAAAAATATTTATTAAAGTTTTTTAACAAAACAAATTTTCCCCCTTACAAACAATAACACCCCCCCCCCCCCCCCGTAACAAAATAACACAAAATCACCCTGAGCAAGATATATACATGGTAAGATTATATATTTACAGAGCTTTATACATTGGCTCTCACCCGTTCGTGCTGAAATATAATAATTACTAAAGAATCAAGCTTAACTGTTCAGTCAAATCATACATGCGTGGGATCCTTTCAAACCTCACCTTCAAACAGTTCTTTAATATCAGTCTCATAAAATGGAAGTTCTGCAAGCTCCTCAGTGGTAAAGCAGAATTGAAATTCAGCTAAAACAGCAAAACATCTTAGTTGAACTGTAACAGAATATAGTTTTCAACAGCAATTTCCCATTTCACTAGGATTACATCAATATTACTCATTACAAGCACACTTTCTATACAGTAGGATACCAAAATAGGAGAAACAACTGGTATTCCTCAAAAATACAACTGGACAGTTATCAGGCAATAATCAGAGCTAATGCTCAATCTATACAGGCAGGAACTGTGACACTGGGGAAAAGGGAATCAAAGAATGTTCAGCGCCCTAATCCGGAACTCATTGCTCGAGAATAAGCTCAGCTATTATCTCAAAAGGTGTTGACAACCTAGCCCAAACTATAGAACTGGCCACTGTAAGTTGTTGGGCAGGAAGTCGAAAAAAGAAGCACTTGAATTAAAGAAAGATTTGGTGATTTATAGTTCGACTGGAAAATACTTCCGGTACCAGAGGGAGTGTGTAAAGGGAGCACTACCCTGGTGGGCTTCAGTGAGCTACACAATTTGCTTCAGTTAAATGCAGTAGGAAACAAACAATTAAAACCAAATTATTTTAATGAATTGCCATCTCTTATTTTATTCAACACCTGCTGTTAAGGAATTCATCTTTTTATAATTACCACTGATCTTCAGTACCACTTGTCTTTAATACATTCACTCAGTTGCAGGGAACAAGTTTGCTGATAAAAGTTATCCAACTAACCATTACAGGGCATTTTAGTTCATGTTAATATTAATTTTCCAGACTCAAGGATCGTAAGACATCTCCATTGTAAAGCTTACTCCAAGCATTGTCACAGCAAATATGCAAGTTATCCAACAAATACAACCAATATACCCCAAATCATACAAATCTAAAAGCAGGTAAATCTCAACAGTTTGAGATATAGAAACATTTACAATACATAAATATTGAAAGGTGAGAGGACAAGTTGAGAGAGTTACTTTTACTTCAAAAGCAGGGTATAGGCACAAAAATAAAAGCAGTGCTAAATCATTGGTTGGGCCATAGTTAGGACAGTGTCCAGGTATGTTTATTACACTAGGAAAGCTGGTTTGAAAAGGGATGCAGAAGAGGACCATAAAGAGCCAACAGTTAGAAAAACTATTTTTTCTCCCATTAGACAGAAACAGTTCATAGGGAGATGTTCAAAAATGAATATATTTTTGATAAGGTAAAAAGAGTGGGGGAGAAACTACTTGTACTCGTCAATAATCAGAGAGCACTCATTTTCAGGCAATATAAAAAATACTAAGGATGAGTTTAGAAGATGCTTTTTACTATATAAAAGCAGCAAAAACATGGAATATCTCACCAGAAACCCTTGAAACAGCAGATTCCATAGTGGTTTATTAAAGAAATCAACAGTTGGAATAAAATGACAGCGCAGTCACCACAGGCTCAATAACGTTTGGATTCCTTCTAAGCTGTCGAATCATCTGAAAGTACAAGACAAGTTTTGAATTTTCTCAACAACATGTCGCAAATGTACATGTTACATAAACAGGCTTCCATCAAGTCCTTCAACAAGTTGTACGTGCGGATATAGAGAAGTGCCTACATTCGCAATTCACACACGTGTGAACATTTCACTCTGACTCGACTGCTTTAGAGGGCACTTATAGCGTCCAATCCCCATCCCCTATTTCAATCATCGCATCTACCCTATGTGTATTGACAATCACTTGCTGGTAATGATATCTTCAGTAGAAGGGATACATCAAAAACATGCTTGTACAAAACAACCGTACACATCAACCCACAGATTTACTGAGCTTAGAAACTGCATTCATGAACCTCAGCGTCTTTTTTATATAAACACCAATTCAAAAATATGGTAACTTGGGACTATCTTGTTTTCTGTTATTTCGTATCAGAGGGCGTGATGTTGAGTTTTATGCAAAATATCATACTCCGATTTCTTCATTACGTTGGAATCGGGAATTATCGCATTTGAGAAATGCTGGTCTAGCGAGCATCCATCCCATAAAAATGATTTTTCTTTTCCAAGATAGGAAAAGATTGTGCGATCGCAGTTTTTCCTTACTACTCTGAGGATAAGGACAAGTGTGTACGTTTACTGCAGGACCTTGCTTTGAACCAGGAGAGTTACTGTGAACCTTGTCGGAAATGTAGCTGTGTAATTGTTGTAGAATTGTTCTGTGGTAGGGATTGGAAGGATCACAGACGTGTGTGGACTATTTTATTGAGCTAATTGGCCAGACACTGGGTAATCTTCTAGTTTATTAACATATCTGAACGCAAAAGACAGGACAACAAGGACACCAAACCCAAAGCACACTCACCCCACCCCGTGACCTTATCAGGCACTGGGTAATTAATATAATAATTTCCAATCATTAGGTAAACTAAATCAGGAACTTGTGGCTGATTAAGCAATGATTGTCCTGATATTGTATGATCCCTTTAAGGGTCCAGCCAGGTCTATATATATAACTGAGGAAGAGAGACAAATAACTAGAGTCACCCTTTCCATATTTTTTTATTAAAACAGTAAAAAATATATACAAGGCCAAATGGTACAAACACTAATTTTGTGTTGGAGAAACAGGGGGCGCCATCGGGAGACTGGGCGGGATTCTCCACTCCCGCGCCGGTTGGGAGAATCGCCTGGGTCGCCCGTCCGACGCCCTCCCGCGATTCTCCCAAGCGGCGGGAACGGCCCCGTTGAGTTCCGCGTGGCACAAACCGGAGAATCGCTGGAGACACCCAAAATGGCGATTCTCCGGCACCCCCGCTATTCTCAGACCCGGATGGGCCGAGCGGCCAGGCCAAAACGGCGGATTCCCCCCGGCGCCGTCCACACCTGGTCGCTGACAGCGGGAACAGCACGAGAACGCTGGGGGGGGCGGGCCTGTGGGGGGGGGGGAGGGGGGAGGAAGGGGGAGGGGGAGGGGGAGGGGGGACCCCCCCGCACCGGGGGTCTGGCCCATGATCGGTGCCCACCGATCGTCAGGCCGTCCTCTCTGAAGGAGGACCTCCTTTCTTCCGCAGCCCCGCAAGATCCGTCTGACATCTTCTTGCGGGGCGGACTCGGACAGGACGGCAACCACGCATGCGTGGGTGACGCCAGTTATGCGGTGCCGGCTGCGTCATGTATGCGGCGCCGCCTTTACGTGGCGACAAGGCCTGGAGGTGGAAATGACGCGGCCCCCGCTCCTAGCCCATTATCGGGCCCTGAATCGGTCGGAATAGGGGGCCGTTTCACGCCGTCGTGAACCTCAAAGGCGTTCACGACGGCGTGGGCACTTTGGCGCGGGAGTGGAGAAACCCGCCCCCTAAGTGCCGGCGCCAGCGTGAAAACCGGAATGTTTCACTCCGGCGTCGGAGGCCGTTCCCAGCCCCCTATTCTCCCCCCCGCCCCCCCCCCCCAGGGGGGCTAGGTGCGGCGCCGCGTCATTTACGCGCGCCGAGCCTTAGCGCTACGTAAAAGCGGCGCCGCGTAAATGACACGGCCGGCGCCGCGTAAATGGCGTCATCCACGCATGCACAGGTTGACCGGCGCAAACCCGCGCATGCGCGGTTGCCGTCCTCTCCGCGGTCGCCCCGCAAGACGATGTCGGATCGATCTTGTGGGGGCGGGCGAAGGAAAGGAGGTACTCCTTCAGAGTGCCGCCGGGCAATCGGTGGGCACCGATCGTGGGCAAGACCCCTTTTGAGTCCTCCCCACCCTCGTCCCCCCGGTGCAGGAACCCCCCCCCACAGGCCGCCCCCCCCCCCCAGCATTCCCGTGCAGTTCCTGCCGGCAGCGACGAGGTTGTGGACGGCGCCAGAGGGAAGCCGTCATGTTGGGCAGGCCGCTCAGCCCATCCGGGCTGGAGAATCACCGCTCGCCCATTACAAACAGCGAGCGGCGATTCTCCGAGCGGCCAGCCGTTATTCTCGCCGTACCGGTTTGGGGGGGGGGGAAATCACTTGCGGGTGCCGGGGCGGCGTGGCGGGACTTGCGTGGTGCCCCGGCGATTCTCCCAGCCGGCATGGGGGGGAGAATTCCGCCCAGGGTACCTTCCCCTCAGTACCAATGGATAGGGAGGAGGGGAGAGGGCAGGGGAGAGGAGGGGGAGGGAGGGGGGGAGGAGGGGGGAGGGAGGGGGATGGGGGAGGGAGGGGGAGGAGGGGGAGGGGGGAGGAAGGGGGAAAGGGGGGAAAGGGCGAGGGAGGGGGAAGGGGGGAAAGGGGGAAAGGGGGAGCGGTGCGAGGGGGGAAGGGGGAGGGGGATGAGGGGGGAAAGGGGAGGGGGGAAAGGGGGAGGAGGAAAGGTCGAGGGGGGAGAGGGGGGAGGGGAGGAGAGGGGGAGGGGGAGGGGAGGGGGGAGGGGAGGGGGGAGAGGGGGAGGGGAGGAGGGTGGGGAGCAGCGCTCGGTGTGGGGGAGGGTGGGGAACAGTGCTGGGGGTGTGGGAGGGTGGGGAGCAGCGCTAGGGGGTGTGGGGGAGGGTGGAGAGCAGAGCTGGGGGTGTGGGGGGAGCAGTGCTGGGGGTGCGGGGGAGGGGGAGGGTGGGGAGCAGTGCTGGGGGTATGGGGGAGGGTGGGAGCAGTGCTGGGGGTGTGGGGAGGTTGGGAGCAGTGCTCGGGGTGTGGGGGGTTTGGGGATCAGTGCTGGGGTGTGGGGAAGTTTGGGGAGCAGCGCTGGGGGTGTGGGGGAGGTTGGGGAGCAGCGCTGGGGGGTGTGGGGAGGGTGGGGAGCAGCGCTGGGGGTGTGGGGGAGGGTGGGGAGCAGCACAGGGGGTGTGGGGAGGTTGGGGAGCAGTGCTGGGGGGTGTGGGGGGGGTTGGGGAGCAGTGCTGAGGGTGTGGGGGGTTGGGGAGCAGCGCTGGGGGTGTGGGGGCGGTTGGGGAGCAGTGCTGGGGGGGAGGGGAGGGTGGGGAGCAGTGCTGGGGGTGTGGGGGAGGTTGGGGAGCAGAGCTGGGTTGTGGGGGAGGTGGGGGGAGCAGCGTTGGGGGTGTGGGGGAGGTTGCGGGCAGTGATGGGGTGTGGGGGAGGTTGGGGAGCAGTGCTGTGAGTGTGGGTAGGTGGGGAGCAGCGCTTGAGGGTGTGGGGAGGGTGGAGCAGCGCTGTGAGTGTATGGAGGTTGGGGAGCAGTGCTGGGGTGTGGGGAGTGTGGGGAGCAAGCGCTGGGGGTGTGGGGAAGGTGGGGAGCAGTGCTGGTGGTGTGGGGAGGTTGGGGAGCAGTGCTGGGGTGTGGGGGAGGTTGGGGAGCAGTGCTCGGGGTGTGGGGGGTTTGGGGAGCAGTGCTGGGGTGTGGGGGAAGGTGGGGAGCAGTGCTGTGAGTGTGGGTAGGTTGGGGAGCAGTGCTGAGGGTGTGGGGAGGTTGGGGAGCAGCACTGGGGGTGTGGGGAGGTTGGGGAGCATTGCTGGGGGTGTGGGCGAGGGAGGTGAGCAGCGCTCGGGGTGTGTGGGAGGGTGGGAGCAGTGCTGGGGGTGTGGAGAGGGTGGGTAGGTTGGTGAGCAGCGCTGAGGGTGTGGGGAGGGTGGGAGCAGCGCTGTGAGTGTATGGAGGTTGGGGAGGTTGGGGAGCAGCCTGGGGGTGTGGGGAGGTTGGGGACCAGTGCTGGGGGTGTGGGCGAGGAGGAGCAGTGCCGGGGGTGCGGGGGAGGGGAGCAGCGCTGGGGGTGTCGGGGGAGAGTGGTGAGCAGTGCTGGGGGTGTGGGGGAGTTGGGGAGCAGTGCTGGGAGTGTGGGGGAGGGGGGGGAGCAGCGCTCGGGGTGTGGGGAGGGTGGGGAGCAGCGTTGGGTTTGTGGGGGAGGGTGGGGAGCAGCGCCCGGGGTGTGAGGAGGGTGGGGAGCAGCGCTGGGGTGTGGGGGAGGGTGGGGAGCAGTGCTGGGATTGTGGAGAGGGTGGGGAGCAGCGCTCGGTGTGTGGGAGGGTGGGGAGCAGCGTTGGGGTGCGGGGGAGGGTGGGGAGCAGCGCCCGGGTTGTGGAAGGGTGGGGAGCAGCGCCCGGGGTGTGGGGAGGGTGGGGAGCAGTGCTGGGGTGTGGAGAGGGGTGAGGAGCAGCGCTGGGGTGTGGAGGAGGGGGTGGGGAGCAGCACGGGGTGTGTGGGGGTGGGGGGGAGCAGTGCAGTGGTGCGGGAGGGGGAGCAGCGCTGGGGGTGTTGGGAGAGTGTGGGGAGCAGTACTGGGGTATGGAGGAGGGTGGGAAGCAGCGCTGGGTGTGTGGGGGAGGGTGGGGAGCAGCGCCCGGGGTGTGGGGGAGGGTGGGGAGCAGTGCTGGGGGTGTGGGGGAGGGTTGGAGCAGCGCTGGGGGTGTGGGGAGGTTTGGGGGAAGCAGTGCTGGGTGTGTGGGGCGGGTGGGGGAGCAGCGTTGGGGGTGCGGTGAGGGTGGGGAGCAGCGCTGGGGTGTGGGGAGGGTGGGAGCAGTGTTGGGGCTGTGGGGGAGGTGGGGACCAGCGCTGGGGGTGTGGGGGAGGTTGGGGAGCAGTGCTGGGGGTGCGGTAGAGGGTGGGGAGCAGCGCTGGGGGTGTGGGGAGGGTGGAGCAGTGTTGGGGCTGTGGGGGAGGGTGGGAGAGTGCTGGGGGTGTGGGAGAGGTTGGGAGCAGTGATGGGTGTGTGGGCGGTGGGGAGCAGCGCTGGGGGTGTGGGGGAGGTTGGGGCGCAGTGCTGGGGTGTGGGGGAGGTTGCGGAGCAGTGCTGTGTGTGTGGGCAGGTTGGGGAGCAGCGCTGGGGGTGTGTGGATGGTGGGGAGCAGCGCTGGGTGTGTGGGGGAGGGTGGGGAGCAGCGCTGGGGTGTGGGGGAGGTTGGGGCGCAGTGCTGTGGGTGTGGGGGAGGTTGCGGAGCAGTGCTGTGAGTGTGGGCAGGTTGGGGAGCAGCGCTGGGGGTGTGTGGATGGTGGGGAGCAGCGCTGGGTGTGTGGGGGAGGGTGGGGAGCAGCGCTGAGGGTGTGGGGGAGGTTGGGGAGCAGCGCTGTGAGTGTATGGAGGTTGGGAGCAGTGCTGGTGGTGTGGGGAGGGTGGGGAGCAGCGCTGGGCATGTGGGGGAGGTTGGGGAGCAGCGCTGGTGGTGTGGGGGGGAGGTTGTGGAGCAGCACTGGGGTGTGGGGGAGGGTGGGGAGCAGTGCTGGGGTGTGGGGGAGGTTGGGGAGCAGCGCTGTGGGTGTGGGGAGGGTGGGGAGCATGGGATTGAGCATGGTGGGGGAGCGGAGCAGAGGTTTGTAGCAGCGGTGGGGGGATGGGGGGGGTATATGGGCCAGGGTTTAGAAAACACCAAAGTATATTATGGAGTTCACCTGACTAAATGTTTATTGATTTTGGTTACGATGAACACAACAGCCTGCCTTTCAGGTGTTATTCAACAGACTTCTTGGGTGCTTTTAATCAAACAAAAACAAGAGTTGTTCTCCGAATTTAGTTAACATTTGTATAAACACACACAGCAAGAACTTTTATCAATTACAAACACAAAGATCCCATACTGCTACAGTAATCTACGTATAACCCTTAATGAATTCCCCCTTAACTGTTCCAATTCAATAATAAAATCCAAATAAAAACAGAAATCCCTTTTCAAAGGTGTGGCCCAGTACACCGCATTCTCACTGGTATAAGACTTGTTATTGATGCTCTTTTTCCCTTTTCAAAACAGCAGATTTGAATTCCTCCCAGAAAACAATTATCCCTTTTAATTCATCAAGCAGTCTGGAAACAGCTTTTAAAATGAAGAAAGAGAAAAACGCTTCTTTCAATCTGTGCAGTTCAAACCAGTAAAAAATTCAAAGCAAAAGTGAAAACTCACAGAGCCACAGCCCAGCTCCACCCACAGAAATGACATCACTGAAGCCATGTGATAAGACAAAAACCTTTCTTAAAGGGACATAACAGGGAGTGTGGGGGAGCGGTGCTGGGGGATGTGTGGGTGTGGGGGAGTAGTGCTGGAGGATGTGGTAGGTGTAAGGGACGCATGGGGAGCAGTGCAGGGGTAGTATGGGGAGGGGAGAAGCACTGGTGGTTCGAATGGGGAGATGATGGGGGTGTGTGGGGGAAGCATAGGGAGCAGTGCAGGGGTAGTGTATGGAGAGGAGCAACGCTGGAAGAGTCGGATGGGGAGATGATGATGGGGAGCAGGTTGGGACGCCCAATTGATCTGCCATTTCTAATGATTTAAAGAGCGGCTGTCCTGGGCAGGTTTCAGCTTCCTCCGAGCAGCCTAAAAAAATCAGAGTAAATAACAGTGGAAGTTCTGGTCTAACAGCCCCACTTTATACAGTGACAGCTCATTGGCTTCCCGTGAATTGCAACTTCCAGGTTCCAGTTGTCCAGAATATGTGCTGGCATTGTGGTCCTAACAGTGGCAATGGGCTATTGGAATCATAAGATCCGGGTCATTAAACTTATCTTCGCTATACACTCATTAACACATTTGAAAATGTAACTTGAAATTGTCACCCATTAGTGTTTCACAATGCTGAATGTGTGGATTGGTTACTCATTTTTCATGATCTCGTGATCTCTCTTCCAAGTGATCGTGACAATTGAAGGACAAATCACGAGAATTATGGAATGAGAAACAAATACATTTCCCCACAGACCAGACCATGCTCACAAACTCAGGGAAGCAATAAGTACAATTCATAAGATAAAACTGTTACATTTCTCCCCAACCGGAGTCATTCAAGCATTAAATGGAAATTAAATCCTTTGCTATGTATTGCAAGCTTGTGTCAATATTCCTATTTTAAAACATCCCTCTACTAGTGATGTATCACTTTTCAATGTAACCAAATTAACAACCAGTAATATATTTTGAGGGACAGGGTGTATATTTAGGACACAATGACACATTATGAATCTGGTGTTATTTTAGCAAGTGTAGAGATTATCTTTTGCCTCTTTCACAAAACTGTCCAAGATTTCTAGCTTGATGTTATGCCATCTAAGTATTCCTTTAATGTGCAAGTAAAATTTACCATTTGTTCCTGTAAGAGTTTCAAATTCCAATTCTCTCCTCCCACCTAGTGGCACACTAAGGCAGGCATTTATCTGTTTCCATCGCTTCCTGGAACCGGTCGCCATGTCAAGCATGGCTGACCAGGAATCTCTCCCACTCTTCCCACCAGCTATTGGCATGTTGGAAGGATTTACAAGTTGATACTCCGCCTGTCTGACCACATTATGAACGCACCTTCCTTGGCCATTGAGACCTGGGGCGAAATTCTCCCGAAACGGCGCGATGTCCGCCGACTGGCGCCCAAAACGGCGCCAATCATAGAGTTTTCATAGAGTTTACAGCACAGAAGGAGGCCATTCGGCCCATCGAGTCTGCACCGGCTCTTGGAAAGAGCACCCTACCCAAGGTCAACACCTCCACCCTATCCCCATAAACCAGTAACCCCACCCAACACTAAGGGCAATTTGGACACTAAGGTCAATTTATCATGGCCAATCCACCTAACCTGCACATCTTTGGACTGTGGGAGGAAACCGGAGCACCCGGAGGAAACCCACGCACGCACGGGGAGGATGTGCAGACTCCGCACAGACTGTGACCCAAGCCGGAATCGAACCTGGGACCCTGGAGCTGTGAAGCAATTGAGCTATCCACAATGCTACCGTGCTGCTCAGACGGGCATCGCGCCGCCCCAAAGGTGCGGAATGCTCTGCATCTTTGGGAGCCGAGCCCCAACATTGAGGGGCTAGACCGGCGGCGGAGGAATTTCCGCCCCGCCAGCTGGCGGAAACGGCCTTTGTTGCCCCGCCAGCTGGCGCGGAAATGACATGTCGGGGCGGCGCATGCGCGGGAGCGTTAGCGGCCGCTGACAGTTTCCCGCCCATGCGCAGTGGAGGGAGTCTCTTCCGCCTCCGCCATGGTGGAGACCGTGGCGAAGGCGGAAGGGAAAGAGTTCCCCCACGGCACAGGCCCGCCCGCGGATCGGTGGGCCCCGATCGCGGGCCAGGCCACCGTGGGGGCACCCCCCCGGGGTCAGATCACCCCGCGCCCCCCCCCCAGGACCCCGGAGCCCGCCCACGCCGCCTTGTCCCGCCGGTAAATAGGTACTTTAATTTACGGCGGCGGGACAGGCAATTTATCAGCGGGACTTCGGCCCATCCGGGCCGGAGAATCGAGCGGGGGGGCCCGCCAACTGGCGCGGCGCGATTCCTGCCCCCGCCGAATCTCCGACCTGGCGGGGGGTTGGAGAATGACGTCCCTGGGGTGGGACTCGAAGTTTCTTGCTCCCAGCCAGGGATACTATCAGTTGCGCCACAATACCTCCCTTGTAACAATTTTGTGGACCAGAATTACTTTAAATTTCTCACCACGTGCCTTCATGGTGCCTCAACTGGTTAAATAAATAGCAACCCAGCTATCACTATCTGCATTACCTGTGCAGCAAAAACCCTGTTGCCAGGTTTCGGCTGAAGGTCACCAGCAATAATACTATTAGCAGATTGTAGGCTCATTTCAGATCCATCATCTGAGCTGTAAATATGTTTCAACATTGCAGAACAATCTTAATAACCAGAGTACAATTTGGGGAAAATATCTGTGAATTCCGTTACTTGGCTTCAAATGATACCAATGTGAACATTTCCTGTGGTGACATGGATTGTGCATTCGTCATGCGTATTTAATTAGATCCTCCTCTTGTGAACCTAATGTAGCACGCTGACCCATAATTAAACGTGGCAACTGAAAACCCATTTACACGGGGGCTCAAATTCAATTCATGGCTATTGATTTCAGCCGAGTTCTCTCTTCACAGCAGTTAATTGTGTATGGTCCCTGAAGCTGTACCAGCATTGAATATGATATCAAATTGCTGTTTGACATTTGCTGTACTAGAATGAAAAAGGCCAGAAGAGTTTCACTTTATTTAAATTCCCTGTTTTGACCATGAACCTTCCTATAAGAACTAACTCAAGAACATTTCTGTCAAAAGCTCCTTGTATTTTCTCTATAATTTCAAAAGACTGAATTAGCAATCATAAAGTATGAACACAACCAGTAGGATGGCAAGGACAAAGATATATTGAATTGAGAATAAGAATACAGAAACATACAACAGCTAGTCATAGAGTTTGACAGCACAGGAAAAGGCTATTCGGCCCATTGTGCCTGTGCCAGCTACCATACACGTATCTATTCCAATCCCATTTTCCAGCACTTGGTCCGTGATGCGACCGTCAATTCACTCGAAGACACGTGGAGAAGTAAACCGTGGTTTTAATCAGCTTAGAACTGAGCCTGCCTGTGACCGGTACAACACTGAAGACGGCCCCGCAGGTCAGCAGCTCTTATACTTCCTGTAAAGGGGGTGGAGCCATGGGCGGAGCCCGTACATGCCCCAACATATCCCCTGTGGGTGAAGCCACACAATGGCCCATAGGTAGAGCCCACAGGGTTAATAACGTAACACAGTGCACTGGTGAATTATCAATAATTATACATTCACCACAGTCCGTAACCTTGTATGGTATGGTGTTTCGAGTGTTCATTTAAATGCTTCTTAAATGCTGTGAGGGTTCCTGCCTCTACCACTCTTTCAGAGTGAGTTCCAGATTCCACCACCCTCTGGGTAAAAAGGTTTCTTCTCAAATACCCTCTAGATCTCCTGCCCCTTACCTTAAATCTAAGCCTGGTTATTGATCCCTTTACTAAGGGGAAAAGGTTCTTCCTATCTATGTCCTTCATCATTTTCAACACTTCAATCAGGCCGCCCCTCAAACTTCTCTGCTCAAAGGAGAACAACCCCAGCCTAACCTGAGGATACAGGGTAGGACAGAGATGAGGAGAACTTTTTCATCCAAAGAGTGGTCAGCCTGTGGAATTTGCTACCACAGAAAGTAGTTGAAGCCAAAATGTTTGTTTTCAAGAAGCAGTTAGATACAGCACCTAGGGCGAAGAGAATCAAAGGATATGGGGAGAAAGCGGGATTCGGCTATTGAGTTGGATGATCAGCTACGATCATAATGAATGGCAGAGCAGGTTCAAAGTGCCGAAAGGCCTCCTCCTGCTCCTATTTTCTATATTTTTAACCAGCCTCTCTTCATAGCTGAAATGCAACAGCCCAGGCAACATTTTGATGAATCTCCACTGCACCCTTTCTAATGCGGTCACATCCTTCCTATAGTTTGTCGGCCAGGTCTACACACAAGAATCTAGTTGTGGCCCAACGGGCATTTTATACAGTTCCGTCATAATCTCCCTCCTTTTATACTCTGTGCCATGATTAAGAAACGATTGTATTGGGGCAGCAGGAATCATCTATCATAAGGTAAATCGGGATGATGACTTGCTCGACAATTGTGAAAAATAGACCTCCTATCATAATATGCAACTATCTCTCTTCTAATTATCATTATTCCATTCTCTTCCAGCTAATCGACTAATTACATGCCTAATGAAAACTCAATGCTCACAAAATATACAGTGGACCAACTCTATTAGAGTCTAGCTTGTTTAATGGACCCAGAAACTGGTTATTGGGACACACCACTGCAAACCATCTCCCAGTCTGAAAAACACCCATCTACCACTATCCACTGTTAACAGTCACTGAGTCAATTTTGCGTCCATACCAACACTTTCCCCTTCTCCGTGAGCTTCCATTCTTATGGCCCCGATGAAGACCAACAAACCAAAAGGATGGAATTTATTGAACAACCCCAATGAGAAAAGCAATAGACAAGATTTCAGTTTTTATAACTTTGACTTTAATAACCAAACGAAAATCAACATGAATTGATCATGAATTAACACAAATTGTGGTCAATATAATGTATAAATTACACATTAAATAGCAGATACAATCAAGATAGATCTCAGGGTTTTACTGTGACGTCCACCTAATGTATAAGGCAGTGGTTCCCAACCTTTTATCTGTCACGGCGCTCCTTTACACTTTAAAAACCTTGAGGCATGGGGCTTCTCGTGGCATAATCTAGGGGGAAGACACGTATGAGGTGGCTTCCACTGGAGTACTGCACTTTTTGCCCCTTTTCTTGGTGCCCCAGATTGTTCATTCTACAGTTTTCTGAATAGAGGACGTTTGTGACTGATTTTGTGACTTTTGCTCAAGAAATCAGGGAAAAGAAAGCTGGGAGCAGAAACCTGTTGACAGAGTCTGAGGCCTCTCCCAGCTCAATAGCAAGTAAAATGGCCGTGTCAGTTTCTGGTTCTACTCCACTCCACTAACGGCCGAGAATCTTTCTAGTACCTTGGCGCAAAAATTTGAAATGCACTGATGAATTGTGTTGGAAGACCTTAAAATTCAATTGAAGAGGCCATGGCCCCTATTCGAGCAGCTCTGGAGAAAACTAATCAGACTGTTGAAGCCCAGGGAGCCACGATCAAAAATATGGACGTGGTCTTATCGGACCACAGCGATCATATTGCTGCGCTGGAGTCCGATCTGTCTTCGGTAACCGAAATGAATAGATCACTGAGAGCCAAGATGAATAACCTAGAAAACAGGTCCAGGAGGTAGAATGTCTGGATTGAGGGGTTGCCAGAGGGATTGAGGGCCCTACACCCATGGAATACTTCTCGGGCATGTTCTGCAAAATTGTGGGTGAGGGTAGATTCATATCCCCACCTGAATTGGGCCAAGCCCATCGCACACTTCAGCTGAAACCTCATCCTGAAGACCCACCGCATGATGTGATAGTGAGATTCCACAGCTTTAAAGAAAAGGAGAGGATTTTGCGATGGGCAAGGGAATACTGTGATTTGAACTGACAGGGCTTTGTTGTCTTTCATGACGCAGATGGCGGAGATAGATCCTTGGCGGTTCATGCACCCAAGCGATATAGACTTTTTGTTTTTTTCACATGTTCACCAAGTGTATTTGCGGTTTGATTTTTTTTGTTCTACATGTGTCTCTCCTCCCTTCAGTAGTGGTGGCTGAGTACTCAGCAAGTGTTATTTTGGATCATGTCCCACACCTTATTCATCTATCACTAGACTCTGGCCCCACCCAACGTCCACCCTGGAGATTAGACACAACATTGTTTGCAGATAAAGAAATTTGTGAGCGTATGTCCACTGCCATAGAGGACGATATAAACTCTACCAAATCTGATTCAATCTCACCTTCCACTTTGTGGGAGGTTCTTAAGACAGTTCTCAGAGACAAAATTATCTCCTATAGAGTGCATTTGTTGAGGACAATGAGGGTGGAGCAACAGAGGCTGGTGGACTCCAGTCTTAAGGTAGATTTACTGGCAAGTGGGAAAAAATTGGAAACCCAGTTCGAACTATTGTCGACTAGCAGGGCAGTAAGTCAGTTACGAGGGTCAAGGGGCATGTTTTATGAATACGGGGAGAAGGCCAGTCGTCTTTTGGCTTACCAGCTTAAACGGCAGGCAGCCTCCCGGGAGATCACACGCATAATCTATTTGAGCGGTAACCTCGTTTCTGCCCCTCCTCAGGTCATTGCAGCTTTTGAATCTTTTTACTGCGATCTTTATAGATCAGAGCCCCCAGCAGACGGGTTGGTCATGTCTGACATTCTGGATGGCCTGCCCATCCCGACGGTTGAAGTTGTTTGGAGCAGTGAGTTGGAATCTCCATTACGCCCTGACGAAAGTTTAAAATGTATTGGATTTATGCTAACTGCCAAGATCCCTGGTCCGAATGGCTTTCTGATTGAATTCTACAAGAAGTTCTTGGAGCAGCTTGTGCCTTTAATTTTGGACATGTTCAATGATTCTCTATCCAGGGAGTTGGTGTCCCTGACCCTCACTCAAGCTTCTATATCCCTGTTTCTTAAGAGGGACAAAGGCCCAACAGAGTGTGGTTCATACAGTCCTATTTCGCTTCTGAACGTTACTTGCTAAGGTGCTGATGCTTCAGCTAGAGCCTTGCCTCCCAAATACAATCTCAGAGGATCAAACGGGCTTCGTGTCGGTCAATGTCGGCCAATGTACGTCACCTGTTAAATGTTGTCCTTTTCCCCTCCTCAGTGCCCAAACCTGAGGTGATTGTATCTCTTGATGCTGAAAAGGCATTTGATAGAGTGGAATGGGAATAATTAGTTGAGATTCTTGCGAGGTTTGGATTTGGCTACAAATTTATTTCTTGGATTTGTCTGTTGTATAAGGCCCCCACTTCTAGTGTTCGTAAGAACGTCTTGAACTCTAATTATTTTCTTTTGAATAGGGGTACAAGGCAGGGCTATCCACTGTATCTTCTCGTGTTTGCTCTGGCAAGGTAGCTATAGTGTTGAGGTTCCCTGGTAAGAAGAGGGGGATTATTCAGGGGCGGTGGAGCATCGGGTGTTCCTTTATGTAGACGGCCTACTTCCTCATGTTACAGATTCAGCCCCTTCTGTGGATGACATAATGAAGTTGCTTAACACCTTTGGCTCTTTCTCTACGTACAAGTTGAACTTAGGCAAGAGTGAATGTTTCCCGGTTAATCCCCCTGGGAGGTGAGCCCAACTTAGGATGTTACCTTTTCGCCTTTTAAGACAAACCTCTGCTATCTGGAGGTTCGGATGGCCCATAACTGGGCCTCACTTCATAAGTTGAATTAACCAGTCTGGTTAACAGTATCAAAGCAGATTTGCAGAGGTGGAACAGCCTTCCCCTACCCTTGGGTAGGGTTCAAACAATTAACAATAATGTGCTCCCAAAGTTTTTAGTATTATTTCCGTGTCTCCCCATTTTTCTCCCCAAATCCTTTTTTATCAAGGTCAACAAACTGATATCCACTTTATTTGGGCAGGTAAGACTCCTAGAATCCCGAGTATTGTGCTCCAAAGGGAAAGACAGTCAGTGGCTTCGCCCTCCCCAATTTATTGTTTTATTACTGGGTAGCTAACATTCAAAAAATATTGTTGTGGTTTAGTGATGCCGGGCCCATTTGCGGACAAGTGGAAGCGCGCTCCTGCACTACATCTACTCTTCGTGCAATAATTACTGCACCGCTGCCTTTTTCCCTGTTAGATTTTCCTCAACTCCAGTGGTGGTCTCCACCCTTAGAATGTGGAAACAGTTTAGACAGCTTTTGAAGCTCCTTTCCTTGTCTTCGCTAGCCCCTACTTGCAATAATCACATCTTCCTACCTGCTGGTTTGGACTCAACACTTAAATCTTGTGAGGTGAAGAGTCTGGAGCAGTTTGGAGACCTGTTCGCGATGGGGAGGTTTGCCAGTTTCAGGGAATTAGCTGAGGAATTCCAACTGCCCAATTCCACTCATTTTAGGTATTTACAAGTTCACAATTTTGCCCGAAACTTTTCCTTCCTTTCCTTTGGTGCCACCATCTTACCTGATGAAGGAGATTCTGTCTCTGGCTAGGTCTGATGGGTAGTCCATTTTGGATATATATGGCCATATCCTTTCAACGGATTCTGCACCGTTGAGTGGTATGAGAGCAAAATGGGAGGGCGAATTAGGTCCCATTTTTAATGGTGAGGTGTGGAGTGAGGCCCTTCAAAGGGTCAACTTTGCATCTTCATGTGCTCGGCTGAGCCTGATTCAGTTTATGGTTTTGCACGGGACGCGCTTGAATACGGCAAGGATAAGCGGGTTGTTCCCTGGGATTGAGGATAAGTGTGTGCGCTGCTCTCTTTTTTTATATAAATGTTTATTATTGGATTTTTGAACAAAGTATATTTGCCGTTATGTACACAGGATATGATATATATATCCCCCCCCCCCAGCACGGTAGCCTTGTGGATAGCACAATTGCTTCACAGCTCCAGGGTCCCAGGTTCGATTCCGGCTTGGGTCACTGTCTGTGCGGAGTCTGCACATCCTCCCCATGTCTGCGTGCATTTCCTCCGGGTGCTCCGGTTTCCTCCCACAGTCCAAAGATGTGCAGGTTAGGTGGATTGGCCATGCTAAATTGCCCTTAGTGTCCAAAATTGCCCTTAGTGTTGGGTCGGGTTACTGGGTTATGGGGATAGGGTGGCGGTGTTGACCTTGGGTAGGGTGCTCTTTCTAAGAGCCGGTGCAGACCCGATGGGCCGAATGGCCTCCTTCTGCACTGTAAATTCTATGATAATCTCCCGGTCTATCTCTCCCTCTCATGCTTTGGCTGTTTTCCCCTAGTTCTTGGCTACCTGGCTATTTTTCTGCTTGTTTGTTGGCCACAAACAGGTCCCGGAACAAATGGTTGAATGGCTCCCACGTTCTGTGGAAGCCGTCGTCTGACCCTCGGATGGCGAATTTGATTTTCACCATTTGGAGAAATTCCAAGAGGTCGGAAAGCCAGTCTGCAGCTTTGGGTGGTGCTGCTGACCGCCAGCCGAACAGGATTCTACGTCGGGCGATCACTGGCGCACAGGCAAGGGCGTCTGCCCTCCTCCCCAGGAATAGACCTGGCTGGTCTGAAACCCCGAAGACCACCACTTTCGGGCATGGCTCCACCCTCACCTCCACCACTTTGGACATTGCCTCGAAGAAGGCTGTCCAGTACTCCACAAGTCTGGGGCAAGACCAGAACATGTGGGCGTGGTTGGCCGGGCCTCCTTGGCACCATTCACATCTGTCCTCTATCTCCGGGAAGAATCTACTCATACGGGTTCTTGTTAAGTGGGCTCTATGTACCACTTTTAGTTGCGTCAGGCTGAGCCTTGCGCACGTGGAGGTGGAGTTGACCCTATGCAGTGCTTCGCTCCAGAGTCCCCACCCTATTTCGATCCCCAGGTCCTCCTCCCATTTCATTCTTGTTGCGTCCAGTACGGTGTTGGCCCCTTCTATCAGTCAGTCATACATGTCGCTACAGTTTCCTTTCTCTAGTATGCTTGCGTCCAGTAACTCCTCCAGTAATGTCTGTTGTGCCGGTTGTGGGTAAGTCCTTGTCTCCTTTCGCAGGAAGTTTTTGAGTTGCAGGTACCTTAGCTCGTTCCCCCTGGCTCGCTGGAATTTCTCGGTCAGTTCGTCCAGTGTTGTGATCCTGCCGTCGGTGTATAGGTCCCTGACTGTCAGTGTCTCCCGGTCCTGTTTCCACTTTTTGAAGGTGGTGTCAGTCAGTGCTGATGTGAACCTATGATTGCTGCAGATGGGGCCTTTGTCCGACATTTTGATCAGGCCAAATTGCTGCCATAGCTGGTTCCAGGACTGGAGGGTGGCTATCACCACCGGGCTGCTGGAGTGTGTTTTGGGTGGGGATGGGAGTGCCGCCATGGCGAGGGCACGGAGGGAGGTCGCCTTGCAGGAGGCCTCTTCCGCGCGCACCCACTCGGCTTCTGGCTCCTTGATCCATCCCCTTAATCGCTCGGCCATCGCCGCCCAGTGGTAGAATTGTAGGTTTGTTTTTTGTAAGACCTTCTTTGGGATCCTAGCATTCTCTCCCCCCCCCCCCCCCCCCCCCCCCAACAATCGCCATGATCAGTTTGTCTAATGCTTTGAAAGGCCTTGGGGATGTAGATCGGGATGGATCTGAATAGGAAGAGGTACCTGGGCAGCACGCTCATTTTGATCATCTGGACTCTCCCCGTGAGGGAGAGTGGGAACGTCTTCCATCTTTGCAGGTCCTTTTTTACTTCCTCTGTCAGACTGGTGAGGTTCCATTTGTGGATCCCTTTCCAGTCATGGGCTATTTGGATTCCCAAGTAGCGGAATTTGTGTCGGGCTTGTTTAAACGGCAGTCCCTTTAGTGCTGCCCCACCTACTTGTGGGTGTACCGGGAAGATCTCGCTTTTGCTCATGTTGAGTTTGTAGCCCGAGAAGGCACCAAACTCTTTCAGGAGCACGATGATTCCGTCCATGCTGCTTTGTGGGTGTGCGCTGTTCTCTAACCATTCGAATATGTTCTGGCCCTGGCCCAAACTTACATATTTCTGGGCTTCGTTCTTTAACACAATGTCGGAGATACTCCATGCAAATTTGGATCCTTGTCCACTGGTGGCCATATTAGGGATGTTGGATTCGCCGGTGATACAGTCTGGGGTAAAGTCCTTATCTTTGCCTCTTGAGGCAGAAATTGCTTGGGATGAGGCGAAAACCTCTGGTGTTTGGAAACATCCACAATTTTGAATTAGCCAGTCTGGGGTCAGAGATCAGAAACTCCCTGAATTGCACAGAGAACTCACATTACTTGGACATGTTTTGGAGCACTCTAGTACAGCGGCCTGTTCCAGAATCCTTCCCACACAAAACCAAACTAACCATCTGTCAGAGAAATATTCAAGGACAAATGAGGGACTCTGAGGAATTAAAACTATCCTCCATGCACAGATACAAAACGTTCTCATCTGAAACTCCAACCTAGTCTAAGTTATCAAACCCATTAATATTCTTGCCAAATAATATAGCCACCTGAGTTGGCCACTTCCCGACTTAAAATGGAGAACCGCAAAGGCTGAAGGGAAATTCAGCCAATACAGGCAATCGACTAGCAAATACAGAAATCATGTGTATTGAAACCTGTAAGGAACCAGACAGCACTGAAACCAGCAGCCATCTGCATAGTAATGTGTGATTCCCAGGCACAATGGCAACAGTTAAGGTAAATAAAGCCAAGCCAGCAGGAGCCAAGACAAAGGAAGGCCAATGAACATTTAGGGACTGCCTAGCGATCAGGGAACCGCTCCAGTATTGGAGAAATCGATTCAAGTGATCAGAAAGTAGTCCAATCACTTGGAACCAGGTATGGGGTCCGCCCCGAAGGGCGGGAAGCCCCTGCGGACTATACAGTAAAGCCCCCAAGTTCAAATCATTCTTCTTTGGCAGGGTCACTCAGCAACTTGAATCAACCCGTGAGAGTGACCTGTCTAAGCTGCCGCATCAACCAAGTAAGTCTCAAGTCAACGCTCGCTACGAGATAGGCGCTCCTAGCTACCAGTCCATACCAGCTTTTGAATCCTGCAGACTCAGGACCTGAACGAAGGGCCATTTGTTCCCCTGACCTGGTGGGCCAATTCCGAAGCTAAGTATAGGCCTTTTAGTGATAGAATTAGCCTAGAAAGTAGAATTTCTGCTTGAGTAGCGGTTTACAGTGTTTTTAAAAATGTGTTTTGATTTGAATCTTACTAATTGGTGTGTTGAGTTATTGATCATTACTTGAACTTGAACCTCGTGGCGGTATCATAAAGATACCTGGCGACTCTAGAGCAAAGGTTATAAAACAGAGCCAATTGAACCAACCAAAAGTTAGCAATAATAATCTGAGGAAAAAACATACTTAATCCAATGTAACTCTGATAAAAAAACAATATTAGCCAATACTGCAGATCATCAATATAGAATCATAGAATCATTACAATGCAGACGAAGACCATTCAGCCCATGCAGACACAGGAGAACGTACAAACTCCACACAGACAGTGACCCAAGGCTGGAATTGAACCTGGGTCCCTGGCGCTGTGAGGCAGCAGTGCTAACCACTGTGCCACGTGTTGCCGCAGGATGTGCATCTTCTGTGGATGGAGATACAGTAGAGTAAATGTTTCAGGGTTCTAATCTATCATCAGAACTGGATGTTATTAAACATTGAAAGTGATAAATGAATTCAGGAAAAGTGGGATATAGGTACGGTACTAATTTCAGCCACTGCCTTTGCAAATGCAAAATTTGCCACATCATTTTATTCTACATAAGAACTTCAGTTGGATATGTAGTTGGCTCAACCTTTTCCACACCAAACCATTTACACTTTATATGTTTATAGAATGTTTTTTAGGGATCAGTTTAATAATGCTTTTCTTGCAACCTCTCTTTACTACCTGGTCTTTCCATAATCTTCCTAGTTATGAACTGAATCTTGCTCCTGACATTTGTCTTAA